>NC_082712.1:155766598-156391607 GCF_030144855.1 Hypanus sabinus
CTCCTCTGTCTGTCTGCCAATCTTTTCCCATGACAGAGCCTGGAACAGAATGCTTGCATCGGGAGTCTGACTGAGATTAGAGAGAGGTTAGCTTTGTTTGTCACATGCACATCAAAACGTACAGTGAAACGCACAGCTGGTGTCAACAACCAACACTGTCTGAAGTTGTTCCTCATTCTATCTGCATCTCCGCTGTATCCATAGCCTTGCGCTTCTTTCTTATTCTTTTCCCACTTTATATTTCTGGGAACAGACTCCTTTAAGTTCTGAATCGTATAATTTATCCCACATCTCTTTTGAGGATTCCCTGAAAGACAACAAAGGGAAAACATAACTTTGAATCCAGAGATGCCCATAATTTTCACCGAGGGAGAATTGATTGCTTACTGTGGTAGACCGCTTCTTGGCCATGAAATTCAAATCAGACATGTTTAGACTGCTGCAAATTTTAAAACTAAGAGACTTATTTTCCTGTATGACTCTTCATTAAAATGCACACATTCTGTTTTACTCTCAGTATTTGAAAGGACCATTTCAGGATGGGAGTCTGTAGTTGGTGATGAGACAACGAAGAGCATGTGTAGGACATCTGGATATTGTTGTGAATCATTAGTAATGATAGTGATAGTTTGCTAGGATATTAAAAAGTTGACTGCAACTTGTTCCAAAGCAACCACTAAATTCAAGAGTCCTTAAAGCTGTACTTTTCTCTTGAAGAAAGGAAGTGCTTCTCATCAAGGAATGCCAAATACTCTTATAGTCATAAAATTTTACGGCACAGAAACTGCCCCTTCAGCCCACCGTGTTTCTACTGACCATTTGTGCCATTTTTAATTAATCCCACATGCCTACATTTATTCCATATCTGCCCATGCTACTTAAACACTGATGCTGTTTCTGCCTCCATCACACACTTAATTAGCTCCAAGTTAGAAAAGCATTTAATTGGAGTAAGGGGAATTATGAGGCTATCAGGCAGGAAATTGGAAGCTTAAATTGGAAAAAGATGTTCTCAGGGAAAAGTACAGAAGAAATGTGGCAAATGTTCAGGGGATATTTGTGTGGAGTTCTGCAAGGGTACTTTCCAATGAGACAGGTAATTTATGGTAGGGTACAGGAACAGTGGTGTACAAAGGCTGTAATAAATCTAGTCAAGAAGAAAAGAAAAGCTTACAGAAGGTTCAGAGAGCTAGGTAACAGTGGTGTTGGCAACGGTGGCAGAGGCAGATACAATAGGATCTTTTAAGAGACTTTTGGATAGGTACATGGAGCTTAGAAAAATAGAGGGCTATGGGTAACTCTAGTAATTTCTAAGGTAGGGACATGTTCGGCACAACTTTGTGGGCCGAAGTGCCTGTTTTGTGCTGTAGGTTTTCTATGTTTCTATCTCCTGGCCATTTCGTTTGAATCAATTCTTGTTCTTCTTGTTAGAGAAGCTAAGTATTTCTTCAGAAGTGCCAATTATGGCAGACTTGAGGCGAGCCCTTGCAGGTCCCGTATGCTGCAGGCTGACAGGTTGTTGCAAGGTGTTGTCCAAGAAGAGCCAGTTTTGTGGCCATTTCAAAGTTCAAAATACATTTATTCTCCAAGTATATACTATATACAACCTTGAGATTTGTCTTCTCATTGGCAGCCACAAAACAAAGAAACCCAATAGATCCCATTCAAGAAAGGAAGACTGTCGAACACCCAATGTGCAGGACAAAAAAAAACACAAATAGTGCAAACAATAGAATAAGCAAATAACATTCAGAACTGAAACTCACAAAAGTGAGTCGACAGCCATGAAGCCAGTCATCACTGTAGCCAATTCAGAAGCCCGTTAGTTGCAGGCCTTAGCCACAGTTCGGTGCAAAGAGCTGTACGCCGGCCTGCCCCTTGCCTCCAGTCCAGACACCCTGACATTTTCAATCTGGCCCAGTGCTTAAACTGACCAAACCTCAAGTCATTCCTCACTCTCAGACCTGCTCCCTGCTGCTTCAATATGCTCTTGGGCCTAGGCCCCACCGCTTTGATTTGGCTCAGTACTTAAATTTGTCAAACCTTGAGTCTTTCTTCACCCTCTAGCACGGGCCTTCTCTGCCTCGCCTCACTTCATACTACCACATCAAATCACCTCCAAATCTTCTCCAGCACTACCCAAACATTGGCACATACCCCACTCTCAGGCCCGGGCTCCACACACCACACCGCAGCCGTCTTGCACCTTTGAGACTTCAGTTCACACCATAAAAGTGTCAGATCTTATAGACGGTTCAAAATCTCAACTCTGAAATGTCTATTGATTGCAGTGATCATATTTGAGAAAAGACTGTGATTAATACAGTAATTTATAGCTTTGTTTGTTTTGGTTGCTACCAGCAAGTCATCGCTGTGCTTCACCAGTGCCACCTAAAACCAGATTTACTCAAAGACCTGCCCCAGAATCACTGTGTGGATTCTGTCTGTTAAGATCCACAGCAGATATGAGCCTCATAACGTTACAACTCCAAGGAAAACGCAGGGAGTTACAGCTACTATTCATGACCTTTTCGATCTAAACAAAATCTTTGAAACTCACCTTTCAAATTCACTTGCCTGCAGAAATTTGCCTGTATTTTACACTTGCCACATACAGACATGCAAGCCATGATATCATTCAATGGATCTCAGTGAAGATTGGTGTCAAACCAGGACATGCATTGCTCCAATTTCAATCCTCCTTGCACAATGCTGCATCTCAGGCACCAAAATCTGTTTGTAGGAATGGAACTAATAGAAGGGCAGTGACCAATGGCAAGTGCACTCTTGAACCAAGGTTATTCAAAGCTCAGAACCGTCTCCATCCATGACACTTGAACTTACGTACATGAGACATGGTGATTGCCTTCAGTTTTTTCTGGCCTCAACACGAGCCATTGCTGTCCGAGAGTGGTGAAGTGCAGCAGAGGCAAGCTGTTAGAGAATTTTACAGATGTTGAGTGTTGAGGGCCATCTTTTTCTCTGCTTCACTGAAGAGAGTGAAGCATCCTCCCATGCTTTTTCTGAAAAAAATCATCCAAATTCACATCAGCCACACTGGATAAGCCACATCATTCACATACTCGACGTCAGATGTGGCACATTAGTACAGAGGCTAGCATAATACTTCCCAGCCTCAGCGATTGCAATGGGGGTTCAATTCCCACTGCTATCTTTATTTTATGTTATCTAGAGTTACAGTGTGGCATAGGCTCTTCCAACCCCTCCTGCTGTGCTGCTCAGCAACCCACTGACTTAACCCTAGCTTAATCATAGGGCAATTTACAATGAGCAATTAACCTACTAACTGTGGGAGAAAACTGGGATACCTGGAGAAAACCCATACAAACTTGCTTATAGGGGATAGTGGAATTGAACTCTGAACTCTGACACCCCATGCTGTAATAGCATCACACTAGTTACTATGCTACCACGGCAGCCGCAGTTAGGAGACTGTATGGTCCCCCATGATTGTGTGGGTTTCCTCTGGGTGCTCCAGTTTCCTCCCACATTCCAAAGTTGTACAGTTTATAATTGGACTTGTGGGCTCTCCCCAGCACAATCTTATTCTTGGACCCTGATGCACCATCAACAACTCACTCTGAGATGTAAAGGCGAAATGTCGGCTTTTATTGACTGGAGGAAGGAACAAGCAGTACTTGACCACCATACTACATCCTGGAGACAGAGAGGCCGGGCTCAGACCTCAATCGCCTTTATACAGGGGTCTGTGGGAGGAGCCACAGGAGCAGTCAGCAGGGAGCGTGTCCAGACAGGTATACGTAGTTACCACAGACCCTTAGCTCCTGGTGGAGTGTAGGCCTTTGATGACCTCCCATCTCCGTCATCCAAAGTTGATAGTTTGCCCGGAGTTCATCAATGTATTCATTGTACAGGGGATCAGCTTACACAGCGTCACCAGAGCCCTTTCAGCTGGCCTTACCTACTTCTAACTCTCATGATGGGAACTTTGAGAGGCCCCCAGCACAATCTTTGGGACTGTATTGGTTGTTGATACAAACAACACATTCCACCGTATGTTTAGATGTGTCAATGTACATGTGACAAACAAAGCTTTATCTTATTTTACTTAGCAGGGTATTTTCAAATGTAACTGCTGTGTCAAAGTTTAGAAATTATGTTTTTTTATGTGTGATATGTGGTAAAGTCAAAAACAGACATTGATGATGAAATTGACAATTGTCTTTGATGCAACTGCACAGCCTTTGGTCAATCGAGGGAACGGGACTTTGATGATCAAGAATATGCACCTAAGTCAATATTCATGATCTACTGGAGAGCGATATGTTGTATGTTTCTAAAATCTGCATTAACTACAGTTACCTCAAGGCGCTTGAAAGATAACTCCAAGACTATCTCCACATATCCTTCAAATTCACTGGACACATAAGAGAACAAATCCCTGTGCCCTGTCCTAAATAACACCCCAACCACCGAGGTCCTAATTACACTCAGTCACCTTTGTTGGTCAAGCCACTAGGTTTGCACGACCAACACCACAATCATCAAATAGCATTCCATTCCAGGTTCTGGGAATGGGAAGAGATTTCTAGGCAGATCAAGGAAAATATTCAAAATATGTTCAATGTCTCCACGAAAAAGTGCGAAGTCCCCGCTGATTCCTGGAATTTATGGATCAATGACAAGCCAAGCTGGAGAAGTAGCACTGAGGGTGGTTTTGTGAACTTTGGGTGCATATATCTGGAGCACACAGACACCCTGCTTAAAAGCCACTAGGAGTGAACAAACACCAGACAAACTACCCACCCACATCTTGTCCCTGCGGTGGAAGAGCCTGATTAGTTCCCTCAAAACCCACAATTTTGGAGCGAAACCAAGTGAATCTTGATTCTGAAAGATTGCTGTAGAAGATAGAAGAGTGAATAAGTACCTCATGTATTTTTATCTGTATTCTTTCACCTCTATTTTGATTAAATTTAAAGAGCTGAACTATAAAGATTAACTTAATGATTAGCTTTTTAAAGATTAGCTTTAGCTTTATTCATCACTTGTACATTGAAACATACAGTGAAAGGCATTGCTTGCATCAGTGACCAGCCACAGCCTGAGGATTGTACTGGGTGCAGCCCCCAAGTGTTACCATGCTTCCAGTGCTCACAGCTTACTAACCCTAACTTGGGAATATGGGAGGTAACAGGAGCACTGTCCAAACTTCTTACAGATGGTGGCAGGAATCGAACCCCAATCGCAATCATTGGCACTGTAAAATGTTACGCTGACCACACACTACCATACTTGACACTGTACTCATTGTCTACTATCATTAACAATATAATTTCCAGATTGTGGTTACTTCAGCAGATTTGTTCTTAACTTAGAAGTTAACTTCTAACTTCTAACTTGTTCAGCAACTTAGAAGATTGGCTGACTGGCAGAAGGGACACAGTGAGAACAAAGGAAGCCTTTTCTGGTTGGCTGCACGGAACTATGTCAGGACCACTCCTTTTCATGTTATATGTCAATGATTTGGCTGACAGTATTGATAGCTTTTTGGCCATGTTTGTGAACGGTACAAAGGTAGGTGGAGGGGCAGGTAGTGTTGAGGAAGTGGGGAGTCTGCAGAAAGACTTAGACATGTTAGGAGTATGGGCAAGGAGGTAGCAGATGAAATACCGTGTTGGGAAGAGTATGGGCAGGCATTTTGGTAGAAAGAATAAAGGTGTAAGCTATTTTCTAAAGGGGATCACATCAGAAATCGGAGGTGCAAAGGGTCTTGGGAGTCCTCATGCAGGATTCCCTAAAGGTTAACTTGCAGGTTGTGTTGGCGTTAAGGAAGGCAAAAGCAATGTTAGCATTCATTTCTTGAGAAACAGAATATAAAAGCCGGGATGTAATGCTGAAGTTTATAAGGCATTGGTCTGACCATAATAGGAGTACTGTGAGCAGTTTTGGGCCATTTATCTAAGCCAGAGGACGTTCATGAGAATGATCTTGCAAATGAAAGCGCATATGAGGTGTATTTGATGACTCTGGGCCTGTATTCGCCGGAGTTTATAAAAATGAGGGGGGATCTTATTGATACCGAGTGAGTATTGAATATAAAGTGGATGTGGAGAGGATGTTTCCTGTTTTGGGGAAGTCTTGGACCAGAAGGTACAGCTTCAGAATAGAAGGATGTTCCTTTAGAAAAGAGATGAGGAGGAATTTCTTTAGCCAGAGGGTAGTGATTTTGTGGAATTCATACCACAGACAGCTGTGGAGGCCGAGTCATTAGGTATATTTAAAGTGGAGGATGATAGGTTCCTAAATAGCGAGAAAATCAAATGTTACAGGGAAAAGGCAGAAGAATGGGGTTGAGAGAGTTAATAAATCAGCATGATGGAACAGATTAAGTGGGCTGAATGGCCTAATTCCTTTGATTTATGGTCTCACCTTAAAAAGCCTCTTTCAAGTGTTGATAAGCTGAGATTTCAATGGTTGAAAAGATTGTGCCAAATATATAATGCACACATTTGGTTCACAGCAGTTTATAAACTTTAATTCAAGCTTATTATCAAAGCCAAAATGCTAATAAACAGAGCCAAATACAAAATAGAAAAACCGATGAGATGATTGCATCCAAATATGAGCTAATTGAGAGAAGCATTTAGTAGAAATGTTACTATTAGGTGTTAATCAGAAAAACAAGTATAGCATTGAATGTTGTTTATCAACAGGAATAGTGTAGCTGGCAATTCTACTGTGTGTGTAATGTAGGAAAACATTCCAGAAAAGCTGGCCAATGGCACAATCCGAGGAAAACAAAGCAGAATGTGCCAAGCAGCAAACTTTCAGATGAATGTTCAAAAGTCTGTTCCAAGATGGATTTTAGCCTCAAACACAATATCATGGGTGCTTCCTCATATCTTGGGGTGTCCATTAGTCAGATGCTTATAATCTGGAATTGGCCTTATATTCTTGCAAACCATGGCGCAGTTAGTCACATGACCCAATCCTTACTAGGTTAATAACCTATTAAGAATTTAAGTCATAATATCACATTTATTACAAAAGACTGACAATAGGTCATCAAGCATAGAATATGGAACCTGGGGCAGTACTGCACAAGAACGGATACTTCTGCCCGTGATGACAAATCATACTAATTCCCTTCTGCCTGTGCATGATCCGTATCCCTCCATTACTTGAATATTCATGCGTTTATCTAACAGCTTCTTAAACACCATCATGGATTCTGCTCTCACCTCTATCCCTGGCAGCCCATTCCATGCACCTCCCATTTTTATAAGAAGAAACATGCTCTGTTCTGCATAGCTCCTTTAAACTTTCTGACTCCCACATGTACGATTTGACATTTCTACACTAAGAAAAATTATTCTGATTGTCATAGAGTTGTTACCTATGACCCTCTTAATTTTATAAGCTTCTATTGTATCTCCCTTCAAAGGAAACCACCCAAGTTTCTCCCTATATTGCAAGGCTTGTAGTATAACCTCAGCAGAGTGACTGCACCTTTATTTTTGACTGCATGGTTGGGCTAGTCTGGAAGGTGAAGCCCCATGGAAATCAGGGATAATTAGTTAGATGGATTCAAAATTGGCTCAGCACTAGGAAGCAGAGGGTGCTGGTTGAAGGTTGTTTCTCAGAATGAAGGCTGGCAACTCGTGTGTACCATAGGGGTTGGTCATTATTTGCTTTTTATTTAAATGATTGCGTATGAATGCACGTAGCTTGATCAGAAAGTCTGCAGCTGACAAAAAATGAGGAGATACCATTGATGTTGAAGATTATTGTAGATTACAAGGGGACCTTGATCAAATAGGGAAGTGGGCCAAGGGGTGGCCAATGTATTTTGCTACAGATAAGTGTGAAGTGATGAATTTTGGAAAGTCAAAACAATGCAGGATTTGTATTGTGAATGGTAGGGCATGAAAGGGTGTAATGGAACAGAGGGACTTGGGAGTACATTGAAGTATCTTCACAGTATGAAAAAGATGCTTAGCACACTGGCCTTCATCAGTCAGGGCATTGAGTACAGAAGCTACAACATTATGTTGCAACTGTTGGTGAGGCTGCATATGGAGTATCATGCATTGTCTAGGTCAGCTTGTTTTAGGAAAGATGTCGTTAATGCGGAAAGAGAGCAGAAAAGATTTATAGGGATATTGTCATGATTAAAGGGTCTATTATTAAGGAGGCCTTTAGTCCTTGGAATGTAGGAGAATGAGGGGTGACCTTAGAGAAATATTTAAAATGCTGATAGGCAGAGATGAGATGGATAACAACAATTATTTTCTCCATAGTAGGGGACAACAAATGCAGGTTGCATAGATTTAGGGTGAAAGGGGAAAGATTTTGAAAGGAACCCGAGGGGCAACTTTTTCACACAGAGGGTGGTGAGTGTATGGAACAGGTTGCTGGAAGAAGTGGTTGAGGCAGGCGTAATAATATCATTTAAGAAGCACTTGGATAGAGAGGGACATGGAGCGGCAGAGCTTAGAGGGATATGGGCTGAAAGCATAAAATTGGGACCAGCTGTATGGGCGCTGTGGCATTCTCCCTGTTTAGTAATGAAACTCCTCCATCTCTTTTACCCAGTTCTCTATCTTGTCTAAGACATCAAACTCCAAAAACGTCTAGCTGCCAGTCCTGTCTGTCTCCCAGCCAAATTTCTGTAAGGATGACAAATACATAATTCTATATGCTGATCCTGAATATAAGTTCATTTACCTAACCCATAATTCCTCTTTCATTAATGTAAACACACTCACATTGCTGTTATTAACCTGCCTCAGCTCATCCTTCCTTTCAGACTTACCTGTCATGATCATCCATCTTTTCTCTCCACCCCACCACTTGTAGCCCTTCTGCTCAGGCTCCCCCAGCATTGTCACTGTAGTTTTAAACCTCCTGAGTGGCACTAGCAAACTGCCTGAGAGGCTGTTGGCTCCTCCGGGTCACGTGGAACCATTCTCACTTTTACAGGTCTCATCTGCCCTAGAAGAGAACTCAACATCTGAAGTCCCCTCTCCTGTACCTGCAACTTAGCCAAATATTGAATTCCGCTATCTTCATTTTCCTAGACTCACTAGTGCATGACATGGGTAGTAATCCTAAGATTATGATCTTGGAAGTCTCATCTTTCAAATAACCCTAAATCTTTTAGATTTCCCTAAAATCTTTCCACAGCCTCATCCTCCTTATTGTATCTGTCATTGGTATCAATATGCTCAATTTCTCCGCTCAAAATACCCTGTAGCTGTTCAAAGACATTCTTGATTTTGGCACTAGGAAGACAACACTATTTTAGAGTACTGTATATAAATTGAACTAAGTGTCTGAAAATGACTGTAAATTTAACGTCATTTTGCGACAGGAGGAAGCTGTTATTGCACTAAGGTCCCCATATAAAACATCGAAAAGACTGGATCCGTCCCTGGCTACAACCTAGACTCTTTTGAGTTAGTAGTGGAGAGAAGGTCACTAAATAAACAGTTATCCATTATGGACAACTTGGTACATGCTCTCCATGAACTACTGAATAAGCAGCGGAGAACCCTTTCGAACAGGTTCTTTCAGCTCCACTGTCACAAGAATTGTTACTGAAAATCTTTCCTACCAAATGCTACAAGCATATACAACAGTTTGTCTCTGTGTGGCAGGAGAACACATATCGTTGTACGATAGTCTCTGTTTTATTATTTCGTACATTATTATTGCACATTATCGCAAATTATCACACATTGGTAAATTATTATTGTGTAATATTCTTCTGTACTTTATTATTAGTTAAGTCTGCACACTGCCAAGTGTGTTTTTAAATGTTGCTGCTGTAATAAAAGAATTTCCCACTAAGGGTCAATGAAGTTTTAATTATTATTATTATTTTCATTTGTATTTTTGATGAAAATATGACAATCTATATGAGAATCATCAGGATGATAGTTATAGTATTCACCAATTTTGGCCAGAAATAAAGAAACTGGTTACTGAAGTGATTATTAATAGCTTACACTTACCAGTGAGATCAGTGTATTTTGTTACACTGTTACTCAGGAACTTGTGTTTCCTCCCTCGCTAAAGCTGGGAGCCAGGAGCAGTGAAAAGTGAATTCATTTTGAACATGTTTGTTATCAGGTAGCTTCAGGATATCTGCGTCCTCCTCTAGATATAATGAGAGTATATAAGGAAATAACTTCTGGCTTGAAATGAAAGTATCCAGATCAAATCCTCATCAAATCAGATAAGTTAAAGTTGTTTCTGTTGCCGCTCCTTCAATGCGAATAAATAGTTCTGTTATAATCAGCTTGGCAGAAAATGACATCTTGATGGTGCTTTGGGAGAAGAAGAACATGAGGATCATATATGCTTTTTATAATCTGACCGGATCAAAATATCATTTGAAAGGACTAAAATAAATGAGAATCACTTTTACTCAGTTGAATGTGTATTGCTTTGTCCAATGAGTATAAAAGTAGAAAAACAACATTGTTCAAGCAGACAGAAATGGTGGACCATATTTCAAATGGAAAGGAAATTTTTATTTTTATGTTCAAATCTTGCAAATTTCAGGGAAAAATATAAAAGTAGTCCTTAGATTCATTAAATAGCTTAATCATTAATTTTAAGAGGGTGAATGATTAGATTAATCAAAACATTATAACATACTGCATATCTCTTAGCTTGATCCATGAGCTAATGTTTGAGAGATCTGTTAAATCATCTTTCTAACTGCTTGCTGCCCTCATCCATCCTGACCAAAAAAATTGATGCTTACTATATGGCAAATCAAAACACATGTGGCTGCCACATGCAGAACAAATGTGTATTTGATCTTGAGGCATCTCGAAAGGATTTGTCACTGAGGTTCCAGATGACCAAAGGTGAACTCTTTGACTATCTTTGCAGTGAGTTAGCAACTACTAAACATCTTTTGTTGAAAGTCTAGGAATTCTTTGGGGAAGAGTGTCAACTACCATGGCAACAAAAAATATGCCGTGGCTCTATTTACTTGAAATGTTAAAAAATACATATTATTTGATCAGTCCCTGTTGTAACCATGTTATTTTGAGTGCTGCATGTCAATATAAAAATGTAAACTTTGAATTACATAAAAACACTGTAACAAACATACACAGTGATTTTTGTTGTGCCGTAGGTAATAGACAGATAATTTGCTCAAAAATACTTGTCAATGGTTTTGCTACCAAAATGGTCACCCTTGTTTGGAGTTCTACAGTTTAATAATGGAAACAAGAAACATAGGACATATACTGTGTGAGTCTGCACTGCCATTCTGTAAGATCACAAATCATCCTGTGTCTTGTCCATTTTCCAGCCCAGTTCCTAGATTCTACTAATGTTCAAAAGCCCATTTATCTGCTCCTTGAATTTATTCAACGGTTGATTATCCCGAGTTATCTGCGCTGAAAAAATTCCAAATAATTTAAAAGCCAAATTTAACAAGTAAAATTCTCCTTATCTCACTCCAAAATTATAACTCCTTTACTCTGAGATTATACCCCCAGCTGTAGATTCTTCAATGGTATGAAACAGTTTCTCAGTATCTACTCAATCAATCCATTTTAGAAATGGGTATGTCTGAATGAGATTCACTTTCATTCTTCTGAAGTCTAGTGACTGAATGCCCATCCTATGCACTTCCTTCTCATAAGCCAATCTTCCTCAATTTCCCTTTATGAGACAAAACCTTGATCTACCGATAAACTGACTCCTGTTCAAATATTCCCTTTCTTAGGCATAGATACCATAAGACCATTAGACTCTGGAGCAGAAATAGGCTATTCAAACCTCTCCACCCAAAACAATTCATTCAACCCAATACACCTATTTTATAAGAGCGAAAAAAAAGGCACGTAGAAATGTCTTCATGGAGAGGATGGTGAGTCTTTGGCATTCTTTACCCTAGAGTAAGGCTAGATTATTGGAGTTACCTAAAGGAGACAAATTGTTAATTGAAAGCTGTGGGGAGATATTGCAATTCTTAAATGGTGTGCATATGACTCTGATTTTACACCAAATAAATTGGATGCTAGATTTAAGGACTGGACAGCTAAAGGAATAACAGTTCTTTGCAACATAATGAAAGAAGGAACACTGTTCAGTTTTGAAATGCTTAAAGAGAAACACTTATTAGAAAAACAAGATTTTTATCGGTATTTACAGATGCAACAGTATGTTAATAAGATGCTTAAAAATGTAACCAAGGCAAATACATGCTTGATAGAGCTCCTTAGAAAAGCATATAATTAAGATAATGGTAGTAGAATAATTTCAAGCATGTATAAGGGGTTGTTAAATCTTAAAACACATTCCGCTTCATACATTAAAACAAAATGGGGCAAGGAAGGAGGGATAATTATATCTGAGGAAGAATGGACAACAATATGGAGATATCAATGGAAGTGTACCAATTCACAGAAATGAAGGGAGTTTGGATGGATAAACTCGATAAGATATTTTATTACACCCTCTCAGAAATCCCATTATGATAGTAACCTCCCTGTTTGCTGGAGAAATTGTGGAAATCAAAGTGCAAATCATTATCGTATTTTTTGGGACTGCCCTGTTATCAAAAACTATTGGAGGGGGATACACAATGCCCTACAAGACATCTTTAAATGTGAAATACCCTTGGAGAGTAAGACCATATATTTTGGATATACCTCAAGAATGTTTGAAAAGAGATAAATATTTAATGAATGTACTGTTGGTGGCTGGTAAAAAGACTCTTACTAGGAAATGGTTATCACAGGAGAGCCCAACTTTAAATACATGGATGGAAATTACAATGGACGTTTACAAAATGGAGAAGATAACAGCATCTGTTAATTATAAGCTGGAACAATTTGATTCATATTGGGGGAAAATGGTTTAACTACATAATGCCTCATAGGTCTGATTTTATTCTCACAAATCAATGAATCTGTTGTAAAAAGAAGATCACTCCCTACTTGTACATAGTTCTTTCCTTTTGCCTGTTTTGTCTTTCCACTCTTTTCTATAAGTGTATACCCCAGATAAATTCTTTGTGGAGATTTGTGATGTATATGATTATATGATGTATATGTACAATGTCTGAAATACATCTTATGGAAATGTTTATTTGATGAACTTCAATAAAAAATAAATTACAAAACAAAAGAAAGCTGTGGGGATCAGGCACAGAAGGGACGATGAGGTCCATGTCAGAACAACTGTATTCATATTAAATGGCAGGGCAGTGTTGAGTGGCTGAGAAGTCTGCTCCTGCTTCTATTTTCCTATGTCCTTACTGCAAGAATACTACCAGAATTCCGTGAAGTCTCAGCAGTATGTCTGTAGTTTCATTTTTGTACCACCTTGTGATGAAGGGCAAATGCATTGTTAATATTTTATTTTGTAATTTCACAAGAATGGACAACTACACATAGCACAATATATTTTCTTCTGCTTCAGTATTAAGCACTGCAAATTTTAAAGATTGCAAATCCTTTACAGAATATTACAAATCCAAAACATAAATAGAATGAAATCACCCAATTCCATTTTTTGCCATTTGATTAGTCTTCTTTGCATAGCCCCAGAAATATTTTAATCCCAATTAGTAAAGATGAAAATTTATCCCACAAGTTTTACTCCACACTTTCACAGACCATGAATGGACAATCGCCTGATTTGGTACTGCATGAAACATCTATGATCAACGTTAAACTGTCCCCACTCTTCCTTTGCACAGGCAGTCTAGAATCTATACTTTGTTCAGTCATTAAGTCGCGTCCTACGCTTCGTGATCTCAAGGACTTTTCCATAAGGTTTTCTTGGCAAATTACTGGAGTGGGTTGCCATTTCCTTCTCCAGTGGCCCATATTTAGCCTGACTTCTCTGCTGTGACCTGTCCACTTTGAGAAGCTCTGCATGGTATAGTTCATAGCATCATTGAGATACACAACCCCCTTAACACGACAAAGTAACGGTCCATGAGGAGGAGAATCTATACCACTTATAGTAAAAAATAAAAGTAGGGATGGCTGGAATTTCTCATCTGGTAAGAAAGGAACTGCGTTAATGCTTTCAGGTGGTGACCATTCATCAGAATTGAGAGTAGCCAGGAATGAAGCAAGTTTTCAACTGAAGGAGGGGAGGGAGCAGGAACGGAGAAAATGTTTTTTAGGGGGTAGAGATCAAAACAGAGTGAATGACATATGACGCTGTGGCCTACTGAATGGAGATAGTAATGTTTTTGCATTCTCTCTATAGATGTTATCGCACCTGCTGAGTATTTCCAACATTCTTTGTTTTCCTTTCAGATTTTTTTTCTTATTGGAGTTTGATAGTCATCGCAATTATAAAACTACTTTTAAATTTAGTTTTCTGATTATTCCATGAGTTACTGCCAGGAATAAAATTAGATCATTATGTGAAGAAAAAATATTTATTTAATATCATCACCTTAAAGCTTTTATCCAACAATTAGATCAACACAAGTACAATCCTTCGTTCAGAGAATAGGAAACCAAGATTTATAAGAATTATGCAGTAGATAAGCATCGCAAGTTGCAAACATCATGAATCCATCAACCCCTGGAGCACATTAAATATGGATTTGGTGTAAAAATGGAATACATTGATATTAAAAGAACATGATAGGACATCAAAGAAAGTTCAATAATGGTAAGAAAATTATGTTCACCCAACAGGCTTCAAGAAGTACATGAAGGAGACCCTATATATTAAGTTTAATGCTCACAAAGGATAAAGTTATAGGACTTTGTTTTCTGAAGGTATGTACCAATAAAGCTGTTGATAGTAAAAACAATTCAGATAAATTATTTTGTAATTTTATATCTGTATTGGCTCATTGGGTTGACCTATTTAGGACATGGAATACATAGCTTTAAGTACCCCCATGTCAGATACAGCACATTAAGCTGCATATGCTGTTCCTCAACAATGTATGTTAACTTCAAGTGTGTACCTATCACATCATCAAGAATATTTTATAATTCTCATACAAGAATATTTTATTTCCTATTATATCCCAACATATTGAAGGATTGTACTCAATCACTTACTTATTGTTTATTACGAATGCTGGAAGTAATAAAATCATTCAATTTTACATAATGCAAGAATATTTCCTGCTTTGATGTAATATGTCCACCTACAGGTTCTAATTTCCTGCACAGTATCAAAATTATTTTATCTATCAGATGCTCAAACATTAGTGATATTTCTAACATTTTAGATTCCATTCTGGGACAGTAATCAAAATGTTAGCAGTTTTACTGGAAGACTTAGTCTCAGACCAGAATTGAGATGCAGGTCCTTGCATGTGGGACAGACAGGATAACATAGTTCATCCATCAGCAAATCCATACAGAATGTTTAAAGTGGCGGGGGGGGGGGCAGGGATCAGCATTATGATGCTAAACAGGATTGGTGTCAAATACCAAGCTGTTTGAATCACTTGAGATTTCTCGTAAAATGAAAGAATTTAATTCTGTGTTCTTCAAATAAATACAATAGCTGTAGTAACAGTCTGATGTCTTCTATAATAGTTTGACCCATTAAATGGTTCAAATAGTTCCGTTCATTACCATATACAACCTGAAATGCTTGTCTTCACAGACACCCATGAAAAGCAGAAGAACCTCAAAAGAATAAATGACAATAAAATGTTAGAACCCCAAAGTCTCCTCTACCCCACAGATTCATTACTCTCCAGCTAAAGAAACTCCTCCTCATCTCCATTCTAAATGGATGTTCTTCTCCTCTGAGGCTGTGCACAGTGGACTTAGACTCCCACACCATAGGAAAAATTCTCTCCACATCCACTCTATTGAGGCCTTTCAATAGATTTCAATGAGATCCCCCCTCCCCCACCTCATTTTTCTGAATTCCAGCGAGTACAGGCACAGAGCTATCAAACATTACTCATATGATAAGCCTTCCGATCCCAGAATCATTTTCATGAACCTGCTTTATACCCTCTTCAATGTCAGCACATCCTTTCTCAGCTAAAGGGCCCAAAACTGATCACAATACTCTGTGAAGGCCTTACCAGTGCCTTACATGGCCTTAATATTACATCCTTGCTTTTATATTCTAGTCCTCTTGAAATGAATGCTGACATTGCCTTTGCCTTCCTCACCACCAACCCAACCTGCAAATGTACTGCATGAGGATGGATTGCTTTTGGCACATTTTTTCAAGGCCCACAATGCTGCCAATCTATACCATCCCATTTGTCTACATTAGGCCCATATACCTCTACACCTTTCCTATCCAAGTACCTAACCAAATACTTTTTAAATGTTGTAATTATATTTTCCTCTACCACTGCCTTTTTGTTTATTATTTTCTTCCAATGGAGGTATTAATTTCTCTCATTCTGATTAATTCCTTGTTCCTGGCAATTCATTTGTTGTTTCCTTTTTGAGATTTATTCTTAATTTTCTTGTTATATTTGGATATTGCATGATACTTGGAATTATTTCTTCTTGAAATGTCTCCTTCATAGTTCATTACTTTGTTTTTTTCAAGAAGGTGGCACATTCAATTATAGCAGCCATTCCAGCTCCAACAAATGATGTAATTGTTCATCCTTTACTTCCTTCTTGTGATTTGTTTTTATTGATTTATGGGATGTGGGTGTCGCCAGCTAAGCCAACATTTATTGCCCATCCCTAGCCGCCCTTGAGAAGGTGGTGATGAGCTGCCCTCTTGAACCGCTGCAGTCCCTGAGATGCAGGTACACCCACAGTGCAGTAAGGGAGGGAATTCCATGATTTTGACCCAGTGACAATGAAGGATTGGCGATATGTTTCCAAGTCAGGATGGTGAGTAACTTGGAGGGGGATTTCCAAGTGGTGGTGTTCCCAGGTATCTGCTGTTCTCGTCCTTCTAGATGGTAGTGGTCGTGGGTCTGGAAAGTGCTGCCTCAGGAACTTTGGTGTGTTGTTACAGTGTATTTTGTAGATAGGAGGTTACAGGACACTATTAGATATTGAGAACAACAAGTACTGCAAATCTACCTCACTATGAGTTGTTGGGATAGCAGATGAGCTCCACAGCTTGGGCTTATTGCCCACCATGTTGTCGCCTGCTACAGGTGCCCAGGGGACACACACTCAGAAGTGGTGCGCAAGGAAACAGAAGAGAGGAAAATGCACTGATAGTCATGCAAAACTAAAGGCGAAACCCTTCAGGCCAGCTCTCCAGTTGATTCCCCTTTCAAATGTTCCATCACTAGAAAATAAACTAGATTACCACTGTCTGAGACCAAATCAGCATGAGATGAAGGACTCATTCTGATGGAAAGAAGGCTCCTGGCTATGCGGCCATCCAAAGGGTTTCAGTTCTTTTCAGGCTGACAGAATTTCCATGATCTCTGGTAAGACCTGTGGTGGAAGTATATGTATCTACATCAATAAGAACTGGTGTGTGAACACCTCGGTAGTGACGACCCAGTGTTCGCCTATGGTAGAGTTCTTAGTGGTGAAGTGCAAGCCCTTCCTCTTACTGAAGGAGTTCACTGTTATTCTGATTGTGGCTGTATTCATCCCTCCCCTGTGCTAATGGCAGGGAAGCTCTGTGTGAGCACCACAGCATCATCAATGACTTGTAAACCACACAACCCGAAAGTTTCTTCATTTTAGTCATGCTATCTTAAAAACTGCATTTAAAAGTTCTATGAGCATGTTGATTTTGCTGCCTGAGGTGAGAACATATTAGACCTGGTTTATACCAACATCCCTGGTGCATACAAAGCTGCTACCCATTCTCCGTTGGGGGATTCTCCGATCACTTATCTGTTATGCCAGTTCCTGCATAGCATCCACTGATTAAATGAGATAAAGACCTGGTCAAGATTCAAGATTCAACTACATTTATAATTTAGGAATGTATAAAGTGTACAAACTTGGGATTTGCTTACTCACAGGACAGGAGAGCGGCCAGACAGAGCAATCTCTGCGCTACAGGACTGTTTTGAAAACACAGTCTGGAACATGTTCAGAGAGGTGGCTACATATGATCATCACATTAACATTGACGAATATGCGAGATCTGTGACTAGCTACACAGAGAAGTGCATTGATGACATCACCAGAATTAAACACATCTACATGATGGCAAATCCGAAGCCATGGTTGACAGCAGAGGTCTGGGCACAATGTGAGATCGGGATGCTGCCTTCAGTCCGGGGGATAAGACAGCTCTCAGGTCAGCAAGGCTCGACTTTCCTGTGCCATTAGGAAGGCAAAATGGGATTATTCACATAGAATATACAACTATTTCTGTGACACCAGAAATAAGAGCTTGTGGCAGGGCATTCAGACCATAACGAACTTTAAGCCCACCCTGCGCATCAACGACAGTAATGCTTCTTTTCCTGATAGCCTGAATACCTTTCTCTCAAAGAGCAGGCACTCAATCTGAATGCAACTGATGTGATGAAGACCTTAGCCTGGGTCAACCCATATTAAGCTGTGGGGCCTGATAACATACGTGGCTGGACGAGTGCTGAGGAACTGTGCAGCCCAATTAACTGAGGTTCTACCAGATACCTTCAATATTACTCTGGAACAATCTCTGCTGTCCCTTCAGGCTTCAAGTTGCCCCCCATCATCCCAGTGCCCATGACTTACCTCACTGACTACTGTCCAGTGGCACTGACCTCAACAATAATGAAATGCTTTGAGCATCTGATTATGGATCACATTAAATCCCATCTTCCCGTTACATTTTCTATTTTTATTAGGTATCATTACTGGCTGTTCCTCACATTTCTTTGTCGAGCAATATTTGTCATTGTGTTATTATGGTTTCTTGGCAGAGAATAAAGAGCTTCAGATATAGGAAGCTTGTCGGCATCTAAAGTCGCAGAGGAAGAAAATGCATTTGTCATTTGGCATAGTGAGTTTTGATTGTTATGCTGAAGGTATTCTAGATGAAAATGCTTGAATAATATGTTAAGTCCCTGGTAGTAGCTGACTGAGAAATTATGCAAGTGTCCACAAGATTCTTCCCTCTGTCTACGTCTATCAACTGTGGGTGTCCCAGTAGTGCAACAGTTGGTGTTGCTGCCACATTACTCCACTGAGCATGGTTACATCCTGATATGTTGCCTATGTGCAGTTTGCACATTCTCACTGTCAACATGTGGGTTTTCATCCAATGCTCTTGTATCTACTCACATTCTGCTTTTAGGTTGTACACTTGATTGCAGTTGATTACATTTGCCAAAAATAAGAAGTGTAGGAGTGCATCTGTAAGAGAGATCAGGAGGGCCAAAGAAGGGCATGTTGTGCTCCTGCTAAGCAAATCAGATGGCGATGAGGAGGCATACAGGAGAGAGATGGATCAGCTGTTCAAGTGGTAACACAACAATTTCGCACTCAGCGCCAGCAAGACAAAGAAACAGATTGTACACTTCGGGAAGGGGAAGTCAGGAGAACGCACGTTCGACCTAACTGAGGAGTCAGCGGTGTAAAAGGTAAGCAACTTTAGGTTCCTGGGCATCAAATTCTCAGAGCATCTAACCTGGCCATCTATCCACTAATACAATCATGAAGAAGGCACACCCATAACTTTATTTCGTTAGGAATTAGAGGAAATCTGGTGTGTCATTCAACACTCGCAAATTTCTATCAGTGTATGGAGAAGAGCATTCTGACTGGTTGCATCACAATCTGTTATGGGGCTCCATTGTACCGGTTTTCAAGAGGCTACAAAGAGTTATAGAATCAGCCAGCTCTGTCATATGCACTACCATTCACACCTCTGAGGCAACGCCTCAAGAAGGCATCCATCGTTATGGACCCCTCATCATCTAGGATATATCCTCAACAAACACGCACAAAATGCTAGAGGAACTCGGTAGTTCAGGTAGCATGGAAATGAATGGAAATGGAAATGAATAAACAGTCGACTTTTTGGGCCAAACCCCTTCTTCATGACTGAGAAGGAAGGAGGAAAATGCCAAATTTTAAAGGTGGGGGGTAGAGGAAGGAGGATGGCTAGAAGGTGATAGTTGAAGCCAGATGGCTGGCAATGGTCAAGGGCTGGAGAAGAAGGAATCTGATTCAAGAGGAGAGTGGACCGTATGAGAAAGGAAAAGAGGAGGGGCCCAGGGTAAGTGGTAGGCAGATTAGAAGAGGTAAAAGGACTAAGTGGGGAATAGAAGAAGGGGAGGGGGTGAAATTTACCTGAAGGAGAAATTGATGTTCTTGCCATCAGGTAGGAGGCTATTCAGAGGGAATATAAGGTATTACTCTTCTACCCTGAGGGTGGCCTCATCTTGGCACAAGAGGAGGCTATGGGTCTCTTCTTTTTGTTAATACCATCAGGGAAGAAGTACAGGAACCTGAGGAACCACACTCAATTTTAGGTAAAGCTTCATTAGATTGTAATGCTGCCACAAAATAACAAATTTCCAATATATTCTTCATTAAGAGTAAAAGGATGGCTAAGGATATAATAGATGAGCATGACCATCTATGCGTGCAACCTCTTCAAAAAAACTCTTATCAGAGAGGTGAGAGACCATTTCCCGTGCACAAATTCCCAATTTGTCTATTCAAATACTGGTACATTCTGACCCTCAGGATTACTACAGTAACCTCCCCAACGCTAACATCAAGCTGTAGAAGACTGGAGGGTGGCTAATATTGCATTGTTATTTCAGAAAGCCAGTAAAAACAATCAGAAGTTCAAAAGATGGGTGTGGTCTTAAGTGAATATTTCTCATCAGTTTTAGTGTGAAGATCGTGGAAGCTAAGGAATTGATGTAAATGAATTGTGATGTCTTGGACCATCTATGAATTACCAAAGGCAAGGTACTGTCAGTCCTAAAGCTCATTAAAGTGGAAAAATCCCAAAGTTCTGAAGAAGTGGGAAGCTAGGAGAGAAACTGCAGAGCACGTGCAGAAATGTTGGCATTATTTTTAAGCGTGAGTGATGTTCTGGAAGGCTAGAGGGTAGCTCATGTTATATTACTATTGAAAACAGGCAGCAAACTCAACCAGAGAAATAAATATAGGTTAGCTTGATATTAGTAATAGGTAGGTTACTGAAAGGAAATCATCTCACACATAGCTTTTAGGGTTTGTTTTTGAAGAGATCACCAAGATGATTGATGAGAGCAGAGCAATATTGATCAACACAAACTGCCGGAGGAAGTCACTAGGTCAGACTGCATCAATGGGGAGAAATGGAGAGTCAATGTTTCAGTTACTACCACTTCAGAAATGTTTGTTATGATACCCAAAACAGAACAATGCTAACTAAACTGTTTTTCTACTGTCAACTTGTTACACTTGCTGACAAGGCCCAATGAGGTTTACAGGAAGAAGTTTCCTGCTTGGCATTGCTGCCTGCCACACCTACGGTATATGTGGTAGTGATAGGGGTCTCCTTTCCTTCCTCAGTAAGACATTCCCTGAAACCCATCTCTGTGACCAAGCTTTTGGTCGCCTGCTATACTATCCACATATGTATGTCAACATAATTTTATTTTGGATACCGTTGTCTTGTCTGAACATTTTATTGTGCATCAGAATCTGGTTTTCGCTGTGTAATTCAGTATTGATTGAAAACCATCACAAAGGAATATGTGATGCTCTTTTTTTCTGATTTTTGTATATTCCACGTGAAGAAGTTATTCTGCACTCAGCTTTGATATCATAGACCTACGTGCCTTTTGTCACTTCACCCATGTATCCAACTACATTAATACACAAAAACTGCAGCCCAGTCAGCATCCATGGTAAAGAGCCAACAGTCATCGCTGTGGCCCGAATCCCTTATCAGTTCTGTATTACTTTGATTTCCAGCATCTGCAGATTTTCTCCAATTACATGTGAATATTCACAGTTTATGAAGCACATCCCAGCTGACTCTGTCCATGCCTGACCTCTACATCCATTCACTCTATTGAAAGGATTCACCCGTCAGCAAGTGAAGAGTGGTAGTCATTTCCCATCTCTGTTCTTAAATATTCTGAACCTGAAAACCTTATTTACAAAGGAATAAGTCTGGAATTTGTTCCGCTTGGAACTATGCTTGTAGTGCTTTTAGTCTATTGATGGTTTTTTGTGAAAAAATTATTTATTTATTAATTTTTAGAAAATTACAAGAATAAATGTGATGATAAAATAGTAAGAAAAATAATATTAACCCTCCCCCCTCCCCTTAACCCTCCCCCCCTTAACCCTTATCTAAAGAAAAAAAAGAAGAGAAAATTGATGGGTTTTTAACATCAATTTTAATTACCCAAGGAGCAAAATAAATTGAAAAGTTAGTCAAACTATACTACAAGGTGATTATTGTGGCATTATTTAACAACTTCCACTTAAGAACATTCGATTTATCTGCATTGTCCCCCTTTATATAGATATATATTGTATGCAATTTAGGACGATGTTGACCATTACCTGCAGTCTTGGTTATCCTTGCAAAAAGCAAAATAAAAAGATAACCTGATACAAGGAAAATTGTTATTGAACACAATTAGATTAAATTTTCAATGAACATCTTTCATCATAAGTTAATTTTTGATTTGTGCAACTACTGGATACTGGATGATGAATCTGTTCACACAGCTTAAGGAATAATTTTTGACAAAGGAATTTCATTTAGACTGCATGTCAGTTTCATGTCAGTTGCCAGATGTCAGCCGTGCTGCGCCAACTTTAAAGGAAGACTTCTCCAATCTCCTGCCTGCTGTGTAAGCCTCTCCATTTGGTGCTCTTGCCCCCACAGCACGGGGCTCCCAAATGCTCTGAGATCAGTTACATTAAATTCCTGAGGATGAGTTTTCAATTTTCTTGTGGTGTTCACAAAGATTGACTGTACAATTAAAACCGATGTACTCCCTTTCTCTTGGGCTCTTTAAGCCTTAGAACTATCATGACATTACAGTCTTATGGAGTTAACATTTCTAAACTAAATCCCCACCGCCCCTGAAGCATCACCGTTAAAACAAAACCATATGCCTATTAACATATCCTTAGCTATTAAAAAACCCATTAAGGCTCTATAGAAAATGCACTTATATTTTACAAGGTAATAAAAATAAAAACTACATAATGAAAAAGATTTAATTTGATACATTATTACCATCTTTTATGAATTTTGCAATTGGAATCAAAAAGAGAGTAGTCAGTAATAAAACGCTAACATGTTTGAGATTCCTCAAACATTTTGTTCAACATTCACACGAACAGTTGTACTGTATTTATTTTTCAATGTGTTTAGTAATCTTTCATCAGCAGTCTATTTTCTTTATCTACATGGCATGCAGTGACACTGATGAACCAAACAACTTCATATACACAGATGGAACAGCTGCTACCATCAGCTGTTTGGTGTTCCCAAAAGGATTTCATTTTTATTTTGTTTCACAGCCATGTTTAATGCTTTAGAAAAAAACATGCACTCTTTGATTCTTTCATTCTCCCTTTTATCTGCTCCTCAGGGGCTTCATCATTGATTTGGAGTGTTGTAGTCAGAAATTTTTACCTCCTTTAAAACAACACACTGTATGGTCAGTAAGTCAAACTTTGTTTTCCTGTGAATTATGATTCAGCAAACCAGCCAAGTCCTCTGGGGATTTGATCCAAGCAATAATGGCTATACAGTGGTGACAGATAAGTTGAGACTTCAGTGTTTGTTATCTATGTAGGAATCAGACACCTTTAATACTTGAATGAGCAGACCCGTGATGTTCAATGTGGTTAAATGTCAAGTGGCCTTAAGGGAGTGTTTGGTTTGTTGACAAAATGAATGCCTGCAAATGCAGCACTGCATCTGCTGCACTAGTAACATGCACGAATGCAGCAAATTACCTGCTGAAGCCAAGCGAGCAAAGGAAAAAAGCTGCAGTTGTATCTTGCATAGATCGCGTTGTGATTGATTATTGCAAGTGTCCCTGTGGAGGTTGGTTTTGCTTCACTTTAACACATAATTAAAAACAATTAATTTACTGATAGGATTCTATGTCTAATTGTAGAGTGCATTTTTAAAATAGCCATCAGCAACACCTCTTAAAGGAATGGCAGCCACATCATTCAATATGGCATGCCTGTACAATTGAAAGAGAATTGGGGAGGAATTTAACATCTGCTCTGCATTGACATTGCTCAGTGTGGTATAACATCTGATGATATTAGTTTACAATTTTTCATTGTTTTCAGTGTTTCATTGGAAATGAGTATTGCTACCCATCTTGTACAAGAAAGAATGAACACGCACATTGTTCTCAGCTTGCTGTTTGAATACAAGGGCCATCACTGACTAATCCAATCCTCTGCCAAGGTCCTATTTATTGTAACAGCGTTTCTTTAGAGTTTTTAATTAATAAAAGCAGATTGATGCTTGTGGCCTTGCTACAGATTTGTTTAAAACCTACACACTATGAGTTGCTGATTTCTGAAATTTTTCGGCGACCCACAACTTCTCCAGCCAAGGCCTAAGAATCTCCAGCCTATTGCAAAGGACAGAATAGTGAGGGGCAATATCTAACAAATGGGGATGTGGATTGCGCTAATATGGCAACGGGGATCTGCAGATGGAAGCCTAGAAGAAGAGCCATGGAATGCATTACCTATAACATCCAAGGTTTAGGAACTTAATTAATTATAGAGTGTAATAAAAAATTGGATTTACAGTTCAACTTGTGGATAATCACTTCATTCTTTGATCAGGGCCTTTTCTAATACTGAATTAAGTCTTCCTCTAGCCACAAGTCTGGTATCAAAATGTAGTTTTACTGGGAATCTTTTCAATTGAGAATGTAAAAGCTATACGAAATTCATGCTAAGGTAGATCAGCTTTGACTGGTCTGGTGCATGCCAGTTGTTTGATAAATTTCCCATTATTTTGAACACCAACTCTGTGTGAGCTTTCAGCTCACATTTACACTCCTTTCTGCCCATTTTTTCCCCTCTTTCTCACCAGGCAAGATTTTGGTCATCTACCAGTGTGTGGTTTACCATCAATTACGATGTTGCTCAAGGTGAAGCCACCATAAAGATGAACTGTTGTTTACTGTGGTATCCAGTAATATTCACCTTTCTAGCAAACTGGATTCAGCCCTGACCTTCCATGCTGCTGTGCATTTTTCTTGTGACCTTGCAGGTTTTCCGCTGAATGTTCCAGTTTCCATCTATGTCCTAAAAGTGGCTTAATTGGCTGGCTATAAATTAACCCTAGTTTAGGAGGCTGGCAGGAGAATTAGGGGTGCTGATGGGCATGAGAGAGGCTGCCAATTACAATGAAATAAATGAGGGAATTGTACTGATGGGAATTCTCTAAGAGCCAGCATTATTTTCAATGGGGTGAATGGACCAGGTTAAAAGGAAATATTTTGCCTGGCCTCAAAAGGGCTTCCTGTGCATCATGGAACAGGCAACAGCCAGTGCCAAGGGGGAGTCACCCTAGAATGGTGAAACAAACAACTTGTCGACCAAACATAGAGATTCTGCAGTAAATGCATTTACATCATTTATCAATGGCTGTAATATCACGTCATTCAAAAATCTACTGTAAATACAATGATAAGCTTTGAAACTAACACAGTCAGTTTCATTAAACAGATTAAGCTTTTACCTTAATTGATCACCATCACTTACAAACAACTTGCTTATAATATCTTCCAATGAAATGAAATAGATTTTGAGTTTTAGAGAAATTCTGAGTTTTTAAAGAAGAATTTCCACTCATTAGAAATATACATTTGTAATTAGCACACTTCAAGGTCAATGTCATCTTAAACATTTGTTTGGCAAAGTAGGAATATGAGGTTTGCAGAAATGCTGGTATCAAATTCACATCATTAGAGTGTGCTGCTTTACTACGCCAAAATTCATGCATGCACAAATGGACGGTGATGAAGGAGAGGGCTTAGACAGTGTCTGTGCCCTTTCAATCTAGTGCAGTTGGGGGTGAAGTCATAAAAAGAAGCTGCGATTGGAAAATGGCCTGGTTTGTTTCAAGCGTTTCTCAAGTGCCTCAGATAACTGAGAGGATGACACAACACCCTTGCATTAAAAAAAACTTGGCACCAATCATTTTTAAAGTCATAATCAAACAGAACTACTGAAGATCTCTAATTTGGCTATGAGAGCATTGTAACAAAAAAACACACTGCACTGCTGAAGGGTGAAATTGTTTTGATCAACTATTTTGGCAGATTTAAAGTGTTATTCATGAATGAACCCAAATATTCTACTGAGCTGAATTCAAAGTATAAGCTTCATTGCTCAGTTAAAAATAGGAAGGATTCTGCTGTTTTAAATAGCTACAGATATATTACCAGAATTATGAATTCCAACTGGGTCCTCACTATATTTTAACAAACTTTCATGGCAATAACTCCCTTTGATAAATGTCTGGCTAACATTCAAACAACCTGAAGCTAAAACAAAAGTTATTGCTCATAAGTTAAATGGCCAAATCCCTATCACATCTTTTGTTTTGATAGGTGATTGAGATCTGAGGGAGCTCCACAAGTGTTCTGCACCTGCTTATACACTGCAGTGGGCCAGCTGTTTTCTCCAAAAGAACAGGCTTTTCTATTGAATTAAAATGACAGTGGTTGAAAGATGATAGACTCATTCTTGTTCTTTAGGAATTTTGCTAGTATTAATACATGTGTTCACAAAGAAAGATGGGAACATTGTCCTTATATCCTTCTTTAATTATGATCGTGTGCTCATGAGAAAATCTGCTTCAGTAACTTCAGGACATTAGTTCCAATAATAGACCATTTACAAAGCTTTGATTAATAAAATCTCCATTATGATTTTGTAATCATTTCCCACATCAATTTATTTTTCCGTCCCATTTAAAAAACCTTTAGTGAAGCATGTTTTGACTTTTGAGATATAGGGCAGAAACACAATAGAGAATTGTTTGTAAATAACATGACGATGCTTCACAACAAGAAGTTATTTGGCCTATCCTGCCTATACCGTACTTTGAATCTAATGTTATTTATGAAAAAAAGTAATTTGACTGTTACTTAAAATTTCAGCTTTTTACTGTGAAAGATAAAACTTCATGGCTCTTTGTCTAGTAATTTGTGCGAACCTCCAAGTAATGTGGTAGAAATAATGTTAGAAACCAAAATGATGAAATAAATAAGGACTAGCATAATGCAAACTAGAAACTTATCCCAAAGTTCCAGTAATTGGTGGTAGAAATTTTAATAACTTTGTGAATTATGAAAATCACTCATTAAATTTAGAATCTGTTACATAAAAGTCTGTTTGAAGCAGATTTGCTAGAACATTTGTAACAAATATTGAATGCTTACTTTAAAGATTTACAAATTTACAGAGAAGTGTAAGGGGAAGGTGGACTAATTAGAATTTTTCACGGAGAGCTAGTGCATGAATGGTGGGCAAAGTGCCCTCCTTGCTTCTGTATAATTGTGATATCCATGCTGTAATATATTCCAGTATACCACATGTAAACTGGGGAAACATTTTCGCACTCTAGGTAAGGCTCTGGTGCAAACGATGATAAAACTGACTATACTCACTTCTATAGCATAATGACTGAAATATCATTGTTTTGAATCATAAAACCAATTAGAAAAGTTTTCTACCATAAAAGACTCTCAGATTGCACTAGCTGTAATAAATTTTGCAGCACAGTTCCTCCTGACTTGAACAAAGGTTTAAAACTTAGATGGATTGGCTGATGGAAAGATCTGTTCCACATTTCCACACTCAACAGACTGAAACAAAATGTGAAATGAAATGTTGAAGTCACGTCTTGAACTTCAGTGAAGTTTAGTTTTCTTTAATATATGAAAGAGAGGGAAGAGGAACAGACACAGGAGAAACTGATTTAGTGTGTTTTCACTTTAGAAATGACAATTAAGAGTGGCATTAACAACCAAGTGTAGAATTAGGGCAATACCTAATTTGTGACTTGGCCAGAGATAAATTCTTAATTTGAATCTTAGTACCCGTAGTCTTTATAATTTGGACAAAATAGTATGCAAAATACAAGAACATATGCAAATAGGAGCAGAAGTAGGCCACTGGGCCCCTCAGGCCCAGAACACCATTTACTATCAGCATGATATAATATGATGAATATGACCAGAAGAAGATGGCGCCAGTGAACAAAGCTACCCGAGCGACATCCTCAAGATGGTCTGTGAAACTGCTTCCTTCACTTCTTTAATGTCGCGCCTCTGATCTATAGCTTGATGGTGTGTTTTCAGGCCAATTGAGGGATCTGGCGTTTTGCTGTTTCTGAGACGGTTATGGGAGTCGAGTGCCCCCTCGAATTGAGGAAGCCTGGAGGCAGGACACAAGCCCATGCTCGACACCACTTCTGTCCTGTGTCGCCAATTAAAGCTTCAAGGAAGATTGAAAATGTGGAGGTGAGTACAGAAGGCGAACAAGTACTCAGCTCCATCTACCAGCCTCTCACTCGCTGCTGCTGAAGAAGGTGTCTGCATGAGCTGGTCTCCCTCTCCCCCTCACGCTCGCTGCTCCCATAGGAATGAATGATCACTCTCTCCCTGAGTACAGTCTGAGGATGGTACCGGAGCAAAATTGAATCAACATGGTTTGTGGATTGAACTGCAGTTCGCATTATGATGTGTTTCCCAGTTTTCATGTTGCTCCGTTTTCTGTTGCTAATTTTGGGTGACTTTGAATCTGGGTGGCCTGCAGATAGTGAACACGGAGCTGAACTGAACATGGACCCTTTGGTTATACTCTGCGTTTTCACTCATTCTTTCTTGTTCATTATTTTGTGCATGGGAAGGGGTTGACGTGTTTCTTTGAATGGGTTTCATGGCTTCCTTCGTTTCATGTCCGTGGGGAGATGAATCTGAGGGTTGTAAGCTGCACAGACATTTTGATCATAAATGTATTCTAAGTCCTTTTATTGGTTTATGTTGGTCTCAGCTTCTCTTCTGTGCTATTTTTCCATACTCGTCAATCTAGCAAATACATTTGCACCCTTACATTAAATAGTTATCATGCTTCTGCAGCCCCACCCCAGGCAGAGGATTCCACAGATTCAACAACATCTTTAAGAAATCTCTATGTACCTCCATTTCAAATGACTGGGCCTGTCTCTCTTAGTTATGCCCTCTTATTGGAGACTCTGCCACTATTGATGGAGAACAAAAAACTAAATATCCCATTAAAGAAAGAAAGGTATTTTAGTTACTAGCCTCAGTAAAGTTAAATTTATTTGCTAGTTATGGTCAATAATGGGACCAAACTGATTTATCATGCGATGGGGAGGGCAATATTCACGATTGAGGTTTGGAATAGACTCACGTTGATCTTGTTTCTAAATGCTGAGGTATTTTTCTCTCTCTTCATGTTCTCAAGGTGTAGACCTTGCTGGATTAGACCTACAATGGTGTTCGACACCCTTTGGTACTTCAGCAACGTTGCTGTACTTCAGTTTGCAATTTTAATGACCTTATTTGCATGCTATTTAATATATCCCCTTTCAATAAGGAGAACTAATCAAATCAGAAGCAGTCACTTTGGGGTTGATTCTTATCCTTAACTGATGAACTTGGAGATGTCCTGATTGAGCAGCCTAATTCTGTGAAACATCTCATCTAATCTTCTCTCAGACTTTGTGAAACATGTTGAGAACAGCTGAAGAGATTATTTTTCTAATTATTATCCAAGATATCTGTTCAAATTGTTCCTTTTATTGCTTCAGAGCAGCAACAGGCATGAGTAATGTCATGTGTAAGAACCAAGAGCTAATTGCGGAGTGCATTTGTGGTAAGTGTGGAAAAGACTTGCAGGCTTTGTTCACACCATGCTGCCACTGAATATCCCAAAAATGGGTGATTTATGCAGACAAAGCAGACGTCAATGTTTTTCCAAAACTCCAGTAGGGACCTAGATTAAATAGTTAGAGAAAAGAAACATGTCATTGAATTTGGTCATTTAGAACTTCAGACTGATCCTTTAGAAAATGTCATGAAAAGATTTTTTACCTTACAAGGAGCGAGCTGGTATCTACACAGTTAGTCAGGGGATTGATCATGTAATGTATGGATCTTTTTCTTTTAGAGGAATGACCCCCCACCCTTAGCACTACATATTGATCTGTTGTCTGTGCATGTGCTGTTGCCTATGCATGCACATTGTTCACTCTCTCTCACTGCAATGTGAATACACCAGTTAAAGCCATCTCCCGTGTGCGTGCTTTTATTTAATATACATGTAGTTGTGCACAGGCACAACAAATTGGCGATGAGTATGAACCTGAATGTCAGAAAATATCATGAACTGCACTGACAGTTACAGCATGGTTACAGGATGAAACAGCGAGAGTTAGACAGTACAGAGATGGCTGTCACGAACACTAACAAAGGCACGAGTACAGTGCGTATTAACAGTGAAAGATGTGCTGAATTTAAAGTGAAAATATCATGCAATGGCTTCAGTCAGGAAAGCTGACGAACTTGGTAGCGCTAATGAAGGCTGGAAGTTGTTTACCGAGAGACTTGAACTGTATTGTAACGCGAACAATGTGAAGGAGCAAAAACAAACCTCTACACTTCTTAGTTTAATGGGCCCGAGAATGTACAGTCTCTTGCGTAACCTAATAATTCCTGAAAAGCCAGCAAGCTAGATAAACTTGTTACAATTTGACAAAATCACTTGAACCCTATATTGCTGTTAATAGCGGAAAGATTTAGATTTTCCAAAAGGAGTCAATCAAAAGATGAAAGCCTTTCTGATACATTGCAGAACTGCACAAACTTTCCCAGTACTGTGACTTTAGCGATGGACTTTCTGAAAAAAATAAGGGACAGGCTTGTATGGGCATGCATAGTCAAAGCACTCAAAAGAAGCTACTGTCCAAAAGAGACCTAACCTTAGAACGGGCATTGACCATTGCTATATTGTTAGAGACAGCAGCAAAGGATGAAGCAGAACAACAGAAAAGGAAGTTAGGATGTGAAATGCACAAAATGTCCCTGAATGGTACAAAAAGCCAAAGATGTGACACATCTTCCCATGATTCTAATGACAGTTCAAAGAAAAAGGTGTGCAGAAAGTGTCACAGACAGGGTGACAGAGAGAGTGTGTAAGGCAGACAAAAAGCACAACCAAGTGAAAAGTCTCAAACACAAAACTAAGCAAATGCATAAAGTTACCGAATGTAAAACAGAATCAGACAACATACAGTCTGACAACGGTGAACCGTCATGTCTAGAACTGCATAGTATAACTGAAGCAGATCACAAAATCATCTGGATCACAATAGATATGTCTGGTGTAAAACTATATATCTGGAGCTGGATACAGGGTCAGCTTTGCCATAATTCCAGAGATTGACTACAACAGACTGTTTTCTAAGATACCATAAGACCTCTAGACTATAGATGCTTGATGCTATAGACTTACACAGGTGAAAAAGTGTCTCCCAAAAACAAACTGAAACCAAATGTGACGTATGGAGGCCAAACACAACAGTTAGAGTTTTATGTATTGAAAAGTGGAGGGCCAGCATTTTTCAGATGTGAATGGTTGAGAAAGATCCAACGAGACTAACTCTCAATCAAAGCTTTCAGTGTGGCATCAACAGACAACTGCAGCCCAAGTGGTAGCACTAACCTGAGGCTATCACATCTGCTTAATGCTAATCAGAAGATGTTTAACAGGGAATAGATAAACAGTTGAAAACTTGGCCAAAATGTTCAGGATGCCAAAAAGTTCAAAATGCACCCCCACAGGCACCATTACACCCGTGGGATTGGCTGTCATCACCATGGCAAAGAGTACATACTGACATTGCTGGGCCATTCATGGACTCCATGTTTCTGATTGCTGGGGATGCTCATTGAAAGTGAATGGAGGTTATACCAATGAAGTCAACCACCTCAGCAAAGACTGTCTCCACTCAGAGGACTACCTTCACTAGAAATGGCTTACTAGAGCAAATTGGGAGTGACAACGGACTACATTACACTTCAGAAGAATTCCGACTGTTCATGAAGTAAACTGGCATCAGACATTTCAAGCCAGTTCCTCACCACCCAGCAATGAATGGGTTAGCTGAAAGGTTTATCCAAACCTTCAAGAAGTCCTTTAAAGTGATGGACAAGGACATTTCTCTACAGCACAAGGTGGACAACTTCCTCTTAGTGTATCAGAACTCTGTTCAGGCAATGACTGATCAAAACACCTGCAATGCTGTTCATGAACAGGGATCTGAGATCTTGTATAGACCTCCTGAAACCAGATCTGTGGAGGGAAGTGCAGAATAAACAGTCCAGCCAGTTGCTAAGTGAAGCAGTAAGGAGTTTTAAGATTGAACACAAAGTCCTATCGCGCGATTACAGAGAGGACAAGTGGACACCCAGCAAGATAGCTACAAGAACTGGACCACTGATGCACACAGTGGATATTGGAGATCAGAATGGAGATGTCATGTGGACCAGATATGGAATGCTCAACCAAAGAACACACCTGAGTCAATTGCATCCAACAAGATGATCATGTCACTGACAGCAATGTGACACCAGAAACCGAGAATGTTGTCTCAGACAAGACACCTGCCAAACCTGATGCCACGCCACAGGTCCAGAGGTGCTATCCTGTAAGATACAGAGCGCCACCCAAAAGACTGAACCTCTAGAACTGTGAAGTTAGTTATGGACTGTTATTGTGAAAGCATGTTTGTTTGGAATATGTGTTTATGAAATGGAAACTGAATGTTTTGTACATATATAGACTTATGTTGCATTAATCTAAAGGGGGACAAAGTGTAATGTATGGATCTATTTCTTTTAGAGCAAGACCGCCCCCAGCACTACATATTGATCTGTTTTCTATGCATGTGCATTGTTTTCCTTCTCTCACTGCAATGTGAATACAGTACACCAGTTAAAGCCATCTCCTGTGTGTGTGTGTGTGTGTGTGTGTGTGTGTGTGTGTGTGTGTGTGTGTGTGTGTGTGTGTGTGTGCTTTTATTTAATATGTAGCTGTTCACAGACACAACAGATCATATTTTGAATAATACTTGAAGGAAGATGGTGCAAGCCAAACTTAATGCAATCTTTCCTACAGTTTGATTGAAAAGCTCCAAAACCTGGGGTCTTTGTATCTGCAACTGGATCCTTGTCTACCTCACAGGAAGGCCACAGTCTATACAGATCAGAAAGAACATCTCCAGCTCACTGATAATCAGCACTGGTACACCTCAAGGATGTGTGCTTATCCCACTGCTCTACTCCCATGACTGTGTGGCTAGGCACAACTCAAATACTGTCTATAAATTTGCTGGCAACACCACAACCATTGGCAGAATTTCAGATGGTGATGAGAAGGTGTACAGGAGTTAGATAGATCAGCTGGTTGAGTGGAATTTTTATATTATATATATATATATATATATACTGTAATTCTCAGGTTTTAATATACATTGCATAGTATGTGCAATGTACTGCTTCCACATAACAACAAATGTCATGATATATTAGTGATATTAAACCTGATTCTGATAAAAGAACAAATATTCATACACACAGATATTCAAATCACAAACATTGGAAACTCCATACTATAAAATGGTAGTAAATCCCACATGATGTTATGTGAATGGGTTCATAGCAGCAACATGCAAAGTCAATGGAAAATTGTCTTACACACCATTCTGTCTGAGGTAATTTCCTCATTGTCTAACTTACCCCAAAAATGTTGACAACAGAGCAATGAATGCTTGAATTCATCATCTGAAAGATTTACAATTGCATTGCTCTGATAATCAAGTCATCTCCCTTTCAGGAGAAAAACAACCTTTACCAAAACAGAAGAATCAAAAAAAAAATTTGAAGGGCAAAATCTAAATATATTGTTCATCCCCAATTGTCTGTGAGAATATGTTGTTAAAATGCCTTCTTGAATTGCTACAGCTTTCTTTTTTATTTATTTATCTTTTATTTATTTATTTTTTTTTAGAAATTACAAAGAATAAATGTAATAGTAAAATAGTAAGAAAGATAATATTAACCCTCCCTCCCTTAACCCTTATCTAAAGAAAAAAAAAGAAAGAAGAGAAAGATTGCCTGGATATCGGAGGATCCCCACATGCTCCATGGACTTCAAAATAATTTTGATATTTAGTTTTTTACTTTCCCCAATTACTATAATTTTATCTTCAAAGGACCTATGTAGTTAATCCTATCTTTTGTAAGTATGGGAGCCAAATTTTCAAAAATATATTCATTTCTTAAATTATACATAATTTTTTCAAATGGAATACAACTATGTATTTCATTATTCCAACAATCCATAGTTAAATATAAATCAGATTTCCAACTAACTGCAATAACTTTTTTGGCTACTGCCAATGCAATTTTTATAATTTTTTTCTGATACTTGTTCAATTTAAGTTTCGGTATTGTCCCTTCAATGTCTCCTAATAAAAATAATAGTGGACTATGTGGGAGTCTTAGATTAATACAATATAATTTTTTACATCAATTATATATAACACCACAGAAAATAAACAGATTAAATTCAAATATGTCTGACCAATGTTTTCGATGTAATCAAGAAATTGGTACCTTTTTACATTCTACTTGGTCTTGTTTTAAAATTCAACCATTTTGGATAAATTTAAGACTTTTATTGGAACAAATTACTGGAGTGCTACAGTTTTCTTGTGAAGGTTCTCCCAATATGCTATTGGGTAAAGGAGTTCCAATACATAGACCCAATGATGATGAAAGATCAGCAGTATACTTCTACTTCATCAGGATGGAGGAGAACCTGTGGTGTAAAAAAAACACTGCTGGATGAACTCACTGGTTGAGCAGCATCTATGGGGGTTAAGTAGTTGTCATTGTTTTGGGTTGAGACCCTGCATCAAAACTGCAGTGGTGTTTGCATCATCCTGAATCTCTTGATGGTAGACGTCAAGGGAACTAGGTCAGACAGCTGCTCTATACTCTTCATTTTCCATGGCAATCCCACAGGATCAGTGATGGTTTGATTCCACTCCAGTCTTCTGGTATCTGAAATGGCTGGTGAAGGCAATGCGATAACTGCAGATTCTTCCACAGATCAGATAAGGAGGTCCTCAAATGTTGACTGAATTGTGAGATGTTGCTCTCCTTCTTCTGCTCACACAGACCCTGATCATATATACTATCAATATATGGACTCAAGATCTCAATACCAATCTGAATTCTCTTTCACCATTTTCAGTGCCACGGAATAGAGATTCCCAGAAGTCATTAAGGATGTCATTTTTTTTTTCATATGAACTTTGAAGGTATCCTCTAAAAATCTTCAGAACCAATGGGAATCTCTTCAAATCTGTAGCCACCAAATCCAGAACCAAGGTGACACAGATCTCAGCAATTAAGCTTCAATATGCAAATGACACTTGCATTTATGGTCGATAAAAGGTTGAGCTCCAAGCCATTATTACATCGTTTACTGAAGCCTAAATGGAAGGGCCTTACTGTCAGCATCCTCGAGCCAAAGGTCTTATATTAAACTGACCCTTATTGCTTGGGTAATAACGACTCCTGCAACGTGGACAATTCATATGCCTCAGGAGCCATCTCCTGGTGAAAGCAGACATTAGAGATGAAGTTCACCATCATTTACAAATTGCTAACAAGACCTTTGGTTGACTGAGGAAAATTATATGAAGATCAAGATCTCAGAACTGCTACAAATCTCATGGTCTAAAGATTAGTAATGATCACTTATCCTGCCACTTCTTTAGAAAGGTAAGTAAATTAAAATTAATGTCCTCTCCCAGATCAACATCTCCACCACTTAAGTCCATAAGACATAGGAGTAGGGTTAGGCCAGTTATCACAAGGAGTCTGCTTCAATCATGGCAGATTTACTTTTCCTCTCAAAACCATTCTCCTGCCTTATTCACATAACCTTTCATGGTTTACTAACTGAGAACCAATCAACCTCTGCTTTAAATATACCCAATAACTTGGCCTCCACAGCTACTTTGAGCAGATGAATTCCATAGGTTCACCACCATGGTTACCTTCAGTTAGCTATAATATTTTGGGTAGGCCATATTGCAGGCCCAGCACCAGGATCTAGAGATACCCTTATTTTGATACTTGACATGAGAACATGTGTGCAGTGACCAGCACACTCACAGTTTATTTTGATCCTCTTTTTGTATTTGCATAATCTGTTGTCTTTTGCACCTTGGTCTGTCTTAGTGTGTAGCTTTTTATTGATCCTATTGTGAACAACCACAAGAAATTGAATCACAGTGTATTGTATCTGTACTTTGGTAATAAATTTACTTCGAACTTTCCTCAATCTCCTGATTAATTTTAGGAGGCCTGAGTGCCTCTTTACCCTTAAGGCACCCAAATGCACCTTAAAAGATAAGAACCCTTCTGTAAAACAAAAAGCAAAACAATCCAAACCTACTATTTTCCACCCATTCCATGTAGTGAATGCCAACAAAGTGATGGAAGCTGTGATGCACTATCTACTAACCAATTGACTGGTCGGCTATGGCCTGTTTGAAATTTGCACAACCACTTGGTTCCAAATTTCATCACATTAATGGACTAAACATGGACCAAAGAGTTGATTTCTAGATGTGCAGAAAGTGACTGCTCTTAACACCAAGGCAACATTAGTCTGGTGACAAGGAAGCTGAAAAATCCAAAGCCAATGACCATGAAGAAAATTTCACACCACACACAAAGGAAATTTGCTGTGTCATTCATTCAGCTTCAGATTATCACTGTGGGAGTTCCCTCATGGTGGATTTCTTGGCTGAACATTTTTCTTCTACTTCATCAAAGTCTTCCCTTTCATGCAAAAAGAATTAGACAAACTTCAAGCATGATTTGCTATGAAACAAGTAATATTTATGTCACAAAAAGGCCAGGTAATGGTCATCCCCAACAAGGAAGAATCCAGCCTCTGATATTTTACAGGAATTTTGTTGCTGAGACCTTCCTCCCCTCATTAACACACTGGAGTTCAATGACTATAGAAATTTATCTGGATTAATCATATAAATATAGTGGCCTTAAGAGTAGATCAGGGTCTAAGTTTTCTGTGCCATCACTAACCTCCTGAAATCCCTATGTCTTTCCAGTCACTCTGCACTGGAGCAGCATGGTAGTATAGCTGTACCTTAGCACTTTGTAGTGGCAGTGATCAGAAGATCAGGGTTCAATTCCTGCCACTCTCTGTAAGCAATCTGTTTTTGTTTTCCCCATGACCGGGTTTCCTCCTGGTGTTCTGGTTACCTCCACATTCAAAAGACATATAGGTAAATTGTAGGCATGCCATGTTGGTGCTGAAAGCACCATATTTGTACACATATTCAGACTGCATTGGCCATTGATGCACTCTATGTCTTGATGTACATGTAACAAATAAAGCTAACCTTTAATCTTTTTCCACTATCTGTTCAGCACAAATCTGGAGTGATTGTCAAAACTCACTTCCTGGTTAGATACGTGAAGCTTCAACAATACTCAAGGATGTCCACACCATCCAGGACCACGTAGTCTCCTTGCATTAACCTCCCTAGGCATTCAGGTCCATCACCTGATGCACCGTAGCTGCAGTGTGAACCATCTATTAGACTGCATGGGCTGCTCCAACAGCATATCCCAAACATTGTCCTTCTTCATAGCAGAGGTCCAATGGCAACAGGTGCATGGGGACATTGCCAGCTCTAGGTTCTCCTGCAGACAACACATCATCCTGACTTGGAAATACGTAGTCACTTCCTCAGCAGTGATGGACCACTCCAGCTCAACATCACTGGGAAAGACCATCACTGGAAGAACTGCAATAGCGTAAGCTGAGTCATCATCGCTTTATCTGGATTAATTAGAAATCAACAATAAATGATAGTTTTGCTGATAATGTGCACAAGAAAATAAGTAAGTAAATAAATTCTATGGATGTTCTCCTTTGGAATTTTGATCTCCCTTCCTCCATTCTCTTTTGCATGTTGCACCACTGTCCCAAGCAATGTTTTTACAGCTGGAATGTATTTTAAAGTGGATCAATCCTGGGCTCACAAATTCCCTGTACAATCAGCCAGGAAAAGCAACAAACAATAGGATCCAACACATCAGAGCATAATTCAAGAATACACAACTCCTAGTTCATGCCAGTTTTGCTCTATTTTTATGAACTACCACAGAGTTTCATGATGATTTACCTGTAGGCTTCTGATAATGAATTACCTTAGCAAATTCCTTCAGGATTACTGGAGGCCTGTCTCAGGTCACTAAAGACAATTCTTTGAAGTTCCAAGTAAGGTCTTGACATATGACAGAAAATAAATGTTACTGTGTCTGTAGAATTAATTATTCAACCTCCTACCCATAAAATTATTTGTTACATCACAACAGGTGCCTCTGAAGAGATAATGATAAAGTAATGTCATGCCATGAACAGAGTCAGTCCTTTCTTAACTGCAGCAGTTCTTCAACTTTGATCTTCAGAAGGTCAAAGAAATACTTATCACAGAATAACTGACAGTTTGTGCTGATAGCAAAAGTTTCTGTCTCCCTTTATAAATGTAACTTAACATAGTCAAAAGAGGATAAACCTAGATCTTTCGTAATACTGCCACACTTTTGTTCCAGCCTTCATATTTAGTTGTCAGTGATACTAACAACTACAGAGTTATTGTCGTGTTAGGTCTGATTGGGACCCAAGGCTAGCTTGGGGCCCCATACAATTTCCAGCACAATGGTTCTTGTGTCAACCTTGCTGCTGCTGCTGCTGCTTAATCTGTATCAGACCTAGCTTTGGATTCTTGACACATTTCCCGAGGTCAAATGACTTGCTTTATCGATGAGGTGAGAATGGATCAAAAACTAGCTGCTTTTTTTTTTGCTTTTACAGTTGCTTCTTAGAACGGGAAGTTTGTGATGCTAAAAGTCAATAAATCCTAAAGACTTGATGAATCTACATTATTTTGAAGTAGTTGCCTATGGAAATAGTGAACAATTTGGTTATCATCTTCCAAAATGCTATGGATTCTTTACTTGTTATAGTGGATTGGAAGGAAACATTTGTGATCGCAAGCATTAAAGGGGAGAAGAGAGAGAGAGAGAGAGAATTATATATAGATACTGGAATCTACAGTAAAAACTGTAATAATAGAAAAGTTTGTAAAGTATACTCTGGTTGAGCTGAGTCTGCGTGGACTAATGAAAGAGAAATCAAGTTTGATGAATATATTAAACACAAGAGTTTCTGCAGATGCTGAAAATCCAAAGGAACAGACACAAGATGCTGAAGGAACTCAGCAAGTCAGGCAATATCTATGGAAATCAATAAACAGTCGACATTTTTGCCAAGACCATTCATTAGGAGTGGTGTCATAGCAACAACCTTGCACTCAAAGTCAGTAAGGCCAAAAGCTGATGGTGGACTTCGGAAAGGGTAAGATGAGGAAAGACAAATCAATCCTCATAGAGGGATCAGAAGTGGAGAGAGAGAGCAACTTCAAGTTCCTGGCCTTTAATATCTCTAAGGACCTAATGTGGTCCCAACGTATGGATGCAGCTATAAGGAAGGCAAGAATGGCTATATTTCATTAGGAGTTTGAAACGATTTGGTGTCACCCAAAACACTCACCAATTTCTACAGGTTTACTGTGGATAGCACTCTGACTTGTTTCATCACCATCTGGTATGGAGGGCTGGGGTGGGAGATGCTACCACACGGGATCGAAATAAGCTTCAGGGAGTTGTAAAATTAGTCAGCTCCATCATGGGTACTAGCCTCCAGTGTCCAAGACATCTTGAAGGAGCAGTGCCTCGTAAAGGCATCCATCACTAAGGACCCCCACCACCCAGAACATGCCCCCTTCTCATTGTTACCATCAAGGAGGAGGTACAGAAGCCTAACGACACATACTCAGCAATTACGGAATAGCTTTTTCCTTCTGCCATATGATTTCTGAATGGACATTGAACCCAGGAAAATTACCTCAGTACTTTTTTTTGTTTTTGCACTACTTAATTAATTTAACTATTTAATTATACAAATGCATACTTACTGCAATTCATAGCTTTTTCTCTATATTGCAAGGTGCTGCTGCCACAAAGATAACAAATATCACAATGTATGCCGATGATATTAAACCTAATTCTGATTCATATCAATTCCTGCCCATTGATGCTGTCTGACCTGCTGAGTTCCTCCAGCATCTTGGCTCTAAAATGTATAAGGGGAACTACAAGCTACTGTGCATTCAGATATTCAGAAGAGTTTTGATAGAATCCACACAGATGGCTTGTGAACAAAGTTAGATCCTAAGGAGCTATGCATAAGATAATGATATGAAATGAGACCTGGTCATGAGACCATCAGCAGAGAGGAAGAATAAACAACTCTTTGTCAGGTTGACAGGCTGTGACTAATGTGAGGAGATATGATTGGAATATGTAATTTTTATACGGCATGACAGGCTGGATGTTTAGACTCAGGGGTCAATAATGAGGGTTCATTACCTCTGAACGTAGGTTAGGGCATTTAAGGCTGAATTCAGGAGCAATTTCTTCACTCGGCAGGTGATAAACCTGTGGAACTCTTTCACAGAAAGCAGTGGAGGGCAAGTCATTGAATATGTTTAAGAGGAAGATAACGAGATGGAAGAGACATTGTGGGATATGGGAACCGAGAAGGAAGATGGTATTGAGGAGGATTATATTGTAGTGAATGCTACAGCAGGCTTGAAAGTTAATATGCAGAAAACAAGATCAGTTTAAAATTAAACAAGGGAAACGCTGGCTTGGACAAGTGAAGGTCTCCAAGAGACAAAGATGGGAGCTAGAAGGGTCTCAAATGATGATTTTGAGGAATCAGTCTATTTATACACAAAAATACAACTGCAGATGCTGTGGATCACAGAATACGTACACGACGTTGGAAGAACTCAGTAGGTCAGGCAGCATCCGTGAGAAAAGAGTAGCTAACGTTTCGGGCTGAGACCCTTCATCAGGAATGGGGGGGGGGGGGAGAGAGGGCCGAAGCCCAGTAATAGAAATAGGGGAGGGGGAAGGACTAGAGGCACCAGGTGGAGAACCAATCAGAGGAAGGATAAAGGGGGGAGGGGATAAGCATGAAAGAACTGTAGAGATAAAGGAGCAGAAAGTTGAAAGGGGAGAGAGACAGAGAGGGACCTAGGATAGGGGGAGGGGGATGGCATTACCGGAAATTGGAGAATTCAACGTTCATACCACCAGGCTGGAGGCTACCCAGACAGTAGATGAGGTGTTGCTCCTCCAACCTGAGTTTGGCCTCATCATGGCAGTAGAGGAGGCCATGTATGTACATATCTAGATGGGAATGAGAGGCAGAGTTTAAGTGGGTGGCAACCGGGAGATCCTGTCTATTGTGACGGACGGAGCGGTCCCCCAATTTGTGTTGGGTCTCGCTGATGTAGAGGAGGCCGCTCCGGATGCAATAGACGACTCCAGCAGACTCGCAGGTGAAGTGTTGCCTCACCTGGAAGGACTGTCTGGGGCCCGGAATGGTGGTAAAGGGGGAGGTGTGGGGGACAGGTGTAGCATTTGCGCTTACAGGGATAAGTGCTGGGTGGGAGTTCTGTGGGGAGGGACGTGTGGACCAGGTAGTCATGGAGGGAATGATCCCTGCAAAAGGCTGAGAGGGGTAGGGAGGGAAAGATGTGCTGGGTGGTGGGGTCCTGTTGAAGGTGGCGGAAGTTGCGGAGGATAATGTGATGGATCCGGAGGCTGGTGGGGTGGTAGGTGTGGACAAGGGGAACCCTGTCTTTGTTGTGGTGATGGGAGGATGGGTTAAGGGCTGAAGTGCGGGAGGTGGAGGAGATGTGGGTGAGGGCATCTTTGATGATGCCAGAAGGGAAACCACGATCCTGAAAGAAAGAGGACATTTGAGAAGTCCTGGAATGGAAAGCCTCATCCTGGGAGCAGATGCGGCAGATATGGAGGAACTGGGATCCAACACATCCCCCCTTACCACCATTCCGGGCCCCAGACAGTCCTTCCAAGTGAGGCAACACTTCACCTGGGAGTCTGCTGGAGTTGTCTATTGCATCCGGTGCTCCTGGTGTGGCCTCTTCTACATCGGCGAGACCCGACGCAGATTGGGGGATCACTTCGTCAAGCACCTCCGCTCCACCTGTCACAACAGACAGGATCTCCTGGTTGCCACCCACCTCAACTCTGCTTCACATTCCCATTTGGATATGTTCCTCTACTGCCATGATGAGTCCAAACTCAGGTTGGAGGAGCAACACCTCATCTACCGTCTGGGTAGCCTCCAGCCTGGTGATATGAACATTGAATTCTCCAATTTCCAGTAATTCCCTTCCCCTCCCCCTTCCCCTATCCTAGGTCCCTCTCTGCCACTCTCCCCTTTCAACATTCTGCTCCTTTATCTCTACAGTTCTTTCATGTTTATCCCCTCCCCCCTTTATCCTTCCTCTGATTAGTTCTCCACCTGGTGCCTCTAGCCCTTCCCCCACCCTTATTTCTACTACTGGGCTTCGGCTCTCTCTTCCACCCCCCCCCCCCCCCCCCATTCCTGATGAAGTGTCTCGGCCCGAAACGTTGGCTACTCTTTTCTCACGGATGCTGCCTGACCTGCTGAGTTCTTCCAGCGTCGTGTACTTATTCTCTCATCAATCTATTTATGTTGTACTATCTGCTAAGAAACTAGCATTCAATGTTCAGGGGACGTTCAATCTCTTTACATGATGCTTTCGACTGACCATAGAGCTCATCTACCTAAAAGAGATTGCGAGGTGGTGGAATTTTACCTGCCATAAAACCAACCATTGTTCAGTATCCAATGGATAATGACATAGCTTTCAGAGCAGCTCAATTAGCAGATGCATATTGGCTGACTACAGCAATGGAAACCCTCACTGATACTGGGTAATTTCAACTTCATGTTGCCGAAGTTCAAACTGTTAATCTCATCGCTCAGGCTGTCAGTACACAAAAGCACTTGCATGATCTTGCAGAACATTCGTGGTTGAGATCAACAGGGGTTTGGACATCAAGAGAATAAGAGGATATGGGGTCCAAGCATGATGTGAGGCAAAGAATCAGCAATAATTTTATTGAATAGCAAATCAGATTCCAGATCCAAATCATCTACCCCCGGCACTTCAATGTGCTTACGTAAATTCACATCGACCACAACACTGAAGTAAGCCATTGAAACTTTAACAGTCTAATGCCCAGGGAAATATAGAAGGAACTAATGTGTGAGTAATTGATGGCCTGTTTAAATAGTGCTGGAGGGCCTCTTTCATGCTGCTAGCTGTCATGTTCAGCAGCTCAGGGTTAAGAAGGAACATAAACTGGAGCATACAGCTCCAAAGTGGCCGAATAAAAGTCAAATCAAGGATATAATGAGCTCCTTGCTCTTGCCAGTAGATACTTAGATGCATGCACTATCCTCTACATTTGTGTTATCTAGTGCATTTGCTGATAAGAGAGCATACATACGCCATATTCTGCATTTTAGAAATGTAGATTCAAGACTTTAGATGATCCTTAGTACTATGTTTCCATTTCCCACTGTTATATCAAATAAACCCACAAAGAGTGTGATTTCCGATTTTGTGTCAAGTTTTAAGAAGCCAGTGTGCTTTTAATTATAGCCATTAAATAAAATCAGTTTATAATGTCCAAGGTCACACCAAGAAGTTGTTAGGACTAGAGGGAAAATTTGTTTGGAGCATTTCCCATTCTACTATCTCACCTTTCTTTAAAGTGTAACTTTTCTGAAATGTTAGAAAATATTAGAAAAAAAGCATTTGATTGTTTATCTCGTTATTTTCCTTCTTTGGTTTGTTGGAGATTTTCTTGTTAAGAAGACCAGCTCTGATTCAGCAAAGGATTTTCTCTAGAGCCTCAGTTAATTTTGAAAAATGGGTGGCGGTGATTTGATTGTCATTTCCCAGCTTACTTTTCGCAGTGAGCAGAATGCCTAGGCTTGTGTTACCTGCCTTCTTAAAAATTAACATATGAAGGATCATGGATATTTCCAAGCCAATATAAATATTTGGCATAATTCTTTAACCACTTGACCTTACATTTTCTGCTCTACCTGGTAATGTAGCAAAGGGAGATCAACCAGGAGCAAATCACCTGCCCACATCCCTCAGTGTTAGTGAATCATGCATTGTGAGAAGAAAGTGATAGGGCAGAACAGAGGAAAAATAACTGAGCACTCAATTGAAGCCAGTCGTAAAATGTATGGGAGCTGTATTAAGTGGACATAGCCATATCACTTACAGTAAGAGCTGTAAAATAAATATTTAATATGAATGATGTGCATTCTTTGCCTGGTATGTATGGCCCTTTCAAAAATGTGAAAATAGCAAATTTGAAAATGGGCCTTTGAAATTACCCTATTTTCCATTGGAGTAAATCTCCCAGCTTTCAGTCAGAAGTTTAATTAAAATGCCAGCATTCTTCAGAATCAGTGTCAGATTTAATGCCCTGGACTTAGCCTCTGGAGTTTTCATCTGCTTTGTTTTTGAGGAAAGAAATACTTTAACATTTAACTTTTTTACTTTTGATTCTTAGTCACATATGTGTTAAATTGCAACAAAGCATTTAATTGCAACAAAGCATTTATAGATCCTGTCACTGTGACAACAAGAAATGCGAAGCAACTTTATTTTTCATGTACGACAGCTTTCACCTTTAGAAACAAATTAGAAAATTTGATTTTTTGATGCCAAACAATAAGGACCTTTACAATAACTTCATATGACTTATCAATAATTACAACTGAATATAACATATTTTCAAAATGCCACATGTGACTTCATGTGCTTTAAGTATTATGGTATGTGATTATTCTTGACATTTGCAAATATTTCCATTTCTTGATATTTTTCTAGTCACTTCCTTCACATTTTCTCTCTACTGTTTGAACGTGTTGTCAGATAAAACTATCATTCCCCTTTGGAGGTGTACCTGCAAGGAAATTGCTTAGACTAGTTCCATTCACAATGAATTAACTTGCAGTTAGTGAACATTCAAAGGACACACTCAAGATCAGCACTCACCTTGCTCAAGGAAGGGAAGTGGGAAAGGAAAGTGACAGAGGGGGAAGAAAGGAAAGAGAGAAATCATGGTGGAGATGATTATAAAGAGGAGTAGGAAGGTGAAGAGACATTTTCACCCTGAGGAAAAATGTAATGCCAATGGTCATTTCTCTCTTGACCCATCGACTGAACTACTGCCTCATTAATACAAAAGCAAAACAAAACTTTAATGAAAACAGATCTATTTCAAAGAGCAGATACAGGGTTGTTGACTTTGGTCTGATGCATTCCTGGAGATTTAATAAAGTAACATTTGATCACATGGAATTCAATTAGATGGCATCACTCATGTGATACTGATTCCATAACTCTTGGTCACACAATGTTTGCCTGCTCATTCTAAATACCCCAGTTGAATACCTTGAAAATGAAAATATTTGTTCTTATTAATAATGTGGTTGATAATTTATAACACATAGAATAAAAGCAACTGATGTTTCTGTAATATTATCAACAATGAGAAATTGTTGATAAATAACTACTGATTACTCATTAAAATCCTGATCAGTATAAGTGATATCCAGATAAAGATTTTGTACAGTTCAATGACTTTATGCATGATGTTATATAAATAAATCTAATTTGAAATACTGAATTTGTGCTCAACTTAGAAGGCTAGCTTTAAGCAGATCAGCCTAGTCCCCATTGAGAAGTATCATAGCTGCCTAATCACTGTAAAAATATATACAGTAGTGTTCATTGCAGTCTGATGTAAACTCTCCCATTCCAGAGAGAATCCATCTTCCTATTTCATGTTACTCATTGTCCAATCCCGATTCTGTTGCTCTCCTTCCCATCTGTCTTTTACTTTTTCTTCCCTCTCTATTTCCTTCCATCATGCTCTCCCTACTCACTCTCCTCCCTCCATTCTTTCTTCACTTTCCTCCCATTCCATTTTCTCTCTCCCCATCTCTCTCTCACTTATCAATTTGCTTTTCACTTATTTTTTTTCCTGTGTCTCTCTTTCCCTCCACCCTGAATTTTTATATCTCCTATGTTAGATATACTTCTCAATGACGGAATGACCCAAGAATATTGGTAAATTGCAGGAACGGGATGCATCTTGCTGTTAATAATTGGCCTTTTTCTTCTCCTGTTTCCTATATTTCTTTGTTTCTCTGCCTCCTTGGTTCATTTTAACTTTCTCTCTCCCAAATTCTTTCTTCTAAATTTTTACTCTCTTGTCTCTCTCGCTAGATAACATTTCTCTCTATCACCTCTATTTTCTCGTCCTTCATCACCCTCCCACAATACTCTTCTCCTCTGTCTTCCCATTTATTAACACTCAAAGTTAAGCAGTTTAACAAATAAACTCCTCTTGGGCTTCCAGCTGGGTACAGGTATTGATTTTAACCGATGTTTTGATGCCAAACTCCACATTTTTGTCAGGGATGATGCCTAGATACATCTGGTCCTACTGTAGACATACCTCCATCATCCATCCCTCCTGATTGGTTTGTCCTTAACCAATCAGGCTTCCTCTGTCCCACTCTGTTTACAATCAAATTCCAGTTCTTATTTCAAGTGAGATTTTGTTAAAATTCATATTCTGTAGTTTTATTTTGTTGGCTTCCTTTAATAGGCAGTCCCAAACGCCATTGACATGGCACAGTAGTTTTGTGCCATTGAAGTCAATCCTATGGCCACTGTGAAAGCAGTGTTCTGCTACCGTTGATTTCTCTGGATAACCCAAACGGATACACCTCCTCTGCTCCTTGATGCAGGTTTCCACTGTGCGCCCAGTCTGGCTGATATACACTGTTCCACATTCACAGGGAATCCTGTAAATGCTAGACGTTCTGAATCCCAGGTCATTGTACATTGGCCTAATAGTGTATATCAGCCAGACGGTGCGCACAATGGAAACCTGTATCAAGGAGCATAGGATGTGTATCCACTTGGGGTTACCCAGACAAAAATTGGCAGTGGCAGAACATTGCATTTGCTATAGCCATAGGATTGCCTTTGACCAGGAGGCTTCACGGTTTAAAGATTGGATCAAAATGCTGATTCAGAAAAGGTGGAGGTATATGTTTCTCGATGGTGATCCACTGTGGTAGTTTTGTCCAACTCCTATTTTTCCGACCTTGAACAACTAATGGTCAAATGCCATCCTTCTTATTTACCTAGGGAGGGCAGTTCTCCTTCATAATCCTGACCACAGTTTACGTACCACCAGCGGCTGACTATAATCAAGTGCTTGAGATACTGCATGATGCTGTCTTCAGAAAGAAACAGCCCATCCAAACGCATTTCAAATCATCATAGGGGACACCAACCACGCTTGTTTGAAGAAAATCCTGCCCAATTATCATCAGCATATAATCTGTAGCACCAGTAGTCCAAACACACTAGACCACTGTTATACTAAGATAAGGAATGTCTACCGCCCAGACCACATTTTAGTAAAATGGATCACTTGGCTGTCCTCCTACATGCATACAGGCAGAGCAAAGATCCAGAAATTAGGACAACAAAGAGGTAGTCCCAGAAGGTAGAGGAGTGGCTATGATGCTTCAAGATGATGGACTGGATCGTATTCAAGTACTGTGGATCTGAATGAATACACCATGGTTGTCATGGATGATATTAAAACAATTGTAGAGGAGTGAGTCCCCACAAAATCATTCAGAGACCTTCCCAACCAGAAGCCCAGGATGAATTATGAGATCCATAGCCTGTTGACAAGATGTTCAGTTACAACTTCTGTAAAGCCATCTCACAGATGAACTGGTAATTCTGGACTAAACTTGAATCAATGAAGGATGCTCAACAGTTGTGGTTGGGTTTGGGTACTATCACCTCTTATGAAGTTAAATCAAGTGACATAGGTGACAACAGGGCTTCGCTTCCAGATGAGCTCAATGCCTTCTATGCTACTTTGACTGTCAAAACATGGAAGAACTATTATGAATTCCCACAGCCCCCGATGACTTTGTGATTTGAGTCTCTGAGGATGACATACAAGAAGGCAAACATATGAGAAGCATCTGGCCCAGAAGGAAACCCGGCCAAGTACTAAAAACCTGTTCTGATCATTAACTAGAGTGTTCACTAAGATCTTTAACCTCCCACTTTGGCACTCTGAGGTATCCACCTCGTTCAAGCGGGCTTAAGACGACTATGGTGACCACCTTCAATGACAATCATCCAGTAGCCCTTACATCCAGAGCAATGAAGTGTTTTCAGAGGTTGGTGATGAAACACATCAACTCCTGCCTGATGATTGACTTGGATTCACTCCAATCTGCCTACAGGAACAACAGGTCAGTAACATCTCATTGGCTCTTCACTCAAACCGGGAACACCTAGACAGAAAAGGTGCATATGTCAGAGTGCTCTTTATTGACTACAGCTCAGCATTCAGTACCATCATCTCCACAAAACTACTCAATAAGCTTCAAGACTTTGGCCTCAATACTTGTGCAATTGGATCCTCAATTCCCTTGACCCCAGTCCATTCAGATTGTCAACAACATCTCCTCCTCGATCTCCATCAGCACAGGTGCACCACAAGACTGTGGGCTTAGCCCCCTGCTCTACTCATTTTATACTGATGAATGTGTAGATAAGCACAGTTCCAATGCCACAATCAAGTTTGCTGACAACACCACTGCCATAGGCCAAATCAAAGGTGGTGACGAGTTAGCATATAGGAGGATGACTGAAAATCTGGCTGAGTGGTGTGACAACAACAACCTCGTACTCAATATCAGCAAGACCATGGAGCTGATTATTGACTTCAGGAGGAGGAAATTGGAGGTCCATGATCCAGTTATCATCAAAGAATCAGAGGCGGAGAGGGTCAACAACTTTAAATTCCTTGGTATTATTACTTAGGAGGACCTGCCTAAGCCCAGCATGTGAGTGCAAATTATGGAGAAAATAAGACAGCATCTCTCCTTCCTTAAGTATTTGCAAAGCTTTGGCAAGGAATCTAAAACTTTGAAAAACTTCTATAGATTGGTGGTGGAAAATATATCGAATGGCTGCTTCACAGCCTGGTTTGGAAACACCAATGTTGTTGAAAGGAAAATCCTATGAAAAGTAGTGGATATGGCCCAGCCCATCTAAAGCCCTTCCCTCACACTGCAACTATTGATGATGTGGGTTCTTGAAGGACAAAGCCAAATAAAGCATGTAAGCACTGAATTGATTCCTTTTTGTAATTTGAGGTAAAAATTCCTACAGAAGCCAATTAATTTGTTCAAGGACAAAAAAAAACCCACAATATAACCACAAATATGCTTTTGGCTCTAAAATGATTCCAATACTGTAATTGAGACTCAGTAAATTTGGGATATCAGACCGCTATTCTAAATAATCCATAGTGTAAGCATTTGCTGGCAATTCATATGCCTTTTTTATCTGATTGATATATATCACATATAATTGTGGAAGTTCCTGGGCCATTGCCCTTCTTGGCATCAAATTTACCATACTCAAATGATCAATTTTGATTTATTTTCAATAAAAGAATAAGCGTTGAAGATATGCTCTATTAAAAGTGCTAAGAACTTAGATATGAACGAATGGAGCATTCATAAACTAATACTGCATTGAAAACTTTCTTGATCTTACAGGTTTGTGATGAAAGCCTGAATCTACCAGAATCATCCAAAAGTCCTCACTGGACATCATTTTATTATATACCTTCTGTCCAGTCAAGTGTCTGGTCAAGATGGTGCCAGCAGACAATGCTCCTTCGGTCAACATCTTCCAGATAGCTCACGAAAATTTCTTTTTTTAACTTCTCTTACATCTGTTTTTCACATTAAGTATGTTTCTGGGACAGTTAGAACCTGTGATTTACAGTTTGGTGATCGCTTGAGTGACCCAGCGCTTTGCTGTCTCCTAGAAGAAGCGAGCACATACTCGGAGGGCCTCGGTGCGAAGAAGGTGTTTAAGAAGGGTGGGGGCAAGCCGATGTTCGACCCCATTTCACCATTTAAAGTGCCATTCATTGCTGATTAAAGCATTGGGGAAGGTTGAGACACTGAGGCAAATGCAGAAAGGGGAAGCGAGAGTTCAGCACTGACTGTCAGCATTTTCATCGCTGCCAGAGAAGGTGTCTATGAGTAGCGCCTATCGCTGTGTGGCCTGCGGGTAGGCCTCTCTGCAATCCTGTGGTGTCCTTCTCTGTTGAATGTTGGTGATGTAGGAGGATGGTATTGTGGCTATGCGTTTATGGATTGCAGAACATTTCAGACTTGCAGTTTTTATATTCTGTGTTTTTTTTAAATCGCCCCTTCCTTTTCCATTTTGTTGTGTGAGGCGAGAGTGTTTGACGATTGATGTTCTGTTAGTTACTTTGTGCAGGGGTGGGTTGGTTCTTGGGGATCGATGTTCCTATTCATTTTGTGCAGGGAAAAGCTTTTTTGAGGTGGGGGGGTTAATGATATGGATGTCGTTTTAGTACAGGGGAGGGGAGGTGGGTTGGATGTTTCTCTTTCAACGATTTTCATGTACCTTCTTTGTTTCGTGGCTCTCTGGAGAAATACAAATTTCAGGGTTGTATGGATAGATGCTTTGATAATAAATGAATCTTTGAAACTGTATCTAATGAAGTGGCTATTGAGTGTATGTTCATAGTCTCCTGCTGCTGTAGCCCATCCTCTTCAAGTTTCAATATGTTCATTCAGAGATGCTATTCTGCACACCACTATTGTAACACATGGCTATTTGAGTTACTGTCACCTTTCTGACCGCTTAAACCAGTCTGGCCATTCTTCCTCTAGCCCCTCTCATTAACAATGCATTTTTGTCCACAGAACTGCCGCTCTCTGGATTTTTTGTTTTGTTTTTTTGCACCATTCTCTGTAAGCTCCATAGACAGATGTGCCTGAAAGTCCCAGTAGATCAGCAATTTCTGCGGTATTCAAACCACCCCTTCTGGCACCAACAACCAAAGTCACTTATATCACATCTCTTCCCCATTCTGATTTTTGGTCTGAACAACAACTGAACCTCTTGACCTTGTTTGCACACTTTTATGCATTGAGTCTAGCCTCATGATTGGCTAATAAGATAATTGCATAAACAAGCAGGTGTATAGGTGTTCCTAATAAAGTGGCCACTGAGTGTACGTCAATAAAACATCCATTGGAAGAGCACTGATGAGGAAAATGTACTCAAGTAACAGAGCTATAATTGCAGATTTTAGGAAAAATATTACTGGCTTCCTATATTATTTTTAAAAAATACTGCACATTGCTTTTGTTTCTTCTCCTCTCTTCCACAGATGAAGAAGAAGTAGTGCACACTGATTTCATATTCATGCGATAGATTTGCGTACCCAAGAGTTAATGCCAGACACGGTATCTCCTGCAAACTCATGCCCTGTCATAAACACAATGATTGCCGATCAGTTCCTCTTTGATCTCATGTACTTCTTATCTGGAAACTTATGCTGCAATTACATATGCACTTACAGTAACCAGAGATTTTTTTAAAAATTCTTCTTATACTATTAATTAAGTTACTTTTTTGCAGAGTCATTCTTGTTTATTTAACTACCTTGTTGTTTAGATTATTATTGTTTCTGACAGAGCAAAGACATTAACATAATTTGTTCAATAACATTGGGCTTGCAGAGGTAATCAAAGACTTCCCAAGGGATATCGGCATTTGCTTTATTCCATATATCAGAGAAAGTACTGATGAAAGGATCAGAAATTTTTGTTCCAGCCTTTTTGTAGGTACAAAGGTTCAAGCTGGTTCTTTGACTATGCTTTTGAACTTTGACCTGCATTCATAGACATCACACCTTGATTGAGTGGGAATGTTTCGAGGGTCAGTTTACACCAGGACAGCAGTGTACCTATATAGCACTGATCTTATATTTTCCCCTTCCCTGTCTTACAAAACGGGCAACAGGAAGTGCTGAGGGATTTGCTGCTGTGCTCTTTGCCCTGAGCTGGACCCACTGTGTTTCCAACCTCCTGAGTGGAATAAACAAATAAACAACATCCTTGAAGTCTTCATTTTCTGAAACTCGGTGGCTCGGATTTCAAAATCATTTAAGACAAAAGCAAAAGAAATAAATCAAGTCTAGTCTGTCTTTAAAAGGTTATCACTTTTTTTCACTCTCTATACTGTCTACAAAAAATTCCCCAAAGACACTTGAATTCTATTGTGTTTCTGATCACTGGGTACTGATTCATGAACAATTAATTGGTTACACACATTGAAACATAACAGGCCCTACAGATACTAAAACTGAAAATATAACTTTAAATAAAGGCTAACAACTAACCAGGAACAAATTTGTTCCAATCTATATTTGAATAAACTTTACTTAATTTCTCCAGAATTTCAGACACTCAGGGATTAAAGATTAAAGAATCATAAAGTGACAGAGTAATGGTGCATGGAAGTGGGCCTTTCAGCCCAACTGATCTGTGCTAGTCAAGGTGCCCTAAGGTTGTCCTGTTTGTCCCCAGTTTGGCCATAAATCTCTGAAGCTATTCCCGTACACATATTTATCCACTTTCTCTTATAAAATGTTATTTTATCCTTCTCAACTATTTCTCTGGCAGATCGTTCCACATACACACTGCCTCAGCATGATAAAGTTACCCCTCATGCCCCTTTTTAAAATCTACTCCCTCTAGTTCTGGTTCTGTTTCCTCAGGAAAAAGACTGTGTGCATTTATCCGCCATCCTTCAAGATTTTATGCACCTTTACAAGGACAACCCTCCTTTGCTCCAAGGAATAAAGTTATATCCTGTCCAGCCTTTTCCTATATCTCAGACCTTTGACTCCTGGCAAAATTCTCATAGACGTTCTTAGTTTTCAAAAATCATAAAGCTTTGATTGCAGCTTTTGGTCATTAATACTTGACCCTGTGTCACCAAACTGGTCCTGTTTACTTCAGGTACTAGTCAAATTTTTTTTATATAATTTTTTTTAATTGAATTTTCAAATAGGTTACAGAAAAAGAAAAAAAAATTATCAACCCTTCCCCCTCCCCTTAACCCCACCCACCTAACATATCCCTAGAGAAGGAGAAAAAAAAAGAGAAGAAAAAAGAAAGAAAGAAAGAATGCCTGGATATCGGAAGATCCCCACATGCTCCATGGAGTTCATAATAGCTTTAGTATGTATATTTATTTCTTTCCCCAGATAACCAATAATTTTATCTTTGGAGCACCTATATATTTAATCCTATCTTTTGTAAATAAGGGCGCCGAGTTTTCAGAAATATTTCATATTTATCTCTTAAATTATAAGTAATTTTTTCAAGTGGAATGCAGCTGAAAATTTCATTCTTTCAACGATCTATACTTAAGTATGAATCTGATTTTCAAGTAACTGAAATAGCCTTTTTGGCTACTGCCAATGCAATTTTTATGAATTCTTTCTGATATTTATTCAATTTGGGTTTCGGTTTTATCCCTTCAATATCGCCTAGTAAAAATAATATTGGATTATGTGGAAGTTGTGATCCAACAATTTGTTCCAGTAAAACTCTTAAATTTATCCAAAAAGTTTGAATTTTAAAACAAGACCAAGTAGAGTGTAAAAAAGTACCAATTTCTTGATTACATCGGAAACATTGATCAGATAAATTTGGGTTTAATTTATTTATTTTTTGTGGTGTAATATATAATTGTATTCTCCATTAAATGAAGAGCAAATTTATGTAAAAATTGACTAGTAAACTTTTTTTACTAGTTAATTTTTTACATAAATTTGCTCTTCATTTAATGGAGAACACAATGCTGCTGAACTCAATAGTTTGTAGAATCAAGGCATTTGATTATAGCAAGAGTTGATTGAAATAGAACTTGATTAATGCTATTACTGGGGGTTATTGCACTTATGTCTTTATGAGTGGTCGGCGAATACTCTACTTTTTGCTTTAGCTATAGAACCCTTAGCAATAGCATTTCGAGAATCCAAGGACATTTCTGGTATACTAAGGGAAGGTATGACTCATAAAATTTCGTTATACACTGATGATATTTTACTTTTTATCTCTAACACTGAAACTTCTTTACCTTCGGTTCTTTCTTTAATTTCTCGGTTTAGTTCTTTTTCAGGATATAAGCTGAACTTACATAAAAGTGAGCTATTCCTTTAAATGACCTAATGTCATCAAATGTCAAATTTCCGCTCCAAGTTGGTACAAGTCAATTTACATATCTAGGTGTAACAATTACTAAAAATTTCAAGAATTTATTTAAAGAAAATCTAAACCCCTTATTGAATTATGTGAAAAAGACGCTTTCTAAATGATCTCCTCTTTCTTTATCCCTAATTGGCTGAAGTAATTCGATTAAAATGAAGATTTTTCCTAAATTTTTATATCTTTTTCAGGCCTTACCTATTTTTATTCCCAAGACCTACTTTGATTCTTTAGATTCAATTTTAACATCTTATATTTGGAATAATAAACAAGCTCGTTTAAGTAAAGTTTACCTACAAAGAAATAAAGAGATAGGTGAATTAACCCTACCCAATTTTAGGTTTTACTATTGGGCTGCCAATATAAGGAATATTACTTTCTGGTCCTATTATATTTATCGTAAAGTTTGCCCATCATAGGTCTCCTTAGAAATTAATTCTGTAAAAAATTCCTCTATTGTTCTCTTCTTGGATCATACTCTTCTTTTTCAGCAAGTAAAATAAAAGATAACATAATTGTTAAGCAAACTTTAAGGATTTGGTCTCAATTTAGGAAATTTTTTGGTTTAGTGAATTTTTCATTATCATCTCCCATTCTCCTTAATTATTTTATTATCCCTTCCATGACTGACAAAGTCTTTAAGGATTGGGATGAACTAGGTATTAAGTGTTTTTGAGACCTGTTTATCTCAGGATCTCTTGCTTCATTTGACCAATTGTCAACTAAATTTGCACTCCCAAAAACACATTTTTACAGATACCTTCATATTAGAGATTTCCTACATTTCCAATTAACTACTTTTCCTATAGGTCCTGATAAAAATTTACTGGATGATCTTTTAAATTTAAAACCTTTTATTAATGGTTCTATTAATGGTATCTATAACTTGTTGATTGATTCTAGACAAGACTTTATAGATAAAATAAGAAAAGCTTGGGAGGGTGACCTAAATTGTCAGATTTCTGATGATAGATGGAATAAAATTCTTAAACGGGTTAATAATTCATCTTTCTGTGCATTCAAGACTTGAACCTGATTGTGAAATAGTGGCCACATGCTCAAAATGCTGGAGGAACTCAGCAGGACAGGGAGCATCAATGGAAACAAGTAATCAGTCAAGCTTTCAGGCTGAGACCCTTCATCAGGATCCTTCTTGAGCCCTAATGAAGAGTCTCGGCCTGAGGCCTTTCCATAGATGCTGCCTGGCCTGCTGAGTTCCTGCATCATTTTGTGTCTGTTGCTTAGATTTCTAGCATCTGCAGATTGACTCTTGTTGGTGAAAAGGTGGAGAGGCTATGAGCGATCAGAAGGTTACCTTCTCTTTACAATGTATGCATTCAGTATCCACTTTATTGGGTAACTACTGCACCAAAAAAAGTAACTACTGAGCGTATGCTCGTGGTCATCTGCTGCTGTAGCCCATCCACTTCAAGGTTCAACATGCTGTGCATTCAGAAATCCTCTTCTACTATGTCAGTGTTGTAATGCGTGGTTATTGGAGTTACTGTCACCGTTTTGTTGGCATGAACTAGATTGTCTATTCTCCTCTGACATCTTTCATTAACAAAGCGTTTCACTCACAGAACGGTGGCTTACTAGATGTTTTTATTGCACCATTCTCTGTAAACCCTAGAGACTGCTGTGAACGAAAATCCCAGGAGATCAATAGTATTTGAGATACTCAGACCACTCATCTGGCACCAACAGTCATTCCACGACCAAAGTCACTTAGATCACGTTAAACCCCCACTTTGATATTTTGTGTGAATAACAGCTGAACCTCCTGACCATGTCTGCATGTGTTCATGCATTGAGTTGCTGCCACATGATTGTCTGGTTAGATATTTGCATTAACAAGCAGGTATACAGGTGTATCTAATAATGTGGTCACTGAGTATGTGGTTGCCACTGTGTTCTTGCAGAATTATGTCAATGAAGATGATATAGTTGTACTGATTAATGTTGATCCACCTTGATAGTGATGAAAGGGGTGATGTGATGGCTGCCGGAACCATTAGTGTATTTGGGAAAATGTTTAGATATATTGTGGATATAGATCGTATCTGTATGACATATTATTTGCCATTCCAAGTCTAAGTCTGGAATTTTTCCAAGTTGTGCTTAAGTTGGCAAAGTGTGGCTTTATTATGGATTCTTTCAGCAGCAGAAGAAAGCTGGAATGGAATGAAAAAGAAGAATGGAATTCCTCTGCTCCTAAAATCACAAACCTCTTACACGTTGTAAAATATCTGTCGTTTACACAGACTGCTGAATCAGACCTCACAGCAATAAAACTGCTCTTAAAACTTTCAGAGCCCCCAACTCCAGACTCTCCGGTTTATGAGGAGTGCATGCCAGTTCCCTGCAACCCATGCTGGGACAGGTAAGTGATTGGCAGTGGTTATGACATTTCAAGAACAAAAAGCCTGAATTGAATTCTTAAACCAACCTAGGTATTACAATGCAAGCAAAATAACATGGACAGTGCTATGGGAGCAGTGACATAGGCAAAAAATCTCTTTTCATTTTCAACTTCAATATCCTCTTTCCAGAGATCCTCCCAGATTGAAACATTGCGGAAAACTAATTGCATACGGACCACTTTGATAACACCAAAAGTTCATTTTGCCCAACAATTTCATTCTAATTAAGTTCACATGTGAACATCTCATTTCTTTCTTTGTCACATTGTTTCATAACTCCTTTGATACTCATACCTCCATTACCATTAATTTAATAGAAGGCTATTTGGCCTTTTAAGCAGCCAATAGGACTAATTTAATAAGATAGAGATACATAAATATGTACAAAAATAAATTAAAGTAGGAAACATAATTAGTGATGTTAAACACAAGAGATTCTGCAGATGTTGGAAATCTAGAGCAGAACACACAGAATACTGGAGGAACTCAGCAGGTCAGGTAGCATCTATGGAAATGAAAAAACAGTCCACATTTCAGGCTGAGACCCTTCTGCAGGACTGGAAAGAAACTGGGAAGATGCCAGTATTAAAAAAGTAGAGAGAGGGAAGTAAGACAAGCTGGAATGTGATAGGTGAAGTAAGGTAGGTTGGAAAGGTAAAGGGTTGGAGAAGCAGAAATCTGATCAGATAGGAGAGTGGACCACAGGAGAAAAGGAATGAGGAGGGGCACCAGGAGGAGGTAATAGGCAGGTGGGGAGAAGAGGTAGGAGGCTAGGGTGAAGAATAGAAGAGGGAAGGCAGATGGGAAAAGAAAAAAAAGAAAGACAAAGGGAACAAAAAGGTTACCAGAAGGACAAATTGATGCTCATTCCATCAGGTTGGAGGTTATCTAGATGGAATATGAGGTGCTGCTCCTCCATCCTGAGAGTGGCCTCATCATGGCAGAAGAATGGGATTTGGGAAAGAAATGGAAATGGTAGGCCACCAGGAAGTTCTGCTTTTGGTAGGTGGAGTGGAGGTGCTTGACAAAGAGATCCCCCAATTTATGTCAGGTTTCACCAACGTAGAGGAGGTTGCATTGGGAGCACTGGATACAATAGATAACTCCAGCAGGTAAAATGTTGCCTCACCTGGAACGACCGATTTGGGCATTCAATGAAGTTGAGGGAGGAGGTGAATGGGTAGTTGTGGTATTTCTCTTGCTCGCAGGGATTTTCATCAGGAGCGAGATCGGAGGGGAGGGAAGAATGGTCAAGGGACTCACAGAGGGAGTAATACCTGCAGAAAGTGGAGAGTGAGAGGGAAGTAAAGATATGTTTGATGGTAGTATCCTGTTGAAGATGTCGGAAGTTGTAGAGGATGATGTGCTCGATACGGAAGCTCATGGGGTGGTAGGTGAGGAATTCTATCCTTGTTAAGGTGGGAAATGGAGGCAATACGGTGTGGGCAGCATCAATGGTGGAGGAAAGGAAACCCTGTTCTTCAAAGAAGCAGGATATCTCTGATGCCTTGGCAATGAAGGATGGAGGAACACTTCATATTTCATTTAGATAGCTTTCAACCTGACAGCATGAACATTGATTTCTCCCTCCAGTAACCTTTTTCTTTCATTTTTTTTTCTTTTCCCCTTCCCCCTTCCCTCTTCTTCTATTTCCACTCTGGCCACTTACAGCTTCTCCTACCAGCTAATTACCTCCTCCTGGAGCCCCTCCTTCCTCCTTTTCTCCTATGGTCCACTCTCCTCTCCTATCAGATTCCTTTTTCTCCAGCCCTTTACTTTTCCCACACATCTGGCTTCACCTGTCACATTCTAGCTTGTCCTCCTCCCCTCCCTCCACCTATTTATTCCGGCATCTTTCCCCTTCCTTTCTAGTTCTGATGAAGGCTCTTGCCCCAGATCATCAACTTCCATCGATGCTGCCTGGCCTGCTGAGTTCCTCCAACATTTTGTGTGTGTTGCTCTGGTAATAGTAAATACACAACAGGACAATAGCATCATGTATAGGGAATCTTCACAGTCATGTTTTACAAAAATAATTGAGACAAACTGATAACAGGAGTAAAAATACATTCACATCTGCAATAGCAATTTTTGAGCCGAATTGGTCTGCAGTATTGTGACTTTGAATACTGAATTACTTCTTGCATAAGCTACTCAAACAAGATATTGTCCTTATGATATTTTGACTGACCAGCTGTAACTGGGGTATTGGTCAGATAACTAACTCCTAACTGTACAGCTGTTGCTTTCTTTCCGAGAGCCGTTAAAATTAATTTGATACACAACAGCAACCGAAACTAATGACAGTTTGAAGTCCATTAGCCTTTACAGGCATACATGAGCTCCTAATTAAAAAAAAATAGATGAGAACAAATCAGTTCATAAAACTGATTGATAGTAGGCATAGAATGTTTGCCTGACCTGGCGCTGCTGTTTCTAAAAGTACACCAGTTTCAAATTTAAGATAGTCATTTAAACAATATATTAAAAAATTAAAACGTATTTCTTTTCCAATTTCTACTGTATTATTTACTATTGCAGCATACAGCTGCTTATCATTTTATTCATCTTAGATGACATTCTCTGCTCTACCTCCTTAAACATGGGGTCCATTATTCTAACAGAGGCCCCAGGTACATTAAAGTATTAATTATACATAACTGATTATGTGAAACTGCAAGGTACACTTGTCTTGCTTTTTGATCCTTCAAATTACATACAGGGCCACCAGGGTGTTGCATGATGGCATATCTATCCAATGGACGTTCTAAATGGTTCTTATGTGGCAATGTTCCGAGGATACAGCCAAATCTGTATAAGTTTATATCCAATGGACATCTATCCACCTTTCTCTTCAATGTATTGGCAACATGACCAAAACTATACTTACTGTCAAGATCAAGTTGCCATTGAGAAATTGATGGTGAGCATAACATATGAATGTCTAATCTTTGTGGCAATGTGTGGCTATGATTGGAGGATTTTAGCATATTAAACCATCACGATCTTGTGCGTGTATTTAAAGGAGAATTCTGGGATGATGATGATAACTTTTGTGGCTGTTTGTGTTTACAATCCCAGTCTGGAAGGTACTCTTGGAACAATCGTATTAAGTATGATGCAATATCAGGAGCCCGGAAGGGATTTGGTACCGGTTTCCTTGGAATGTCCTGCTATGTCCTGATGGTTTGAGCTTCCCAGGCAAGCTGCAATTTCACACTTCTGTTATATGTGGAGGAGAGGATACCCATTCTCTGCCATGATATTGGTATGGTTAAGCCAGGTTAAGTTCCTGATCAATAATATCCCCAAGGACGATGACTTTGAGAGTTAGCCATGCTGGTAATGTTTCATGTTCACAAGATATTGATACCATCAGCAAAGCATATATAATTGATAATCCTTAGTTGCACTTTGAAGACAATGAAAGCCATGTTCTCTCACAAAAAGATGGTTGAAACATTCCTCTGTGCATTCAGTAATACCAGAGATGTACTGTATGTGGCACTGGAATTACTAGCTACTTCTGAGTCTGGAGAATCAGGAGGTGTTGTTGGACATATATGGAAGAACAGATTATAGTGATATTTTTACTAATATAAACAAAATATGCTTATTTCAAAAATATAAATGTTCATGGAGGCACGAAACTACATCCAGTATTTACCTCTTTATCACTGCAAATGCAGTATCTGAAAGTGGCAGGGTGGAGATACGTCTCTACCAAAGGAGGTAGAAGGTGCTCCTTCCCCTACTAGCCTGCAGGTCACCCTTGGGCAGGGTGTAGCACCTTCCTAGTCCCCCCTCCCCACTTGATCAGGGCCACGTGAAGCCATGGAGCAGGTGGTAAGTGGTCAGATGAGCAGCTGGTGCATATCACAAGTCCTGGTTAAGCGACCATAGATGCCAAACAGACAATTTCTGAACATCTCTGATAATGGCTGTGGTCACCTGTCTTGCAAAGATGCTGCCCAGAAGAAGACACTTCTGTAGAAAAATTTGCCAAGAACAATCATGGTCAAAGACCATGGTATCTAATGAAGATGATTCAATATTCACTTACAAATGACTAAAGAAAAAAATGCGTAAGTGGAGCAAAGTCTCCAGCTATTTACTATCCAAATACTGATGTGTACGGCAAGTCAAAACATAACATCCAATGTCACATGTTCTGGGAATCGTCTGGCTGGTGCCAAGGTGGTGTGAGACGTGTCCTGTTTGAAACATCATGATTCTTGGGTAGTAAAAATCATTCACCGCCTGTTTTAACAGTAAAGCTAATAATTATGTATATATTTATTATAGACAGGGCTTAAAGAATTGAGGGGCAGCACTGCATGCCACATGACAACAAAATGTTTGCACATCCTGGGTGTATGTACTATAGTTTCACCACCTTGATTCTAGGTTGTAGCCAAGCTATTTAAGTGACTGTTCTTGATGGGTTATAGTGACCACTGGGATATTGATGGTGTAATGCTCAGCAGTGGTAACGCCATTGAATATCAAGGGCAGATGATAAAACCCTTATTTTTAGAGATGGTCAACCTTGCAAAGTAATGGTTACTTTCCATTTACCAGCCCGTGTCTTAGTGCTACCCAGATCTTGTTGCATGGAGGAACAGGGTGCTTTGTTGGCTGATGAGTTGTGTTTGGAATTGAACACTCTGCAATCATTAATGACCAAGCATTCCTGCTTTGAATCTTATGATGAAAGGAGAAAATCACTGGGCCTTGGGACACTGCTCTGAGGAACTCTTACAGTGACTGAGTCTTGGGACTGACATGATTGACATCTGACAAATGCAACCTTGCGCAAAGTATAGAAAATAGAAACAAAGAAAATATACAGCACAATACAGGCCCTTTGGGCCACAATGCTGTACCAAACATGTTACATTAGAAGTTACCTAGGGTTACCCATAGTCCTCTATTTTTCTAAGCTCTATGTACCCATCCAGGAGTCTCTTAAGAGACCTTAGCGTATCTGCCTCCACCACCATTGCCAGCAGCCCATTCCACACACTCACCACTCTGAGTAAAAAACTTACCCCTGACAACTCCCCTCTACCTACTCCCCAGCACCTTAAACCTGTGCCCCGGGAAAAAGCCTCTGACTATCCCCACGATCAATATCTCCAACCACTGCAATGTTTTCCCCTCGATGTACTTTGACTTCAGTTTGACTCAAGATCAAACTAAGTCAAATGCTGCCTTGGTGTCCAGAATAGTCACTCTCAACTGATAACTAAGCCCATGGTGAGGTCTGGAGTCGAACAGGCCCATTGTAACACAAACTGAGCTTCGCTGAGAAGGTGATTAGTGACTGCTCTGTGCAATGGTACTATCAGGAACAGCTTCCATCATAGAGTGAACAGGTCAATAGTTAACAACAAAAGTTTATTATTAGAGCACATTACTGTAGCCTTCCATAAATCAACTCAGAAAGTGATATTTTCTGTAGATTGACCTCTAGGATTCAGACAGAAAAAATAAGTGGAAGAATTTATGATTTTTGATGGCAATCCCTTTCTTATTGTTAAGATTGAAGGAATATAGATTGACAAAATAAATTTGTACACAAAGAATCACTACTGACTTGAGTTTGTAGATCTCGGAGGTGAATGTTCCTTCCTCTGTCAGCACACTAACTAGTTCTACTTTGCCCGTTTTCCCTAGGGGCAACAGGAGTTTGGCTGTTGCTGGCTATAAGCTTCCAGTCACTGCAGCAAGAAGCAGGGTCTTAACAGCAATTGTTACAAAGGCATCGTTGTACAAAGCATCTTCAGAAGATTTCAGTCACATACCTTAATACCTAAATAACATCCTGGCATGAAACAGTGTTAGATGCTCTATTCAGCTCATCCTCAATTATACAACTTTCACACGGACTTTATTAAGTATATTGAAGATCCTCTGTGAATTTGCAGTCAATTCTTCCTGCTGTCATTGGTGTGTGACTGATAGAATACTTGATACATTTGTGAAGTACTCTGAACCAAAAGAGTTATTATTCAACCAGTGTACAGCCTAGTTAAACATCAACAAATGAGCTTCCTGTAGAAGTAGTAGAGGCCAGTTCAGTTGTGTCATTTAAGGTAAAATTGGATAGGTATATGGACAGGAAAGGAGTGGAGGGTTATGGGCTGAGTGCGGGTAGGTGGGACTAGGTGAGATTAAGAGTTCGGCACGGACTAGGAGGGCCAAGATGGCCTGTTTCCGTGCTGTGATTGTTATATGGTTATATGGTTATAAATATCTTATATTTGAAAGCTATATGCAAAAGAAGTTCTGTTTTGCATAATTTTACAGCTGCTCATAACCTGAATTTTGGAGTGAGGTGACAGACTATTAGAGAAGTAACAATGGACCAGTGCAGGGACAGAACTGTGAAAGTAGCCAGGCTGATGGAGGGACAGCACTGAGGGAGCATCTGGTCTAATACTTCATTAGTCAGCACCTCACAGTCCTGCAAGCACAGGAAAACAGAGCCTTCACTACAGACAGGCACAGTTGTAAGATATTTCTTCATTGGAAGCATTTTATAAAGTATTCCTTCGAGTCCTTGTTGATTACACTTTATTGGTGAGTTTATTGTTCAGAGGAGATCAGGTGCAATAAAAAATGCACTCTTTTTGACGTCTTGATAAGCTAAAGGATATTTGAAGTACTACCAAGCAAGAATTGTAAGAATAATCTTTGCCTTTTGCTGTTTCTCAACACTGAAAGTCAGAAAAGGTTAGCAGTATTGATTATGCAAAGGGATGCTTACTCTGCAATTAAGTCAAACATTGGTCAGGAAAGAGAGCTTAGTAAATCTAGTTACTCAAGAAAAATAGCAGGAAATGATCTACAATTGTTTTTTATACATCATTTTTTAGTTTTGTTTTTGATAAAAGCCTATGTTGCCCAGTCAATATATTTTTGCTCTTTAGGAGATAATTTGATCTCAATATATTACCATATTTTACAGTATGAAATAACATGACGATTATCAGTTCTTAGTTTCCCATTAATGCCTGGTTTTAAATTGCTCGTGCTTCATCAGTGACTTTAGATTCACAGACAGGATAGAGATTTCAAAGCAGTATCGTTGTTCTACTGATCACCTATGGAAGTACCTCATTGAGCAAATGAAGATAAAAGAACCTTCATATATGTTCACATCAGAGAGCTCTGGAATGAATATTGGTATTCTAAGAAAGAGAATTATTTCAAGGATGGTACTGCCAATGCCCTGGGTGGTTAAGGCAACACTTCCTTATCTTTATTCTACATCCTGTTTGAAATAAAGATCAACATTCCATTTAACCATCTGCTATAACTGCACTATCATTTAGTTTAGATTAGATTCAACTTTATTGTCATTGTGCCAAGTACAGATACAAAGACAATGAAATGCAGTTAGCATCTAACCAGAAATGCAAAGAATAGTGTTATTTACAAAATAACTGTGAATAAAAACTAAGTGCTACAGCACACAAATATAAAAGTACTGAGACAGTACAATATGGGCGCAATATTGCTTAGTGCTGGATTCCAGCTGGGGGAATTTCTAGAGTGCCTACAAGATGGCTTTTTAGAGTAACTCGGGGATCAGCTATTCTAGATTGGGTGTTGTGTAATGAACTGGAATTGATTAGAGAGCTTAAGGCAAAAAACACTCAAGGGGGTGATCATAATATGATCAAATCCATCCTGAAATTTGAGAAGGAGAAGCTAAAGTCAGATGTATCAGTATTATAGTGGAGTGAAGGAAATTACAGCGGTATAAAAAAGGAGTTGTCCAGAATTGTTTGGAAAAGGACACTGGCAGGGATGATGGCAGACCAGTAAGGGATGGAATTTCTGGAAGCAATTTGGAAGGCACAGAATATTTACATCCCAAAGAGGAAGAAGTATTCCAAAGGCAAGATGACACAACCATGGTTAACAAGAGAAGTCAAAGCCAACATAAAATCCAAAGAGAGGGCATATAATAGAGCAAAAATTAGAGGGACGTTAGAGGACTGGGAAGCTTTTAAAAACCAACAGAAGGCCAACTAAACAAGTCATAAAGAAGGTAAAGATAGAATATGAAAGTAAGCTAGGTATTAATATTAATGTGGATACCAAAAGATTTTGAGATACCTAAAGTGTAAAAGAGAAGCGAGAATGGATATCAGACCACCTGGAAACAATGCTGGAGAGGTGGCAACAACAATGAAATGGTGGATGAACTAAGTAAGTATTTTGCATCAGTCTTCACTGTGGAAAACACTAGCAATATGAGGGGTGATTGATAAGTTTGTGGCCTAAGGTAGAAGGAGTCAATTTTAGAAAACCTAACACATTTATTTTTCAACATAGTCCCCTCCTACATTTACACTTAGTCCAGCAGTCATGGAGCATACAGATCTTGGACCTCCAGAAAGTGTCCACAGCGTGGGTGATTGATAAGTTTGTGGCCTAAGGTAGAAGGAGATGAGTTATACAGCTCTCGTTACATGCACATGCAGGTCATGCATGTGATTATACAGAAAGTTTGAAGTTAATAACTCATCAGAGGTGATTGATAAGTCCATGGTCTAAGGTAGAAGGAGATGAGTTATTAACTTCAAATTTTCTGCATAATCAAAGAGTTGAACTGCATGTGCATGTAATGAGAGCTGTATAACTCATCTCCTTCTACCATAGGCCATGAACCTATCAATCACCCATGCTGTGGACACTTTCTGGAGGTCCAAGGTCTGTATGCTCCATGACCGCTGGACTAAGTGTGTAAATGTAGGAGGGGACTATGTTGAAAAATACATTTGCTAGGTTTTCTAAAACTGACCCCTTCTACCTTAGGCCACGAACCTATCAATCACCTCTTGTATTGTGGAAGTTCCAGGCGTCAGGAGTCATGGAGTGTGTGAAGCTACCATTACCAGGGAGAAAGACCTTGGGGAAACTGAAAGGTCTGAAGGTAGGTAAGTCAACTGGATAAGATGATGTATACCCCAGGGTTCTGAAAGAGGTGGCTAAAGAGATTGTGGTAGCATTAGTAATGATCTTTCAAGAATCACTAGATTCTGGAATGATTCCAGAAGACTGTAAAATTGCAAATAGCACTCCACTCTTTAAGAAGGGAGAGAAGCAGAAGAAAGGAACCGATAGGTCAGTTAGGCTGCCCACGTGGTTGGGAAGATGATGGAGTCAATTATTAAGAATATGGGCTCATGGTACTTGGAGGCACATGATAAAATAGGCCAGAGTGAGCATGCTTTCGAATATTGCCTGACAATCTGTTGGAATTCCTTGAAGAAGTAACAAGCAGGATAGACAAAGGAAAAATCGGTTGAACTTGGATTTTCAGAAGGCCTTTGACAAAGTGCCACTTTTGAGGCTACTTAGCAAGCTACAAACCCATGATATTACAGGAAAGATTCTAGAATAGATAAAGCAGTGGCTGTTTGGCAGGAGGCAAAGAGTGGGAATAAAGGGAGCCTATTCCGGTTGGGTGCTGGTGAACAGTCATATTCCACAGGGGTCGGTGTTTGGACCAAATCTTTTTACGTTATATGTCAATGATTTGGATGATGGAATTGTTGGCTTTGTTACAAAGTTCACGGATGATATGAAAATAGGTAAATGGGCAGGTAGTTTTGAGAAAGTAGAGAGATTACAGAGGACTTACACAGATTTGAAGAATGGGCAAAAGAAATGACAGACGGAGTAAGTGTGGGAAGTGTATGGTCATGCACTTTCATAGAAGAAATGAAAATGTTGACTACTTTCTAAATGGAAAGAAAGTACAAAAAACTGAGGTGCAAAGGGACTTAGGAGTCCTTGTGCAGAATTCTCTAAGGCTAATTTGCAGGTTGAGTCTGTGGTGAGGAAAGCAAATGTGATTTTAGCATTAATTTCAAGATGACTAGAATATAAAATCAAGGTTGTAATGTTGAGACTTTATAAATGAGGCCTTACTTGGGAGTATTGTGAGCGGTTTTGGAACCCTTATCTGAGAAAGGCTGTGTTGAAACTGGAGAAGATTTAAAGGGGGTTCACAAAAATGATTCCAAAATTGAATGCCATGTCATATAAAGAGCATTTGATGACACTGGGCCTGTACTCAGTGGAATTCAAAAGAATGAAGGGTAATCTTATTGAAACTGATCAAATGGTGAACGGCCTTGATGGAGTGGATATGGAGAGGTTGTTTCCTATGATGGGAGAGTCTAAAGCCATAGGATACAGCCTCAGAATAGATGGGCAACATTTTAGAATGGAGGTGAGGAGGAATTTCTTTAGCCAAAGAGTGGTGAATCTATGGAATTCGTTGCTACTGGGGGCTGTGGAGGCCAAGTCTTTGTGCATATTTAAGGCAAAGGTTGATAGATTCTTGACTGGTCAGGGCATGAAAGGATACGGGGAGAAGGCAGGAGATTGGGGCTGAGAGAAAAACTGAATCAGCCATGATGAATTGACAGAGCAGACTCAATAGGTCTAACAGCCTAAATCTGCTCCTGCATCGTATGGTCTTGTTTGCTTTCCTACCAGTCATAGTAGTAGCAGCAAATTTGACTGTAATGTAAAAAAAAACTCTTCCTCACAGCTCTTTAGGACTCACATTCCTCAGCTGGACAACATGTCTCCTTAGCTTCACCAAAGCCAAAATACACTTTCCAGCATGGCACACTGCTTTTATAGAACCCTGCAAAGCAGTGGAAATCTTAACCGGGGAATTACACAGCGGTAAATAAAAATGTACCATCTAGTCTGTGCAACCAAAACCAACATTGTCCAAGAAAAAAAATGATATTTGCATACTAAATTACTAAAACAATTACTGTATAATGAGAGGAGGAAAAGGAAGACCAAAACATATCAGCATTTTGGTCTACTGAACTGGCTTTATTTAGAACACTTTTCAGCTTAAACAAGCTTCCAACTTTGTGGTTTCCTCAGCACAACCAGCAGAGTTTGAAAGATTTGCAAAGGGCACTAATTATCAAATTTACACCTGCTGATTTATGTGCACCTTTATGTGTAGCCATCTGTAGAGTATTAAAATAACCCAAACTATATATTCCATCTGTGAAACACCTGACTGATCTCCTCTGTATAACCACAATAATTTTCCATGTACTCTTTATCCTAAGTATTTGACTGTGTAAGGTATTGAATTAAAATTCTTTACTAATGCATGTTTTATGTAAATTGAGTTAGCCCGGCAATTATGGTTGTAGTCATGGCAAATACATTCAGTGGCCACTTTATACAGTACCTCCTGTGCCTATTGAAGTGGCCACTGATTGTGTGTTCGTAGCCTTATGATGCTGTAGTCCACACACTTCAAGGTCCATCATGTTGTGCATTCAGCGATGGACTTCTGCATACCACCATTGTAACTTTTTTTTAATTATTAAGTGCAATCGTGAACAATAGCCAAATAAGAAATGCCGATCAGGTCAACTAGTTCCCAAAGAGAACGCAGATAGGCCAATCAGATGGTTCACTGCTGCTCAGCGATAGAACACAAACAACAGGCACAAGGGTTGCTAGCCCCTGTACCCCAGAAACACACTTGAGCAGTACGGCAGAGGTATCCATGACCGGATCTGAAAGCATCATGTTGACTCATAACAGATCGTGTTCACAGTGGAACAGCTTAGTCAAGGATGGGATGGTCAGCACAGATGGACAAATTAAACCTCCACTACCCCTAAACTTGTGGTTATTTGAGTTACTGTCACCTTCCTATCAGCTTGAACCAGTCTGGCCATTCTCCTCTGACCTCTCTCATTAACAATGCATTTTCACCCTCAGAACTGCTGCTCATGTGATATTTTAGTTTTTCACACCTATCTCTGAAAACTTTAGAAACTGTTGTGCATGAAAATCTTAGGAGATCAGCAGTATCTGAGATACTCAAAGCCCTCTATCTGACACCAACATCATACCATGGTTAAATTCACTTAGATTACTTTTCTTCTTCATTCTTATATTTGGTCTGAACAACACCTGAACCTCTTGACCATGTCTGCATGCTCTTATGCAATGAGTTGCTGCCACATGATTGGCTGATTAGATACTTATATTAGCAAGCAGGTGTACCTAAAAGTAGTAATTCATATAAGGCTAGAATTTAGATAACACCCAGCTCAGTTGTGCTAAAACACCAGTGCATTTAATATTAACACCCAACATGATGCCCTACAAAGTGTGACAATCTAACGATTTAAAGATTGAAATATTAGCTTTATTTCTCATTGAAGCAATTAAAGCACACAGATAAACATGTCATTTGCATCAGCAACCAACACTTCTGGTGCCAACGTAGTATATCCTCAACTTACTAACCCTAACCCATACCTCCTTGGAATATAGGAAGAAACTGGAGGAACCAAGGAAACCACATGTGGTCACCCAGGAGAACATATAGACTCTTTAGAGACAGCGGCAGGAATTGAACCCAGATTGCTGGTACTGAAAAGCATTATGCTAACCATTAAGCTACCATACCACGCTGAATGGAACTATCCAATCCAGACATTGAAACGAAAATTGGTGGAGGGGCAGGTAGTGTTGAGCAAACAGGTAGGATGCAGAAGGACTTAGACAGATTAGGAGAATGGGCAAGAAAGTGGCAAATGAAATACAATGTTGGAAAATGCATGGTCATACTTTGGCCGTAGAAATAAGTGTGCAGACTGTTTTCCAAATGGGTAGAAAATCCAGGAATCTGGGATGCAGAGGGACTTGTGAGTCCTTGTGCAGAACACCCTGAAGGTTAACTTGCAGGTTGAGTTGGTGGTGAGGAAGGCAAATACCATGTTAACATTCATTTCAAGAAGTCTGGAATACAAGAGTAAGGATGTGATGCTGAGGCTTTATAAGACACTGGTGAGGCCTCACCTTGAGTATTGTGAACAATGTTGTGGTCCTCATCTTAGAAAAGTTGTGCTGGCATTGGAGAGGGTTCAGAGGAGGTTCACAAGGATGATTCCAGGAATGGAAGTGTTATCATACGAGGAACGTTTGGTGGCTCTGGGTCTGTACTCACTGGAATTGAGAAGGATGGGGGTGGGGGGGGGGGGATCTCATTGAAACCTTTCAAATGTTGAAAGGCCTAGACAGAGTAGATGTGGTAAGGATGTTTCCCATGGTGTGAGAGTCTACGACAAGAGGGCACAGCTTCAGTATAGAGGGGCGCCCTTTCAAAATAGAGATGCGGAGAAATTTCTTTAGCCAAAGGGTGGTGAATTTGAGGAATTTGTTGCCAAATGCAGCTGTGGAGGCCAGGTCGTTGGGTGTATTTAAGGCAGAGATTGATAGGTTCTTGATTGGACATTGCATCAAAGGTTACCGAGAGAAGGCCAGGTTGAGGAGGAGATAGAAAAAATGATCAGCCACAATTGAATGGTGAAGGAGATTCGATGGGCCAGATGGCCTGATTCTGCTCCCATGTCTTATGGTCTTATATCCCCCTCCACTACTGGTTCTCAGAGAGCATATGCCCCACAGCCAGCTTCAAATTGGCTTTAGGCAATAGTCTGTAGATGACTCTACTTGACTTGGCCACACCTAGCATCTTTTCCAGTACCAATAATAACATATCTGTAAACTCTATGTTGAAAGAATTAGCCTTTCAACAACCACATTGTAGCCAATTAAAAACTCTAATGAAGCTTCCCCACCTCACAACCCCATATAAATTTGTTAAAATTTAGGATATAATAAAATCTGTATTGCTAGAAACACTCAGTATGTGTGGTGAAAGAAAAGAAGTTAACATTTCAGGTTTCAGGACAATGTCTGCTCTTCAGAACTTTGCTTCTCTCTGTCATCGGCCAGCTAATTATCTCCTGTATACAGTGGATTCTGCTTAACTGGGACACATCAGGACCAGCACATATTGGCCCAATTAAGCAGCTGCCCATTTAGCAAAAGCTTCATCAAAATAGTTAAGGTATAAAAAAATAAACTCCTGTTTAACTGAGTAACAAATTATGTATTTAAATGAAATACAGAAAATATTAAAACATTATCAATACTGCTATAAAACTAATACTAGTCAATAGAGGAATTCATCTGATGTATGTTGCCGAGTATGGGGTGTCCAAGGAGGGGTAACATTTCTGGTGAAAGGATTTGTCATGTCTATTCTGGGGAGCTCACTCATGTTTGGTCCCCACTGGAAACTTAGAAACATAGAAAATAGATGCAGGAGTAGGCCATTCAGCCTTTCGAGCCTGCACCGCCATTCAGTATGATCATAGCTGATCATCCAACTCAGAACCCTGTACCTACATACTCCCTGATCCCTTTAGCCACAAGGGCCATATCTAACTCATCTCTAACCTCTGGCTCCAAGTAGCTGTTTGAATGTGACGGTGGCCACGCCCCAGTACATTGCTTCAACAGGTGGCTAAACCAGGTGAGGGCAGCTAGCAGGTCTCGTACCCTGGTGAAAAGGGGACATGCCTGTCCTAGCATGTGAAGTCAGCTCCGGTGGACAGGGTGGATGAGATCCAAGAAGGTGGCTCTGCAACACTTTGAGGAGAGCGAAGACATGATAAGGCATTTAAGATGTCATAAGTATCCTTTGTAACCAAGGAAGACCCCAGTTTGCGATGACAAATTTTAACACTGGACCCTGACTTACGAGGTCGAAAGAATAGAACTATCCCAGTGCAACAGCTTTTCCACTTTAAAAACTCTTCTGCATAGTTTTTATTGTTATCATTGGATATGACAGACAACCAACATGTAAGTGAACAAAATTAGTGCAGACACCTGGTGCAGATAACTAACTGCCTTCATACAATACTTTCAGCAGTTGCTTCTTTCAAATTCTTATATTCATTGTCACATTCAAGATGATTAACAATACCTTCCAATTCTTCGTAGTTACTAACTTGTTGAAGTGGTGATATCATTTTATTTTCATTCCTGGCTATTTCTGGCATCTCCAAGCCTGAATGTTTAAAACTCCAAAGAGCAAGACAACTCTAAATGATCTTACTGTTCATTTCTCACCAACTACCAGCAATAAAAACACTGCTTCTTAACAGAAACACACACAAGTGGCACTTTTTAAAAACTGTTCTAAGCATGGTGTAGTGTCTAACTTCCATACAAGTTTACATGACTGACTCTAGTTAGAAACTGTTTGGCAATTGTCTCCTGTCCCAATTAAATAGCATAGTGTCCCAAATAAATAAAGGAAATCTCAGCTATTTTCTCAATTACTTTTTATTCTTCAAGCCAAATGATATCCAGGGAATTGAATGTGACACAAGTAGATGGGAAAACTTTAGTGAGAAAAGATGGCTCATGAAGAAAAAGGTAATATGATCATATTCAGCTGCTGCAAATTGAGTGAAACTACATGCTTCTTCTACTAGTACTTCATCAGTTCTAGACCATTGTGAATCTTGGAACAATGGCTTAAAGTGAAACTCATTTGAAGTCAAATGCATTTTCAGTGCTGAGTGACTGTAGACTTGATGCATCTCCCTAACCACCGAATACCAATCTGATCAAAGCAGATGTAATGCACATTGCTCTCAGCTGTTGCTAATTCAATGATGATGAGGCACCATCTATAAAGAGCAGCAGCCTGAATGGTTCAACAACTTGGCATTTAAAGTAAAGGAGATCCAAGGAATGAGTCTTTTGTGCAGATGCTGTAATTATTTAGCTGAGGTGATATTTATCAAGATGAATAGAATAGTTTTATCAAGACTTAGATATTATGGGGTCAGGCAATTGTTCAATATGATGTAATGTTCCAGGCGGGAAGATCTTTACAGTAGGGGATTTTACAGCATACATGCAGAAAGGTGCTGGGAAGAAAGGCCAGAAATATCATGAAAGATTCCATCACCCTGCTTATAGAATGTTTGTCACACTCCCATCAGGGAGGAGGCTATATAACATCCACACCAAGACCATCAGACTCAAACACAGTCACTTTCCCCAAGCAATAAGGCTAATTAATAACTCTATCCACCACTACTACTTTATCATTTCTGTCAGAAACACTTTACGTACAGCCTAGCATTACTTCATAAACATCTCTTCTCTCTTCGGCTGTCCATCAATTTTCGATGATGACTGAGGCCTGGGCAAGGTTGTATGGAAGACCTGCAGTTGCCCAAGCTGCAAGTCTCCCCTCTTCATGCCACTGATGTTGTCCAAGGGAAGGGCATTAGGACCCATACAGATTGACACCAGTGTCGTCGCAGAGCAATGTGTTGTTAAGTTAAGACAAGACACAACACACTGCCTCGGCTCAAACTAGCAACCTTCATATCACTAGACCGACGCCTTATCCACTTGGCCACATGCCACACATTCATGAACATGCAATCAATGTACAAAGTATATAAGCTACCTTATATATTTATATATTTTTTAAATTATTGTGTTCTTTATCTTTTTGTCCTTTTTTGTGCTACATTAGCTCAAGAGTAACAATTGTTTTGTTTCCTTTAACTTGCGTACTGGAAATGACATTAATAAACCTTGAATCTTAATTCTTGTTTATTACTTTACTGATTATTAGTAAATTAATTTGGTGCTATTAATTGTAATATGCCCGATTATGAATTAAATAAACATCATGATTCCCTCTAAGCTGTGCGGGTGCATGGCCGCGCAGTAGCTGAAATGCTCCTGTGCACATAGCCTTCGTCGCCGTGTAGCAGGAATTTTCTTTTATATTATGTTTTATTAAAGTACTGTGCAGTTTTCAGATGGTGTAAATATTTCCTGCTGATGCAATGTTGGTCTGCACAGCTGTAAGAACTAAATTAAGTGGAATGTTGCTATACATATTTTGTAGTCTTTTCTTGAAAATTATATTGTGCAGATTTCTCTTGAAAATTACAAAGTTCCTTATATTCCCATGTAACTAATGCCTACTTTCACCCTTCAGCTGCAGGATGAGGCTGTCGATGATGAGTAGAGATATTCCCGATACTCATCTTCATCCTGTGGCTCTCCATCATCCACCTCAAGGTTCTCAGACATTGTGAATTTTTGTTGTTCTTCCAGCAGCAGCAACTACTTTCAATTGTATGGAGTGTGAATGAAGTCACCACATCTTTCTGACTTGTACTATATGTTGCTCCCATAATATCACAGGCACAGAAATCTCATTGTCAGACTTTTCATGATTATCCTGCTAGAGAAATCACTGGAGAAATCCTGTGGTGTAGAAATTGAGAGTCACCATGACCTCCATGGAAAGAAATGTCTGGGTATCTTCTTTAATGAAAATTACCACATCTCCCACTGAGGACAGCTTCTAAAATCATGAAGTAATTTTTTTAACAGGCAGGGGTCCAGGTTGTCTCTGGAGAATCAGTGGAAGTAGGCTCTTTACTGATGGGTTGCCTGTGCCTCAAGGTTGCTGGCCCATCCTTATTGGCTAGCCATGGCTTTAAAGGTATGTCTGACAACGGAATGAGGCTAACGGTGTTGCTGCTGAGAAACCAACTCAGTGAGTATCATAACATTAAATGCCGCAAAAAAGCACCTCTAACAGTCATGGTACAATCTGTGGAATTTGGAAGGTGTACAAGCAGTCTTCTGTCATTTCTGTAGCTGCCCAATTCGGACTCCTGATGTCAGCATTGTGTCTATATAGTTAAAACAAAAGCAACAGAATAGCACATATGCTCCCAATTTTAGTGAGAGTGCTCCCTGATCTTCACTGGTCACAGCTCTTGGCTCTAATTGTTGTTAGCACAGCAAAAAATGGCATTACATGAAAAGTTAAGTATTTGGTGTGCAGTGGATGTCAGAAAAAGATTTTACATACTAAATTGAACAGCAGATGAAAAGGCCGAGTTCCACTTCATGTCTGCCACAATATCACCTGAAATTAACCCCCAGCACAACAAAAATGGCACTACTCCCTCTCAGTTTTACATCTCTAATGCAGGATGACAAATGAAAAAGTATTCCATAGATAAAGGAATATTACTGAAGTGTAGTTACTATCATAATATAACTAACTAGTTTTTTTTTTATATACAGTACAACAAAGTCCTATAAATAACAATTAAATAAATCAATATATTATTAGTTTCTGAGTGATGTTGAAGGTACTACTGGCCAGGACCAGATAATAGCCCTACTGATCTTAAAGGGTAGTGGAGTGGAAATGCATCTCCACCAAAGGAGGTGTAAGGTGTCTGGGGTCACCCTTGGGCTAGGTGTAGCACCTGCTTAGCCCCTCAATCGGGGTCATGTGGAGCCATGGGAGCAGATGGTGGATGGTTGTATGAGCAGCTGATGCATATCACAAGCCCTGGTTATGTGACCACTGACGCCAGGCAGACTATCTCTGAAGAGTATTGATATTGGCTGGGCTCACCGGTCTTGTAAAGATGCTACTCAGTAGAAGGTAATGGCAAACTACTTCAGTAGAAAAAGATGTCAAGACCATGATCACCCATTCACCCATGTCATACAACTGGGCACATAAAGATGATGATGATGATCTTTAAAAATACACATGGAAATTTTGATACTTAACTGAGAGAGCATTTATTAGCCTTTTTTTAGCTGAAAAATGACCAAGTTATGTAAAGGCGCTATAAATTTAGATAATGCTTTTGGCAAATTATTTTGTTGGTCAGGCCAACTTGGGAACAGTGCAAGAACTCTTATCTATGCTTAGGGATCAAGCAACATGAAAATCTACATGTGTAGAAATTTTCATTGTCTGAAATGGGGTCTCACCACTCATTGGGTCTTTCCCCGATTAATGAAATTGGGAAAACCAGGCATAGATTTAAAGGTTGAGAAACCACCACAGAAGGTTCCTGGGATTTCTTACCAGTTGATATACCTGCAAAGAACACTGGAATGAAATACTGTACTCACAGTAAATAATGCTTGCTAAAATCCTTTGCACATCACTGTGGGCCTGTCATGAGGACACCATAACTCTTTTGATTGTGGCCATGTTTCATATCATAGTCAAGTTGCAATACAGGGAAACTTTTAGCTATCCTTCTATTAGTTCATACATCTGTTGTTGCTGCAGGATTCCTGGTGACCAGCCGTCAAATCTTTGTGACTTTACAAGTGGTGTCTTATATCAGTACAGTTATACTGAATCTGGTTTATATTTAGTGAAAAGTCGGATTAAGAAATTTCTTTGATAAGGTGGTTGGTTTCTGTTCACTCTCTACAGAACATAATTCTTCTCCAAATTCAACCAGCCATTTTTCCAATGCTTGACTAGATTCCACTATTTGGGCATCTTAAAGCTCTGATGTAAATTAAATGCAGACTGATATGTGAATGGTTACCTTGGGCTAAAGTTTTCCAGTACAACACTATTATATAACAGTTAATTGGTTGGTGTGTCACAGGTAATCAGATTAGAATAGTTCCAACTGCAAATCCAAGGTAAATGTTGTTTTAATTTGAAATAAGGCATCATAAACTTCCACTACAAAGACTGTATAGTTTAACATTCCCAAAAGAAACGCTAGACAGTCAACTCTTCTTCAGAATATAAGCTATTAACCATAAAAATTTATAGATGCTTCACTAGCAATAGAAATGCAATATTTAAATTTGGCATTTAGAACCAAACCACAACACTATGATTTACCACGAATATTTAATCCTGGACATTAAAACATCAAATAGTGCTTTAAGCAAAGGGATTGTGACTTGATTGAGTTTTGATACACTATTTCAGTAGCAAATGGGCTTTACATCAGGAAATTTAGCCATCTTACTTCAGTGCTTCAGGTAGGGTCATGAACAAATTCACTCTTTCAGCAGAACTCTCACTGCATTTTGTGCTTGGCATCTACCAATTGTTATATCATGGAAGAATGTGATTCAATCCAAGGAGTCCATTTTAATTGTAGAGTAGCCAAATCCATTTCCTTAGTTCACAAAATCCTTTCCTTTAAGATATTTATTCTATTTCTTCTGAAAACCACAATTTGATTTGTATCCACAGTTACACACAGGCAGTGGAAATCCAGATCAAAACTACTTACTACAGTAAAAAATATTCTTAGATCATCCATGGTTCTTATGTCATTATCTTTAGATTTATACTCCCCTGTTACGCTTAAGGGAATGTCTTCCCTTTATTTAAATTATCATGACTCTGTACACCGCTAACAAACTTCCTCACAACCTGTTATGTTCCATGTAGAACAACTGAAGTTTCTTTACTGCTAGCTATAAAAAAAGACTGCCCAAGCCATAACCTCTATCACCAGGAATGACAAAGGTAGTTGAATGGAACTTGTGAGTCCCCCTCCAAGTCCCTTACTATTTTCTCTTAGAAATACACTGTTATTCCTTCACCTTTGGTAGGCTACATCATACAATTCTCTGGTCAATGGTATTGTGAGCGTAACTGCACCAGAAGACATGAAATATATGCTAAGTGCTGGAGCTTTGACCAATGACCATTCAGGAGATCAGAAGCTTGAGAGGAGGAAATTTCACTCAGGTCCACTGACCGAGTATAAAAGGCAGCAACTTGTGGCAATTTGTTTGGAGCTCTGACCAAATAGACGAATGGGATTAATTTACAAGAACATATTAAAGGAAGGCAGGGGCAAGTACAATGGCCATTGTCTGAGAGGACAGAGTTAGAGTGGTGATTTTGATGCTTTAGCTCTTTGAGGCTTCAGCGAGGAGGCACTTCAGGCAGAGAAAGCAAACAAATAAAAGCTCTGGGCAGAGGCTTTCTCTTTGCCATGCTCCCATAAAGTTGAGACTGGTGAAGCATCTGGGCAACAGTTGCTGTACGTGCAGTCTCTCCCATCTCAGCCACTGAAGCCTTTAACTCCTCCAGGGTTGTCATCGGTCTCATGGAGGCCTCCTTCACTCGTCCCTTCTTGCACAGTCACTCAATTTTTGAGGACGGCCAGCTCTAGGTAGATTTACAATGGTACCATATTTTTTCAAGACCAGTCTGAAAAAAGCATTAAGCAATTACCATCAACAGATCACTTGCAAGACTAGAGGAAACAGCACACTGGACCATTGCTACACCAACATCAATAATGCCTACTGTGCTATTCCACACCCTCACTTCAGGAAATCTGATCACCTGGCTGTTGTTCTACTCCCTGACTATAGGCAGAGACTGAAGACTGCAGCACCAGTAGTGAGGACCAAGAAGGTATAAACAAGGGAAACACCAAAGCACTTACAGGACTGTTTTGAATCAGTCAACTGGACTGTATTCAGGGATTCCACTTCAAACCTGGATGAGTATGCTGCAGTGGTTACCGCTTTCATTAAAACCTGTGTGGATGAGTGTGTGCTAGCAAGACTTAATGTAGGAAGTTACCATTATTAAGGACCTCCAACATCCAGGGTATGCCCTTCTCTCACTGTTACCATCAGGTAGGAAGTATAGAAGCCTGAAGGCACACACTCAGTGATTCAGGAACAGCTTCTTCCTCTCTGCCATCCAGTTCCTAAATGGACATTGAACCTTGAACACTACTTCACTTATTAATATATATATTATTTCTGTTTTTTGTACCACTTTTAATCTATTCTATATATATATATATATACTGTAATTGATTTACTTATTTATTATTATCATTTTTTTCTTCTAGATTATGTATTGCACTGTACTGCTGCTGCTAAGTTAACAAACTTTACTACTGATGCTGGTGATAATAAACCTGATTCTGATTTCCATTTCCTGATGATTGACTTAACTGTACTCCAAGGTATATTCAGTGGCTTGGTCATTTTCTTGCATCCATCTCCAGACATGTGCCTTTCAATAAACTTTTTTAGAGAGTTGCTCGGAGTGGTTCTTTTATCTTCATGGTGTGCTTTTTGCCAGGATACTGACTCACTAGCAGTTAGCCCTTCCAGATACCGGTGTATTTTACCACAATCAATTGAAACACCTTTACTACACACAGGTCTCCATTTAACTATGTGACCTCTAAGGCCAATTGGCTGCACCTGTGATGATTTAGTGTGTTATTTTAAGGGGGGATGCAATCAATTATTTTGTGTTTTATATTTGTAATTAATTTAGATCACTTTGTAGAGATATGTTTTTACGTTGACACGACAGTCTTCTCCTTTTGATCGGTGTCAAAAAAGTCAAAGTAAATCACTGTTAATCAATGTTGCAAACCAATAAAATATGAAAACTTCCAAGGAGGGGCAGCATACTTATTGTAGGCCCTGTGCATCAGGTGGGACTACATTTAGAGGTCATGGGTTAAGGGTGAAAGGTGAAAGTTTAAGGGGAACATGAGATGAAACTTCTTACTCAGAGGATTGTGAGAGTGCAGAATGAGTTGCCAGCACAAGTGGTGCATGAAAGCTCAGTTTTAACATTTAAGAGAAGTTTGGTTAGGTACATGGATGGTAGGGGTATAGAGGGCTGTGGTCCCAGGTCAAGTCAATGGGCGTAGGTAACTTAAATGGCTTTGGCCTGGAGTAGATGTGCCAAAGGGGCTGTTTATGTGCTGTACTTCTTTATGACTGTTATAGATGTGATACATATACCCTCAGTGGCCACTTTATTAGGTACACCTGTACACCTGCTCAATAATGCGTCTAACCTATTAGCCAATCATGTGACAGCAACTCTATGCATAAAAGCATGTTGACATGGTCAAGAGGTTCAGTTATTATTCAGAAAAACATCTGAATGGGAGAGGAATGTGATTTAAGTGACTTTGACCATGGAATGATTGTTGGTGCCAGACAGGGTGGTTTGAGTATCTCAGGAACGACTGATCTCAAGAAATTCTAATGCACAACCACCTCTAGAGTTTACAGAGAATGGTGTGAAAAACAAAGAAAAACTAGCATTCAGTGAACAGTAGGTCGGTGGGCAAAAATGTCTTTTTAATGAGAGAGGTCAGAGGAGAATTGCCAGATTGGTTTAAGGTGTCAGGAATACAGGTTACCCAAATAACCACGTGTTACAATGCTAGTGTCCAGAAGAACATCTCTGAATGCACAACACATTGAACCTTGAAGTGGACGGGCTACACAGCAGAAGACCATGAACATACACTCAGTGGCCACTTTATTAGGTACAGGAGGTACTGAATAAAGTGGCCAGTGAGTATAAATATTTCTGTTTTAAGGCTAAGGTGGAGAAAATGTTTTTCTCCCTGATAGAAAAAATGGTTGAAAGATAATTTAAGCAACACACACAAAATGCTGGTGGATCTCAGCAAGTCAGGCAGCATCTATGGAGGGGAATAAACAGTCAATGTTTTCGGCTGGGACCCTTCATCAGAACTTGAAAGGAAGGAGAAAGAAACTAGAATAATAAGGTGGGGTAAGAGGACTGAGTACTAGCTGGTAGGTAATAGGTGAGACCAGGTGAGGGGGAAGGTGGCTGCATGGAGGAGGGGAATTGAAGTAGGAAAATGGAAGGGGATAGGTGGAAGAGATAAAAGGCTATAGAAGAAGGAATATGAAATGACAGACAGTAGACCATGGGATAAAAGGAAGGAGGAGGGGAACCAGAAGTTTATGATGGACGAGTGAGGAAAAGGGAATGGGTAAGAGTCCAAACAGAATAGGGATGAGAGTAAGTGGCAGAGAGGACAAATTACTAGATTTTGGTGAAATCAATGTTTAATATTTCTCCCTCTCCCCGACCCCTGCCTCCATCTCTTTTCTTTCCTGATGTTGGTTAACCTGTCGCCCTTTTCATCTACCCCTCTCCTCCCTCAGATTCCCCTCTTCCTTCCCTTTATACCATGCTCCTACCATTGAGAGATCTGAGCATACAAAACTACGAGGAGTACAGATGGAATTAATGGAAGCAGGCTTTTTCCACAGAGGTTTGGTGAGACTAGAACTAGAGGTCACAGGTTAAAGGTGAAAGGTGGAGTACTTAAGGAGAACCTGAGAATGAACTTCATCAGTGGAAGTGGTGGATACGAGTTCAATTTCAATGTTTAAGATAAGTTTGGATAAGTACATGGATGGGAAGGGTATGTAGGGCTATGATTCAAGTGTGGGTTGATGGGATAACAGCTCAGCACAGACTAGATAGGCCGAAGGGCCTGTTTCTGTTCTGTAGTGCTCTATGACTCTACAGAAAATCAGCCAGATATGCTTATTGATGTTGTTTAATTGTGATTAGTACATCCACCTGCTGTTCACCCACATCAGCTATCCATATCAGTGTTTGTGCTTCTGGCATTTTGGGTATTTTAGGCCCAACGTATTAGGGCAGCCATCTTCTGTTTTATCTTTATAACCCATAATGAGCTGCCCCTCTGATTTCCTTATTACTGGAATAGTTCATACAGATTAGAAATAGCAGCATGGAGAATCAGGTAGGCAGAAAGAAGGAAGATATGGACTTTGATGGTGACAATGGCTACATGTGTCACTGTGCCTGACACTCCGTGGCATCACTTCAGAGACTGTGCAACACAGATTAGCAAAATGACCAGCACAAGGAGAGATATTAGACATTAATGCTTGCAGCCGAGCAAAGGATTAGGGAGGCAATTGTGGGAAATCACTAAGCAGTCGCTTCACACTTGTATACTGTCATAAATGAAGATGATGAAGCACAAGACAGTCAACCTGTTGTCAGGCCTGACTAATTAAATGTAGGAAAGGATCATTTCTAGGTTCTTTCATGAAGTTGTGTGGAGCCAGCAAACTGTGACTCCCCTCCCCCACAACACTCTGTAGCTGGGGTACATGGTCTCTGTATTAATACTGTTACTTGCATCTAATGTGATAACTTCTATGAAGGAACAGCTGGACACCAAACAACATCCTTCTGCCTTTTTTGTTTCACAAGCTAGAGGTCATGTGGTTTTAAAATAAAAGTACCACGCAATTGATTGTAGATAACTTGGTCCAAAAATAGAACAACTGCACAATTTAATTTCTAGGGAAGGCTCTTTTTGCATTCATCCATCAGGGCAAATAGCTATTTGAATTCACCAAAAAGATGGCACCTCTGGCATTATAACACTTCCTTAATTTAAAATGACCTATGACTAATGACCCATGACCTTCTGACTCTGAGGGTAGGATGCAATTTGTGAGGCAAGGCTGGAAATTCTGAGAAGAATTATGCCAGTGAGAAGCATTGGCCTTAATAACAGTCTTTCTCTTTTAAGATGGATCAGTTATGCATTTCCTCTTTTGTTAAACCATTTGTGATACACAGGTTTTTAAAAATAAATCATTATAAAGAAAACTACTTTTACTCTTCCCAAAGTTGGAGCCAAATTCCTATGGCTTTCCATATTGTGGTTTCATCTTCTTTTTATTATAGCTTTCAGAACCATGGGTTTATTCCAGAACAGAATAACATGTTGGAATTTCCTCAGTCTCTTCAAGAGTGCAGCTATCTGGCTCACACTGCTCTGCTGCACTGAAGAAATATCCCAAGAATTCTTTGTTGACAAAAATCTGTTTCATATTCCCTTTAGCTGCTGAAATATGGTAACAGTGAATTTGATGCTTTTCTTCCTGTCACAGCTGTCAATCAGTCATGTGGGTAAGACTAGGACCAGAAGCTGTTGTTGGCCTAGAATCCATGATGCCTGATATATTCACATTCCAGTTGACTGGAGCCCCAGCAGAACACAAAGAAAGAAAGATTTTCATTATTGCATTACAGCATTCAAACAAAATTAAGGAATGATCTTCTTTAACATTGCAGGAAAGTGAAGAGTTTTAAATTCAAATAAAGGATTTGCTATTAAAAACAGATTGTAATTTTTAAAATGCTGTAATCATACCCAGATTTAACCACAATAGCACTTTCCCCTTAATTCTTAAAACTCCTTGGTTATGTAATTTTATTCAACCCATTTTGTATAACCTCCCAAATTAAGTAAATCTATTTTATCCATGTGTGTACTTACACCAAATATATATATGCAGACTGAAATAAAGAATGTTTTATTTGCTGTTAATCAACTTTATAATTAAAGAATAAAATCTTACTTGATTACGTCCTTGGTAGAATTTTCTTTCTAGTCGCCAGTTTGTTAATTTGTTTAATTATGCAAATACATTGGGTTTATTTCAACTATTAGAATGAATTAGGTTCCACCTGTTTATATGCTCAATCATACTTATTAGTACATTTTAATTCATTTACATAACAGGGGCTCTGCTGTGGGCCTGAAGTATTTCAAAGTAAGGATGTTATGTGATTTGAGTAGGAGTTGTATTTCCCAGTGTCCCTGTGACCCTTGGGGGGTAACAATTGCTGATTTGGAGGATGTAATGACAGTAGCTTTACGAAGTAACGGAAGTATATTTCATAGATGGTCACTCTGCAACCATGATGCACCAGTGTCACTTTCTACAAATGTGGCCTGACCTGTGGGATGTTTTCAACATTTATCCATAACTTGTTCTTTGTTCAGTGACTCATTTACAAAGCCAAACGTAATCAAACATTATTTCTTTCAATGCATTGAAAACTATCATTGCCGCCATCTAACTAGTTTGGCAGCCACAGGTCCCAATGCTCTTACACTGCTTCTTCACATTAATCCTTCCAGAGTGTGTTGCTTCACATCAATCTCTATTATTTTGCATCCTTTATTCTTCAGCCAATTACATATTCTGCTTGCTCTCATCTCACTCCATTTTTAAAATTTTTTTAGGTTTTGTGTTATTCAAAACTTTCAAATTGGCCTCCCTATTCATATTCAAGGCATTTCCCTATGCCATTAAAACCAAAGGTCCTTACAGTAGTCCATGTGAAATCCTCTGTGTGCTTTTCACATCAATATTCTGCCTACTGTGCCACAACAATTATGTTCCCAAATCACACCTTCCCCACTCTTCCTTTAATATTATAATTTCTGTATTCCAAATGTATTTTTAGTACTTTGCCAAATGATTTTTGGAAGGCTGATACGTCAACTGTCTCACATTCATCAATCTACTTTGCTACTTTATCAAAGAACACAACTTAACTCATCGGATGCATTTTACATTTAACAAATGTATTATCATGACTTTTTCATGTGGAAATTATTTTTGTCTTTGACAATATCTTCTAAGTATCTTCCTTAGACTGGCATTAATATCTCCCCTAAGTAAATGGTGCATTATAAGCAATTCTCTAGTTTCCCGGTGGCATTGACTTATTCAAGAAATACGAAAAGATTGTAATCAGAATTTCAGCTAATTCTGCCTCATCTTTACCCAACAACCTTTTGAAATGTCGCACTTAAGTGACACCAATGCACTCACCACCTCCTTTCTTGTTTTTACCCTGTTTCTTTCTCTCTCTCTCACACACACACACACACACACACACACACACACACACACACACACACACACACACACACACACACACACACACACACACACACACACACACACACACACACACACACACACACACACACACACACACACACACACACACAACTTGTGAACCACTTTTCCTCCTAATGGTCAATACATATTTATGTTTTGAACTGCGATCATTCAGCATTTATTGTTTTCCTAATCAAGTCTTCTTTCCAGTCTCCGTGTCCTTGATCTGTTCTCAAAATGCCTCTTTTTGGTCTATACATTTTAGTAAATAATATTTCTTTTCTATTCCACAACTATTTTGACCCTATTCATATTTTGGCCATATTTTTACCCACATGTGCATCCGTTGAAATACATATCACACATTCTATTTCATTCTTGAAAAGCTATAACCAGTTTGTTTTTTATTGATTAGGCTAGAAACATACTTAATGGATTGAATGATGATGGTTGCTATATGGTGGTTCCATAGGGAACCTCAAGCGTGCAAAGGTATATGAGTCAGTGGATTCAGACTTATTAACTTGGGCACTACAAAAAGGACATCAGGAACAAGCTGGGAAATCAAATGCTGGTCCATCTGACCTTTCCCTTTGTAAGTGTTGGTGTATGTAGCATTAACTTCATACCCCATTAACTTCAGTGTTAATCAAGTTTAATTTTTTTTAAATTTTACTTTAATTCAACATTTTTTATTTATTTTGATATATTTAACAACTTAACTAATTATTTTATCTTTTTATATTTTAAACAATTAACTTTTTCTAACAATCTTTTAAATCATTTAAATTTTTGATCTGTTTTCAAACGTCTCAGGTGGTAAAATAATAAGCATCAAGAGGTTCAACCAAAAGACTTCCTGGATGGTTCGGATTTGGGCCAGGTGATCAGCCACATGAGATTTAACTTTATAGACCACTCCCTCTGTGAGACAGCCATACAGCAAGACCTGGAGGACGCTTCAAACCAGAGGACTGCAAAATCTAAATGCATTCATGGGACAACATGGACATTGAGTGCAAGCAATGGGTCAACCCCAAAAAGGAACAATATCCTTCAAATCTTTAAAATTTCCTCATCTGCTATAGAAAATATTCAATATATTTATAAAATATGCATTCATGATTTTACTGCAGATTACTTGTCCTCTGACATCAGTGCACAGCTGTGATTTGGGCTTATATCTGGTGACCAAAATCAACATCTGATGTCTGTAATTCTTGCCATGAATTCAAACAATGTGGCCATTGTGACATTGAGTGGTTTGTTTGGCCATCTCAGCGGCCTGTTAAGATTCAATCACATTGCTGCTGACCTGAAACAAACCAGGCTAGGAGGACATCAATGAAGCAGATGAAGGTTTTAAAAAGAGTCTGATTAGTCATAATTATTAATAATACCTTTTCTGAGGTTAGATTAATTAAATCTTCCATCATTTCTCAAACTTATATTTCCAGTTTAATAGTCTGAGCCCTTGGATATTACTCTGGTAGCTTAACCATGATACCATCATGCTAATGTATGAGGAACGTTTGATACTCTGGGCCTGTACTTGCTGCAGTTTAGAAGAAGGAGGTGTTAGGTAGAGTGGAGGTGAAAAGGATGTTCTATAGTGGGGGAGTCTAGGACCAGAGGGCACAGCCTCAGAATGCAAGGATGATCCCTTTAGAACAGAGATGAGAAAGAATTTCTTTAGCCAGATGGTGGTGAATCTGTAGAATTCATTGCCATGGAAGTCATTGGGTTTATTTAACATGAAGGTTGCTAGTTCTTCGTTGGTAAGGTGAGAGAGGTTATGGGGAAAAGGAAGGAGAATGGGGTTGAGAGGGATAATAAATTAGCCATGATAAAATGGCAGAGCTGATTCGATGGGCCAAATGGCCTAATTCTATTTCTATGGCTTATGGGCTTCTCATTCTCTATGCTATGCTACTGCAATGTGCACTTGTTGTTATGCTGTCCCTCTCTGTGTAAACTGGACTGGCTGCCAATATCCTGAAAGTAATTTCCTGGGCAAATGGTCAATGCTATCTTCAAAGTTTGACATTGAAGATTCAAAGTTAAAATTGAAAATTGGTGGAAGAGGAAGGGAATTATTTTTAATACACAACTTAGAAGGAATTGGTAATTAGATCATTGGAATTCTGGTTTTAATTCTGATTTTATAAACTTATTTTAAACTGGTTTCTGACTATACTGTTGCTTTCCATCCCCTTGTTTAAAAACATTTAATACACTGCTCTGTATTCTAATTAGCAGGGACTACTTTTTAATACTACTTTGCACAATATAACAGCATATATGAAGAGGATGATTAAGCAGTAAATGGCAAATCTAATTCATCTAGTAATAACCCTTTTTTTCAAACTTGTAAAATGGATTACATTACAAAGCAAAATGTTGAAAATGTAAGGGTGACATGGTTTTTGTAATGACAACTGGAAACAAAACCTTACAATATGATCCTTAACCTTGGCAACTATAAATCTGTGTATGGGTTCATACTAGTGAGAGGATTAGCAGACTCAGAGTAAGTGCCTTCAGGACATAATTAATCTGTATTGGAGATACTTTATGTCTTAGTGCAATCAATAAATCTTCACATCTGTGGGACTTCCTCTGAATGAAAACACATGAAACAGGTGCAGTTTAGTAATATAAAAGTTGCTAGTCTCCAAGAGTAAAGAATATCACAGCTTGATCAGCAGAGTAACATTTAAATAACATAATTGTAAGGTTGCTGTAAACCACTATGTGTGGTTAGAAAGACTGCAGTGTCATTAATTTTAAAAATGAATCTCTGCTGTACAAATTTTCTCTTTTGGTTTATTGTTCCCAGTAGGTTTGATTTTAAAACGATGACTAAGTATTTGGCGTGACTTAATAACAAAAATGTCCTGATTCTGATCAGACTGAATTGTTACACTGAGCAGTCTCATCCATTCTGGGGCTGTTTCTTTTCATTTAGTCACATAACTGAGCAGAGCGCCAAAACAAAACTTTATAACATGAATTGTAGAGGAAAGAAAGAAGGAGGCATGGTACTACCATTTGGAAAACAGTGAAAAAAAATCCCAGTACACACACACACACACACACACACACACACACACACACACACTCTCTCTCTCTCTCTCTCTCTCTCTCTCTCTCAAGTCCTAGTACTCACAAATAAATCTCAACACTGCTAAAATGTTTCTGCTTTAAATTAAATATGCCCGATACTATCCACAATAATTTCTTCCATCCACCCCTCCACCCCTTTCATTTGTGAGTTTCTTAAATCTTTGAAGGCAACAAAGTTTTCTTCAAAATGAATTTCAGTACTACCAGAAATTGATCAATGCCACTTTTCACTCAGTATTATAAGCGTTAAACAGTTTTCAGACTGTTACAAATATTTTCTTTAACATATACATTGCTGCCATTAGAAAGATTCTTTGTTCCCATGCATTCTCAATATGATTTGAATGTATTCTCTTGTCTCTAATGTGATACAACAGGTTAATCACTTCAGGGTGCTTTGGTTGGCAACATTATCATAGCTGATGGAAGGCAAAGATAGCAAACTAGGAATAATTACATCTGAAAGATGATTAAGACGAAAGTTCATGTATTTTAATGCCTTTCTGTGGGCCTCACCTCATCACATTTTTACTTTAAGCAAGAGAAATTCTAGCAACAGTTTTATAACAGCCATTAATACAGATATCTGGTAAGATTTTCAAAGGTTAAGTAATTTTGGAGTAAAGAGGAGTGCTATATAATAGTTAGAAATTATTGACTCCATTTTGTGACAAGATCTCAGAACATATGTTTTGAAGTTAACATTAATTTTCATTGTCTATTTAATTTAATGTTTCCTTATGACTATACGAACATCACAAATCTGATATGCTTCCACCTTCTTCCTTTATTATTTATCTAGAAATGACTTTCATTAATATTTTGCCTGCGGGATCTGGCATTTAGATATTGTTGACGTTTTCTATACAGATTTATCCTTTGAACAAAGCTCGAAATTTCAAAGGGAGCTTACGAATGGAGGATTGTTGCATGTAGGTTGAACAGTCCAGGCCAGTAGCAAAGAATTAAAGAGTTCAATAGAAATTGCAAGCTGATCCCACAGAGCCTCTGGCTCTCTGATGACCCAGGTCACGGTGTCTTCCTGCAGAAAAGGTACATTCAAAGTTCAGGGCTTAGAGACCAACCAAATTTAGGACCACTGCATCCCCTCTCGTTGACCCCTGCGTTACAGTTGCAGAATTCTAGAGTCCATAAAAGTAAAAGCAAAATTCTTAGAGTCAATGATGTATTTCAGACGTTATCTATCATCTCACCCTGTCAACTCATACATAAGCAAACCTTGCAAGTTCTTGCTGCTTTTAATCTCTGATCAATTCAAATTTTAACATTTTTTTATTTCTGTAATTTTACACCAAAAGTCAAACAGTTAAAATACTAACAAACCTTAATGGGTAGCTAGGAGACTATGCTTATGGCAGAGAAGGAAGTGTACTGAAAAAATTAACCATAATATCCTTATTTTCCTTTTCAGATATTGGAGATGAAAATCTATGCTGATAATTTCAATGCCATATTCTACCCTTCATGTAAGGAACAGCTATTCAGACATCAAATTTGGAATTCATTTCTTCAATTAGAGCAATATCATGAGCTTCATAGTTAAAGATTGATGAGAGATTTTGCAAGAGGGTTGGAGTTTTGGAATAAGGAGGTATTGTTACAATTGCACAGGGTACGGGTGGGGGTCACAACTGAGTACTGTGCACATATTTGGTCCCAATATTCAGTAAAGGGATAGACAAAGGAGAATCGGTTGATGTTGTGCATTTTCAGAATTTTCAGAAGGCTTTTGACGAAGTGCCACACATGAAGTTACTTAACAAGGTACAAAGCCATTACATTACAGTTAAGATTCTAGCATGGATAAAGCAATAGCTGATTGGCAGGAGGCAAAGAGTGGGAATAGAAGGTGCCTTTTCTGGTTGGCTGCCAGATACTAGTGGTGTTCCACAGGGGTCTGAGTTAGGACTGATACTTTTTATGTTAAATATTAATGAATTGGATGATGGCATTGATGGCTTTGTTGCAAACTTTGCAGATGAAACAAAGTTAGGTTGAGGGGCAAGTAGTTTTGAGGAAGTAGAGAGGCTGCAGATGGACAGACAGATTAGGAGAATAGGCAAAGAAGAAGCAGATCGAATAGAGTTTTGTGAAGTGTATGGTCATGCACTTTAGTAGAAGAAATGAAAAGGTTGACTGTTTTCTAAATTGAGAGAAAATACAAAAAACTGAGGTGCAAAGGAACTTGAGAAAGTACGTGCAGGATTCCTTAAAGGTTAACTTGCAGTTTGACTCTGTGGTGAGGATGGTAAATGCAACGTTAGCATTCATTTCATTCATTTCAAGAGGACTAGGATATAAAAGCAAGAATGTAATGTTCAAGCAATGGTGAGGCCTCATTGGAATATTGTGAGCAGTTTTGGGCTCCTTATCTTAGAAAAGATGTACTGAAACTGGAGAGCATACAAAGGAGGTTCACAAAAATGATTCCAGGATTGAATAGCATGTCATATGAAGGGAATTTGATGACACTGGTCCTGTATTCACCAGAATGCAGAAGAATGAAGGGTGACCTTATTGAAACCTATTGACTGATGAAAGGACTTGATAGAGTGGATCTGGAGAGGATGTTTCCTGTGGTGGGAGAGTCTAAGTCCAGAGGACACAGCCTCAGAATAGAGGGGCATTCTTTTAGAAAGGAGGTAGGGATGAATTTCTTTAGCCAGAGTATGGTGAATCTGTGGAATTTATTGCCACCGGCAGCTGTGGAAGCCAAGTCTGTATGTATATTTAAGGCAGAGTTTGATAGAGTCTTGATTGGTCAGGGCATGAAGTGATATGGGGAGAAGGTAGAAGATTGGACTGAGAGCAAAAATGTATCAGCCATGATGAATTGGCAGAGCAGACTTAAAGGGTGAAATGGCCTAATTCTGCTCTTATGGTCTTATATACAACTATGCCAGCCTTTCCAGGACATAGTTGTTACCCAGCTTATTTTATTTTGCTGGAGCTCGATCAATAAGAAGAGGACAGTATGAAAGGTATGTTGCATTTGCAGACCCATAAGACTGAGTAGGCAGAAGGAAGGAACCTGCTCAGTGCCTACAAGGAACACATCCATGGCTTATAGGATTTCTCATTGTAAGAAGTTATGGAAGATAAAAGTTAGCCTGTTCATCAATGCTAGAGAATCTGAGACAAGGCATTAGCATGTTGTTCCAATTCAAAAGACTTAGGAGCATTTAAGGAAAGGAATGAACACAAGATTTGTGGAAAACGAGGTGCTGCAAAGAGGGAGGAGTGGTGAGGCTAAACAGGAACATAAGAATCTGAATCCCTGTAGTCATTTTTAAAAATTAAAATATAAATGATGCATCTTTCCATGTTCACTCTGCAACATTTGAGCTCCTTAAGAATCTAAAAAATATCAATTCCTGCACGTGTCCTGAATGAGGAACACTCTCACTAGTACCACAAAATCAGTGGATGAAAAGTTTATTTCCTTAAACAAACTTAACTAATAGAGTCATTCTACCAATACTTTCTGTACAACTCTTTTGACTGTACCTTAACAGAGGCTACATCTAGTTGAATCTTTTTGTTTTCAATTGCTTTTGCATTCCTCTGCTGCAGTTCTTAAACGTATAAAGGTGAGCTGACATAGTAAACTTCAAATGAAACATAACTACAGTGGTGCTAGAAAGATTGTGAACCCTGTAGAATTTTCTCTTTTTCTGCATAAATGTGATCAGATCTTAATGTAATCCCTAAAACTAGATACAGAGAATTCAAGAAAAATCTGTTATGTTTACCATACCTCAATTAAAACAACTTTCAGAGGGACTTAGAAGAAGAATTGTAGAGATGCATAAAGCTGGGAAAGGCTACAAAACAACTTCTGAAGACTTGAGTGTTCATCAGTCCACAGTAAAAGAAATTGTCTACTGTTGCTACTCTCCCTAGGAATGAGCATCCGGCAAAGATCACACCAAGAGCACAATGTGCAATGCTGAAGGAAGTGAAAAAGAACTCTAGGGGACAGCAAAAGACTTGCAGTAATCTCTAGAACTTTCTAAAATCTCTGTTCTTGTGTGTACTATAAGTAAAACACTGAACAAGAATGATGTTCATGGAAGGAGTCCATGGAGGAAACCACTGCTCTCCAAAAAAAAACATTGCTGCACATCTCAGGTTTGCAAAACAGCACAGCAATTCTGGGACAATGTTCTGTGGACTGATGAGACCAAATTTGAACTTTTTGACAGAAATGCACACTGCTATGTTTGGAGGAAAAAGGACACTGCACACCAACACCAAAACCTCATTCCAACTGTGAAGCAAGTGGAAGGAGTATCATGGTTAGGGGCTGCTTTGCTGCCTCAGGACCTGGACAGCTTGCAACTATTGAGGGAACAATGAATTCAAAATTGTATCAAGAAATTTTACAGAAGAATGTCAGGGTAGCACCTGAATCTTAATAAAAGTTGGATAATGCAACTAGAGAATGATCCGAAAGACAAAAGTAAGTCAATAACAGAATGGTTTAAAAGGAAGAAAATTTGTTTAAGTCCTGACCTTAGACCTATTGAAACGTCGTGGAAGGACGTAAAGCAAGCAGTTCATGAAAGGAAGCCCACCAAGAGCTCAGAGTTGAAGCAGTTTGGTAAAGAGGAATGGCCTAAAATGCCTCCTAGCTGATGTGCAGGAATGATCAACAGTTACTGGACATGTTTGTTTGAAGTTATTGTTGTACAAAGGGGTCACACCAGTTACTGAAAGCAAAGGCTCATGTACTTTTTCAATGAATACATGTAATATTAGATAATTTTTCTCAATAAATAAATGAACAAGTATAATGTTTTTTGTGTTATTTATTTAATTGGGTTCTGTTATGAAAAGATTCAATCACATTTTAGGTCATATTTAAGCAGCAATAGAGAAAACTCTACAGGGTTCACAAAATGTCTAGCATGACTGCATGTCTACATATGATCATAGATTCAAAAAGAGAGCAAAAAAGAACTTTATGAAGTCTCACTGACTGAGATATAATTTATAAATTTCCAGGGCCTTTAAATATTTACTCAGGGCCTTTAGATAGTCAAGTATTCCAGTTTACAGGAATGTGATCATGAAGGCAAACCATCAAATTGACACTTAATACTGACTCATTAAGTTGAAGCCCTCAGCTGGGCTGACTAAATTGAACTTCTATTTTAGTACATCTCTGGGAAATTTGTTGGAAACAGGATTTTGCAATTTGAAGATGGAGTTAAAATTTTTGAAGGTGATAAGTATTCAATTCTATCAATAGAACTCAGAACAAACACTCTCACATTCTGCATTCTTTAAGATGGCCTTTACCATGGACATTATTACAACTGCTTAAAAGCAACACTTTGATCGTACAAAGACTATAGGATAAGAACATGACTTAATTGGGGTAAATATTCCTGAGGGAGTTCAGCTGCTCTCTTGCCCAATTTCTGCTAGGTGGGCACAATTACATTTGCTGCATTGATGGAGTTAGTTCGCCTTCCACTGAACCTCACACTTTTCTTTGAGCTAGTGTATTTATTGGATATCATCCAAAATCCCCCATAGCTTGTACCTTTTTATTCCAAGATGTGAATTTGATTAATGTTTTTGCAAAACGGGAAAACTAATGAATGTGTTTTTGTCCATTTGGTATGGGAATAAGGATGTAAGAGCTGCTGGATGTTTTTTTGTAATGTTGGTATTCTTGTTTTTTCTGAGTTTTTAAACTCCATATTTTTGGAAATTATATTAAAATATCAGTTTTGGGAAAAAGTTGTTAGCAATTCCTGCTTAATCCATAAGGTAGACTTTATTTTAGATTTTATGATAGAAATGGTGGAAGATTAAAGAAGATACACTAGAGAGTCCAACCAAATCCAAGTATTTTGATTATTTTATGTAAATGTACTTTGAGTCTTTGAATTATATTCAGGGCATTAAGTCTGCTTTGATCAGATTAATCTGAAAGAATTTGTTCATCAAGAGCAATGGTTCCCAGCCTGGGGGTCCACAGACCCCTAGGTTAATGGTAAGATTCATTGGCATAAAAAGGACACTCTCTAGATCTCGAGTCCCCCATCTTTCTTATGCCATTAAGCAAGGGGCCCATGGATCCCAGGTTGGAAATCCCTGCTCTAGAAGAACAGATCAATCTGGTGTGTAGCCTGGGTGATAACCTATGGGTGAGGATGTCCACATTGGTCCACATTTGGTCCACATTGATGTCAGTGGTCACAATGCCCTCTCAGGCTGGTCTTGATAGAGCATTAGAAATGATACTGATTCATGACTACTCCTGCCAGTACTCATTTAGTTCTTTCAGTTTGTTTGCTATATATTTGTCCCCACCAAACCTCTAATTATTTCTTTTAACAGTAAATTATTATCTGCAATATATACATACTGCTATTTGTTTAAGCTGTTCACATCAGCAACTTTTGCCATTTTTCCATATATGCACATGCACATATGTGTGTATGCACATATATAATCTTTGATATATATATAATATATAATCTTTATAATCTTCTTTGATCACTGACAATACGTATTATGCATTTGACATGTTTTATTCCACAATCACATCTGTTGTGGCTCCTAATTTATTGAAATAATAATTTTCATATATCAAGTATGTGTACTACTGATGGAAAATACTTACATCTGCTGTACTTCCTTAATCCTTTGGATAACTTGCAAGAACATGAATATCTTTATAGAGACAGACACATTTATATTCTCTTTTTGTGTTTTGAGACTGTGACCCACCCATGTTCAGAAGAATTTGTTCCATTAATCATTTTGCTAACTGTTCCCGTAAATTCTATGTCTAAATAACAAGAGGCAGTATGTAACCGTTACCTTTTATGACTGGGGGAAAAATGCTGATTTTAACCAATTTGTAATGCTATCCTCTATATTACATTCTTCACAAAGCACTTAATCAGACTTTCTGTCTTCAGAGCTTAATGTAATTGCCCTTCTGCTAGCCCTGGAGTCCTTCAATTTTTAAATGTGAGCTCTCTATTTTTTAAAATATGTATATGCTAATTATCCTACATTGAGCACCAGTCATTTTAGCCCTTAGGAGTTGTTGGAAATCTTACAGTAAATATTATAGTGATGCTGACCAGGCAAAAAGCTGAAGTCATTTTGTTACTGTTAAGTAGTACAGAGCTGATAATTTCCTTAGCAAATGCATTTGTGAAACTGTGTCTTAGATCTAAGGAGCTGAATAACACTTTTAAAATAAAAAGCCTATAAAAGTTCACGTGGTTTTTGTTGGTCTTTTTGTATTCAATGCACTATATCACAGCTGGATCACACACACAGAGTGCGGGCAGCCAACCTCAGAAATAAGAAAAAATTAATGGAAAGCCAGTGCCACATTCAAGGGAACCAGCCACAATTTGGAATGTCACACTTCATCTTCCTTTGCACGTGGAGCCCTCACACGATGATGAAACTGCAGAACTGAAGGCGCCAGGTTGTGCATCATTGCAAGTCCAAAAACACCCAACTCCAAGGATCACCAGATAACCCTGCTGTTACTTTTCAATGGACCTAACAAATGAAGCATGTTAAAATGTATATACGCTCTGTGGCCACTTCATTAGATACAGTACATCTGTACACCTGCTCATTAATGCATATATCTGACTAGCCAATCATATGGCATCAATTCAATGCATGAAAATATGCAGACATGATCACGAGGTTCATACCAAGCACTTGAGTGGGGAAAAAATATGATCTGAGTAACTTTGACAGTGGAATGATGGTTGGTGCCAGACAGGTTTGTGTATCTCGGAAACTATTGATCTCCTGGGATTTGCACACACAACAGTCTCTAGAGTTTTAAGGAAAACATCTAGTGAGCAGCCGTTCTGTGGGAAAAAGTGCTTTGTTAATGAGAGAAGTCAGAGGAGAATGATCAGTCTGGTTCAAGCCGACAGAAAAACGACAGTAACTCAGATTACTACATGTTACAAGAGTGATGTGCAGAAGTGCATCTCTGAATGTGCGACACGCTTAAAGTGGACGGGCGGCCTACAGCAGTAGAAGATCACAAGCATACATTTAGTAGCTACTTTATTAGGTACTGCCTTGTTGACAACCACCTGTTCTTTCTGTGGAAGAGCCTGTGGTTTCCAAATTGGCACTACAGAATTCACAAAATGGAGCGGATACAGTACATTCCTGATTCTAAGGGATTGCCCAAGAAGAAAAAGGAAAATACACCAGAGGTACTTAATCATACTGTTCCATTAGTTGCTAAATTAGAATCTTCATCTTTTAATAGCCGCTGCATTACTCGTGGGATAACATTAATTTTTAAGCTGTGTTTTCCTTTCCAATGTTAACTGGCTGTCTTTTTTATTGGCACATGTCTCTGATTACATCCAAGGGGCCACAGACATGGTCTGATTCAGGGAAAGCAGCCAACGTAATCAAAGACCCCTTGCACCCTTGTCATTCTTGCTTCTCTCTTCATCCTTCAGGCAAAAATACAAAAGCCTGAGAACATATACCATCAGGCTCAAGGGCAGCTTCTCTCCCACTGCTATATGATTCTTAAGACTCTTAAAAGGACCTTTTGTATAATAAAGTTGAACTTTTAATCTCACAATGTATTTCATCATGGCCTTGCATCTTATTGTTGGCCCGCACTCCACTTTCCCTGTGACTGTTACGTATATTCTGAATTTGATTATTGGTTTTCTGTTGTATCACCTTCACGTGCCATTGTGTGGTATGGTATGCAAATAAAACTACATTTCATGCAGCATCGTTGAATGTGATGTCATATTTATCTGACTTGGGTATTGTCATGGGATGAAGGAGGAAATCAAATGCAAATTTCAAGTTATTTCATTATTGGCAGTTTGTCTTAGTCAAGAATCCCTCGGGATCAATAAAATATGTCTGTCTGTCTGGTTTTCCATACCTTGGGATTTATGCCAAGTTGGTGACTTTGACCTTCAAACTTTCTTTTTCTTTCAGAATCAGAATAATTTTTATTACCACTGGCAGACTGCATGACATAAAATTTGTTGTTGTGTGGCAGCGGTACAGGGCAAAACATTTAAAAAATTTACTATAAGTTACAAAAAAATACAAAGTGCAAAAGTGAAATAGGTAGTTTTCGTAAGTTTATGGACAGAAAAGAAGTATGATGGCACCAGGGAAGAAGCTTGTCGGAAAACATTGAATGTGCATATTTCAGATTCTGTATCTTCTCCCTGATGGTAGTAATGGGAACAGGGACTGTTCCAATGCTGAGGAGCCTTAATGATGGATGCTGCCTTCTGGAAGCACCATTTTTTGAAGATGTCCTCAAATTCAAATTTAATTGTCATTCAACCATGTATGAATACAGCCAAACAAAACAGCATTCCTCTGTGGCTAAGTGCAAAACACAGACAGCACGCTTAAAATAGCAAGCAAAACAAAAACATAGTCACACAAAAAAATGCATATATAGTCCAAGATCCTGAGTGACATGTCCTGTCAATTGATGGTATAGTTCCCAGCAGTGCACAAACACTGCAATCCAGCCTGCCATTCCATTGATTCAACACTGGAGGGCAGCACCAACAGGAGAGGCCATCCCCCCAACCAGGAACAAACACCACGCTACATCGCCTCTGGTGTCTCCTCACCTGGACTGTCCCAGCAGGCAAGCCCACGGCTTGAGGCCTAGTCCTTGCTACATCTGAGGCCACACAGCTCCCACACCACCTGTCAGGCTACCAAACAAGGGAAACAAACCTGCGGCATCTTACATTATCAATGTATAAACAGTGTCTTGTGATCACAAGAGAAATGTCCAAGACGATCTCCCGCAGTTACACTGTACTATACCTTTATGCACCAACTCCGATGCCTTCGATGCTTTCTTGCAGCAAACTATAACACCATCTGCACCCAGCCCCAACTCCTTGAAACCCATTCTGGCTCCTCCAACACCTCAGCTGGCTCCTCCGACACTCAGGCCATTTTTTCTGATGCTCCGGACCAGCTCCTCCGAACTACGAACAGCTCACTGATGAGGTAGACATGCAGCACTGGAAGCTCTTAGAGCCCATCACCGTCTTGTGGTCATCGAAAACACGTTTCACAGAGAGAAAAAAAGCACTACTGTCAGCTCCCAAGAGACTGTTGCATCCTAATGCGCCACCATCTTACTGGAAGAATGGTGGAGAGGCTGCATTAATTTACAATCCTCTGCTGCCTCTTTCAGTCTTGAACACTGGAACCTCCATACCAGGCAGTGTTGCAACCAGTTAGAATGCTCCCCGCAGTACATCTGGAGAAATTTGCTAGTCTTTGGTGTCATACCAAACCTCCTAATGGTACAACCACTGCCATGCCTTCTTCATGATTGCATCAATATCGCGCGCCCATGATAGCTTTTCTGAGATAGTGATGCCAAGGAACTTGAATCTACTCACTCTCTCCACTGCTGATCACTCAATGAGGACTGCTGTGTGTTCTCTCAACTTCGTCTTTGTGAAGTCCATACTCTATTCTTTGGTCTTGATGATGTTGAGTGCACGGTTGTTGCTGAGACACCTCTCAACAGTCAATCCATCTCACTATAAGCCCCATCATTGATATCTGAGATACTGCCAACAACACAGCGACTAATATAATGACGGGGTTTATCTGACCATGAGTGTAGACAGAGTGGAGCACTCTAAGCTTGCGTTCTTGAAGTGCACTCATATTGATTGTCAGTGAGGAGGAGATGTTGTTGCCAGTGTGTACCGATTGTCTTTGATGAGGAAGTGTATGATCCAGCTGTGAAGTGAGGTACCGATGCCCAGGTTTTGAAGCTTGTTGATTTGTACAGAGCGGATGATGGAGTTGAACACCATCGAGAGGTGGTTCGAGAGATATGGGAAATGCTTCATGTTTCACTGAGTTTCATTGTGGACCTTCATTGTCGGACGATTTTGTTGTGCCAAGTTAGAGCAGATTGCTAGATGTTAAGTATGTCACTCAGTGATCGAGTCTGCATCCAAAGTAGTGCAAAGTCAAGTGTTGTCCATATATTGTAGCTCAATTACTTAAAGTGAGCAAACTTCGCTGGTGAAGTGGAAACGAACAAGTTTGAATAGTTCCCCATTTTTCCTGTTGATTAGCTCCACTGTGGTGAGAAGCTTGCTGAAGGGCAGTTCCAGCATTACAGTGAAAGAGATTGAGTCACATGGGCTGATAACACAGCTGCGCTTGATACTATTCTGATGTAAGGTTAGGTCTATTATGCACCTCTGGTTAAGTTTATTTTGTCTATGCTATCATGAAACAGATATAAAATAGATTAATTTGTGCTCATTTGTTGATTCTTCACAGCCTGCACTGACTGATGGATTCAAAGAGAGATGAAGAAAGAGAATGCCATTTCTTCAAGTGCCTCCTTAAAGTGGTCAATGCTCTGAAAGCTAAATTGAAATTTGGATTCAGTATGGACAAGATTGCAAAAAGGAAACATTGGAAAACATTAAACGTTCTCCATATCTTGTGAGCTACCTCTAAGTAAAGAGAGAAATTGACGAAGAAATGGAGTACTTGATTAAATTTACTGCTTTTCTCTTGAAGTTGATGCACAGTGACGATCACATCTATCATTCTTTAAATGGTAAGTCCAAACTGTCGGTCAGGGAGTAGATCTTTGATCGTAGGTAGGAACAGTTGAGGAACCTGGCGATGACATTCTTTGTGCCAGCCAAGACGACAAACCCTCTGTAGAGACTACAGTCTTATATTTTTTCTCCTTTGTTGGAGATGAGCATCATATCTCTGAAATCCTTTGAAGAATCCTCCTCTTACCAGATATAAGAGATGCGATTGTGAATTTGTGACTGAAGTTCCTCTGTCATGGTTTGATTTTGTAGGCAGCGTAGTCAATTGCTAGCTTCCTGTAATCAACTTTTACTTTTTTTTCAGACAATGCTTTCACTTTGGTTAGTTCCTTGTACAGTAAATATATCCCAAAATCTTTGGTCATGAGATTTACTCATAGTGCATTAATTTCAGCAATGCATTGGTGGAACGAGATAAGTTTATTCACAAAAGGCCATTGAGGAAATACTTTTTGGGAGCCAAGACAAATTAAAAGGAATAGAGATGATGTACCATGGCCAAAATCTTTTCTGGATGATGTTTATCAACGCTGATCCAAGCAGTAATCACTGTTACAATGTGTTGATCGCTCTTGTTTTGAAGGAAACAGATCTTTAGCAGTTTGTTTTTGACTAGAGATGATCTGCAATGGGAAAATCAGTGAGAATTTTAAGAAAATTATGTAAAATAAAAGCATAAAATGGGGAAGAAAGTCAAACATTCAATCCACTGTGCCTGTACACAATCCATTGTAATGGGGAAAGAAGAGTGAAGAGATGGAGAACTTCATTCTTGTCTTTCCCCATAACAGTACTTTTTCTCCTTTAAAAATTTCTCCAACTTATTTGAAAATTATGATGTTAGTTTATAATAGCTTCCCTGTTTCCTCAACACATTCAAGCAGCAATACCAGATCATAACTGTGAAATTTATGAAAAAATATGAAATCACCACCTAATGAAGGGTCTCGCCCGAAATGTCGACTCTTTATTCCTCTCAATTGATGCTACCTGACCCATTAAGTTCCTCTAACATTTTGTATATGTTGTTTATGATATCACCACTGTTTCTTTACCTGTCACTTTAAGTCTTTATTGATTGCCAGCATTTCATCTAAAACTTTTACGTACATTTATAGATGTGCAGTGGAGAGCATATTGACTGGTAGCATCATAGCCTGGAATGAAAATGCCACAAAAAGTAATGGATACGGCCCAGTTCATCACAGGTAAAGCCCTCCCACCACTGAGCACATCTACACGGAGTAACGTCGCAGGAAACCAGCATTCATCATTATCATAATCAGAATCAAGTTTACTATCACCGGCATGTGTCGTGAAATTTGTTAACTTAGCAGCAGCAGTTCAATGCAACACATAATATAAAAGAAAAAGATAATAGTAATAATAATAAATAAGTAAAACAATTACTGCAAATGTATATTGAATAGATTAAAAATCATGCAAAAAAGCAGAAATAATTTATATTTAAAAAGTGAAGTAGTGAGCCCAGTCCATGATCCAGTCCATGTTGTCTTCTCTCTGCTGCTATCAGGCAGAAAGTACAGGAGCGTAATGACTTTTACTATTACTATTAGGACAAATTTCCTCCTTTAATTTAGCGTATTTCTAGTGTTTTTCACTTACTGATTTCTGTAAGTTATGTAAATGAAATGGCTATATTTGTTAAACAAGTTCTTGTTGCTTATTTATCCTGTATTATTATATCTGGACACTCCTTATGGATTATCCTAATAACTGATCAGTCACAATATAATTAGTGAAATTTTGTTTCAAAAACTGGATTAAGCTTGTATTTATAGTAAGTTCTTTGTAAACTCATTTATGAGCTTGAACTTTAAAGCAAGCTTTTGGTGAATGATGTTTGCTACTTGACTGTGCCTGTGTAAATAATCAGATCGCGTTAAACTGTTACAGGATCCTGTAATGTGTTGGACTGTTTCTGCTTATTCTCGCTATGTTTTACATTTATCATCTCGAATTTGTTGGTCTTTTATTATATCTTTTTGATAATTTTTTTGTGTTTACCGCCTGGTCTTGTATTGCAACAAGAAACCATTCTGATTCTGGGAAGAGGTCTCCAACGTTGAGCCATGCATTCAAAGCTTCCTAGTCTGCTCAGATTGTGGGGATGTCTTCCATGGAGGGTCATGCTCTTCCACTGGTTAACATTTTCTTCAACAGTGATAATGTGTTCATTTTTCTGGGTTGTGCTCTCATTTAAATTTAGTAGTGTATATTTCTTACCCAAAAAGAAATGCTCGTGTGGAGTGCTGACTCTTGTTTTCATTGATGGAAGTATATCCTAAGAAGTTTAATCTGACTGTTGTGTAGATATTTAATGTCTGTTATTCTTCTTCCCCCTTCTGTCCTAGGTAGTGTTAATCTAAGTGCATTCAATTGTACATAATGTTTTCTGAAATTGGGCTCCCTCACCTCTGCCCCTCTGACTATCAACACAGGTGCCCCTCGGGGCTGTGTCCTAAGCCCCCTCCTTTTTTCTTTGTATACCCATGACTGTGTCCAATCTGCTAATTAAATTTGCTGATGATGCTACACTGATTGGCCTTTCTCAAATAATAATGAGGCAGTCTTACAGAGTGTTGTCAAGAAAACGACCTCTCCCTCAATGTCACAAAAACAAAGGAGCTGGTTGTGGACTACAGGAGGAATGGAGACAGGATAACCCCTATTGACATAAATAGATCTGGGGTTGAGAGGGTGAACAGCTTTAAGTTCCTTAGCATGCACATCACCGAGGATCTCACATGGTCTGTACATACTGGCTGAGTGGTGAAAAAAGCACAACACCTCTTTCATCTCAGATGTTGAAGAAGGTTGGTATGGACCCCCAAATCCTACGTACTATCTACAGGGGCACCATTGAGAGCATCCTGACTGGCTGCATCACTGCCTGGTATGGGAACTGTACTTCCCTCAATCGCAGGACTCTGCAATGAATGATGCAGACAGCCCAGTGCATCAGTAGATGTGAACTTCCCATTATCCAGGACATCTACAGAGACAGGTGCATAAAAAGGGCCTGGAGGATCTTTGGGGACCTGAGTCACCCCAACCAGAAACTGTTCCAGCTGATACCATCTGGGAAACGGTATTGCAGCATAAAAGCCAAGATCATCAGACTCCGGGACAGCTTCTTCCACTAGGCCATTACACTGATTAATTTATGCTGATACAATTGTATTTCTGTGCTATATTGGCTGTGCTGTTGTACATACTGTTAATTACATATTACTCTAAATTGCACATCGCACATTTAGATGGAGACATAACGTGAAGGTTTTTACTCCTCATGTATGTAGAGGATGTAAGTAAGGAAGTCAATTCAGTTCAATTCAATTCAAGTTCATTTTAATTAAATTCAATTTATTTCAGTTCTTATTTTTCTTTGTAAATTTTCCAGATCTGTTTCAGACCAAGATATTATGCCAAAAATACATTGATATAGGTAGACAGAAAGTGGTTATTGCCTTTTGTTGTATTCTCACTGCTGAGCTCTGTTTGGCAGATTTTCTCAAGCCTTGAAGTAAATTCTGTCAAAAAATTTTCCTTTATTGCACTATGATTTATTTTCTTCCTTGTTGATATCCCAGATACTTAAATGTTTCATGTTCGTCCATTAGTTATTTTGTATCCTGCTGCTCTGTTTTGCATTCGGTTAGATCTATTGCACCTTTCTTTATGTTTAACGTGCTGCATTTATCCAGTCCAAAGTTCATGTTTATATCTTTTGAAAATAGTTCTACTATTTGAATGAATTGCTTTAGCTTAACTGATGAGGGAGCATATAATGACAAATCATTCGTGTATAAAGGGTGTGTTAAGGTATAGCTTATTTCATTGTTTCTGATTTTTAGCTAGTTTTCATCTGATTCAGTTAGAGGGTGGGTTTAAAGCGAGACAGAGCTATAGTGAGCTTAGAAAATTACCTTGGAAAATGCCTCAGTGTATTTCGATAACGGTGATTGTACTTTTTTTGTTATTAATAGATAGGGTGATTACCGTACATCGATGCTTCATCAGGTGTCCCAGGAATTTCACAAATATTGGGTGCAGTTTATACACAGTATATTAAGAACTGATATTAAGCATATTATTATTTCTATTTTTCTATTTTTTTGTATTTGCACAGTTTGTTGTCTTTTGCACATTGGCTGCTTATCCATCCTGTTGGGTGCAGTCTTGATTATATTATGTTTCTTATATTTACTGTGAATGCCCACAAGAAAATGAATCTCAGAGTTGTTCATGGTGACATATATGTACTTTGATATTTGCTTTTAACTTTTGAACTTTGAAACTGAAAAGCAAATTCCTGTTCATGCTAGAAATCTGACATAAAGAGAAAAAAGTTGCAGATTAGGCAATAGTTGTCACTCTGACATTTCTCATTACACTTTTGCAGGAAGTTTCCCAAAAACAGGAGACCCAAACATACCTTCTGGGTGAAACAGTGTTTAACCTGGATTTCGGATACTTTATTGTTCTATATTCCATACTCACAACATGGTGGTGGAAAAATCGGATGTAGATCAGGTGACTGCTTTGCAGAACATATCTATTCAGTTTATAAGGATAACCTGAGCGTTTTAGCTTACATCAGGCCTGACTGTTTGCAGTATGAGAACATGAGAATTCTCAGCAATCGGGTGATGTCAGGGTGGATGCTTACAGCATTATATCTATTTTTTTAAAACTCCTGCCATTTGCAATTTTTTACGCTTCTTCCAAACTTCCTAATTTGTTTAATTGTCAGCCATCATCCCAGAACCTTCAAGAGAATGTTTAAGAGAAATTTGGATAAGTACATGCAGGGCTCTAGTCTGGATGCACATTGATGGGGCTAGGCAATTTAAATGGTTTGGCATGAACTGGATGGACTGAATGGCTTGTTTCTGTGCTGTAGTTTTCTTTGACTCTATGACTAACCTTTGCAGTGTTCCCTCTATCACAATCACATCCATCCCTTCAGTAAGTAAACCAAATCTGTGCGCAATAATTCAGATGCAATCTCACCAGGATCCTATATAATTAAATCAGGATGTCTTTACTCTTGTGCACCAGTCTGCTTACAGTAAAGGGCAACCTAGTATTTGCCTTTTCTATTTCTTACTGAAGCTACATGTTACCGTTCAATGATTCATTAAGAAATTTTAAAAGATTTGCATTATTTGTCATGTGTACATCAAAACATTGAAAGATACAATGAAGAGTGCTGTTTGCATCAATAACCAGCGCAGTCCGGGCTTGTGCTGAGGCAGTGTAGCCATATGTTTTGCACCAATATATCATGTACATAACTTACTAACCCTGACCAATAATGTGGCAGGCTCTGGAGCATCTAGTGCAGCACCCGTGTAGTCAAGGAGAGAGCATATAAACTCTTCGCAGGGAGCAGCGGGAATTGAACCCAGATTGCTCCACCCCATAAACATCCAGATCCTTCTAGATAAAAAGCACCTTTCATCCTTATGTTTTGATAAATATTCTGCTCTAGACAACTTCTCTATAAAAGTGAACAATCCCACATTTTTCCACACTATATTCTGTCTGTCATGTCTTTGTCTATTTATTTATACTTTTGAAGCTTCTCCACATCCTCCTCACAGGACATACCACCACCTACCTATATATCTTCAGGAAACTTTGATATATTCCACTTGATTCCCTCATTTAAAGTAAATAACTGAAAAAGAACATCAACAACTAGGCCCAAGGAACCAGTCATTACCGACTGACCCAATTGTTACAGCCTCCCATCCAAAAATAAACCATTTGTTCCCGTTTTCATCTTTTTAACCAGTTTTTAATCCAAAGCAGTACATTATCATTGGTACCAAACTCTCTAACTGTATTTAATAAACTCTTATGTAAAGTCTTATCAAGGGCCTTATGATATCACATCCACCTGTTTCTCCTTATCCAAAAAAACAGATTTATCAAACATGAATCCATTTTGATCAGGGCCAATTCAATTAATATTTTCTAATTGTCCTGTTACCGTTTGTCTAGTAAAAAATTCATTCTCTCTCTCTCTCTCCCTCTCTCTCTCCCTCCCTCCCTCTCCCTCTCCCTCTCTCTCTCTCTCTCCCTCCCTCCCTCTCCCTCTCCCTCTCCCTCTCTCTCTCTCTCTCTCTTCTTTAATTGTGGGATTATATTCACCCGGAATTCCAGCTATATACTGTCAGTCATGAAATTCCTTACTTATTGAAAGATCCAGAGCACAAGGGAATTGCCAGTCACTGCAGGATTTCCTCTCAATTTCAACGGGGATTGTAGAGCTTTGGATTAGGAGCCATAGAGGAAGGTAGGCAGGGAACAGAAAGCAACCGTCTAAAAAAGGTGGGATTATTGCTAATGAAATATTAAGGGGACTGCCTTCCTCTCAGCTGGCTTGTATTTTCAGGGCTGTGTGTCGGCCGAGGAATGTAATTCATACTCATAAACCTCCAGGAAGTTCAGCAGAACATGCAAGTTTTCATGAGGGCCAAAGTACAACCACCCAGTAACAGCTATGATTTCCCTTATATTTCACTTTTAATATTGCAAGGTATCCTTAGGCATTTCACATGTTTGTTATCAAGCAAAATTTAGTACATTGACTAAAATATATTGGGCAGTTGACCAAAAGAATGATCAAAGAGTTTGTTTTTAAGAATGTCTAAAAAGAGGGGTGGATTGGAGAGAAAGAGAGAGGGAGGAAGGGAAATGAGAGAAAAAAAAAGATAGGGACAGAGAGAGAAAAAGAGAGAGGGGGGACAGGGTGAGAAGAGAATGAACAGCAGAAAGCCTTAGAGAACATATTCTAGAGAATGGGATCCAGGCTTTGAAGGCATGGGCTCCAATGGAGGAGCAGTTAAAATCCTGCCTCGCTCCTAAGCTGTCACTTAGAGTTAGGGATGCTATCATTAAAGCTGGTGATGTGCAAACAAAACTGGAAAAGCATAGACATCTGAGGATGTATAACTGGAAAAGTTAATACAGTTAACTAGGGCCATGGCCAAATAGGGACTTGCAAACTAGGAAAATAAACTTAAAATTCATCCACAGAAAGCGCAGGGCTGATGGTGCAACAGGCCTTAGTGCTATTTAGGACATTGGCAGCAAAGGCTTAAATAAATGTCATTTTACCTTAGCAGCAGTTCAGATATAAAGATGTAAGAACGATGTGCCAGGATTTGTGAAATGACAACCTGTTTGAGAACTGTAGAGGAAAAGGAGGATAGAAATAGGCTAGGCCTCCACAAGGCTGACTTTTAAGGAATGGGTATTGAAAGTGTGGGTTGGTATCTGAGGATACTTCTTCTCAAGCAGATCTGTTTTTCCTATGGTTTGTTTCCATGCTCTGAGTAGTATGGAGCAGAGATGAATTGTTTCCACTTCTCTGGGTTCCAATTAGACCACACAACTTTTGCACAAGTGAGGCAGGATCAATTTAGTAAGGCAAGTGGATGTGTAGTTTGTCAGGTGATGAACTCTTCCACCTTTCATGCTGTGTTTATATTCCTGGATTTGAGTTAATCAACCCATCCTAAATTCTCCATCTCCATTTTGACTGTGATAGTCCAAGGACTTACAAATTGGTAAGGGTGCTGAGGAAGAGGATTTCTTGGAATGTGTGCGGGATGGTTTTCTGAACCAACATGTCGAGGAACCAACTAGAGAGCAGGCCATTCTAGATTGGGTATTGAGCAATGAGGAAGGGTTAGTCAGCAATCTTGTCGTGCGAGGCCCCTTGGATAAGAGTGGGCATGATATGGGGGAATTCTTCAATAAGATGGAGAGTGACATAGTTAATTCAGAAACAAAGGTTCTGAACTTAAAGAAGGGTAACTTTGAAGATATGAGATGTGAATTAGCTAAGATAGACTGGCAAATGATACTTAAAGGGTTGACGGTGGATATGCAATGGCAAGCACTTAAAGATTGCATGGAGGAACTACAACAATTGTTCATCCCAGTTTAGCAAAAGAATAAACCAGGGAAGGTAGTGCACCCATGGCTGACAAGGGAAATTAGGGATAGTATCAAGTCCAAAGAAGAAACATAAATTAGCAAAAAAAAGTGGCGCACCTGAGGACTGGGAGAAATTCAGAGACCAGCAGAGGAGGACAAAGGGCTTCATTAGGAAAGGGAAAAAAGATTATGAAGGAAAGCTGGCAGGGAACATAAAAACTGACTGTAAAAGCTTTTATAGATACGTGAAAAGAAAAAGATTGGTCAAGACAAATGTAAGTCCTTCACAGTCAGAAACAGGTGAATTGATCATGGGAACAAAGACATGGCAGACCAATTGAATAACTACTTTGGTTCTGTCTTCACTAAGGAGGACATAAATAATCTTCCGGAAATAGTAAGGGACCGAGGGTCTAGTGAGATGGAGGAACTGAGGGAAATACATGTTAGTAGGGAAGTGGTGTTAGGTAAATTGAAGGGATTAAAGGCAAATAAATCTCGGGGGCCAGATGGTCTGCATCCCGGAGTGCTTAAGGAAGTAGCCCAAGAAATAGTGGATGCATTGGTGATAATTTCTCAAAATTCCTTAGATTCTGGATTAGTTCCTGAGGATTGGAGGGTGGCTAATGTAACCCCACTTTTTAAAAAAGGAGGGAGAGAGAAACTGGGGAATTATAGACCTGTTAGTCTGACATCGGTGGTGAGGAAAATGCTGGAGTCGGTTATCAAAGATGTGATAACAGCACATTTGGAAAGAGGTGAAATCGTCGGACAAAGTCAGCATGGATTTGTGAAAAGAAAATCATGTCTGACGAATCTTATAGAATTTTTTGAAAATGTAACTAGTAGAGTGGATAGGGGAGAGCCAGTGGGCATTGTATACTTAGATTTTCAAAAGGCTTTTGACAAGGTCCCACACAGGAGATTAGTGTGCAAACTTAAAGCACATGTTATTGGGTGTATAGTATTGATGTGGATAGAGAATTGGTTGGCAGACAGAAAGCAAAGAGTGAGAGTTAATGGGACCTTTTCAGAATGGCAGGCTGTGACTAGTGGGGTACCGCAAGGCTCAGTGCTGGGACCCCAGTTGTTTACAATATATATTAATGATTTAGACGAGGGAATTAAATGCAGCATCTCCAAGTTTGTGGATGACACGAAGCTGGGCAGCGGTGTTAGCTGTGAGGAGGATGCTAAGAGGATGCAGGGTGACTTGGATAGGTTAGCTGAGTGGGCAAATTCATGGCAGATGCAATTTAATGTGGATTAACAGAACAGGAAAACAGATTATTATCTGAACAGTGGCCGATTAGGAAAAGGGGAGGTGCAACGAGACCTGGGTGTCATTGTACACCAGTCATTGAAGGTGGGCATGCAGGTACAGCAGGTGGTGAAAAAGGCAAATGGTATGTTGGCATTCATAGCAAAAGGATTTGAGTACAGGAGCAGGGAGGTTCAACTGCAGTTGTACAAGGCCTTGGTGAGACTGCACCTAGAATATTGTGTGCAGTTTTGGTCCCCTAATCTGAGGAAAGACATTCTTGCCATAGAGGGAGTACAGAGAAGGTTCACCAGATTGATTCCTGTGATGGCAGGACTTTCATATGAAGAAAGACTGGATCGACTAGGCTTATACCCACTGGAATTTAGAAGATTGAGGGGGGATCTTATTGAAGCATATAAAATTCTAAAGGGATTGGACAGGCTAGATGCAGGAAGATTGTTTCCGATGTTGGGGAAGTCCAGAACGAGGGGTCACGGTTTAAGGATAAAGGGGAAGCCTTTTAGGACCGAGTTGAGGAAAAACTTCTTCACACAGAGAGTGGTGAATCTGTGGAATTCTCTGCCACAGGAAACAGTTGAGGCCAGTTCATTGGCTATATTTAAGAGGAAGTTAGATATGGCCCTTGTGGCTAAAGGGATCAGGGGGTATGGAGAGAAAGCAGGTACAGGGTTCTGAGTTGGATGCTCAGCCATGATCATACTGAATGGCAGTGCAGGCTCGAAGGGCCGAATGGCCTATTCCTGCACCTATTTTCGATGTTTCTATGTTTCTAAGGACTCCCAAGAGGTGTTGAGGATGTTGCAACTTTTCATGAAGATTCAGAGATAATCTTCAAGTTACCCTCAAGTCTGCCTGGTAGTCTCTTCTAGTGGCAGTCGTGGAATAGAGAGTTCTGTAAGCCTATTTTAGACATATGAATAACAGAGGCTGTCAAATGGAGCCAACAATATAATTAAGGTCTCAGTACCAGATCTGCTGGCCCAAGAAAGGATGTTGATTTTGGTTTTCTTATTCTATCAGTGGAGTTTGCTGAGAGGATGTTGGTGTTTTTTCAGAAATACTTTGAGGTGCCTTCTGAAGTACAAGTACCAAAAGGCTATAGGAAGGTGACAATCTCCGCTGCCTGGTAGACCATTGGGTCCAGCGTCCTGATCTTCAAACATCTTTCTCCTCAGATGCTCAAAAGCTATATTAAGGTAGGGATCTGTTAATTAACTTAGCTAACTTTAGTCTTCAGAGGAAGTTAAGTTAACAGTAGTTTTGCTGGATTGAAGATACAGGAGGTGGGTGTGACCTTCAAAAGACCATGCCGGATATTAGGAGAGTAACGAATGGAAAGATTTGTGTTCAGAGATAGGGCATTGAACTACTATCTGAAGGAAGGAATGGAAAGGACAGAAGCAGTTGAACAGATCCCTCAGAACAAAACAGTCCAGGTAAGTTCTGGAGAAAATAAAGGATGAACTGGTCTAAGGATTTTAAGAAGATATTTTGAAGGTTACTTTTAACAGAGAAAAAGAGGTTCTAGCAAGACTTCATATGCATCTTAAAGTAATGAACACCAAATCTATTTTTACTGCACAAAACAAAAAGCCTAGTTTTAAGTTAACTAAACTGCTTGCTTCGAAGTAAACAGAGCAGGGTTTTTATCCTACACTTAAATTATATCATGGGGCCTTGCCTACAAGATAGAAGTTAAAATGCAAGTAGCAAGAACATCTAATAACAAACCATTCATAGCTTGTTTCAAGCAAAATTTACTTAGGGTTATTTTATCCTTTTATGAAATTCTTTTTTTTAGGTTTGAAAGCATTATCTCAGCCAGCATGAATGATTATCTATAAAATGCAAGTTGTACAAGGTCATTCTTGATGGTAACTTATTTCCAGGCTCTGCCGAAACCACTTCACCAGTTATCAGCTGATAAGGAAAGAAATAAGTGTGTCTACAATTGTATGGTGTGGGCAAAATCAATTTCATTTCATGGAACACACATCGGGATAAGAGAGAACTGTCCCACTGGGGTGGGATTCACCTTATCCAGTAACTTAGCAAACCAAGCGATAGGTAAGGTTCTAAATTGAACAGTGGGTGACTGGGGTCTAATGAGGAGAAAATTAGGAACAGAAAGATAAAAGATGAGGAAATAACACAGAATAGATGAATGGCTATTGACAACTGGGGTCTTTCTGGAAAGGACATATACCGTAGCACACAAGTATAGTTCTAATCAAAGTTAAAGCAGGAATAATTAATTTTTAAAAAGACGGAATTGAAAACTACCTAACAGATTCAGCATTCATGATAAGAAAGATGAATTGATTGTACAAAATTAAATAAATGGGTGTGAGTAAATGGTTTTACACAGATGTTGTTCTAAAGTGTCCAAGCTTGGGAATTAAGTGTTTCTGGATTTTTAAAGCAGCTAGTCAAAAAAGGAGAAGGAGAATCCCTGATAATAAAAATGGAATAAACCTAAAAGAGAAAAAGGATCTGGGGTAGAAATAAACTAACTAACTTACTTACTGCCTGCTACACTGCTGATGTTTAGAGCAACAGGCGGATTCTCCATCTGTAACAATTTTGTTTTACTGGTCAGTGTTTGTTCGCCTCTGAGGACCAGCTGAGCTCCCTTAGTCTAGCCTCGACCCTTTGAACAGTTTGGATGACCAAAGCATAAAGTCCTGACTCCAGCCTACATAACTCTCTGGATCATAGAAGCACGCAAGCCTCCAAACTACAACAAGGAAAATAAATTAAGAAGTAGAATCAGTCAGGATGGCACAGAAAAAATATTGCAGTGAGTTGTGTGCTGATCGCAGAACAACAGCAATAATGCTGAATAAGGTATGAATCATGAAATGAAAGGTACATGTATCAAGGCTAATACAATTCTGGAGGCTTTAGTCTGCATGTAAAATGGGAAAACACAATATAGCAGTAACCATGTGAAGGATTAATGCATGGAGTATACAAGAGATGATTTTCTGTGTTGATAAATCAAAGGTGGAGGGGTTCAAATGAAAGTCTTTCAACCTGAGATATGAATTCTCTCTCACTTTCCATTTATGCTGCCTGACCTGCCGAATGTTTCAAGTAATTTCTATTTTTATTTAAGACTTCCAGTATCTGCATATTTTAATCTCAAGTGAAGATCGAGGCAATTTTAGATCCAAAATAGTTCAGTGAGAAGAGGGTTAATTGATCTCCTGGAAGCTGTGGGGGTAACTAATCAATCTATGATTACATTTTATATAAAGGTTAAAAGTGATTTATTTCAGTCTAAAACTAAGGTTTTAAATCTACACAAAGCAAATTATATATAAGTACAAAACACAAAGTAAATTCATTATCAATTCATTGACACCATATGCAACCCTGAGATTCATTTTCTTGTGGGCATTCACAGTGAATAAAAGAAACATACTAGAATCAATGAACAAGTGCACCCAACAGGATGGACAGCAAAGTGTGGGAAAAAGACAATAAGCTTGCAACTACAAAAAGAAAGTGAGAAAAAAACAAAATAAAAATTATAATTAAATAAATAAACAATAAATATCGAGAACATGAGATGAAGAGCCCTTGAGGAAGGTTGGAGAATAACAAATTCAACTTCACTGTTCAAGAAAGCAGGAAAAAAGGGGGGGGGAAGTCCGATTAGTTGGCCTGTTGTAAATCGTAGGGAAATGCTACAATCTATTATTAAGTACATGGCTACAGGGTACCTAGAAAATGAAAATAGATTTGGACAGAATCAACATTGACTGACAATGTGGAAATTACATTTGAAAAGTATGTTATATTTGGGTTGTAACCAGTAGAAAAAAAATATATGAAGGACCTAGTGGATATACTGTATTATGATTTTAAGAAAGCCTTTGATTAAATATCACATAAGAAGTTATGAAGCAAAATTAAAGCACGTGAGATTAAGGGTAAAGTACACCCGTCATCTGAGGATTAGTTAATAGACTATAGGTAGAGAGTAGAAATAAAGAAGTTCACACACAAAATGCTAGAGTAACTCAGCAGGTCAGGCAGCATCAAGGGAGATGAATAAACAGTTAATGTTTCACGATGAGACCCCGGTGAAAGTCTTAGCACTAAACATTGACTGTTGCTTTCCATTGCTGCTGTCTGACCTGCTGAGTTCCTCTAGCGTTCTGAGTGTTTTTCTCTGGATGTCTAGCATCTGCAGAATCTCTTTTTTCAGAAATGAAGAGGTAACTTTCAGCTTGTGAGGTTATGATGACTGGGGTGCTGCAGAGACTACCCTTGACTGTTCTCAGTCTGCATCAATGAACGGGATTAAGTGAATGAGTATCTAAGTTAGCTGGTGATGTAAAGCTGGGTGAGAGTCAGGGTTATGTGGAGGAGACAGATAAGCCTTGGAGTCATTATAAACAGGCAAAGTTAATGGGCAAGGATATGGTAGATGGAAGTATGATGTTATGCAGTACAGTCATATCTCACAAAACTGAATTTCTTGAGGCAACAATGAAAATTGATGAACGTTGCATTGCCAGTATGGTTTATGGATTCTACTGAGGTCTTTTATAAAGTCCAATATGGTAGGCTGGTGCAGGAGATTAAAGTTTAAGAGATTTGAAGCTTACTGGCAAAGTGGATCCAAATTGTCAGTCCAAATGAAAGTCTTGACCTGAAATATCAGCTATTTATTTGCTTCCAAAGATGCCACCTGATGTGCTGAATTTCTCCAGTGTTTTGGGAATTAAAGGGTTATCATACGATGAATGTTTGATGGTTCTGTGTCTGTACTCGCTGGAATTCAGAAGGATGAGGTGAGATCTCATTGAAATCTTTCGAATGTTGAAAGGCCTAGACAGAGTCGATGTGGAAAGGATGTTTCCCATGCTGGGAGAGTCTTGGACAAGAGGACATAGCCTCAGGATAGAGGGGCACCCTTTCAAAACAGAGATGCAGAGAAATTTCTTTAGCCAGAGGGCGATAAATTGGTGGAATTTGTTGCCACATGCATCTGTGGAGGCCAGGTCATTGAGTGTATTTAAGGCAGAGATTGATAGGTTCTTGGTTGGACATGGCATCAAAGGCTACAGGGAGAAGGCCAGGAACATGGGTTGAGGAGGAGATTTTTAAAAAAAGGATCAGCCATGATGGAATGGTGGAGCAGACTCGATGGGCCAGTTGGTCTAATTCTGCTCCTGTGTCTTGTGGTCTTTTGTGTGTCCAAGTTCCAGCACCTGCAGTGTCTTGTGGATCCATTAATTGGATTGGTATTGGGAGGAAGAGGGGAGCTGCAGATGGGTATTTTTCTGACTGTAAGTGGTGTAGTTATGGGGATTAAATTCAATTTTATGGTCATCTGACTGTACATATATTCAACCAAATGAAACAACGTTCCTCCGGACCATGGTGCACCCACACAACATATATCACACACAGCACATAAACCAAAAATATTATACTATAACTAAGTTAACAAAGCACAATTCAAAATGCACGTGGTAAAGCGCAGCACAGGTAAACAGTAAACAGCTTGTTATCCTAGTGACGAGACCTCGGTGGTGGCAGTATATTCATTAGTCTCACAGCCTGAGGGAAGAAGATATTACGCAGTCTGGTAGATCTAGTCCTGATGCTTCTGTACTTCCTTCCTGATTGTAGTGGGTCAAAGAGATTGTGGGATGAGTGATAGGGATCCTCAACAATGCTTCGCCCCTTTGTTTGCAACACTCCCAATAAACATCACAAATAGGGAGAGGGGAGAGGGAAACTCCAATAATCCTCCCAGTGGTTTTTACTATCCTTTGTAGCACCTTGTGGTCTGATGCCTTGCAGCTTCTGTACTGCACAATGATGCAGCCAGGCAGGACACTCTTGATGGTGTTCCTGTAGAAAGTTGTTTGAATAGGGGTAGGGGAGACTTGCAAGCCTCAATCTCCTCAGAGAGTGTAGATGCTGTTTACTGTGAGGAGGTGCTGGGGATCCAGGTTAGATTGTGCATTATGTCACACACCGAGGAATTTTGTGCTCTTCACTCTCTCCACAGCAGAACTATTGAAGTGCAATGGAGAGTGGGCAACCTTTGCCTTCCTTAAATCTACAGTCATCTCTTTTGTCTTGTCCACATTGAGACTCACACCATTTGACAAGTCTTTCTACCTCCTCTCTGCACGCTGACTCATCTTTATTGCTGATGAGGACACCCACTGTAGTATCATCAGCAAACCTAATGACACGATTTGAGCTGAATCTGGTATTGCAGTCGTGAGTCAGCAGCAAATGAGCACACAACCCTGTGGGGAACCGGCGTTGGAGCTTGAGATCTTGCTGCCAACTCGGACTGACTGGAGCCTTTCCGTCAGGAGGTTCAGGAACCAGTTACAGAGAAGGGTGTTGAGACTCAGCGAGGACCTACCAGCCTCTGAGAGATGGTTGAGCTAAAATCAAATTACATCATGGCATTCAAGGCATTGTTCTCTAGGTGAGACAGGAATGAGTGGAGGGCTGAGGCTATGGCATTATCAGTGGACCAGCTGAGCTGGAAAGGGTCCAATGTACCTGCAAGATGGGATTGTTTTACAATCCATTCCCAGTTGCACAAAGCACTTCATAATTGTTGAAGTCAGTGCCATTGGGTAGTAATCATTTAGGCCAATTACTGTTGCTCTCTTGGGCACTTAAGCGATGGTGGTTGCCTTAAAGTCTGTGGAGGCAGTGGACGGTTTCAGAGAGATATTAAAGATGTCCATTTATACCTCTGTTGTCAGGGCCCACACAGTCCCTCAGCACCTGGCCAGGTATGTTGCCCAGCCCTGCAGCTTTGCATGGGTTTACCCTAACTAGAGTCCTACTCACCTCAGCTGTGCCAGGCAGGGTGCCTGTTTCTTTAATGTCATGTCATTCAATTGCTCTAAAAAATACATTCAGCCTATCAGGAAGAGAGGCGGCACTGTCATTAACTTGTAACCGGTTATGGTTTGGAATCAGAGCTTGGATATGTGCTTTTTGTTGTACATATAAATGATCTTGAGGAGACTGTAGATTGTCTTTGATTGTTGGAGATGTAGATAGTGAAGAAGGGTCATTGATCAGCTGAAAAGTTGGGCAGAGCAGGTGCAGATGAAATTTAATCTAGGCAAGTGTGAGGTTATGCATTTTGGGAAGTCAGGTTCTGATAGGACATACATAATGAAAGGCAGAGACCTTAAAAGCTTTGATATACTGAGAGACCTTGGGATGCAAATACACAGCTCACTAAAAATGGATAAACAGATGGATATTTAAGACTCAAGACTGTTTAAAGTAATTTCCTGTACACGCATGTATAGGCGAACAAAATAATTGTTACTCCAGATCTGATGCAGCACAGAAAAACATATAAAAAAAGATAAAGAGTACAATAATTAAAAAAACACAATAAATATACATGCGTAAGATATACATAAATTGATTGTCCATAAGATGACTCCAGGTTGTACACAAGGAGTCTGACAGGAAATAATAAAGTAGTGGTGGCATTGGTGGGTGGAGGTGTTGATCAGCCTCACTACTTGTGGAAAGTAATTGTTTTTGAGCCTGGTGGTCCTGCTGTGGATGCTATGTAGCCTCCTCCCTGATGGGAGTGGGACAAGTAATCAATGAGCAGGGTGGGTGGGATCCTTCATGATGTAACTGGCCCTTTTCCGGCACCTTTCTGGTGCCGGTGAAGCGTGGGCCGTTTTGACCTCCCGCTGTAGAGCCTTTCCATCTGCTGCAGTGCGCGCTCTGCAACAAGCAGTGATGCAGCCTGTCAGGATGCTCCCTACTGCACATCTGTAGAATGTGCCGTATCTGTGGATGTGGTTGGTGGTGAAGTGGGCATATGATATGCTTTCTTTCATGGGCTGCGAGCCAGACTATAAGCATTGGGATGTCATGTTGCAGCTGTAAAGTACATTATTTAGTCTGCCTTTAGAGTATCCTGTAAAGTTCTGGTCACCCCACTACAGGAAGGAGGTAGTGAGAGTGTAGAAGAGGTTCACCAAGGTAACACCTGGATTTTGTTGTACGGAGTGATTGGATTGGCTAGATTTGTTCTTGCTGAAACATAGAAGGCAGAGAGGTTAACACAAAAGTTTATAAAATTATGAATGGCATAGATACAATAACAGCCTGAGTCATCTTCTTAGGGGAATAAGAAGGCACAGATTTAAGATAATAGAGGACAAATTTAAATGAGATCTAAGGAGCAAGTTTTACATTTAAATATAGGTTGTTATCTCATAGGCTGTGACATTACATGGTGGAACTTCTATTAAAATATATCAAATCAGTATGAATGAGGTGGGCCAAAGGTGTCTGTACCTATGCTGTACAATCCTGTGATCCTATGAATATAATGTGCAAACTTGGACAGGTACATGGATGAGAGGGGTATGGAGGGATATGGTCCAGGTGCAGGTTAGTGGGACTAGGCAGAAAAATGGTTTGGCACCGCCAAGAAGGGCCAAAAGGCCTGTTTCTGTGCTGTAATGTTCTGTGGTTCTATGTGTGAAGCAATTTACTTTGATAGAAAAATAGAGTATTTGTAATAGGATGAGAGATTGGAAGTAGTGGTGGAAGATGCAGGAGTTCTGGCATGTGACTGCTATGTTTTAATTACAACTCCCTATCAATATAACCATCAATTGTAATAAATTAAGTACACATTTCACCCTTTGGGTGTTCAGGACTTCTTTAGGGAAGAAAGTGACCACCTCAAATTGGAGTATATGTCTATAGTTACTTCTCTAACTCTCTGACATTTCTGGATACTTTTCCAAGGTGATCATTTCAATTAAATTGTGATTATGTTTTCACTTTCAATTTCACGTCCAAATTTTCCAGCTAGGTGCTTTGACATCCCTGTTAGGGAATGACTCCAAAGGTGGCATGATCAGGAGCTCATCGATACTGTGGTGATGAATTAGTATAATTTTCCAACTTTGTGATGCCGATGAAGATCAACTGTAAAATGGACATTGGAATTCAATACAAAGTTCTGAAGCAAAGGTGAGGTTTGCAACTCAATTCTTAATGCTTTTTTCCCCTCAGTGCTTATTGGCTCTCACTCAAAGCTCTAATGAAGAAAAGGATGATGTTAATAAATAACTTAAACCGTGGCAAGCGACATATAGAACAAACAAACCTTAAGTACTGAACTCAGTTTGATTATCACAAGGACCTCCATTTTGTTTTGGAATCTGATAATGCTAAAGTGAGGACTGCAGGTACAATAAGGATGCTCATCTGGATTCAATTATATAGTGCATGGTGTCACCTTTCCAAATTATTAAGATCAAAGATTACACAGTGGAACCCTTATTAAAAGACATCATAGCATCACAGGAAAGAAAAACTGCCCAAGATATTAATTGCTGGTGGTTATTCATCGCCACAGACTGAACAGAGACAGGTTTTCAATAGGGCCATCGTCAAGTTTTCTCTAAACCAAAGCAATACCAGACAGGTCATCTAAACATGGAGCATGTTAAGCATTGCCTGGTTCTAAAAGTAAATGATTTAACAATGTCTTTTTAAATGTTCACGTAAACAAAACAAAGTAAAAGATGATATTTCTACTTCAATATCATACTAAGTTTCAGTTTCAATTGATAGATGATTACCTTGTCATGGTATTTCTGTTTGTTTGCTATTCTCCAAATTATATTTTGTATTTTTGCAAAGACAGGGATCTTTGATCTGGAATTAAGGGGGAGGGGTCACAGGTCACAGTCATGACAACATGTTTTAGACCTCTGTCTAATGCAGGGAAATCAAACCTTGAGAAGTAACTTTAGACCTGCCTGGTGGAGTTTAAAACAAACTTGGTTAGATCATATCATAAACTGGAAACTCATTCCAGGGTTCAAAGATCAGATGATATTTATCCCAAAAGTTCACTGTAAGGGAATATAGTACACTTGGCCCTCGGGGAAATTCTCTTATTCTTTCATTACACAACTCTTAAGGCAGTCACATAGCTTTGCCTTCAATTGTTAAATTCCTTTATTTAGAAGCAAACCATGGACGTATATAAAATTAGTCACAGACTGATTTTTCCCCGGTATTTCAATAGTTAGTGCTCTTTACCGGAAGCAAAAACTTAAAAAAGCAAGAGACTCTCAGAAATTATCAGCAATTTACTTACACTTCTACAAATATAATATATCGCATTTGATGCTCACAACTGGTTAGCTGTAGTTTGCTAAAACTTAATGCAGATTTGGTGACTTCTATTAGTCCACAAGGTTGCAGCCATCAATCATGTCCACTCTCCATTCCAGCCCCGCTCTGATCTTTCCTACACTGTCTCGATAAAGCTGGAAGAAAAGTACCTCATCCTACTTGGTACATTAGAGTGTTCAAATTTCAACACTGAATTCAGCCACACACAAAATGCTGGAGGAACTCAGCAAGTCAGGCAGCATCTATGGAGGGAACAAATATTCGATGGTTTGGGGCAAGACCCTTCTGGCCCAATGGAAAACCATGGTTGTCAAGAAATTAGCTGCTATTGAAAATGTATAGCAAGAGAACACACACAGATGCTGGAGGAACTCAGGCAGCATCAATGGAAAGGAATAAGCATCTGATGTTTTGAGCTGAGATCCTATATCAGGACAGGAAAGGAAGGGGGAAGAAGCCAATGTAAGAAGGTAGGGGGAGAGGAGGGAGTACAAGGTGGCAGGTGATAGGTGAAACCAGGTGAGGGTTAAGATGGGTGGGTCGGGGAGGGGAGATGAAATGAGAAGCTGGGAGTTGATAGATGGTAGAAGTAAAGGGCTGAAGAAGAAGGAACCTGATAGAGGACAGTGTACCATGAATAAAGGGAACGAGGAGGGTCACCAGCAGAAAATGATGGGCAAGTGAGGAGGAGAGAAGGGTTGAGAGCGTAACCAAAACAGGAAATGTAAAAAAGAGAAGGGTGGGTGGGATTACCAGTGTTAAGGAAATCAATCTTGTCAACATGTTGGCAGCTACTCAGACAGAATATGAGGTGCTGCTCCTCCAAACAGACTTTAGCCTCATTGTGGCTGTAGATAAACATGTTGTTGTGGGATTGGGAAGTCAAATTGAAATGGGTAGCTGCCAAGAGATCCTACCTTTTGTGGCCGACAGACCAAAGTGGATTCACTTGATCTGGAATTCCAATTCTGTTTCTCACACTTTCAATCTTCAGTTCTCCTTTTCCCTCCCCTTTCACTAATTCAGATTTCATTTGTTTCTTTGATTTATATATTTTCAGAACTACTTTTCATTAATATCTAACTATTAGCACCCTGTTTTAGCTTACATACCACTACTTTCATCACTTAGATATTGGACCCAAATGCGCCTACTTTTATATCTCAGCTGTGTATAAAAAATATTTCACTTTTGTTTTGAAGTGTTTGTAAGCACATTAAAACCCTCCAAATAAGCAGTGGACTGGTGTGTATTCACAAGGGATTCTGAAGATGTTCAAAAGCCAGAGTAACACATATAAAATGCTGGAGGAACTCAGCAGGGCAGGCAGACTATAGAAGGGAATAAACAGTTGCCATTTTGGGCAAAGACCCTTCATCAGGCATCAGATGTCTCGACGAAGGGTCTCGGCCTGAAATGTCAACTGCTTATTCCCTTCCATAGATGCAACCCAAACTGCTGAGAAGACCCGGTATTTCAAACTCTGATCAAGTCAAGTCAAGTCAAGTTTATTGTCATTTCAACCATAAACTGCTGGTACAGTACATAGTAAAGACGAAACAACGTTCCTCCAGGACCCTGGTGCAACATGAAACAACACAAAACTACACTAGACTATGTGAGAGAGCACAAGGCTACACTAGACTACGTAAAACAACATAAAAACTGCACAGGACTACATAAAGTGCACAAAACAGTGCAGGGCAGTACAATAATTAATAAACAAAACAATAGGCACAGTAGAGGATAAATTACAATATAATAATAAATGATGTAGATGTCAGTCTAGACTCTGGGTATTGAGGAGTCTGATGGCTTGGGGGAAGAAACTGTTGCACAGTCTGGTCGTGAGAGTCTGAATGCTTCGGTACCTTTTGCCAGATGGCAGGAGGGAGAAGAGTCTGTGTGAGGGGTGCGTGGGGTCCTTCACAATGCTGTTAGCTTTGCAGATGCGGAGTGTGGTGTAACTGTCTGTAATGGCGGGAGGAGAGACCCCGATGATCTCCTCAGCTGACCTCACTATCCGCTGCAGGGTCTTGCGATCCGAGACGGTGCAATTCCCGAACCAGGCAGTGACGCAGTTCAAACATTTAAATACCCATGTCACAAACCTCAGCAAGTTCATTCTGATTCACTGATCTTCAGTGGCTCCCAGTTAACTAAGGCCTCTGTTTTAAAGCCTCACATTCATTTTCAAATCCCTCTGTTGTTTAGTCCTGCCCCATTTCTTTAATTTCCTCAAACCAAGTCATGGTGGCAGATATTAGACATTTGGCTTCGCAGGATGACCCAGAGAGTGGTAGTACAGTAGATGGTTGCCTTCCTCCCTGACAAATGGTATGCCACAGGGATCAGTGCTGGGTCCATTGGTCTTTGTCATCAATATCAAGGATCTGGATAATAATGTAGTAAACTGCATCAGCAAATTTGCACATGATACCATGTCCGGAAAACAGCAAGGAAGACTAGCTAAGCTTGCAGTAGGATCTGGACTTGCTGGAAAATGGGCTGAAAAATGACAGATGGCATTTAATGCAAGAGTGAGGTGTTACACTTTAGGGGAACAAACCAGGGTAGGACTTACTCAGCGAGCAGTAGGGCACTGAGGGGTGTGATAGAACTGAGGGAACTGGGGATACATAGCTAGAATTCCTTGAAAGTGGCATCACAAGGAGATAAGGTCATAAAGAGGGTTATTGGCACATCGGGCTTTATAAATCCAGGTTTGTACAGGAGTTAGGATGTTATGTTGAAGTTGTGAGGTCTAATTTGGAGTATTATATGCAGGTCTGGTCACCTACCTGTAGGAAAGATATCAGTAAGATTGAAAAAGTGCAGAGAAAATTTACAAGGATGTCGCCAGGAGGGCCTGGGTTATAAGGGAATGTTGAATAGGTTAGCACTTCACTCCCTAGAGTTTAAGAGACTGAGGGGAGTTTTGATAGAGATATTTGAGGGGTATAGATAGGGTAAATGCAAACAGGCTTTTTCCACTGAGGTTGGGTGAGACTAGAACTAAAGGTCATGGGTCAAAGGTGAAAGGTGAAATGCTTAAGGGGAACTTAAGGAGGACCTTCACTCAGAGGGGAGTGAGAGTGTGGAACGAACTGCCAGTGGAAGTGGTGGATGCAGGTTCAATTTCAATATTAAAGAGAAATTTCAATTGGTACATTGGGTGTGAGGAGTATAGGTGGCTATGGTCTGGGTGCAGGTCAAAGGGACTACAGAAATTAATTGTTCTGCACAGACTAGCTAGGCCAACCAGCCTGTTTCTGTCCTGTAGTGCTCTTTGCACTATGACTCTATAATTATATTTACAAGGTACTTAGGTAGTTACTTAGTTAGAAAAAGCATTTGGGGATATTGGCTCAATGCATACAAATGAGATTAGCATAGAGAAGAATCAAGGTTGATTGGTTAGGTGGACTGAAAGGCTCATTTTCTGTTCTGTGCATTTCTACAATTCTTTGATTCTCTGATAACTGTCAATTTCTCTGACTTCCAGTTTAAATGTTCCCAATTTCAAATGTCATGCCTTCAGTATTCAAGGCTGTAATCTCTAAAAATTTGTCTTTACTCTCCACCTCTCCCAGGGATTCTTTTACTTTCCTATTTAAATGCTGCTTCACAATTTATCATCAACTAAGCTTTTAATTATTTAAGAAGCTTAGTGTCATATTATATTTTTAATGGACTAAAGGGACTTCTTAATAGCTCATATGGAGTACAAGTTATTTTCATTATTGTTGGCTGAACAACTCCCCTGAAGTTGGCATTCTGACAATGCACTCTCCCCTCAATACCACACTGGAGAGCTAGCACATATTATACTGAAATCTCTGAGTTGTGAATTCACATCTCTGGTATGGAATATGAATCCACAAACTTCTGACTCTAAGCTAAGGATTTGATTGGTTTTGATTGAGTCTGTTGCCTTTTTCAATGCGTACTCTCCCTGCAAATGTAAACGTTGTCAGCAATCAGCCCTAAAGATCGTTGCACAGAGAGCTGTGATGACTATTAAACCCTTAAGCACACAGAATTCAGAAGCTCTTTAACTCCCTGGTTGACATACTGACGAGGTAGTGAGAGATGGGCAGAGCTGAAGGCAAGTGGTTAGGAGCAGAGTGCTGATGGCTTGGATTACCTGTGGCAGCAAGAGACTCGACCTCAGGTTCAGCAGCAGTCACAGTAGAGAGTTGAATCAGAATTTTCACTAACTAAACCAAAAGGTTGTCAGCTAGATAATGTGACCATGCATCAGTGTGCTGGAGTTTGTAGCACTTCATACTTTAATTAAGTAAAGGAATGACTTATCTCTGAAAGACCCAAGGATTTATTGCATAGTGCCTGTCATGGGATTATTGAGAGAGCGTCTCATGGTCTAATATGAAAGCTGTGATTGATCCTTCTCCATGAAATGATTAGGTATGTCTTGAGGTCGCAAAAGGTGGCATATAAATGTAAACTCCCCCTTTCTTCCTTTATTGAAAACAGTTGTGGATCATTTCCTGCTATTTTTCACCAGTTACTAGGCAATGGGTCTACCCTGCTCTGCGTTCTGACCAATCTCTGCACAAACAGGATTCCTAACAATTCAACCTCACTGGGCAAACTGTTGGAGTTGCTCGACTATGCAACATGAACCAGGCAATTGTTAACTTTAAAACATCTATAGCCCATTGATGCACCATCAATAACTCACTCTGAGTCGTAAAGGCAAGGTATCAGCTTTTATTGACTGGAAGAAGGAACAAGCAGTGGTTGACCACCATACTACATCCTGGAGACAGAGAGGCCGGGCTCAGGCCTCAATAAACCTTTATACTGGGGTCTGTGGGAGGGGCCACAGGAGCAGTCAGCAGGGGGCGTGTCCAGACAGGTAGATGTAGTTCACCACACCCATACTGCAAGGGCTCTTCGCCAAGGTACAGAACTTTATCCTGCTGAATGTGTACTCAGTAAAAGATCAGGTAGATTCTGAACTTTGGCACTCAAGTTCTGTGCTGTGGAGGCAGGATCATAGAAAGCTATCAAAACCAGATCCATACATTTTTGGCCATCCCTAATCAGTGTAGGTGTTGATGATTATTGATGGACAAAATTGGGCTTTCTTGATTTCATGTGCAGCACCTTAAATTGGGATGGCACACTAGCCTCACACAAAGAGAGTGATGCCTGTTACTGAGAGAGATCACAAATATGACTTCAATGTAATATATTACCATCAGCAAAGTGTGACTTTGAGAACACTGATATTTATTGGACTTCATTTTAAAATGCATGGAGATTAGGCTTAGGGGCCCAGTGTTTAAGTGCCTTTACAAGGAAAGCATGGCAGCACCTCTACTTCAATAGAAATTTGCAAAGAATCGGCATGTCTTCTCAAGCCAAATGCACGGTTAAGAGTATGCTGACTGGTTGCATCATGATCTGTATGGAAGCACCAATGCCTTTGAACAGAGAAGCCTACAAAAAAATAGTGAATACAGCCCTGTCCATCACAGGTAAAGCCCTCGGCTTTGTTGAGCACATCTACAAGGAGCGTTGCCACAGGAACGCAGCATCTGTTTTCAAGAACCTTTGCCACCCAGGCTATGCTTTCTTCCCATTGCTGTCAGTAGAAAGGAGGAACAGGAGCCTTAAGTCCCACACCACCAGGTTCAGGAACAGTATTATCCCTCCATCATCAGATTCCTGAACTAATCCCAACTAATGAACCAAATCCACAGACTATGGACTCATTTTCAAGGACTCTACTCTGATGTTCTCAATATTTATTTACTTATTAATTAGTTTTTGTTTTTGCGCTTTCACAATTTGTTGTCTCTTACTCAGTCTGCATTTTCACAATTTATTGTTGGTCTGATTTGTTCATGTGTAGGTTTTTATTAGTTCCACTTTATATCCACTTTGTCCTTTGTATCTACTCTGAATGCCCACAAGAAAATGAACCTCAGGGCAGTTGAATCTCAAGGCAGTATATGGTGACATATATGTACTTTGATAATAAATTAACTTTGAAGATCGGAATTTGAGCTGTCAGGGGTAGTTTTTCTTTAAACACAGGAAGTGGTAAGTGCCAAAGGCAGTGGTATATCAGGAACACTTAAGAACTCCTAGATAGGCAGATGGATGAAAGAAAAATAGAGGGTTATAGGAGGAAAGGTTTAGGCTGATTATGAAATAGGTTAAAGGGTCGATACTGTACTGTACTATTTAATGTGTTTCACAGTCAGCCTTTATTGCTTATTAGAATCGATACATAAGAATATAACTTGGGGATCCCTCTGACTGAAGTCACAGTAATCTTCTTGTTGCAATGGAGCACTACAGATTGACATATGCCACTATGATCACTCAAGAATGCTTGGAAAGACTTAACAACATCAACCATCAAATCTGCAGCCACTTTGCCAGTTATTGATTTGTCCACTGTCCCTGAGAAGGTCAACATGAAGCCATTATTAGTATCTCTCTGAATGCTTCAAGAGAGGAAGCAACAACCCCCATTAAAAAAAAATGTGAAGGTAGGATTTCTATAGTCTATAGAGATTTGGCATGCTGGAAATAAGCTAATTTAAAGGAAGTGCCTAGTTCAACTACATTAACCTTTTCCATAACCATCTACTAATAATATAGAGCAAAGAAGATTTAATTATGAAAAAATATCTGCATGAAAATTAAACTACTCCATTAGCACATCATAAATTAATTAAAAAAGAAAGATACTTTTATAGCATCCACAAGGCCTACCTAAAGGTTCCAGCAAACAAGCATGACAGTAAATATGTACACAGCGAGCTCCCACAAAAATAGCGAAAATGTCTGAATGACCTGTTTAAGCTGTGATTGAGGGATAAATATTAGCTAAAAACATTGAAAAGGATTCACTGTACTCCTTCATATCATTTATATTCACCTGAGAAAGCTGAAATCACCCACTAGCATTTTGCCCGAAAAACATTTCCTACAGAGAAGGCCTCTCTTGATTCCAATTTAAATAGGCCTTTGTTGCACAAGTTAATTCAATTGGAAACATCAGCAGTTTCACATGACATGTGGTTATAAAAGATCCAAGCTTGTGAGGCATGTTATGTCAGTAGCTTCTCAATTGTGTCCCATCACTGGATTCTCATGAATTTCCTAGCAACTGCAAGGGAGAACTTGTTCTGAATCCTTCTCAAGGACCTGTTCTGATTTGTTCTAAATTCCAAGCAGTACCAATCTGCTCAAATCTTTCTCCCTTTATACCCAGAGTTAGCTAAATGAACCATCTCTGAACTACTGCAAGGAAATATCTTTCTTTGAGATAGGTGACCAAAATTGTTCACAGTACTCTGGATGTTATTTCATGAGTAACTTTTATAATTGCAATATGATGACCCTACATTCACACTCCAGCCTCCTTAAAATAAGAGCGAACATTTCATTAGTTGCTACATTGTACGTTAGATTTCTATGATGCTGAGATACACCCTACAATGTGCTGGGATGCATCATCAGTGATGAAACTTCAGGTCATTGGGTCTTTTGGTTCTTTCAAGATCTGACACCCTCGCTCAGCAACTCAGCCAGACCCCAACAGCAGCATTGGTCCATGGGTCACACCTCCTGATCCGTAGCCATCCAGAGCCACACTCAGTGGCCCTAATGGCTCTTCTCTTTGCAGCCCCCATAATGTTAAGAAGAGAGTAGGTTCTGCACAGCAAGCAGTCGGCAAAACCTCTACACCAGACCTTTGTAGGCTTGCATAGTGCCATCCACCCATGTCTCTGGTAATGATCTAACAGATCCTGGTATTAATTCTTCTTCTGCTCAGGTACCTCCTCAATTATGGTCATCCCAAGGCTCTGCAAGTCTATCATGACAACCTGCTTCGACTGACCACTGTAAGTTGACCATGTCAGGCCACAGTGATAATGATGCAATGAAATCAGGAACTTTAACTGCTTGACAATGTCAACTTTCAGTCATCAGTCAGAAGCCATAGTGAGCAAGGTGATCGGGGCTGAAGCTGTGGTTGGTCTCCAGCTTTGACAAAGATATGGGCTTTCTGGATTGGTGGAGGTGCCTACTGTTGTTAATGGCTGAGAATTTATTTTCTGTCTCTCCCTTCAGCACCTGGCCGTGGCTCCAGCAGAAGAATCCTTCGTCTAGGGCTTTTGGGCAACTGCTGAAATGTGTTCCAGGGTCCTTATGTGAGGGCACAGAACACATAATGGTGCGTCACTCTTGCCACAAGCAAAAAGGTTCGCTGGACTAGGCAGAACATCATACACAGTCTGGATCATGAACGACGCACTGGGGTTCTGCCTACCAGTTATTGGACCAGAAGGTCTTCTGCTTCCATCTTATCCAAGCCCCCTGCTGCCCTATTCCAACCATCCTGGAGGAACACACTTCCTTGACAGATGCTTGCACCTCTTCCCGGACCGGTTTGCATCTGACCTTGCCCTGGGCCTTGTCAAAGTGCATTGAAGGGAATCAGTTTGGAATTGATCTATCTTAAGATATGCATGTTCTGAAATCCCAAATCCTTACCCAAGAATCTGCAGATGCTGGAAATCCAAAACAACACACATCTATGGAAAAGAGTAATCAGGTGATGTTTCGGGCCGAGATCCTTCATCAGGACTGAGATGTCAACTGTTTACTCTTTTCCATTGATGCTGCCTGGCCATCTGAGTTCCTCCAGCACCTTGTATGTGCTGTCCCAAATCCCTTTTTTCTTTCCAGTTTATTGCAAGTTCTCTCCGTTTATACTCCGTTTGCGGAAGTTTTGTGCACTCTTGTTACCTTTTAATATCAGTAAACTATTTCTGACCGCCTTGCAAATGACTTCCCACCAATTTTTGTGTCACCCATTAATTTGATTGACATACATTCATGTCCCTACTCCATGTCACAAATACACTGTACGAGGTAAACAGTTGCAGTCCCAGCACTGTCTTGTGGATGCCAACTTAATCCTTATATCCCTTATATCGTTTTGAGGATACTTTGAAGCAAATCATCCAGGTCAGGGAACTTAGTTAGTCTTCAGCCCGAAGGGCAGCACAGTAGAGTAGTGGTTAGCACAACACTTTATAGCGGTTCAATTCCTGTGCTGGCGGTAAGGAGTCTGTATGTTTTCCCCATGACCACGTGGATTTCCTCCGGGTGCTCAGGTTTCCTCCCACATTCCAAAGAAGGGTTAGTGAGTTGTGGGCTTGTTCCACTGGCACTGGAATCCACTTACAAGGAGGACTACCACAAAAAAGCAGCATCCATTATCAAGGACCCCCACCATCCAGACAATGCTTTTTTCTCATTACTGCTATTGGGCAGGTGGTACAGGAGCCTTAGGTGCCACAGGACCAGGTTCAGGGACAGTTATTACCATTCAACTATCAGACTCCTGAACTGCTATGGATATCTTAACACACCAGAACTCTGAACTGATTCCACAATGTACAGACTCACTTTCAAGGACTCTATCACTCGTGTCCTCAGTATTATTTAATTTTTATTTCCAGCGTTTGTCTTCTTTTGCACATTGGTTGTTTGTTAATCTTTGTTTTCGTATAGTTTTTCATAAATTCTATTGTATTTCTTTATTTTCCTGAAATGCTTACAAGAAAATCAATCTCAAGGTCGTATATGGTAACATATACAGTAATTACTTTGATAATAAATTTACTTTAAGTTTGACATTGAGTCGAACACATCTTCTTGTAGTTCAAGAGTTGAGAATGCTATCAACAGATCCACTGCTGACAACTATGGGAACTCTTCAGTGATGCCTTGGAAATCAAATAACGAAAACCAGTACTCACACTTCACCTTTAGAAAGAAATATTCTATTCTAAATGGGGATAATATATGTCAAGAAAATTATTTTAAAGTCCGTTCTGTGATCTTTCCTTAAAGCTCAAGGTATTTTCATATGCATTCACAAGCAAAGGAGGCATTGCACATGTGTTAAACCACAAGAAAACACTTTATTTGAACTAGCACAAACACAATACGGAAAGAAAAACAGTAGTATTATTGAAATCAAAGTAACACATTTTATTCATGAAACAAGCCAATTTCTGCAATGTTGAACAGATTCAGCAACCTTAAATATAGCCTGTTCTCTCCCTCTCCCTTACCTTCACCCACTCCTTCCCCTTCCCCCTTCCCCTCACTCTCCCCTTCCCCCTCCCTGTCCCCCTCTCCTTCCTCCTCCCCCTACCCCTCTCCCTCTCCCCCTCCCCCTCCATTTTCTTAGCACTAACACCGGCTGTGACCTAACCTAAGACAAAGCTCTCCTACTTACACAAAGAATGTGCCTCTCTTTAAGACCTCTCACACCATACTCTTCCATCCCTTAGAGGTACCAGCTGCGCCCCCTTATCTCTTACAACCTCCACCATGTTTTTCCCCACTTTCCACTACTATGGCTGCAGATTTGTACTTCCTTGACTTTCTCAGGACATTGCTGTGGACTGCTTCCCTTGTACTTTCTCAGAATGATCCCATTCCAAGCTTTACATAGTTTTCATTTTAGAATATATCAAGGTGGAATCACTTTTAACTCTTTCCTCAAAACACGGCACTGCTCCTACAGTTACCATTATTGGTCATCTAACAATTAAGCCGAGGGTAAAAATTGTAAACTGTATTTAGATGTGGCATGGCAGTCTCTGATCAGTGAACACTGCACAAATATGTAGAAATAATATGCTGCAGTCCTTCAGAAGGGAAATGAGAAAACATGTTGAAATTGCTTCCGGAATGGGATCATCAAGCACCAGCCAAAGCACAGACATCCCTTCAATATTGCTCATGAAAATTGCTTCAGACTGCTTTCAGCGAGATTACTAAGCAAGTTTAAGAACCAATGAATAGGACCTAAAACAATCCAATTTCCTAAATGGGTGATAAATCACTATGTCTAAGAATACCTATATAATATTTTAATTGGTCTAGTGCTTACTTAAAGCACGCATTTCAGAAGATTAAGAACACCCTTAGCAAAATGGTAGCAATTTTCCCCCCGTTACCTAAGGCCAATGTTGATGTATTGACAGGACAATTCAATCACTATCATCTTATGCAACACACACAAAATGCTGGAGGAACTCAGCAGGCCAGGCAGCATCAATGCCATTTTAGGCTGAGATCCCTCATCAGGACTGAATGAATGTCGACTGCACTCTTTTCCTTAGATGCTGCCTGCCCTGCTGAGGTCCTCCTGCATTTTGTGTGTGTTGCTTGGATTTCCAGCATCTGCAGATTTTCTCTTGTTTGTAATTAGACTTTCATCTTATGTGTCAAATTGAAAGATTGTGGTTCATTTTGTTAATTAACAACAGGTGAAGCACAATACAATTCCTATACACCTTCCAGTAAAATTAATAACTCCGGTAGTTCTGTACTTCATTTTAAGACAATGAAATTTGACAGCCTGCAACTGAGAAAGTAAGATCCCAAATTAACTCCCAGAAAATTACAGCTTCAAACAACAGACCAGACAAATACACAGGGCTCCTGTTGTTAATGTATATGAATGAGATGGAAGGAATATTTTTGTTGAATATTGAGCTTTTCCATCAAAGAAACGAAAAGCAGAACCGATCACTGGTTGCAAATAGCTACCTCCCTGATGGAATTTCTTCTGGGCAAAATGCTAGCTTGTGAAGGAATTGCTGTAAGCCAGTGCCTCCAATTTCCATTTGGATCAAATAAATTTATTGTTAAGATTAACTTTCTTTTTGTGGCATGGATGTTTGGTTCAGACTGTCTCAGTCTCCACGCTTTCAATGGGATTCCCTTGGCTAGGACTGGATCTTGGGAACTCGGAACCATTGAAAAGCAGCCAACAGAGGAAATCTCCTAATTCTAGAGTTTTCAATTTTTGATACAATCCAGAGAAAATCAGGCTGGATATATCAGCCTTTAGCCTATCTTCGATGAACTCTCATCCCTGCAGCCTTTCTATACACTGCGGCTTAACTATTTAATGTACTGCATAATTACAGGTTTTATCAGTATCAGGCAAATCTCGAGAAATCCTCTCATGCCTTCATCTTTTCATATGTACTCCCTTATATCCCTGTTGTGCATTATTTTGGAATTAGCTATTTCTAGTGTGATGGCAAAAAATATTAATGCCAGTAAAACAATATTTGCAATTCTTCCTTATTTTTCTATCCAAACATATAAATAAAGTATGTAATGATTGCTGAGTGAAACCAGATGGCTCCACATACTTACCAGATAATTTATTTGCATTGGATCAGTTTGGAGTATGGGGCCCAGTTTGAACACAGTAGAGCTGGGGATGGTCCAATTTCTACCTGCAATGTGTACCCTTCATCGTTCAGGTGGGAACAACAGAAATGGAATGTTTATTATTGCCAAAAGCTATGGTATTAAAGGGAATTTATAGTAGTGTGCCAGTAATTACATCTAGAGTATCATTTTATCTAGCTATCATCATCATGTGAACTTTATATGCCACTAATAATGATCATCCACTGGATAAAGCCAAGGATTAAATAGATTCCTATGATTCCTGAGGCATATGATAAAATAGGCCTCAATCAGCATGGTTTCCTCAGGGGAAAATCCTGCCTGACAGAACTGACGGAATTCATTGAAGAAATAACAGGCAGGATAGACAAAGGCAATCGATCAATGTAGTGTACTTGGATTTTCAGAAGGTCTTTGACAGAGTACCACACGTGAGGCAACTTAACAAGCTATGAGCCTGTGGTATTACAGGAAAGATTCTAGCTTGGGTAAGGCAGTGGCTGATTGGCAGGAGGCAAAGAGTGGGAATAAAGGGAACCTTTTCTAGCTGGCTGCTGGCGGCTAGTGGTGTTCCACAGGGGTCTGTGTTGGACTGATTCTTTTCATGTCAAATTTGGATGATGGAAATGATGGCTTTGTTGCGAAGTTTGCAGACAACAAAAAGATAGGTGGAGGGGAAGGTAGTTTTGAGGAAATAGAGAGGCTACAGAAGGACTGAGATAGCTTAGGAGAATGGGCAAAGGAATGGCAGGTGAAATACAGTGTCCTTAAGAATATGGTCATACACTTTGGTAGAAGAAATGAAAAGGTTGACTATTTTTTAAGTGTAGAGAAAATACAAAAAACTGAAGTTCAAAGGGACTTGGGGCTTCTTGTTCCGGATTCCCTAAAGGTTAATTTGCAGGCTGAGTTTGTGGTGAGGATTGCAAATGCAGTGTTAGTATTCATTTCAAGAGGACTAGAATATAAAACACTGGTGAGGCCTCTCTTGGAGTATTGTGAGCAGTTTGGGCCCCTTATCTTTGAAAAGATGTGCTGAAACTGGAGAGGATTCAAAGGAGGTTCATGAGAATTACTCCAGCATTGAACAGCTTATCATATTTGATGGCTCTGGGCCTGTGTTCATTCGAATTCAGAAGAAGGTGACCTCATTGAAACCTATCGAATGGTGAAAGGCCTTGACAGAGTGGATGTGGAGAAGATATTTCCTGTAACAACACACACAAAATGCTGGTGGAACACAGCAGGCCAGGCAGCATCTATAAGGAGAAGCACTGTCAATGTTTCGGGCCGAGACCCTTTCTCAGGACTAACTGAAAGGAAAGATAGTAAGAGATTTGAAAGTAGTGGAGGGAGGGGGGAATGTGAAATGATAGGAGAAGACCGGAGGAGGTGGGATGAAGCTAAGAGCTGGAAAGATGATTGGCAAAAGTGACACAGAGCTGGAGAAGGGAAAGGATCATGGGCGGGGAGGCCTAGGGAGAAAGGGGGAGGGGAGCACCAGAGGGAGATGGAGAACAGGCAGAGTGATGGGCAGAGAGAGAAAAAAAAACAAACAACTAAATATGTCAGAGATGGGGTAAGAAGGGGAGGAGGGGCATTAAGAGAAGTTAGAGAAGTCAATGTTCATGCCATCAGGTTGGAGGCTACCCAGCCGGTATATAAGGTGTTCTTACCCCATCCCTGACATATTTAGTTGTTTTTTCTTCTCCCTCTGCCTGTTTTCCATCTTCCCCTGGTGCTTCCCCTCCCCTCCCCAACTTTCTTTCTCCCAAGGCCTCCCGTCCCATGATCCTTTCCCTTCTCCAGTTCTGTATCACTTTCGCCTATCATCTTTCCAGCTCTTAGCTTCATCCCACTCCCTCCGGTCTTCTCCTATCATTTCACATTTCCCCCTCCCCCACTACTTTCAAATGTCTTACTATCTTTCCTTTCAGTTAGTCCTGACGAAGGGTCTTGGCCTGAAACGTCGACAGTGCTTCTCCTTATAGATGCTGCCTGGCCTGCTGTGTTCCACCAGCATTTTGTGTGTGTTGTTTGAATTTCCAGCATCTGCAGATTTCCTCGTGTTTGCAAGATATTTCCTGTGGTGGGAGAGTCTAAGGACACAGCCTCAGAATAGAGAGATGTCCTTTTAGAACAGAGATGAAGAGGAATTTCTTTAGCCAGAGAGTGGTGAATCTGCGGAATTCTTTACATATACTTAAGGCAGAGGTTGATAGATTCCTTATTGGTCAGGAAATGAAGAGATATGGTGAGAAGGCAGGAGATTGGGGCTGAGAGGAAAATCGGATCAGCCATGATGAAATGGCAGAGCAGATGCAATGGGCCAAATGACCCAATTCTGCTCCAATATCTTATGATCTTAAGGTCTTAATACATTAAGCACGCAGTAAAATAAAAGCAGAAGACATTATCAGACACAAAGTGGATGTTTTCATTTGCCAAGTAACACTCCTGAGCTGACATTGTTAAGTTCATTCACCTCAACTCTGAAATGATTCCACAACCCACAGACTCACTTTCAAAGTCTCTGTAAATCATGTTCTCAGTATTGTGTATTTACATATTTTTTTATTTGTACTTTTTGACTTCCTTTGCACATTGGTTGTTTGACAGTCTTATAGACAATAGATGCAGAAGTAGACCATTCGGCCCTTCGAGCCTGAACTGCCATTCTGAGATCATGGCTGATCATCTACTATCAATACCCGGTTCCTGCCTTGTCCCCATATCCCTTGATTCCCCTATCCATAAGATACCTATCTAGCTCCTTCTTGAAAGCATCCAGAGAATTAGCCTCCACTGCCTTCCGAGGCAGTGCACTCCAGACCCCCACAACTCTCTGGGAGAAGAAGTTTTTCCTTAACTCTGTCCTAAATGACCTACCCCTTATTCTCAAACCATGCCCTCTGATACTGGACACTCCCAGCATCTGGAACATATTTCCTGCCTCTATCTTGTCCAATCCCATAATAATCTTATATGTTGCAATCAGATCCCCTCTCAATCTCCTTAATTCCAGCGTGTACAAGCCCAGTCTCTCTAACCGCTCTGCGTAAGACAGTCCGGTCATCCCAGGAATTAACCTCGTGGATCTATGCTGCACTTCCTCTACAACCAGGATGTCCTTCCTTAACCCTGGAGACCAAAACTGTACACAATACTCCAGGTGTGGTCTCACCAGGGCCCTGTACAAATGCAAAAGGATTTCCTTGCTCTTGTACTCAATTCCCTTTGTAATAAAGACCAACATTCCATTAGCCTTCTTCACTGCCTGCTGCACTTGCTCATTCACCTTCAGTGACTAATGAACAAATGAATAGTTTTTTCATGAATTCTATTGTATTTTATTTTCCTGTAAATGCTTGCTAGAAAATGAACCTTAAAGTGTATATGGTATCATATATGTATTTTGATAATAAATTAACCTTGCCATGAGCATCAACCATTTCTCACTGCATCACAATAGATGTGTTTCAGAGAGTATGGTGTGAATTTCCTACTAGATCTCACCTTCATTTAGACTTTTCACCTACAATCATATCTGAATCTGCAGATTAAAATCCTGCTCATAGCCTCCAATAAGGTTTTTTTCCTTCATTATTAATACAATGTCATTAATAGATGTTTCAAGGTCTGAGTGGATTGCTCCAGGACAGAAACAAAACAAGGAGTATTTCTTCTGCCCACTCTGCATACAGTCGTCCAACACACACAGGATGACACCCTAAACATAAGAGATTCTGGAGAGGCTGGAAATACAGAACAGCACACACAAAATGCTGGAGGAGCTCAGCAGGTCAGGCAGCATCTGCATGGAATAATATCTAGTTACTTTATCATGAGATTTTATGTTTCCCCATTTTTGCCTTAGCCTTCAGTTTCAAAAGTAAAGACTTTAAATGTATTAGAGCCAGAACTGTCCACCCTTTGGATAAACACAGGAACCAGGAAGTACATTTACTTGATTAATATTTAGTTTTAAGTTGTAAAAGTTTTAGCTTTAAAAGTAGTCTATTTGTTTCTGGAATAGATAGCAGTGTCCAATATATACCCCTTCTTTATCTCTGCTCTAAGTGATATCCAGAAATATAAATATGTAGTACTGTTCTCTTTAGCTGGACATGAACCAGCTTGTGCCTTGACTTGATGTCTGGCTCAGGGCAGGCGTGATGATCTCCTGCTTTGTGTGACACTCCTTTGAATCACATTATCCTGCTACAGTGACACACCATTTTCAGTCCATTAGAATTTCTAGGCTTGGACTTCCAAGTACTGATAGTGAGGAAAGAGTAGCCTTCATGAAATCAACCAAAATGACCTGTGAAGCTGCCACGTGAAATTTGAGAAAATGTCTTTAAATGTGGGACAGTTCCTCCTGGGTCCATTTCAGAGCTAAAGGCCAATCCACAAGCAGGCGAGGATTAATCTGTGACTACTCCCACCAGATCCACAATCCATACAAGGGGAGGAGTTTATTCTGGGTGTGGTCCCTCTTTCAACTGCTCTGTCCATTATGGTTCAAGTGCACAAAACTGGCATAGTGCTGGCTGGTGAGAGATCTGGCAAGTGTCATAGGGTATATCTAACACTGAGAATTAGACATCAAATGGGATTGGCTCCTGACCCATATTGCTCATTTTGCCCCCACGGAACCGTTGGTTCTTTGATACATGTTGTATGGGAATGTCCAGGGTTTTGGTTTGTGGGAGAAGGTTATCAGTACTCTTACAAAACTAATGGGGGTACAATTACCGAAGGATCCCGCTGTACATCTTCTAAATGATGACTCCCACCTTTCCCTTACTGAAAAAGCACACAAAATCTGGCTGGCAGGCCTGACTGCAGCTAAGAAGATTATAGTCCAGCGTTGGAAACCTCCCCATGATATTTCAAGCACTCACTGGCTTCGGAGCTTTCTGGACATTTCTTACCTGGAATTATCATCAGCAAGGGTAAACGATGCATGAGCAAACACAGTCTTAATGTGGACAAATTTGATATCTAACTGAAAAGATCTTCTGTTAAAATAGGAATGTTCTGCCTGTGTATGCACTACTATTCAGTTGGTTGGTGGAGGGGAGAGAGAGGGCTGGAGGAGGGGGTGGGGATGAGGATGAGGGGTGGAGGAGGGATGGCGGTGAGGTTTGGGGGGGATGGCTGGGTTAAACAGTCAAAATATGATCGGCAACTGGTTGCATTGAAAGTAATTTGTTGGTGTTGCGATAAAAATTAGTGATAAAAAGAAATCTGGTAAGCGGACAGTCCCTCTCTATCCATTGCACCTCCTGTCTGCATGGCTCCGATTCCAATACTAGCACAGTGCAGGAAGAGTGTTTGAGGAGTCAGAGAAGATGGGTCGCTCGTCTGGCTATTCCAATGCTTTAAATTCTAAATAATCCTTTCTAACTTTCATTTTCATTTCAGTTCCAATAGACTCATTCCACTGATCAATCCTGGTCCATTTGTATGTTATATTTGTTGAAGATAGCTTGTTTTTTCCCAAAAATAATAGTTTTTTCATTTCTAATACATTAATAACAAATTGGTGATTAACATTGAGCAATATATGAAATCAAAAAGAATAGAAGATTGATGCAAGATGGCACCAGAGCATGGTGACCCATTGCAAGCTGCTGTATGCAGACATACTCACTCCAATCATTCTAACCTCTTCAATGCATTGTGTAGTGATTTGATCTATTTGAACACAATGCAAGACAAGTTTTTCACTGTGTCTTGGTACATGTGACAATAATAAATCATTGGCAATACCAATTCCAATGCAAATCAAGTTGGCATCGCTCCCAGTTACTTGCCTCCCCTCTGTCCCCTCCTCTGTCCCAATTCTGGTTTCTCTCCTGAACATGAGCTCAGTCTCTATTCTAGTTCAATAGCCCGTATTCCCAATTAACTAATCCATCCCTACCACTCCGTTCTCCTAGAGCCCAAGCAAGCCACATTGCTGGTGAAATTTAAATCCTCCTTGCAAACCTCTCAGAAAAATCCTAGCGGGCATCATCACATTGTCGGTCATTTGTAAATGAAGGTTGGATATTGATTGGTGCACAGTTTGCTCCTTGTCCTGGCCTGTAGTGTTACAGTAGCTTGAGCAGTAACTGCCTAGACGGTGTTAGACTTCCAAGTCGGCCTCCTGTAGAGCTATGGTGCTATTTACACCGTGGGATGAGCAGGATGTGTAGACTGTGTCTATTTACTCTGAAAAGTACTAGCACTTTTCTGTTGAAAAACCCCTTTAATCTCTGTTAGTTGAGGAGACAGACTGGTAAATGCAGACACGGCACCATAAAGTCAGTCAGCCAGTTCCCATTTGCAGAGGACAGAGAAGCCCAAAGGCGCACTGTTACTGGTCCTGTCCATTTCTCATTAGAACACAGTAAAAGACAAAAGGTCAGCACACTGACACAGTGCTTCAATTCCAGTTTTATTCATTTTTGGCACAACTGGACATATTAATTGCCAATAGCTCCCAATTAAATTAAAGAATGTTGCATAGTAATGAGAAGCTATTAAGTTTTAATATTTGGGTCTGCTCTGGAAACCTTAATCAGTTTTCAGCTTGGCAAAGTCAGGTATGTTCAGTTATTCAGATGTATTAATCTTCAGTTTCTATAATAAATTGCAACTACATTATTATTAACTCATTATTCCAATTTTGCACTATTTATTTATTTTTTATGATTTGTAGAAATGCTGCCTTTCAATGGTAAAGACTGCCACAAACCAACAAATTTCACAACATATGTCAGAGATGATGGATATGATTATGATTCTGTTGTCAATAGAAGTATTTGCATAAACATCAATTGTCATCAATTTCTATACTATTCCGAATTATCCATACCACGGCACTGAAAGACCTGCTCCGCTATGTATCTAGGGAAAGTTATGATTGGGCATTAGTCTGCGCGCAACATGCACATTTTGAAAGAGTCATAAAGAAAAATGCATTCCCAATGATTATAAAATATTTCGCACTGCATTGACCCTAGCTGTGCTTCAGGTTCCTACCCGCTACCCTCAGAGAACTCGTTGCAGGGGGGCAAGTTAAGGAATTTTGAAACCAGGCAGCTCCTCATTGTCAAGCTGCCTAGGCCTCCGAGGGCAGATCCTGAGGCCCCTTGTATATGTTGAAGTAGATCAAAATAATTTAAAATATACTCTTTCAAATTAATAAATTAAAAATAATAAATGTAATTAATTGCACATATCATTGATGAAAACAAGTTTTTAAAATTGAGTAAAACACAAGCCATTAACATTAATGACCTTTTCTATCCAGCATGGCAACCCCATTCAAGTGAGAGAGGTGGGTACTATATACGTCAGTTACTAATGATATAAAGCTGTCAACATGATCCAGATCTACCCCTGCACTCACCTGTAAGGGGGAAATCATTGATGGTGATCTGCTAAGCCACTGTCAAAGTCTAAATATATTTCTGGTAATTTGGGACCACATGCATAAGTTTGGTGTAAAAAAAAAATTGGATTACAACCTGTTTTTCTTCTGTTAACGTTGGTTAAAACCAAATATTTCAAGGTCTACTGGTAACAGAGAATGTGCCTTTCCACAGGTGACAATCAGGCTCAGTTATGTTATGATGAAAGTCATATCAACATTAAATGAACCTGGCTCTTTCTTTGAATACTTGTTCTACGAGTGAGAAAAATTAGATAAAATCTGCAAGAGTTAAAACAATTGTGTGATATTGATGAATTATTAACATCTGACCTGGTGTCCTGGATTCCACATTTTCCAAGGCTCGATTACCTAGCAGATATATGGCCTGGATTACCTTGTCTGGATGAAATATTACTTTGCAAAGACTGCTACAGAATACATTATTCAAAATTTAAAATGCTATTTTATGATCTTATGCATATGTCTAAATATTTTTCTGAAGAATGAAAAAACTTGTATTGTATTTCAAAGGATAATTTCTAACTGTTGACATTATTTTTTACTGCCAAGATTGGCAAGCAACTGGTCTTATTCCGTGTTCTTGCATTGAGCAGTTTTTCTCTTGGTTGGCATGTGTACAGCAAATGCAAATGTTTTGTACATTTATAAATGTCAATGAAATTTAATCAATGTTTATGTTATGATGAAGGTAATTAGTTTTCCCTTGAATGGGCCTTCAATTGCACACCCTTTGCATGTATATTTATGAGCAAGCAGATGTCTATAATGACATTTTTAAAAAATCTTTCATAGTTGTCTTACTAAACAGTTAAATTGAATAAATAATTTCCTCAAACATTTGTAATTTATTTATTTTGATACTGGTAGCTGTCCAGCTCATCTACAGAGACAGTTTGCACCTCATCCAGGTGCAAATGACTTTGCAGATCTTCCAACCCAACACCAACACTTATATGGATGAATACAACAATATCTCTGCAGAAGTCTCAGTTTCTAGTGCCAGCCTGCACCCAAATTGGTTGCAGCATCATAGCAATTGTAGCTTTGTAGTTCCAGGCCACACTAACTGGTGTGAAGGCTTCTCATGTCTCGGCACAAGCGCAGTAGTTTTCTTTAAAAAGGAATGTGAGAAGTCAGCTGCTCGAAAGGCATGTGGAGTCATTCTAAGAGCTACTTAAATTAATTTTATTGTGTTAATATATCTTAATGAGTCATAGGTTAAAAAAAGTACTTTTCATGATTGCAGACATTGCACGTCCCTGGTAACACCATTGGCTTTGTCAGGTGTTGAGCCTGTGGACATAGCCAGCTGTCTGTGCTCAGACTACACTCCATGGCATTAAGAACTGGGCTCGCCACTGAAGGCTGAGCCACTCCAGAACAAACAGGAAAATGCAGACGGCAACTTCAGGGCAAGGAAAGACACGTGCCCTTATACACAAGCATGTCACAAAGAGCACATTTAACTGATGGGGGGGGAGGGGGGAGGGAAATATTCTATGCCAATGTTACAACAAATAAAAAAAAGGAAATATCTTGTGATTAAAGTAGAATTAGTTAAAATACTGCAAAACTTTTATACATGCTCTAAATATTATCAGGAAACTAATGAGACTTCAACCATATTTCAAGATGCCTTCACCATCTACAGTCATACCTTTGTGAGGTTGCAGATTGATGGGGAGGCAGGCCTTACAATTGGTCAGCACATGTGTATGATGTAGACGCTCTTGATTTCTGCATGCGTACCATCCATGACACCTTACACGGTAGAAAGCCAGACAGCACTAAGACCCTGCTTAGTCAGACTGTCGCGTTGCAAGTTGACGCAACAGGCCAACATGCATAAAGGAGAAATCATCTTCTTGTCTGTGCAGTTGTGTAGCTGATTGTGAGAATTCACATAAGATTAATTTCGAAGAGCACTGAAAAAAATTGCAAGGCAAAGGTGTTGAAGGAGGTGGTGGCATTATGAACTATTAATAAAGCCTGGACTTTCAATCTGGGTGGCAACTTGTCTGCTTTAAGATTACTGCAAATATCTTCCACTATCTGACCCTATATTGAACCTTTCTACTTTGAGGTCCTTCTACCCAGCATCTCTCCATTTCTCTCTTTCGTTTATAGTAGCAGATACACGAGGAACAGCTGCTACTGTGCCTGATGTTCCTGCTGTTGCTCAAAATTAGCCTTTTTTGATTCCATTAGTGGCGCACAGTAAACCAGCTGCCTTAGGAATGACACCTGGGAGAGCTGCAAAATTTAGCTGGCACCTCTGAAGTCTGAAAACAAGGGAGAAGATTCACACACATAGCTCAAATTCTAACCAATGTTTGCTAACCAGCCACCACATACAATTAACACAAGAAATTCTGCAGATGCTGGAAATTTTGAGCAACACACACAAAATGTTGGAGGAGCTTAACAAGTCAGGCAGTATCTATGGAGGAGAATAAACAGTAGATGGTTCAAGCCGAGCTTCTTGCCCCTTCCTTTCCAGTCTTGGTACAAAGCATTGACTGACTATTCCCCTACATAGATGCTGACTGACTTGCTGAGTTCCTCCTGAACTTTGTTTTTGTTCTGCCATGTACAATATCTCTGAACACTTCAAATGGGGCAAGTCCTTCTATTTCCTCAGGAGTCTGCGAGATTCAGCGTGACATTAAAAATCTTGGCAAACTTCTACAGATGTGTGGTGGAAAGTGTGCTGACAGGCTGCATCATGGCCTGGTATGGAACAGCAATGCCTTAGAGCAGAAAATCCTACAACAGTAGAGTATTCGGCCCAGTACATCCCACTCAAACATTGAGCACATCTGCATGAAACGTTGCTATAGAAAATCAGTATCCATCAAAGATCCTCACCACCCAGGCCATGCTCTTTTCTCACTGCTGCCATCAGGTAGAAAGTACAAGTGCCACAGGACTTGCACCACCATGTTCAAGAACAGTTACTACCCTCAACCATTAAGCTCTTGAACAAAAGGGGATAACTACACTCATTTAAGGACTCTTATCGTGTTATTTCATGCTCATTATTTATTGCTATTTATTATGTCTGCATTTGCAGTTGGTTGTCCATAGTTTACAGTTACTGTTCTATAGATTTGCTAAGAATGCCCACAGAAAAGGAATTGCAGGGTTGTATGTGATAACACGTCTGCACTCTGAGAACAGATTTTACTTTGAGCTTTGTGTAGCCTTACCTTGGTCTCACAGCCAAGAAACTCTGAAAAAACTGCGCTCATTCAGTTAAGTAACCAACACACCAGAACTTTCAAGCCATTTACCTGATGTGTTCTCTGTTAGTAACATGGAACATTTGGGTTAAAGTGCATTCTTTTTAGCATTGCTTAATTACTGCCTGCTCTCAAATCCACCTTCCCACAGGAGGTGAACTTCCTTAACAGTCTATAAAATGTAAATAGATCTGTTAGTTTCTTACGTGACTTTAGCAAAATGATTTTCTGCCCAAGTATGAATTCCACTGTTACATAACTGTACATCTTCTGTATATCTTATCAAGCTAATTTGGTTAAAGGGCAGCTGACACTGATTCATCTGTTCACGTGAAAACAATTTTGGTCATATAATGCCATCGTTGTCCTTCTTTCCAGTCAACTACTACTAATCTCTTCATGAGAGTCTTGACATTTTCCATGTTTTGTAACATTTGCTAGGTTGACCAAGGATAACATTTAGAGAGAGGTTTTCTTGGTAAACTGTGCACATAATGACATGTTTGGACTATAGGATTATCAAACTTCTTACTTAGCAAACAAGAGAAAATCTGCCGATGCTGGAAATCCAAAGACACACACACACACACACACACACACACACACACACACCTGGAGAAACTCAGTAGGCCAGGCGGCATCTATGGCAAAGAGTGAATAGTTGACATTTCGATCTGAGACCCTTCTTCAGGATTTCAGTGCTGATTAGGCCTTTCTGCCACTCTGTGCCAGCAGCCCCACATCTATGATTAAACCTCACCCAATCACTGGACAACTTACCATGGCCGATTAGCCTACGCAGTACATCTTTGGACTTGGGAGGAAACCGGAGCACTTGGGGAAAAGCCCCTGCATTCCAAGTGGAGAATGTACAGAGGCTCCTTACAGAAAGGTGCCAGAATTGAACTCCGGAACACCCCACACTGTAATAGTGTTGCGCTAACTGCTACTATAGAATATAATTATATAACTATAGAACCTTACAGAGCAGAATGAGGTCACTTAGTCCATAGTCCATCAGAACTCTACCTGCTCTCTGTGAGTGCATCACCTAATGAAAGATCATCAACCTGAAATATTAATTTTGTTACTTTCTGCACAGATGTTGCCTCTCCTGCAGAAGTTTACTGGTTTTTTCCCTTATAATTTTCGTACCTACATTTTGGTAGGAATAATCAAAATAGGTCATACATGGTAAATGGTAGAGCATTGAGGAATGCAGTAGAACAGAGTGATCTAGGAATAATGGTGCATAGCTCCTTGAAGGTGGAATCACATGTGGATAGGGTGGTGAAGAAATCTTTTGGTATGCTGGCCCTTTATAAATCAGAGCATTGAGTATAGGAGTTGGGATGTAATGTTAAAAGTGTACAAGGCATTGGTGAGGCCAAATTTGGAGTATTGTGTACAGTTCTGGTCACCAAATTATAGGAAAGATGTCAACAAAATAGAAAGAGTACTGAGGAGATTTACTAGAATGTTACCTGGGTTTCAGCACCTAAGTTACAGAGAAAGGTTGAACAAGTTAGGTCTTTATTCTTTGAAGCATAGAAGGTTGAGGGGGGACCTGATAGAGGTATTTAAAATTATGAGGGGAATAGTTAGAGTTGACGTGGATAGGCTTTTTCCATTGAGAGCATGGGAGATTCAAACAAGAGGACATGAGTTGAGAGTTAAGGGGCAAAAGTTTAGGGGTAACATGAGGGGGAACTTCTTTACTCAGAGTGGTAACTGTGTGGAACGAACTTCCAATAGAAGTGGTAGAGGCAGGTTCAATTTTGTCACTTAAAGTAAAATTGGATAGGTATATGGACAGGAAAGGAATGGAGGGTTATGGGTTGAGTGCAGGTAGGTGAGACTACATGAGACTAAGTGTTCGGCATGGACTCGAAGGGCCGAGATGGCCTGTTTCCGTGCTGTAATTGTTATATGGTAGCTTTCTCACTCTATTTTGTGCTCCTGTTTACAAAACTGAATAACCAATATACTTTTCATATATTGTATATTTCATATATTGATAATATATTATCAATTAGCCTAGCCAGCAGCAAAGAAAGTTATGAAGTTGCTACTCAAGTGTTTGCATGCTTCAGAATGTTGCCGATAACATAAACTGCTTTCCAAAGTGCATCAGCTCACTTTGATGTACAGTAACTTGAATCTGCCATTTGTCTGCTCAGTTCATTGCTGAAATAGACTGTTTTCCTCCTTATTATTAATTTTGTCACCACTTTCAACTTATGCAACCTTCAAAGTTACATTGACATTTAAGGTGATTTCTCAGGACAGATATAATGAAGACAAAATGAAAAAGGATTACATAGGTCATAAATATTAAAGAAAAAGAGCTTTGAGCATTGCAAACTAGCTTTCACTTCTACTAGACTGTCATGACATTGGACAATAATTATGAGGTGGATGCTACAAAGAATTATAATTAAATGCAATAAACAACAGTAAATGGACATGGTTTTGTTCGACATCACAATCACCACTCTCAATTTAACACCTGCATGTCTCTTAACAGACATGAATCTGAAGGCAGTATATGGTGATATATATGCACTTTAATAATAAATTTTTACTTTGGATATGAAGATGTTAACAATTGAAGCTAATTACTGCAACTAAAATCCATTGTTTTAGAAACACTGGAAAAGCAAGCCATAAAAGTTAAAGTATTTAAGTTAAGTATTGCAGGATCTCAGTGGATACAGAGAATGGGTGAACTGAAGAGGCGTAGTAAGGAGCTAAATGTCTGCTTTGAATCATATTGGCAATTTCACCTTCCTCTAATGTGTTTTTCTCTGAACTCTTAATTTTCTCCTCGCACTGCTCAATGACTGGCAGGATGATCAGATGACTTGCTGCCTCCCTGTAGCTAACCACTGGGAGGTTCCTGTAGTTTTTAATGTTAAGATTTTATATCCTGCAGTTTTAGTCAATTATTTTCAGCCTTAGGCTAAAATTTCACAAAGCATAAATTTACTTGGATGTGGTAGTTCTCTTCATTCAAGTTGGGCAGAGTCCATGAAAATACAGATCGTGTATGGTCCACAAGAAGGAACAAACTGGGTAGATTATTCAAATAATTTTAAATTTTAAAGTGGCAAAAAGCAGGGTAAATGAGTACAAGTGGATAGCTCTATTAGAGACATTGGATCAATTGCTTGAGTTAGTGGGAATAGGCAATGTTTCTACTTGCTCCCTTGATTAATTTGCACAAAGTGCACACACGGAAATTTAATATGACATCAAATAGTGTTACACCCTCTCTCCTTCTCTGCCATCAGGTATTTTGCATGCTAATATGTTATGGCATAAACTAAAATGGCAAACTTCATTCGCTGCCCAAAGTTTATGCTCTAATCATAAGTTCTTGATCAATTGCATTCTGAAAGACCTATTAATTCAGCTGCCACCTCTCCACCTCATTTCAAATTGATCTGTATCAAAACAGTCATTCTTATTTAATGTTCTTATAGATTATAATTTTACTACCATTTCAGGTAGAACATTTCACACCTTGATAGCCCTTTGTGTTAAAAAGTACTTCCTAATATCTGTTACTAGTTTAGCCATGTTCTTAAAACACTAATTTAGACCAAGTTGATTCAAATCAATCATCTTTTTACACCATGATGGATCTTCAGTCTCACTTCCATTTTACTTTTAGGAAATTCTATTATATGATATATTTTCCAAGCTTTTTCATCTTCATCCAAGAGAATAATTGAGTAACTCACTTCATAAAGGAAAACAGAGATGATGGAAGCACTCAGCCAGTCTGGCGACATCTGTAGGGAGAAAACCAAGAGTTAAATTTATTATCGAAGTACGTTTGTACAAATGCACACTGCAGCCACGTTATTATACATCTTCTGTGCCTAATAAAGCAGCTACTTGATGTATGTTCATGGTTTATTGTTGGAATCAAGGAATGATGTGTTGTGCATTCAGGGATGCTCTTCTGCTCACACTGTTGTTAACCCATCGTTATTTTAGTTACTTTTGCCTTCCTGACTGCTTGAACAAGTCTGACCATTCTCCTCTAACATTAAGGCATTTTTCCCCACAGAACTTCCGGACACTGGATGTCTTTTTGCATTTCATAGTATTCTTTACAAACTCTAGAGACTGTTGTGCATAAACATCCCAGGAGATCAGCAGTTTCTGAGATACTCACACCAGCCCACCTGGCACCAACAACCATTCCACAGTCAAAGTCACTTCGATCATATTTCTTCCCTATTCTGATGTTTGATCTGAGCAACAACTGAACCTCTTCAGACTACGTCTGCATGCCTTTATGTATTGAGTTGCTGCAAGATGATTGGCTGATTAGATACACACACAAAATGCTGGTGGAACACAGCAGGCCAGGCAGCATCTATAGGAAGAAGCACTGTCGACGTTTCGAGCCGAGCCCCTGCATCAGGACACCCGAAACTTTGACAGTGCTTCTTGCTATAGATGCTGCCTGGTCTGCTGCGTTCCACCAGCATTTTGTGTGTGTTGCTTGAATTTCCAGCATCTGCAGATTTTCTCATGTTGACTGATTAGATATTTGCATTAACGAGCAGGTATACAGATCTACCTCGTAAAAGTCGCCACTGAATGCACATTACCGTGTAAAACTCTTGGGTACATTTTTAAAAAACTGTAAAGAGCAGATGCTTTCAAAAATAATGAAATAAAATCTTTCTAAATATCAGAAAAAATCCTATAAAAAGCAGTACTCAGTAAAAAACTAAATCAAATAAATATTTGGTGTGATCACCCTTTGCCTTTAAAACTGCATCAATTTTCTTAGGTACACTTGTGCATTTTATAAGCAAATGAGCTGGTAGGTTGTTCCAAGCATCTTGGAGAACTTGCCACAGTTCTTCTGCAGACTTTGGCTGTCTCATTTGCTTCTGTCTCTCCAGGCAATCCCATACAGCCTCGATGATGTTGAGATCAGGGCTCTGTGGAAGCCACATCTTCTGAGACCATATGTAAAACAGACATTTGGCACACTACTGTATGTCAGCATATACTACCTTGAGATTCATTTTCTTGCAGGCTTTCACAGTAGATCAAAGCAAAGCAACAGAGTCAATGAAAAACTGCACACAAACTAACTAATTCTAGCATACAGCCAATGTGCAAAAGAAGACAAACAGTACAAATGCAAAATTAACAGTTAATGGTAAACAAGTAAATAAATAACACCGAGAACATGATCTGTAGAGTCCTTAAAAGAGAGTCCATAGGTTGTGGAATCAGTTCACTGTCTTAACTCCTTAATCAGAAGTGGGAGAACAAGGAGGCATATGAGTTTTCAGCTGCAGAGAAGGTGGTGGGGGATGGAAAGGCAAAAAGTCAGACTGGAAAGGCTGAGCTTATTTTTCTTGAAATAGAAAACTAAATGTAAAGGATTAGAAGGAAATAGATTTGCAGCACAGTATAGTAGAGGTATCCTTAATCAGAGGCAATAAGGGGACATACAGAAGATGTTTTTTTTTCACACAGAATGTAGTTAGAATTTGAAATGCACTGATTGAGAGGGTGGTGAAGACAGCTTCTTTCACACCACTTAATTTGTAAAAAGATGAACACTTGAGTCACCAAGGCAAAAAAGGTTACATACCAAGTGTTGGTAAATTTTATTCTACATTCGTACTGTAACTTTTAACTTATTTATACAGTTCATTATTCTTTATAATTGTTGAATGTTGTTGTTTTCGAATGTCGCACCCTGGTCAATGCAACATAGCAAACTCCTAATAAATGTAAATTTACTGCATACCCCAAAGTCTACCCTTGAACCTTGATCCTTGAACTGGGATCCAAGTAGGTGGGTACTTGATGGTCGGCATGGAACAGCTGGGCTGAAGAGCCAGCGTCTGTCCTGTGGGACCCATGACTTGGTCTCTGAAATGGTGAGAACAAATGGATTAATGTGGCAGCTGGGGGCAGATTCCGCACTGTCCATGTTTTGTGCAGTTAATAGAAGGCTGCAAGGTGGTCATTTTGCACTAATGAGATGGAAATTGTGAGCTAAAATTGCAGATGGATGGTTTGCTTCTGAAGCGAGTATAATGGAGCTCAGAGGGTTTATAGGTCTGACTGGGCAGCCACTTCCTTCCCCTCTTAGACATACAAGGTCTTCTCTCCACACCTGACTGATAGTACGTGTGAATAATTGGGAGTATTAACCCTATCTACATATTATGCTGGACTTCACACTGGCTGTATGAATCTTAATGTGGTGTAAGAGAATATTTACTAAATATGTTCATTGGCTAGATAGTAAATTGCAATTAATAATAAACTGCAAATTTCTATCTGCTTCAGGTCATGAGAAAATAATATTTTAAATAAGGAATTCTGTGGTTGTTGCAAAGTTAGATGTAAGTGCAATCTTTGTACAAATTTCAATGAACCAAACTAAGTTTTTAGGTTGGAAAGAAATGACACACAGAGGCCACTTTATTAGGTATGCCTGTACACCTGCTCGTTAATACAGATATCCAATTAACTAGTCACGTGGCAGCAACTCAATGAATAAAAGCATGCAGTCACGGTCAAGAAGCTCAGTTGCTGTTTGAAACAAACATTCGAATGGGGAAGAAATGTGATCTAAGTGACTTTGACTGTGGAATAATTGTTGGTGCCTGATGGGCTGGTGTGAGTATCTCAGAAACTGCTGAACTCCTGGCATTTTCATGCTCAGCAGTGTCTAGAGATTAGAGAGAATGGTGTGAAAATTATACAAAAAATACTAGTGAACAGCAGTTCTGCAGGCAAAAAAATGCCTTGCTAATGAGGGAGTCCAGAGGAGAATGGCCAGACTAGTTCAAGCTGACGGGAAGGTGACAGTAACTCAAATAGCCACCCATCACAACAGAGGTGTGCAGAAAACCATCTCTGATTGCACAACATGTCAAACCTTGAGGTTGATGGGCTACAGCAGCAGAAGACCACAAACGTACACTCAGTGTCCATTTTATTAACTACTGGAAGTATCTACTAAAGTGGCCACTTAGTGTATTTTCCATGTACGTATAATACTTGAAGATAACATCTTTGTAAAATATATATAATCATTTTATCCACTTTCTAACGTCTAAGGTAGAAATCCAACTTTGACTTCCAAGTAACAGCATAACAAGTCAAATCCTTTGATATAAAATAACTCTATTTGTGGAAAGTTTTATGTTTATTGAATTCAGTTGAGTAGGGAGCTTAAATTTTGCTTTAGTTCTTTCAGTTTAGCATACAGCCATTACAATTCAACATTTTTGGCAACATAGTTATGTAATTTTGTGGAGAATAACCATATTATCATACAAAATGTTTCAAGTTACTTTTAAAAAGACATACAAGTCTAATGTGTCCTATATCTTCACATCTGCAAAGTTTTCACTGTAAACTCAGCCACATTATTCTTTTTCCATCTATAGCTTTTGACAGATTTTGTCTGTTGGGCCAGAAGTACTTGAAAGAAGCATTGAAAATGAATGAAGATGATATTGCCTTGATTGTCTGTACTGAGGGTATCAGTAATAATTTTATCGTGTATTATGCTGTGAAGCTTTTACTTCAATTGATGTGGTTGTGTAAAACCATAGTTAATTCTTTGGCTCCGAGGGCAGAACAGAGGCGTGTCAATTTTCATGCATATTTTAATATTTGATGCACAAAATCATGCATGCCATTTAGGTCTGTTATATATCGAAATCAATGGAAAATGATCTCTTTGTGCATCAATAGATGCTAAAAATTCAGATCAACTGTTTCAGATTTAATAGAGACTGAACAGACATGTGTCTTATAATGGGGCTTATTTATGTTTCATTTTGGGAATTAGAGCTGAATGCTTTTTGTGTTGGAATTGTTTTTGACTGGGATATATCAAATGCTAGAACTTTATTTTCTGGTGTGTATAGGTTTCACGTAAGTCTTCATGAAGGGTCTTTGGACTATTGCAATTTCACTCATAATTTCACGCATTATATATTCATTCACAACAAAGAGTGTGAGAGAGAAAGAGTGATAGAAAGTAGAAATATTCACCTTGATTTTAAACATCATATTCTACTTTAAATAACCATGGGTTTCCTCTGATCAAAAAAGGTTGAGAAGTGGCGATGTTTTTTTAAGATTGCATAGAAAATGTTGCTACAACATCTATAAAATTAGAGAAATTGATTACTACACACTACTTTCTCATTTTTGAGTAAGTAGACCATGGATTTATGTCTTGGTCTAAAGACACCATATCACCATGGATGATCTGTAATCTATGCAAAAGACTTTTGGTAGACTGGCAATTTATTTCACTACTTATGCTGGACATGGAACTCAAAATGGATGCAGTATTAATAACACTGGAGCATAACCTTAAGGGGAACAATTTGAAAGGATGCCTCGTGTTTGCCTGTTTACTGTATATATTTTTCAACATGATCTCCTTTACACACATTTATCCAGAACAATAAAATATCTTATAACATTCTGTAGTGTTTAGAAGGCATATGGCTGGGTAAATGTTTAGAGAAGTATGGGCTAAATGCCTCAAATGGTTCTAACTTAGGCTGACTCATTGGATGGCATAGGCAGGCTGGGCAGAAGGGCCAGGAGGTAGAATCTCAGATGGAGATGAGAAGATGTACAGGAGTGAGATATACTAGCTAGTTTATGTTGTCGCAGCAACAATCTTGTACTCAATGCCAGTAAGATGAAAGAGCTGATCAGGAAGGGTAAGATGAGGGAACACAAACCAATCCTCATAGGGGGATCAGAAGTGGAGACAGTGCGCAATTTCAAGTTATGAGGAACCAACCTGGTCCCAGCATATCGATGCAGCTACAAAGAAGGCAAGACAGTGGCTATATTTCATTAGGAGTTTGGTTTGTCACTTAAAACACTTGAAAACTTCTACAGATGTACCATGGAAAGCACTCTGACAGGCTGCATCACTGTCTGGTGGTGGTGCTACTGCACTGGACCGAAAGAAACCACAGAAAGCTGTAAAATTAGTTGGGTACTAGCCTCCAAGACATCTTCAAGGAGTAGTGCCTCAGAAAGGCAGCGTTAATTATTAAGGACCCCCATCACCTAGGACATGCCCCCTTCCTATTGCTACCTTCGAGAAGGAGGTACAGAATCATGGAGACACACACTCATCAATTCAGAAACAGCTTCTTCCCCTCTGCCATCTCATTCCTAAATGGACATTGAACCCATGAACACTACCTCACTTATTTATTAATTATTTCTGTTTTTACACTATTTTTAATCTAACTATTTAATAAATATATATATATATATACACACACACACTTACTGTCATTGATTTACTTATTTGTGTTCTTCTTTCTCTATTATAATGCGAAGTTTCACAATACATGCCACTGATAACAAATCTGATTCTGATTCTATTTTCATGCTGTATAACGCCATGACTGTATGAGCTTCTTCTAATTTTTATCCAGAGTTTTACACAATGTATGTTACTTATTGAAATATCAAAAAGTCTAAGGGAATCTTTTAATTAATGGAACATGGTGATACGTGTGTTTCACAGTATCTAATCAATTTCTATGCTTTTAAAATCAATAGTGCCGTAAGGGTAGACATTCTACACCAAATTACCACACAAGACTGCACAAATTAAAATATATAAGCATGAGAAAGTCTGCAGATGCTAGAATTCTAGAGCAGCACACACAACATGCTGGACCAACTCAGCAGATCAGGCAGCATCAACACAAATGAATAAATAGACAACATTTAGGGCTGAGACCATTCATCAGATCTGAGAAGGAAGGGGGCAGACACCAGAATAAAAAGGTGGGGGGAGGGAGAAGGAGGAGAGCTAGAAGGTGATAGGTGAAGCCAGGTGCATTGGAAAGATAAAGAGCTGGAGAAGAAGGAGTCTGATAGGAGAGAAGAGTGGGCCATGGGTGAAAGGAAAGGAGGAGGGGACCCTGGCAGGCGAGAAGTGGCCAGAATGGGGAAAAAGAAGAAGAGGGGAAGGGACAGAAAAAAAATATTTACTGGAAGGAGAAATCGATGTTCATGCCATCAAATTGGAGGCGACACAGACGGAATGTAAGGTGTTACTTCTCCACCTTGAGGGTCACCTCAACGTGGCACACAAGAAGGCCATGGACCGACATGTCGGAACGGGAATGGGAATTGCAATTAAAAATGGTTGACCACCAGGTAGTTCCAATTTTGGCGGATAGAGAGGGGCACGATGAAGCTGTCCCCCAATTTATGATGGGTCTCACCAATGTAGAGTAGGCCACATCGGGAGTACCAGACACAATAGACGACCCTGGCAGATTCTCAGGTGAAGTGTTGCCTCACCTGGAAGGCCTGTTTGGGGCCCTGAATGGAGGTGTGGAGGAGGTGAGTGAACAGGTGTGGCACTTAGGCGCTTGCAGGATTAAGTGCTGGGAGGGAGATTTGTGGGGAGGGATGACTGGACGAGAGAGTTATGGAGGGAGAAATCCTTGCAGAAAACAGAGGCGGGGGTGGAGGTTAAGATATGTTTAGTGGTAGGATCCTTTTGGAGATGGTGGAAGTTGCAGAATATGAAGTGTTGGGTGCAGAGGCTCATGGGGTGGTAGGGGTGAGCGCAGATGTTCAGGAAATGGAGGACATGCAGGTGAAAGCAGCATCGATAGTGGAGGGAGGGAATCTTTGAAGAAGGAGGATATTTCTGGAAGTGAAATCTGCATCCTAGGAACAGATGTGGTGGTGGCAAAGGAACTGAGAAAAGGGAATAGCATTTTTACAGGAGATAAGCAAAGTAAAATATGCCTTGGCCTCCACCTCTGCATCAATATATTAATAATAAACTGTCCGGTGAGCATCATAATGCTGAGTTTCGTAAAACTTGTTTTATCTTAATTAATGAGGTTGTGAACCAAAAGAGATGAAAACTGCAAACTAAGAAAATTGATATGAACATATTGAATGTGATTGGCATCCAAGTTTACATGTAATTCACTTCCCCCTTCAGTGACATACCATGATTAGAATGGATAACCACATACAATATATATCAATCAATGCAGTGAGACCTCTTCCACAGCACCTTCCAATCCTGTAACCAGTGTCTTACACTGGGTCTCTCCAAATCATACACTGCCCTGACTTGGAAATCAACCACCTGAGTCCAAACTCTGAGGCTCACTAACCAATTACACAATCGAAACATCTTTATCACATAAGCTACAGCAATTCAAGAAGACACTTTTCAATACCCTTTTTCCAAGCATTAAGGTAAGTTTGGAGAGATGAAAGCAGTGTTGATAATTTAGAGTCCTGAAAATGTTTATTAAGAATAGGGAGAATACAAGACCTCTTAAGAAATTAATATACAAAAATTATTTTTGTTTTCTACAGGTAATAAAGAAAATGCTACAAAATGTTCTCTGCTATATGTAATTCTACAATGCATTTAAATATTACAGAGACAAGTTGGATCAAACTGTCCTGGAAAATAATTTTAACTGAAAATTCACAACACACTCTGTGAACATTGCACGTTTGGCCAGCAATTTAAGAAGTACAAATGTGTTATACATTTCAAATCTCCAGAGCTTCCTGCTGAATTTAAGCCAAATGCCTTTAGTCTTTCATCTCAGTTTGGACTCATTTTATTTTTAGGAACTCTCTGAATTTGCACATTAAGGCCATCACATAATGATAATGTTCACACTTAACAGCGCAATTGCCCTCGTACAAGATGTTGATTATCATTGCAAAGACGATAAATATTCATGGCTCAGAAATAGAACGATTTTTAAAAAAACTGAATTTCATCCTTGCATGTCATAAATTATTTAAACATAAATTTTACTACTTTAAATTTTCTTTCCATTTCTTCCATGTAACCCGATGTTTTTTTTTACCCCTTACAGTACAATTCTGGCTCTAATTCATCCTTCCTCGTCATTCCCACTCCATCTCTATATCTGCTACAAAGTTAACTTGGAGTATACTTCAATTTTAAATTGCAAAGGAAGAAGCATTTCCCTTCTGCAAGTTTATAAATTTCTCTGTTAGTCACTTTTCAACACACATTTTAGGCAATTTACACATCTGAGCTTTTTAACAACCATTATACTTTGTTTACAGGCAAAAGTGAAAAGGCTTTTAGTTAGAGAACAACAAAATATTCAATTCATGAGTGAAAGTTATTTAGCCATGATGATGGCTAAAGCTGGGGATATACAATGTATATTGATACACAATTAATCAATCTGAATTCTGTTATTTTGCAAGCTTTGCATTTATAAAATTATTAGAGTTCAAAATTTCAAAGTAAATTTATTATCAATGTTCATACAGTATGCCTCACCATATACTACCCTGCAATTTATTTTCTTGTAGGCACTCACAGCAGAATAAAGAAATACAATAGAATCAATGAAAAACTACACACAATAGAAACTGGCAAGCAATCAATGTGCAAATGAAGAGAAAATGTGCGAATGCAAAAGAAACAAATTATAAGTAAATAAATAGCGAATACTGACAATACGGGCTGTAGAATCTTTTAAAGTGAGTCCATGGGTTGAATTCAGTGATCAGTTCAGGTGTGAGGTGAGTGAAGATATTCACATTGGTTCAGGAGCCTTATGGTTGAAGAATAATAACTATTCCTGAGCCTAATGATGTGGGATATAAGGCTCCTGGACCTCTTTCCCAGTAGCAGCAATGAAAAGTGAGCATGGCCTGGATTGTGGGGGTCCTTGATGATAGATGCTGCTTTCTCATGGCAACGCTCCTTGTAGATATTCTCAATGGTGAGTCCACCACTTTTTAAACTTAATTATTTAAAATTTTTTTTTACAATATTTGAATGTGGTGTAGGAAAAGTCGTCCTGGGTGCTAATATTACCATAGAAACTCATCTAGTTCTGATGGAACTCTGCCACCTTTACCAATTTGGCATTTAGTTGAGCCCAGACCCACCAATGTTAGTGACTCTCTTGCCAATCACAATGACTCTTTGCTGGAAATGCATAAGTCTCATTTCAGCACATCAGGCTGAATGTTAAGCTACCTGGGTGTTTTCAAACATCTTTTTATGCAACTACATTGTTCTTCTGTGGGTGACCTGAAAGAGCAAATGCACCGACGATACCAAATAGTTTGGTGAACTATAAATAGGTGAAATCCAATTTCAGAGCAATTGTATTTGATTTGGATGATACTTTTTTAAAAGCTAAATTGCTCATTTGTTTGGTAGACTAGTTGATGGTATGTTTGTGACATTTTAATGGTAACTCGCCTATATTATTTTTAGATTCCTTTATCAAGGTTGGGGCTGAGGACAATGTTACTTAGGCCTTCTTGTCAGGAAATTAAATACTGCTGCCAAGTCATAACCTTTCTTGCACTCCTCTCACTGCCCTCTGATAGCTACCTCCTGAAATGCTTTTTTTTTCTGCTGATTGTTACGCTCGTGTTAAGCATTTCCTCCTTTGGATGTGAAAGGAGAGGTCAGTGTCATTTTCTTCTGCTGTATGTGTTGTAAGTGCAAGTATTGTTCTGTGTCCTTTTGAACTAGGAATGAACTGTCCTAATTTTAAAAAACTGCCTGAAGCCTGATCAGTCTGTGTTTGATTACATATTCATCGATGCTCTCTTTCCAAAATATTTCCACTATTCTCCGCATTTACGGTCCAGCCTTCAACTTGATTGACCTTTGAATGCTGAGTTTCCGTTTGCAGGATTTTCAGCTTGCACATGTTTGTTATCAGGATACAAGTCTGAGAGTGAACATTTTGTAAAAATTTGCGATTTTAAATTAGATTAATGCCAGCCATGGAACATACAAGTACTAAAGAAGTTGGAAATTTGCAAACAGCCTTACATCCTATGCCTGTCAAAAGTTAACATAAACCTACATGTCATATACCACTAAAAAGGATTTCATAGTCAGATTATGAGGGTGAAACTGGTCTTGCGGAGTAGTGCTCAACGCGTGACAGAGATCAGCAGCTGTTTTTCTCATTGGCTACTTTTTATTTCTCGTGATGTCCTCTTATTTTTATTGGTAACAGGTTTTGCATGTATCTGCAAAGCTATTTACTTGGAAGTCTTAGCAACATCTATGGACAGTCTAATACAATGGTTCCCAACGTGGGGCGTATGCCCCACAGGGGGGGGGTGTAATTTGATTTTTAAGGGGGGCAATTCGAGAATGAGTTATTAACAGTGAATTTTTTCTAGTAAGTCTGTGTGAGTATGAGTGTGTGTGTGAGTTAATACATATGTGTATATACGGTATGCATACATAAAAATACTTGTGTGTATGTACATGTGTAATTGCGTATGTACTGTATATATAGTGTATCACCATCATTACAACAATCAAATGGCTTTCATAATTAAATTAATGAATTGACTGATGTAGGAAGGAACGAATGAACAAGTCCAAACGCGTAAGAAACTCGTACGAGGTTGCGCCAATGCTGCTTTTTGCAGTAGCTTTCGGTTCTTGGTGGTGTGAAAGTGTGTACATTGCGTCATCTCTTTTAAACGGTGTATCTGTCTTTGTATGCTGTAGAAACAAATCGGCATTGTTTTATTTATTATTATGACTATTTTAATATCACTTAATGTTCTTTTTTTTATAATTTCTTAGTAATTTCTTCCTCAGAACTTTAACAGTCCTTTGGTTCTTTTATTTTTCTCTTTCATGAATGCCGTGTTCTTTGGAAGCTTGTTTAAACCAAGTTATTGGTCTTTTAGGCTTCCTCCAGGTGAATAGGAGTTCACTTTTTGAATAATAAGAATTATATATCACCACAGGGGGCATCAGGATTTTAGAGGTGATTAGGTGGGGCATGGCCGAAAAAAGATAGGGAACCACTGGTCTAATACAATCCATAGCAGTCTACAGGAAGTGATTTACTGTTTGTATTTCATGTTTACATTACACCTGGAGAAAAGGAGATTACTGAGATCCACCAGAGAATTGTCAAAGAATATTTTAAGAACATTGTAAATAAGGCTGAAAGAGTACGGAGAAAATTTACAAGGATGTTGCCAGGTCTGGAGGACCTGAGTTATGAGGAAAGATTGAACAGGTTAAGATTTTATTCTTTGGAATGTAGAAGATTGAGAGGAGATTTGATAGAGGTGTTCAAAATTATGAACAAGGCTTTCTCCACTGAGTTTGGGTGGGACTGCAACCAGAGGTCATGGGTTATGGGCAAAAGGGGAAAAATTTAAGGGGGGCCATGAGAGGGGTACTTCTTCACTCATAGGGTCATTAGAGTGTGGAACGAGCTGCCACTGCAAGTGGTGCATGTGAGCTTGATTTCAATGTTTAATTCTGGATAGGTACGTGGATGGTAGAGGTGTGGAGGGCTAGGGTCTCAGTGCAGGCCAGTGGGAGTCAGGACTTTAAATGGTTTACCATTGATGGCTGAAGGGCCTGTTTCTGTGTTATATTTTACTTGCCTCCATGAAGATTTCCCAAGGTTGCTTTAGTGTGCATTAAATGGAAATTGAAAAGCAAAAACTGCTGGCACTTAAAATTTGAAAAAAAAAGCAGAAATTGTTGGTGATACTAAGCAGGTCAGGAGCTTCTCATTAGAAAGGAACAGCATGACTGCTTCTAGTCGATGACCTTTCTTCAGAACCATAAAAGAAAGGAAGCAACACTGCAGAAAATTACAGCAATTAACTTATCACAAAGAGGTTCAAGAATTTGAGTTCCTGGATATTTAAGGTGCATGGCTCTTCCAGGAAGAAGTTACTGAAGAAGCTGTAAAACTTTACAGTCTATAATATCAACTTGCACGCCTGAGTTTTACCTTTAAGTTAAAACTTCGGGAATTCACATTTGCTGGAGTTTTAATACAAGTATCCCATTTTATCCAAAAATGCATCACATCAGGGGAGTATATAGGTCATACAATATATATAAAGTTTTTGAATATGAAACTAATGATCCTCCATTTCTTTGGACTTGGTATGAGAATTGTGGAGTGTTGAGACTAGTCCAGCACTGCATTTAATTTGTCAAAGGCTGACAAATAAGCAATGTGGAAAAAGACAAATTGTGCAAACAAATAAAGAGATGCTGAGAAACAGAGTTGTGAAGAGTCCTTGAAATAGAATCTGCAGATTGTAGAATCCATTCAGAATGGTGGTGCATAGAATCATCCATGCTGATTCAGGAGCCTGTAATAACTGTTCCTGAACTTGGTGGTGTGGGACCCAAGGCTTCTATACCTCCTTCCTGATGGTAGCAGTGAGAAAAGAGAACACCCTGGATAGCAGGGGTCCTTGATGATCAATGAAGCTTTCCTGTGGCAATGTTCCACGTAAGTATGCTCCAGAGTGGGGATGGTTTTGCCCTCAAAGGACTGGCCTATATCCACCATTTTCTGTAATTTCCATGTAAAGTTTGTTTTCTGTTTTGAAACGCCAATTGCTAATAAGTATCACTTTAATAGAGAAAAGCCATCAAGGTACTTGTCTTAATGAAAAATGACAACAGTTATGTGCACATCAACCTCGTTCTATTATTAATTATTTTCACAGGCTGCTTGCAGCATATACTTCTGCCATTAAAACCACTAGTAAAGGAATTGTTATCCTAATGGTTTCTCTAGAGCTAGCAGCTTATTAAAAAATAGATTTGTCTATCAAAGTCAAATCATTTTTAGAACATCTATGCTGTTTTCTGAATGATACATTATCAATTGATTTGCATGAAACTCCAACTGGAGTCAAGCTTGAAAGAAATCCTTATGAACAGGCTTATGCATTTAGATTTAATTTTCTAGGTGGACATAATCCGGTGGCATGTTGATGTAGCCACTAGCATAATACTCCCTGTAAGGGGATTATCTATTCTCCCCATCACTGCTTAGGTTTCCACTGGGTGCTCTGGTTTGCTCCCACATACCAAAGTCATTCGGGTTAATACTTTAATTTGTCAAATGTGTGTAATCAGGCAACATGGGGTAATTGGGCCAGAAGGCCTGTCACCATGCTGCACCTCTACATAAAAATATAAAATAATGCATTCAGCACATTATCCTGTGCGTTATTCAGCTCTTCCTGCAAACACAGAGAACGTAACAAAAACAGTAAAGCATTTAATGGATTCAGATTTTTAAAACAATTATACAAGCTATCTGAAACCCAAGACTTTTTCCCCCCTTTACTCAAGTATGTGTTTTCATTTCTAGTTAAAGGAACACCACTGACTTTATCAGTTTAAAGTCAATCATCACAGCAAGCATAAAATGTTCTCATAATAATTCTGAATATTGTTTTAATGATACTCTAATGATAATGAGTATTATAATTTAAACACATATAACTAGATTGAAATGAGAGTTATTTAAGTGTACTGATCATTATGGTACCTACCCTACTACATAGAATAGATAGTGTGCCAAGCCCATAATTATAACTTTCTCTGTATTAGAGAAGGGGATACCAAGGCCACCTTGTTAAGAATAGACTGGAACATCCACCAAGCAATAAATATTATAAAATTCCAACAAAGTGAACTGTTCTTCCACCTTCAGTAAATCACCAAACTACAGCAATCTGTAAACATTTAAGAATTCACAGCAGATAGTATTGATCAAACAAATATTTGTATAAAAATATAATTACATTTGAGAGTTCACCATTGCAACAACAGTTTCCAAGCACAGTAACGCTGGTGGTCATAAGCAGTGTGTGATCTTTGACATAGCTGGAGATTGTTGTGAAAATGCTGTCGAGTATAGTGTGACTAATACCATAAATCACAGAAAGAAATGCCCTTCAGCGCTCCAGCTATGAAAGTGCTGTGTAATCATTCAATACCTCTGGTTATAAAAGAATTGTAATAGCCCTTATAGCAATAAAGTGGAAGACCCGTTGAGGATTTTAGTGTAGACACAGCTATTGTCAGAAGAAAGTAATACTCTTTTGATTGTTTTGTTTTATGCTTACTCTAGAATTAATAGTGAAAAGCCATTACTGGCTGTAGAACTTAATCTGGATCCAGATTTCACTCTTTTGGCCAGGTTCTAATCTGTTAAGAGCATCCAAGATCATGGTGATCATAAACCATCATATGCATAAATGATGGCTTCCATAAAAATGCTTTTAAAACAACTTTTTTTCTTTTTTTACCTCCAAAGAACTAATAATTGGCATATTTTACTTCAGGCAAGTAAATTCAGCATAGTCAAGGACAGAAGCTGAACAAGTAAATGCTACCCTGTCATCAGTATGTTTCCAAGTTGGATGACATGAATAGAATTTGCTCATTTTTCCTTCAGTGATATTTCTGGAAATTCTCCTGAGGATTTCTGCTACAGAGAAGTCATTGCCCAAATGATGGTTATTGTAGATTTTGTAATATATCCCACCTTTGAATTATAAATCAAAATTATATAATGTGGTTAAAAAGAAATTTAATATTTTGAAAATATTCTACAGCTATATATGCATTTTCATTTCCACATTAAATCCTAGAACAATCCATCAAATAAAATGTGTTACATCATAACATTCATACAAGACAACATTTTTGAATAAACACAAGAAAGTCCGTAGATACTAGAAATCCAAAGCAAGGTATACAAAATGCTGGAGGAACTCAGTATCAATGGAAATGAATAAACAGTAGACGTTTCAGAGCCGAGTCCCTTCTGCAGGAAGTTTTTTTAAATGTCAATTCCAGTACTCAAGTGTAAAGGGGAACAAATAATTGTTACTCCGGATCCGATGCAGTACAAAAAAAAATGTAAGGAACACAATAATTATAATAAAACACAATACATTTAAATGCACAAGATTGCTTATATATATATCAATTGATTGTATGTCTATAAAGTGACATCAAAAAACACTTGTTTAGAAATTGGTTTTCTGCAAATAAAACAATGATTACAATACAGTCTCTATCATAAATGCAAAACATATAATAAACTTCATTTCCCTTACTGTTTTTCAACAGCATAATCTGCTTCATTAAGTTCACCTGAGATTGATCTCCTTCAGGCAGGACATAATAAAGTCTCATCACACATTGATAGAACAAATGATGCTCCAAGGTAACCAACTAAACTCCCAACTACTGTATGTGACTATTGCAAACTTATCAACCAAACCTGTTTCATGACACTTCCTGGCCACACTTTCACAATCAGACTGGATAAGTGAGCACAAAATAACAGCAGACTGGTGGGAGACAAATGCCTCAGCATTTGCTTCATTATCAGAGAGAAGAGAAGAGAGAGCCTCTTTAATTACTGAAACTGCCATGCTTCAGGAGGCACACAGTCCACAGGGGGTGGTAAACTCATGGATTATTCCTACTTATGACACTTGAGGTTTCCCTCATCTCATCATCTCTTTTCATTTGCATAATATAGTAGTGTAAACATGTCCCTAAATATGGTGCACCCTCACAATTACCCATTTGTTAAGATAGCCAGGAAATCCAAACTGCCCCTGGCAAATGGGAAGAACTACCACCTGGCCAGACCTCAGTTCAAGCACAAGCCCTTAACTTAATAATGATATGAAATTGGAAGCAAGACCTGCATCTGATAAATTGCTGAGAACTTGAATAGCCCAGGTGGAAAGTATAAACCAGCTGCTTGCACAGTCATGGTAATACAAGGATACCACTAGAAAAATATTTAGAAAGGACTATGTTGAGATGCTTGGGTCACTGGCCAGTCAGCCAGCAATGCTGAGTGAAACTTCACAGGGGATTAAAGGGTCCATTTCCAGCTTTGTATAGAGACTGAAGCCCATTGACTAACACAGCACTATTTCAGTCATTGTACTCAACTAGAATCTGTGGGTAATCACATCAGAATCAGGCATACTATAGCTGTACAGGCAAAATATAGATGCAGATGTGGTCTTCATCCTGTCCCTTCCATTCCTGTTCCTCCTCCTGTTCCCATTGGCGTTCATCAACTGCTGACACTGCATCAGTTCCAGGTTACGGAGAATAGACACATTCTGTACCTGGAGATACCTTGAGTACCATTTTAAAAGGTGCTTTCAGATAAACCAAGCACCAAACTCACCATTTCAAGAAACCAATTGCAAGCTCCATGTTGAGACATGCAGTGGAATGGTTCTCATTATTTGCCCACTATTGTGTGGCTGACTACACTGAAGTACTATCATTAGCCATGTCTTTAGAGGGTACTTCTTGTTGCCAAGCAGCTGCTGGTAGTATGGCCTGGTGGTGAAAGATATGGTCCAGTGGATTGCCTCAAAATTGGCACTTCTCCCCTGGTGTGGAAACACGAATGTCCAGGAGTGGTAACGACGTTGAAAAGAGGTGGATACAGGCCAGCCCTTCCCACCAATGAGCGCATTTACATGGAGTCCCGCCACAAGGAAGCAGCATGCATCGTCAAGAATGTCCACTATCCAGGCCATACTCTCTACTTACTACTACTACCAGACAGGAGGTACAAAAGCCATAGATCCTACACCACCAGGTTCAGGAACAGTTATTACCCAATAAACATCAGGCTCCTGAAGCAGCATGTATAACTTCATTGACTGCAAACTCTGTACCGATTGTACAACCTACAGACCCATTTTCAAGAACCCTCCAATTCATGTTCTCAGTATTATATTTTTGTGCAATTTATCATCTTTTGCATATTAGCTGTTCAACAGTCTTTGTTTATTATGGCATTTCATAACTGCAGTTCTTTATTAGCAAGAGCAGGGACAGGTGAAGTGGCCATTGTTGGAGTGTTAGAATGGGGAGGCTTTGGCTCAATAGGCTTCCTCGAGGTAAATATCTGGTAAGTTTCTTCTTTATCATTCTTCATTCTTCATCTGTTACTGCATTGTTAAAGTAGTGTGAGTGGCTCCAGGGGCTGTGTTGTGCTCTTTGTGGGAGATGTCAGAATTCTGGGAGACCTTCAGTCTCCAGGATAACCATATCTGCATTAGGCGCACCTAGCCACAGTTCCTCAGAGAACATGTTAAGGAACTGGATATCTGCTAAAGAAGAGAAAGTACTTCAAATGCAGGATGAGGTAACCATGGCTGACAAGGAAAGTCAAAGCCAACCATTAAAGCAAAAGACAGGACATATAATAGAGCAAAAGTAGTAGGAAGTTAGAGGATTAGAAAGCTTTTAAAAACAACAGATGGCAACTAAAAAAGCATTAAGAAGGGAAAAGTTGAAATATAAAGGTAAGCTAGCCTATAATATCAAAGTGGATATCATAAGTTTTTTCAAAAAAATTAAGAATAAATAGAGTCAAAAGTAGATATTGGACCACTGGAATGATGTTGAAGAGGTAGTAATAGGATACAAGGAAATAGCAGATAAACTGAATTAGTATTTTGCATCCATCTTTACTGTGTAAAACACTAACAGAATTCCAGTTTTGAAAGTGTCAGGGAGCAGATGTGCGTGCAGTTTTTATTACTAAGGAGAGGGTTCAAAAGTTCATTTATTATCAAAGTACACAACTCTGAAATTCTTCTTCTCCAAACAGCCACAAAACCAAGAAAGAAAAGAATGGCTGCATGATCATCAACCCCCTCCCCCCCCCCGCAAATTCCCACTCCCCACACAAAAAAAAGAACAAAAACAGAACAGGCACATTGGCCATTAAATCCCCCTCCACGGCACACAAAAAATGGGAAAGACCAGACAAGAAACACAGAATATAAAAAAACCATAAGACTGAAAAAAAAATTTAGTCCAAGTCCATATCCAAAATTCAGAAAACCTGGGTAACATTCTCCGGCAGGTCACATGAGCTTCCCTCTCTGGCAGCAGAGCGATCCCACCTGTGATTAAAATTCAGCATCCCATTTCCAGCCGCAGAGCGATCCTACCAAAAATCAAAAGGCAGGCAGCTGGCACTCACCTTTCGCATTCACCTCAATCTTTCACCCCACCCCATCACTTTCATCGGCGAATTATGTAACCTTTAATCGGCAAAATGAAGTTGAATATTAGCTCGCACCCCATCCCACAGTCTTCTCGCCACAAGGTTTGCACGCGCCACCTCTGCCTCCCAGAATCCTTTCAGAGACCGCGGAGCACTGAAACATCCAAACGATCTCCAAACTGCAAATCACAGGCTCCAACGGTTCAGAAATCACATTCATCCTTACATCATTAATAGAACAAAGCAGAACTAACTACTGGAAATTTGATAGGATAAAAAGAAATCCAAAGAAAAAGTCTAACATTTCCAACGTATCTGACAAATCTCCTTGACTGATAGTCCTCGGCATTGAATGAAGTCTTCTTGGTTGCCTGTAGATTCTCCATGAGGGACATCACAGAGCAGGGAGAAGAGTATCATAGTTTTAGATTTTACATCTAGGTTATAAAACTGTTGATAGATATTGACTTCTATAAAATGAAAAGATGTAACCACTTGATTTAATTCAATGAACTGTAGTTAATGTTCAATAAAATAAAAAGCATAGCAAAATTATAATTTTGATCAATATAAGCAGCCAAATGAAGAAATTAAATTCAAAATCATTGCAACAGAAACTTCAAAGTTTTAGATTTTCCAAGTGAGGCTGGCATAAAAATACAAAGAGTATCTGCACTTTCTATTAACAAAATATACTTCCTTTTGGTGGTCGCTAGCAACCAAGGCCAACTTGCTTCTACTCTGATTTGCAGACTCTGGGATAGTTACTGTGGGAAATAGAGAGTCATTCACAAATGGGTCTGATAGGTCAGGTGGGTGGCTACCCTGTGCAGAACATCTGGATGCATCTGATGGATGTCCTCAAGGTAATTTGTCTAGTTATGAGCTAAAGGATCCCAGTAATCAATAGACTGGGGTTCCCAACCTGGGGTTCATGGATCCCTTCCTTAATGGTATTGGTCCATGGCATAAAAAAGGTTGGCAACCCCTGCTCTAGGAGTTCATGTCTCTAAAACATAAAGGACATTACTGCTGCCCAGTGGACCTTGAAGATCCTTATCTTCAAATGCCCTTTTCCTCACTTGACCAAAGTCTGTTCTTGCACATTGGATGTGGTGGTGAATTTCATAATTGGGCTGTCTTTCCTAAGACGGTGCTCCCAAGAAAATGGGAAATTGTCCCCATGCCCCAAGTTCTTATAGTGAACCTTTATAGTTGTAGGGAATGTCAAGTAGATGATCCGGTTGGTGAAGGATCAGGATGTGGATGCTCAGTGTAAATCGGTATATTGGTTAAGTGTTGTCATATGTGCCGAGGTACAGGGGAAAAAACTTGCTTTGTACATCATTCCTACAGGTCAATTTATTACAACAATGTATTGAGGGAGTGCAATGTAAAATTATAACAATGTACAAAGAAAGTGCATTGCAGGAAGACAATAAGATAGATTGTGAGGTCAAGAGTCCATCTTATTCTATGAGGGAGCTGTTCAACAGTCTTACAACAGTGGCAACATCCCTTGAAATGAGCAGTCAATGTTTCGGGCTGAGACCCTTCAGAAACGTAGACTGCTTATTTCAACGGATGCTGCCCGATCTGCTGAGTTCATCCAGCTTGTTTGTACGTGTTGATTTGACCACAGCATCTGCAGTGTACTTTGCATTTATAACAGTCGGGTAGAAGCTGTCCTTCAGCCTGGTGGTACAAGCTATTAGGCTTTTGTATGTTCTGCCTGATAGGGGTGGGGGAGAAGAAAGTCTGTCCAGAGTATTTGGGGTCCTTGTTTGTCCTCGCAACTTTACTGAGACAGCAAGAAGTGAACAGAGTCTATGGAGGGGCCAGTTAAGTGCTGAGCTGTGTCCACAATTCTCTGCAGCTTCTTGCCATCATGTGCAGAACAGTTGCCACACCAAGCAGCAAAGCATCCAGACAGGATGCTTTCTATAGTGCATTGATAAAAATTGGTGAGAGCCAAAGGGGACATGCCAAATTTTTTTAGCCTCTTGAGAAAGTAGAGACATTGGTGAGCTTTCTTGGCCCTGGCATCAAATTGGTTGGACCAGGACAGACTATTGGTGATGTTCCCTCCTAAGAACTTAAGCTCTTTACCCTCTGGACATTACAGTTGATATAAACCACCCCACTACCTGAAATCAATGACCAGCCCTTTTGCTATGTGGACATTGAGAGAAAGGTGGATATCATGTCACCATGTCACTAGGCTCTCTATTTCCCTTCTGCACTCTCCTTCATCGTTATTTGAGATGCATCCTGATAAGGTGGCATCATCCGCAAACTTGTAGATGGCGTTAGACCAGATTCTAGCCATGCAATCGCATATGAGTATGACAATAGAATATGTCAGAACTCATAATACCAAATGTAAATTACTGATAAAGGTAGGAGTTTGCCATTGATCAAATCTAAAATTACAATGGGAAACAAGTACTATTATTCTAAGGACTGGAGGCTTCCATCCACTTAACAGAATAAACAACAGTACAAAAATTCAGTATTTATTCCACAATTGACCTTACTTGTACTCCTGAAAGCTGTTTAGTTTAGTTCCCAAGCACAACAGTTGTGATATAGATCCAGGCTGTTGTAAAAGACATTTACAACTAGCCCAAGGAGTACTGGGGGCATTTGAAAAAATAGACCTTCATTAATCTAAAAGTGAGACTCTCAATTGTTCTGTCTTATTGTTGTTGATTACCTTAAGGATAGAGAATGCTGGGCTGGCTTGGGATGTTGCACAGTTATAAGTTTTGCTGTTTAAGTGGTTTAAATAAACAATACCTCCAGACTTTCATTTTACTTATTGCAACTTTCAAGTATATCTGAGTTGAATCTCTGTCACTATGTAAATCTACTGTAGTGATGCTATCAACAGGATTGCTTAAAACTGCCAATTTCCTACTACCATCGTTAATCTGGATTGATGCTGAGGGAGTTTCAATCTACACCCGTCATAAACTATACTGGAAATCTGGAGTTTCAGTTCTGAATGGGATACAGATAGCGGCTTATTCACTGGTTTGAAATTTTAATATAAAACATAGATCTGGTTTTGGAGTACAGTTCAAGTTTGTGTTTATTGTCATTCAGCCATATACATGTCTCCAGTGAAATGAAACATATTTAGGTGTGTGATGAGCATAGAAGCAGACCTTTAAATACACTCCACCATTCCATTAAGTCCAGAACACCACTTCATTCAACTCTTCATTCAAGTTTGCTGAACATGAATTACTATGCTTGTAAAACGGTCTTGAAATAAGCAGTCTTAAGAGACAAAGTCACACCTATCTGCTACTTCTGTAAAAAAGGCTTCCTTTAACCTATCATAAAATGGCTGAGGAATTTAGTATTGTGTCCTTTGTTCTAAATTTTTGTTTCATATAACCTACTAAATCACTTTATTATTTCAAACACACCATATATTCTAGAATCCAACCTACCAATGGCAAAGGATTACTTATCAGGTAAGGGATCCTCTGGAGAAGAATGAATTCTACTGTGAGATGAGGACTAAAATCTTAACATAAGTAAACTTGACTGTTTGGTTTTTGAGATGAATAGCCTGAGGTAGATTGATAATCTAATTTATCAGTTATCAGTTATCATCCCAAGATTAAAATGGTAAATAAACAGTAGCAAACATTTAAAGAGGTATTTCATAACTATACTATTGAGATATCAAAATAGAAAATGCTCTATTCACTGTTAATCAGAGATTAAGGATAGTATCAGCCTAAGTGGAATTTATAGGCTTGCCATAAAAATAGTAGACTGGAGGACTTTTAGAAGCCAGAAAAGAATAAGTAAAATCATAATGCAGAGAGAAAAATAAAATAAGGGTTAACTAATAAACTTGTAAACTATAAAAATTTGCTGACATGTTTACATACTTCACATATAAATAAAAAAAGGAATCAGGTGAAATCAGTCTTCAAAGACTGCAATGGGACAAGTTATCATGAGGGGTAAAATATAGGTGTCATATTCAAAAATGTTTCTATTATTCTCACCGTGGATGACTAAACAAACCAGAAGTTGTTGAGAACTAAAATAATACATGAGGGACGTAAAAATAATTATGATTGATAGCAAAAACTGATTAAGAAATTAAATAGGACAGATCTCCTGCACCCAATGTCCTTTAATTTTAGTTTTAAACTAGATAGTGGTCTTGGTGATATTCCACTATTCCCCAGATTATGGAAATAGTCCATGGACTGAAAAATAGCAAAAGCACTATTCAAAGTGGACAAATGTGAGAAAATAGGAAACTACAACTAGCCTGACAGCAGTGTAAGGAAAGTGTACATGATTAAAATTCTCTTTTGGAGAAGATAAGTCATTTAGGGAGAATCAACCAAACTTATTGAAAATGAAATTTGTTTCTGACAACTCCCTCTTTGAAAATATATGTGGTGCACTCTTGGCAGAGTAGTTACCCCTTTCTTCCCCTTCAGTTCAATCTAAGGGAATTGACTTGTCGATCTCCTCCTGGCTGTAATGGATTCTCACTCTAACATTACGAAATTCTGCCTTTCAGATTTTTATGTTGCTCCTAATCTCGACTAAAATCCCTGTACTGCATCACTGAATTGGTGTAAAATTGAATTTCCATTCCCGTGGTTATTAAAATACCATTCCAGCAATAACAAGAACATCAGATTCCCCAACACAACATGGAGGAAGCATCACCTCACATCCGGGGACTCTGACCACACATCACATGATCTTGAGTCACAAACCAGAGGGCGGGGTAGATCTGCGTTAAACAGCCTCACGTGACCTGTTGGTGGGTCTCCCATTTCAACTCTGTGGAAATAAACAGCCTGTGCCCTAATTTACTTTACTCCTTGCATCGAAGTATACCCAATTAAAATTTCCAAACTGTCAGGGCATCCTTCTTACTATCATTATGTCCTATGCTTTTTAATCTCACTCACTAATTCATTGTCTTCCATTTCCAATTTCATCTCTCCATTCCAAATCAAGTGTTCAAGATTCCATATCTTTGCTAAGCTATCTCAAATCTGTCCCAATACCACTAGCAAACCATCTTCTGATTAAATCCTATAGGAGTGATTGAATGAGGTCATTCTACACTTAATTAAGAAATGAAAGACAAGATTGGCTTGATTTTAGGACTCCTGGAGAAGGGTCTTGGCCCAAAACACCAACCGTTCACTCGTTTCCATAGATCTGCCTGACCTGCTAAGTTCCACCAACATTTTGTGTGTGTTGCATTAGCTTTATTTGTCACATGTACATTAATTGCCACTGTTTGTAAGGAATTTTTACATTCTCTCCATGACTATATGGGTTTCCACTGGGTGCTCCAGTTTTTTCCAATGTTCCAAAGATATATAGTAGGTTAATTGATGACATGGGTGTAATTGAGTGATGCAGGCTCATTGAGCCAAAAGTCCTGTTACCGTGCTGTATCACTAAATAAAATAACTAAATAAAAATAAATGAAACAAAACACGGAAACATATTGTGAGATGCACTGTTTGCATCGATGACTAGCACAGCCCAGGGACGCGCATGGGGTAAGTATCGCCACGTTTCTGGCGCCAACACAGAATGCCCTCAACTCAATAGCACTAAGCCTAATCTGAACGTTTTTGGAATGTGAGAAGAAACTAGAACTCACACGGTCGCAGGGAGAACTTCCAGATTTCTTCAGGACAGCAGCAGGAACGGAACCGTGTGTCACCCGTACCATAAGTTGGCGTCATTGAATTATAAGATTCTAAAGAGGATTCTTCGAATAGAAGCTGGCATCTGACGGCCACTGGCCTTGGCGTTAAGAGTTGTACCAGATGCACCGAAAAGGTGAAGTCCCACCTCGCAAAGTAGCAACACTGACTAAATGCAAACAACAAGAGCAACATAAGCAAGAATCCACAGATGCTGGAAGTCAAAGTAATACCCACAAAATGCTGGAGAAACTCAGCAGGCTAGGCGACAGCCACGGAAGAGAGAAAACAGTTGGCATTTCAGGCCATTGACTGTTTACTCTTTTCTATAAATGTTGCCTGGCCTGCTGAGTTCCTCTGGTGTTGCTAAGAAGAGCAACATGTACTATGTAGAGATCAACAAGCCCACATCCAAGAGGTCAGATCAAATTTCAGTAGCCCCGCCACACTCTGTCCTCATCGCAGTGGATATCAAGACTGATAACGGAAGGAGGAGGTTGCCAAAGCATCCAAACATCCCTCTTCTGCTACTCAAGAGATTGTTCAGATGCTGGAAATCCAAGCAATATGCACAAAATGCTGGAGGAACTCAGCAGGTCGGGCAGCATCTGTGGGAAAGAGTAAACAGCCAACTCCTGATGAAGGGTCGCAGCCCAAAATATTGCTTACTCCTTTCCATAGATGGTCCTTCCTCTTTTCGTTGTTTTAATACCTACTGAGTTGATCATTTCAAAAACAAGTAAGCTTTGCACAAAGTATATTTCATGGTGTTAAAAATTGCCAGGGATCAGCATAATCCATAAAAATAATCAAGGGATCTAAATTCAAATGTGGTTGTAGATGGAGGAACTAAATATCAGTCAGACCAAATGTCAGGTTACAAGCATCTCTTAAGCTGTCTGAGACTAAATTTAAACAAGTCAAAAAAGTTTCAAAATCAATAATATTTAAGCAGTTTCAGAAAAGTCACGGGAGTTCATTACTTTTATAATGAAATACACTTGTCTATTTTCGGGTATTTGGCAATAACTTAAAACAAAATGCCAAAGTGTTACTTTTCTCAGCTGTTAGTAGCATTGGGCAAATAAATTGCTGCTTTAGGAAAAGAAAGAAACGGAGAAAACAGAGAACGTTTGTTGTTTGCGAGTTTGTCTAGTTTGTGGTGTGTCAAAATGGTTATTATTGCCGTATCTGAATGCCACTCCAGCGAAGAAATACGTTGGCTTTGAATATAAGAATATCATTCCTTTTTGACTGACACCGAATTGAACCTTGAACTAATAAAGAGGACATTCATACCGGGCTAAAGGTGAAGCAACCCCACTTCAGCCACATGGTTTTCACAAGAGCTCCAGCTTTCTGAGGTCAGTGACGTCAAGGAGAGGCCGACATGGCCCAACTGACAGGACATGTCACATACTCACATCTGACTTTCAGCTCCCGGGGTTAATCTGCAGTGAAACGTTGGACCAGGGTTCAGCGTTGTCCACTGAAGTCAGATATGACTATTTATTTGACAGGCCTCTCAAATCCTCTGCCTCGCAGACCAGGAAGAAGATGCATGTAATTATCTATTATGGAAGGCCGAGGAGGAAAATGAAAACCACAAGACCAGATTGTTTTCACAGCAGACACGATTTATCTCTCAGTGCTCCCTCTGTTCTTTTATCGCCCAAGTTTCAACACGTGAACATTAATAAAAACAAAAAAGGGTTACTAGAAAAACAAGTTTAAATTATTTTAGAATCTGTCTCAGCCATAACCCTCATCATCCTCATTTCTGAAGTTATTGAATGCGCTTTATTTGAAAGCCGATGTTTTAACTTTAAATAGCTTCTCAGTTTCTACTTTGTGGAGTTGAGGGGCTCTTGTTCGCGTTCTCTCTCCGGTTGAGCTCAGTTCAGCCTCTATTGTGATGAGCCTTGAGATCAGAGAATTTAACTGACCGGGAAAAAACGTGCAAACAAAATAACAGTTTAAGTATCGGGGGAATATGAAATAAAAATGCCTTGACCATTGTTACACTGGGTACAGACAGAAATCATTCGTGGTGCTATGAGAATTTAAAACGGATAAAATGTTTTATTCTGGCAAATTATTCGTCAACTCCATCAGCTGTGACTGTAGATATGTGCAGTGTCCCTTTATTATCTATCGATGCCAGCCACAGACACCAAAACTGTTCATTAAACAAGAAACGTTGTTTTTCTCTGTTTTTTCTAAGCATAAGCACTGGTACTGTTGGGTTTGAGTTTTGAGTAATGAGCATTGATTTCGGTTATAAAAACAGAAAGTGTTGGAAATACAATATTCGAACAGCGATTTCAATATCTTGCTCTTTCCATTGACAATATGATTCATAACTAAAGAATTCGTGCAAATTAATTTCACGCGAGCCTCCGGGTCAATCAGCGCAGAATGGAAAATGTGACATCAAGGTTTCGATTTAATAGACCGCGGAATATTGAGCGGAAGATGAGAATGCACAATGACATTTTGTATCCTCGTCCTTCTGACTGTTCCAGCGCCACGACTCCATTCACTGAGGCAAGTGCTGAAGATCAATGTAGTTTATCTGGAGACCCATTAACAAAACTGTTAACTTCAAGAGTTCCTATTAATCAAGTGGAGACAGTAGAATGCACTTGTTTGCACGCTACTGCAAATAATAACTGGAAGGAAAACTGTGCCAGATTCAAACTCTGCCGTTAAGAAATCCTATTTTGGCTGAACTCGGAAAACTCATCTTATCTGCAGACATATTAAAACGCGTTCGAATATGTCAATAAATATGCCCAACTACTTAGTAACAGTAAACACTAGAATGTTTGCACTACTAATTAACAGGGCAAGCAGCACCTTTAGAAATGAATAAACTGTGGCGGTTTGGAGACAACACCCTTCTTCGACAGTGTTTGAGGTTTGCAACTGGGGTTTAAACAAATATTGGACGTCATCTTGCATACATCAAAGTTATAACTAAATTGAGTGTAATATATTTTAATGTCCGGATAAGATGAAAGAATCTAATTATGAATGGAAGACAGTCCAAAGTACGTGTCATATTAATTTATACTGTATTGTGACAGAACTCTATATTTAGCATTAAATAAAGATAACTTATTATTACATACATAAAGTATTCCAAGCTGCTGTGCGTGGTCCTGATTTGATGCAAGCGTCGTTTGGATTGCAAGTCCAGAAAAAACAAAAATCCACAATGTGAACCAATAGAGAATATTAAATCTATTAAACAAAAAAAACCCACATTGAACAATGATAGCAAATATTTTATCAGATCTGACAAATAGATCTAAACATAATTTACGTCAAAAGCTTAAGTCAAATGAGAATTTGTTTTCTTTTTCACAATAGTGAGATATAAATGGCAAATTGTTATTTGACTTTTGAAATGCATCAGCAATGACATAATACTCAGTCAAAGACGGTCTGTGCAATTCTGCAATACTTATATGTCATAAGATGCTCTAAATCATGACTTCTCAGATTAGAATATCAACTCTGGACATGCACTGCAGCAAAACTATTCCACAGACATGAGATTATTAGATATAAGGTAGCTGCCTACACTTTCATGAGGACTCTTATTAAAATAATTGATATTCAAACCAAAAGTATTTATGAATAATTAAGCAACGCACACAAGATGATGGTGGAACACATCAGGCCAGGCAGCATCTATAAGGAGAAGCACTGTCGACGTTTCGGGCCGAGACTCTTCATCAGGACTCCTGATGAAACATTATCCACATTTCAAAACCAAAGGTCAAATATAGTATTCATGATAACAGTACTAGGAGAAAATTGGCTGAAAGGCAAAATATACCACACCAAATTTAGAATTTTTTGTATTGTATATTTTATAGTGTTTTGCTTCTGAGAAAGAAGCATGCAATAAGAATTTACAAGAGCCAGGTGACTGATCTCTGTTTTACAGTCTTGCCTTTTGCTTTTTCTATTTTTTTTGTTGGCAATTGACTAGTCAATTAGGTGCACTGGGAATATAATCTCAGATTGCATTACTTCTTTAATTTTGTATCTGGAATTATCCTTTTATGACTCCATTTTGGTTGAGTAGAATGCACATGTTAAGAGTTTTAACAGAAGAGAAGTGGAATTGATGTTTCCACTGGCTGCAGAAACAAGGTTCCAAAATAAGTGGTCGGATATTTAGTCACAGACAAGAGAAAATCTACAGATGCTGGAAATCCCAACAACACACAGAAAATACTGGAGGGACTCGACGGGTCAGGTAGAAGGGTTTTGGCCTTCTAGTAGACACGTAGATTGGGAAGCTCATTCTGTAAAAGGGCTGGATGGTTTAGAGTTTGTGAAATGTGTGCAGGATAGTTTTTTGCAACAATACATAGAAGTACCAACTAGAGATGGGGCAGTGTTGGATCTCCTGTTAGGGAATGCGATAGGTCGGCTGACAGATGTATGTGTTGGGGAGCAGTTCGGGTCCAGTGATCACAATAGCATTAGCTTCAATATAGTTATGGAAAAGGACAGGACTGGACCTAGTGTTGAGATTTTTGATTGGAGAAAGGCTAACTTTGAGGAGATGCGAAGGGATTTAGAGAGAGTGGATTGGGTCAAGTTGTTTTATGGGAAGGATGTAATAGAGAAATGGAGGTCATTTAAGGGTGAAATTATGAGGGTACAGAATCTTTATGTTCCTGTTAGGTTGAAAGGAAAGGTTAAAGGTTTGAAAGCACCATGGTTTTCAAGGGATATTAGAAATTTGGTTCGGAAAAAAAGGGATGTCTACAATAGATATAGGCAGCATGGAGTAAAGGAATTGCTCGAGGAATATAAAGAATGTAAAAGGAATCTTAAGAAAGAGATTAGAAAAGCTAAAAGAAGATACGAGGTTGGTTTGGCAAATAAGGTGAAAGAAAATCCGAAAGGTTTCTACAGTTATATTAAAAGCAAGAGGATAGTGAGGGATAAAATTGGCCCCTTAGAGAATCAGAGTGGTCAGCTATGTGTGGAGCCGAGGGAGATGGGAGAGATTTTGAACGATTTCTTCTTTTCTTCTCTTTTCTTCTCTTCGGTATTCGCTAAGGAGAAGGATATTGAATTGTGTAAGGTGTGGGAAACAAGTAAGGAAGCTATGGAACCTATGACAATTAAAGAGGTGAAAGTACTGGCGCTTTTAAGAAATTTAAAAGTGGATGAATCTCCGGGTCCTGACAGGATATTCCCCAGAACCTTGAGGGAAGTTTGTGTAGAAATAGCAGGAGCTCTGACGGAGATCTTTAAGATGTCATTAGAAACGGGGATTGTGCCGGAGGATTGGCGTATTGCTCATGTGGTTCCATTGTTTCAAAAGGGTTCTGGAAGTAAGCCTAGCAATTATAGACCTGTCAGTTTGACATCAGTGGTGGGTAAATTAATGGAAAGTATTCTTAGAGATAGTATTTATAATTATCTGGATAGACAGGATCTGATTAGGAGTAGCCAGCATGGATTTGTGCGTGGAAGGTCATGTTTGACAAACCTTATTGAATTTTTTGAAGAAGTTACGAGGAATGTTGACGAGGGTAAGGCAGTGGATGTAGTCTATATGGACTTCAGCAAAGCCTTTGACAAAGTTCCACATGGAAGGTTAGTTAAGAAGGTTCAGTCATTAGGTATTAATGCTGGAGTAATAAAATGGATTCAACAGTGGCTAGATGGGAGATGCCAGAGAGTAGTGGTGGATAATTGTTTATCGGGATGGAGGCCGGTGACTAGCGGGATGCCTCAGGGATCTGTTTTGGGCCCAATGTTGTTTGTAATATACATAAATGATCTGGATGATGGGGTGGTAAATTGGATTAGTAAGTAAGCCGATGATACTAAGGTAGGAGGTGTTGTGGATAATGAGGTGGGTTTTCAAAGCTTGCAGGGAGATTTATGCCGGTTAGAAGAATGGGCTGAATGTTGGCAGATGGAGTTTAATGCTGAGAAGTGTGAGGTTCTACATTTTGGCAGGAATAATCCAAATAGAACATACAGGGTAAATGGTAGGGCATTGAGGAATGCAGAGGAACAGAGAGATCTAGGAATAACAGTGCATAGTTCCCTGAAGGTGGAGTCTGATGTAGATAGGGTGGTGAAGAAGGCTTTTGGAACACTGGCCTTTATAAATCAAAGCATTGAGTACAGAAGTTGGAATGTAATGTTAAAATTGTACAAGGCATTGGTAAGGCCAAATTTAGAATATTGTGTGCAGTTCTGGTCACCGAATTATAGGAAAGATATCAATAAATTAGAGAGAGTGCAGAGACGATTTACTAGGATGTTACCTGGGTTTCAGCACTTAAGTTACAGAGAAAGGTTGAACAAGTTAGGTCTCTATTCATTGGAGCGCAGAAGGTTGAGGGGGGATTTGATCGAGGTATTTAAAAATTTGAGAGGGATAGATAGAGTTGACGTGAATAGGTTGTTTCCATTGAGAGTAGGGGAGATTCAAACGAGAGGACATGATTTGAGAGTTAGGGGCAGAAGTTTAAGGGAAACACGAGGGGGTACTTCTTTACTCAGAGAGTGATAGCTGTGTGGAATGAGCTTCCTGTAGAAGTAGTAGAGGCCAGTTCAGTTGTGTCATTTAAGGTAAAATTGGATAGGTATATGGACAGGAAAGGAGTGGAGGGTTATGGGCTGAGTGCGGGTAGGTGGGACTAGGTGAGATTAAGAGTTCGGCACGGACTAGCAGGGCCGAGATGGCCTGTTTCCATGCTGTGATTGTTATATGGTTATATGGTTATATGGCCCAAAATGTCGACTGTACTCTTTTCCATAGATACTGCCTGGCCTGCTCAGTTCCTCCAGCATTTTGTGTGCGTTGGTCAGATACCTAGGCCAGAGATTAGAAATGTTGCATTGCGATAGGGACCACTCAAATTAGGGGTCCAGCTGCAAGTCTGCAAATACTCAGATGAGAAGAAGGAAGCACTTTCATTAGTTTTCTTCATGAAAGAGTACCAATAAAGGGAAATACAGAATGAAGAATAATAGATGAAGACTGGGAAGTACAGAATATTGAAATAAAATTGGCATATTAACAGAAGATAGTCTCAAAACTAAATAAAATTATTCCTGGCAACGAAATGCTGCAGATTTTATTCTCCAATCCCCTTTGGCTACGTATTGTTTTGGAGAACTACAAACAAAATAGAAAGTTCTGGTAATTCGCAGCAGGTCATGCAGCATCCACGGAAAAAGAAAGCAAACTAACATTTCAGCTCAATGGCCTTTCATCAGAGTCTTTGAAAAAGTGTCTTGTACAGTGTTGAGTAGTTCTCGCTTTTTTTTAATTTAATTTCAGATTTCTGGCATTTGGAGTACTTTGTGTTTGTTACTATGATACCATTGTTTAAAAAGGGGACTGCAGACTTATGTCAAAGATGGGCATGGGCAAGTTATCAAAATATGTTCTAAGAAGTGCCAGAAATCAACATTTGAAGAGGCACAAGTTAATTAAGGATGCTCAGCATGAAATTTAAGGCTCGGATATGCCAGCTTAATGATTGAAGCTACAAGGAGTTTGATGTGAGTAAACTATTGATTATAGATGAAGGATTGGTCCAGAATGTGAAAGTCCATGGAATCCAATGAATCCAACTGTTATTCAAAATTGTCTTGGTATGAATAATTAAAGGGTAACAATAATCAAACAGAGATTTGATGATGGGAGAGCAGTATACAGGGTACTTTATTTTTTGTTGTATAACAATGGTGTGAACTTAAAGGCCACAACAAAGAAGTTTGCAGATGAGACTAGTATTCAACCTTGCTCTTGTGGTAGTGTGCAGCAAGGCATCAACAGACTTGTTGGGTGGGCTCTAAAATAACGAATAGGAGTCAATTCAGAAGTTAAGAGACAATGCTATTAGAGAGGGCAAACAAACAAAAGAACTATTATGAAATGTAGAGATCTTGGAGCGTATGTCCTCTGATCCCTGAGTGACTAGATAGCATAGCATAGTTAATTAAGCATCTTCCTTTATTTGAGGGACAAAAATATGTACAAGGATACACACAAAGCACTGGAGGAATTCAGCATGTCTGGTGGCATCTATGAAGGAGAATAAACAGTTGACACTGTAGGCCGGACCTTCATCAGGACTGAAAAGGAAGGGGGCAGAAAGTGGAAGAGAAGAAGATGTATAAGGCCCTCTCCCATCTTCCCCCCTCACCTGCGTCTCACCTATAATCCTTCACCTATTGCTTCCACCTTGCCTCTGCCCTCATCTTCTTATTCTGGATTCTGCCCCCTTCAGTTCCAGCCCTGATGAAGGGTCTCAGCCCAAAGTGTCGATTGCTCATTCCCTCCCATTGATATTGCTGGTCTTGTTGAGTTGTTCTGGCAATTTGTGGGTGTGTGCTCAAGACTTCCAGCTTGTGCAGAATCTCTTGAGCTTATGTGTAGAGTGATATCTTCCAAGAACCACAAGCTTAAAGCCATTTAAAGCACCATGTACAGTTGTGATTGTAATCCTGAAGGAAATATATTAGAGCACTGGAGAAGGTGTGGATAAGATTTATCAAACTAATGCTGAAAATGGAAAATTTTGTTTTCATTCTTAGCATTGCAGAAAGGTTAGTTAGGATGAGGTTGTTTCTATTGAAACAAAATGGTGGGGACCGTTCATTCGACACTTTCATATGAATTAATTTGGCCTCTTCCAGACCTTTTCTCTTTTTATTCTTGTTCTGGTATGGAGTTCCGGAGTTTTTGACACTATCATACTCATATAAACTGGTATTATTGCCCATGTTAGTTTAGGTTTATTTTGTTTTTAATTTACATTTCTTCATGCATTTTAACTTTTTTTTTCTTTTGATGATTATTTTTATTCTTTTTCATGTTCAATCAAAATAGGTTTGATTGTTTATTATGTTTTTTCTTTGGTTGATATTTAATAAGATATTATTATCCTATTATAAATTTAACTTTAAATCTAATGCATTTATAACCTATTTATATTATGTTATGTTTCTCTTTATATATATGAAATTCAATAAAAAGATTGAAAAAGAAAAGAAAAGAAAGAAACAAAATGGATTGGGGGAGATTTATTTAAAGATCCATAAAATTATGACAGGACTAGAGAAGGGGATCTGGAGGGAACAATTTTCGTTGACACATGTTACTATCCAGGGAACATGATCTTACTTTAAAGGAAAAGATTTGAAGGAAGTTGAAGAAATATCCTTCACCCACTAAATAGAAAGGATTTGGAACTTCTTTCATCATAGGGTAGTGAGAACAGAAACACTCATCACTTTCCAAAAGTACATGAATGAATACTCCGAAATTCAGAACTACAAGGTGGGTTCCACGGTAGCATAGCAGTTAGCACGATGATATTAAACACAAAGAACCCTGCAGGTGCTGTGGTCAAATCAACATGTACAACAAGCTGAAGGAACTCAGCAAGGCAGGCAGCATCCATGGAAACGAGCAGTCAACGTTTCAGGCCGAGGAGGGTTCTGACGAAGGGTCTAGGCCTGAAACGTTGACTGTTCGTTTCCACGGATGCTGCCCACCCTGCTGAGTTCCTCCAGCTTGTTGTACGTGTTGATTCGAGCGCGATGATATTACAGCTCAGGGCTGTACGACCTTTAGAGTTCAATTCCAGCGCTGTTCTGTAAGGAGTCTCTGTACCTCCTCACCATGGAGTGTATGGGTTTTCTTCAGGTCCTCCATTTTCCACTACAGTCCAAAGATATACTGGGTAGGTTAGTTCATCCATTGTAAATTGTCCTGTGATTAGGTTAGGGTTAGATAGGTTTTTTGGGGTTTGCTGAGGCAGCATAGTGTGAAGGGCAGAAAGGCCCACTCCACACTACATTGCTAAATAAATTGTGAGAGTAGATTCTATTTTGGCCACCAGACCCAATGACCCAGATGAGTTCCTTTTGCGTCATAAATTTTGATAATTCCATGATATTAAACTTAAAGTGTTTTTTAACCAGAAAGCACAAAGCATTTAAAACAAGACAGGTATTATCAGCTTAAGTAGAGATAAAACTACTTGGCTCTGTGGCTCAGATGAGAAGAGAGCAGAAGAGGAGTGCAGTAGTGGTAGGGGATTCCATAGTTGGAGGAGCAGACAGGAGATTCTGTGGATGTAAAAGAGACACCCAGGTGCTATGTTGCCTCCCATGTGCCAAGGTCGGGATGTCTGGGATCAGGCCGCAGTATTCCAAAGGGGGACAGTGAACAGCCAGAAGATGTGGTACTTCTGGTACCAATGAGGTAAGTAGGAAAAGGGATGGTCCAGAAGAGAGAATATAGGACATTAGATAGAAAGCTGAAAAGCAGGACCTCAAAGGCGGTAATGCGAGGGTAAGAATACGACGGCTTGCCAGATGAATGTGTGGCTGTAAAAATGGTACAGGAGGAAAGGTATCAGATTTCTGAATCATTGGGTTCTCTTCTGGGGAAAGAATAACCTGTATAAAATGAATGGGCTACAGCTGAAAGAGGGGGAGCAATATCCTTACAGGGAGATTTTCTAGAGCTGTTTGGGAGGGTTTAAACTGATTTGGCATGGGGATGGGAACCAGTGTGATAGGGCTGAGATGAGACAGTTGGTATACAATTTGATGAAGTGTATAGTTGTGACTGTGAGGAAGGACAGGCAGATGATAATGCAAACTTGCAGGCAGTGGGATGAGTTGAAATGTAACATGAGGGGTGGGAATTGAAAAGGGTGATAAAAACAGGACTGAAGGTACTGTATTTGAATGCAAACAGTATATAGAATAAGGTAAGTGATCTTATAGTACAGGTATGGATTGACAAGTATTACATTATGGACTTCACTGAGCCATGCCTGAAAGAAGATCATAGTTGGGAGCTTAACATCCAAGGATACACTTTGTGTTGAAAGGAAAGGCAAGTAGGCAGAGGGAGTGGGGAGGTTTTTGGTTGGTAAAAAATAAAATTAAATCCTCAGAAAGTGGTGACATAGGATCAGAAGATGTAGAAAACTTCTGGGTAGAATTAAGAAACTGCGAGGGTAAAGAGACCCGGATAGGAGTTGTATACAGGTCTCCAAATAGTAGCCAAGATATGGGATACAGATTACAAATGGAGATTGAAAAGACATATAAAAAGGGCAATGTTATGATAGTCAGGGAGGATTTTGATGTCAAAGGTTCATTCATTATCGACATATACCACTCTGAAATTCTTAATTTCTCCGGATAGCCATGAAATAAAAAGAAAGACAGCACAATCATCAATCCCCAAATCCCTCCCCCCACACAAAATCTGAGCCAAAGGGATAAGCAGGTAGATTGGAAAAATCAGGTTGGTGCTGGATCGCAAGAGAGGGAATTTGTAGAATTCGTACAAATGGCTTTCTATTAGAGCAGATAATGGTTGAGCCTAATAGGGAAAAGGCAAGATTGGGTGTTGTATACTGAACCAAATGTGATTATGGAGCAGAAGATAAAGGAACCCTTAGGAGACAGTGATCTCAATATGATATAATTTGCCCTGAAGTTTGAGGGGGAAAAGCTGAAGTCAGTTGCATCTGCATTATAGTGGAGTAAAGGGAATTATAGAGTCATGAGAGAAAATATAGCCAAAGGTGATTGGAAGGGGACACAGGCAGGGATGATGGCAGAGCAACAGTGACTGGAGTTTTTGGGGGCAACTCAGAAGGTGCAGGATAGACATATTCTAAAGATGAGGAAGTATTGTAAAGGGAGGATGAGGAACCCATGGTTGACAAGGGAAGTCAAATACAGCATAAAAGCAAAAAAGGGAACATGAAATATAGTGAAAATTAATAGGAAGTTAAAGGATCAGGAAGCTTTTAAAAACAAACAGAAGGCAACTAAACAGCCATAGGGAGAGAAAAGAAGAAAAATGAAAGGAAGCTAGCCAATAATGTATAAGAAGTTACCAAAGGATTTTTAAAAAATATATAAAGAGTAAAAAGTAGGCAAGGGTGGGTATTGGACTGCTAGAAAATGACATTGAAGAGGTAGAATTGGGGGCAAAGAGATAGCAGAGGAACTTGCATCAGTCTGGAAGACATTAGCAGTCTGTCAGAAATTCAAGGCTGTCAAGGGGCAGAACTTATGTGCCATTGCATTTACTAAGTAGAAGGTCTAAAGGTGGATAAACCATCTGGACCACATGGACTACACACCAGAGTTCTGAAAGGGCCAGCTGAAGAGATTGTGGAGGATTTAGGAAAAATCCTTCAAGAATCACTAGATTCTGGAATGGTTCCGGGAGAGTGGAAAATTGCAAAAGTCTTGCCACCCTTTAAGAAGAGGGGAAGGCAGGAGAAAGGAGATTATAGGCCAGTTAGCTGGACTCTAGTGGTTGAGAAGATGTTGAAGTCCATTATTAAGGATGAGGTTTTAGGGTGCTTGGAAGCACATATTAAATAGACCAAAATCACTATTGTTTCCTTAAGGGAAAATCTTGGCTGACAAATCTGTTGGAATTCTTTGAGGAAATAACTGACAAGACAGACAAAGGAGAGGCAATTGATGTTGTTTTCTTGTATTTTCAGAAGGCCTTTGACAAGATGCCACACATGAAGGTGCTTAACAAGATAACAACCCATGGTGTTATAGGAAATATAGTAGCATGAATAGAAGAGTGTCTGCAGGAGACAAAGAGTGGGAATTAAGCAGTCTTTTCTGGTTGGCGGCCAGTAACTTGTAGTGTTCTACATGGGTCAGTGTAGGGAGCACTTCCTTTCACATCATATGTGAATGATATGGATGACAAGATTGATTACTGTGTGGATAAATGTGCAGACAATATAAAGATAGGTGGAGGGGCTAGTTGTTTAGAGGAATCAGGGAGTCTACAGAAGGACAGACAGATTGGGAGAATGGACAGAGAAATTCCAGATGGAAGGAAATATATGGTCATGCACTTTGGCAGAAGAAATAAAAGCATCGACTATTTTCTAAAAGGGAAGAACATTCAAAAATCAGAGATGTAAAGGGAGTTGCCAAATTCCCTGCAGGTTGAGTCAGTGGTGGTGAGGAAATGCAATGTTAGCATTCATTGTGAGGGGTGAGAATATAAGAGCAAAGATGTGGTGCTAAGGCTTTATAAGATATTCATTAGACTATGTGGATTACTTTGAGCAGGTTTGGGCCCCTTATCTAAGAAAAGATGAGCTGACATTGGGGAAGGTCCACAGGAGGTTCATGAGAATGGTTACAGTAATGAAAAATTTAATGTATGAGGAGCATTTGATAGGCTCTGGGCCTGTGATAACTGGAGTTCTGAAGAATGGGGGTGGGGATCTCTTTGAAACCTTTCGAATATTGAAGGGTCTGGATAGAGTGGATATAGGGAGGATGTTTCCTATAGTGAGTTAGTCTAGGACGGGGGTCGGCAACCTGCGGCTCCCGAGCCATTTGTGGCTCTTTCACCTCTGTGCTACGGCTCCCTGTGGCTTTGGGAAATAATTGGTCAGTATTTAATTAAAATGTATTTTATGTTAGTTTGTTAGCTTTTGAAATGTAATTCTAAATTTGAAGATTATGGTGATCTTGTACAATCTAAGTGTGGCGACACATTTCCTGGCACATCCGAAACGGCTCACAATTAGCCAGCATTCCGGCTAAGGGAGATAGCCTATGGGGGTTTGTGAGTACGCGTCTTTTGCAGCATCTGCGTCCATGGGGGCTGGGTTGAGGGAGGCTTAAAAGCAAGGCTGTTTAGTTCGAATAAAGTTATTCGACTGCAGTTTACTGACTGCGTGAGCACACCGCTACAACGTGTTTTTATCGCTATTAATATACGTCACCACTGCCAATACCTGACACCCGGCCAGTGCGCGATTTCTTTAATTTTTCGATCCAAGGTAAGCCAACTATGGAGAATTCTAAAAAAAGAAAAGTGACTGAAGAAAACAGAACGTTTAATGATACGTGGACAGATTCATTTGCTTTCACTGTTGACGAGACTGGTTTACCGGTATGCTTAATATGCAATGAGAAACTAGCAAACAACAAAAAGTCAAATGTTGCAAGGCATTTCCAGAGTAAACACGCAGCCTTTGCTCAAAAATATCCGGATGGAGATGAGAGAAAAAAAGCCGTTTCGGAACTGATGCGGAAGGTTGATCTGAGCAAAAATCATTTCCAGAAATGGATGAAGTCTGGAAAATCAACGACATACGCCAGTTATATTGCCGCTCAGGAAATAGTCAGGCACGGGAAGCAGTTTACAGATGGTGAATATATAAAAGAATCTTTCATTAAGATTTCAGAACATCTATTCACGGACTTTAAAAACAAGAGTGAAATTGTGCAGAAAATCAGGGATATGCCCCTCTCTGCAAAGACTGTCAAAGACAGAACCATAAAAATGGCAGAAGACATCACAAGACAGCAAATTAAAGACATCAATTCAGCTGTGGCCTACTCGATTGCCTGTGACGAGTCTAAAGACAAAGGTGATATTGAACAAATAGCGTTGTTCTGCCGGTATGTAAACTCTGCCGGGCCACAGGAAGAACTGATTGAGTTGATACCTCTAAAAGACCAAACACGGGGGGAGGACATCTGTGAGGCTGTCTTAAATTGTTTAAGAGCCAAAGGAATAAAGACCACCCATCTGGTGTCAGTAGCTACTGGTGTCAGGGCACCGAATATGATGGGAACGCACCAAGGGATTTGTGGCTTTACTGCAGAAGTCGCTGGACAGAAAGCTGCTGACTTTTCACTGCATCTTGCACCAAGAGGCACTGTGCGCTCAAACATTTCCTCCGGAATGCACAGAAGTAATGGATGTTGTCATTCAGATTGTCAATAAAATAATGGCAAAAAGTTTAAATCACCGTCAATTCCATTTGTTACTGGACGAGATGGAAAGCGCATATTCTGATCTCCTGCTGCACAACAAAGTCCGGTGGCTGTCCAAAGGGGAGGTGCTGAAACGCTTTGTCGCGTGTCTGGAAGAAGTGAAAACTTTCCTGGGCAGCAAAGGGCTCACCTTTCCTGAGCTGGGACAGCCAGAGTGGCTGGAAAAGCTACACTTCATGGTAGACATGACAGCGCACCTGAACACGCTGAACACAGCTCTTCAGGGGTAAGGACTTACAGCCCTGCACATGTTGGAGGATGTTTTGGCATTCGAGCGCAAGTTGACAGTGCTTGCCAGAGATTTACAGAAAGGCACATTGTCACTTCCCCAACTTGAGAGAGTTCAAACAAGGTCACGACATGATAATTTCGGAGTATTTACATTCTGCAATCATCGCAATGCAAACATCGTTTGGGAAACGCTTCTGTGAGTTCAGAGAGGAAAAAAACACATTATCCTTCCCGGTCACTCCCTTAAGCATCGATCCTTCCCTACCGAATACGACTGCATTGTCAGGTGTGAGTCAATCTGATCTTGAGATGGAACTGGCCGACATAGCCGACAAAGACATATGGGTGTCCAAGTTTAGACGCTTGACAGCAGACCTTGAAGATGTTGCCCGTCAGAAGGCCGTTCTTGCTCAGAATCACAAATGGAGTGATATTGAAAACCTTCCAAAACCGGACAAACTTGTGTTCGAAACATGGAATGCTATGCCCGACATTTATGTAAACATGAAAAAGTATGCGCTTGGAGTCCTGTCGATCTTTGGATCCACATATGTATGTGAGCAGGTGTTCTCCAACATGAACTTTATTAAAAACAAACATCGCGCATGCCTCACAGATGACAGCTTGCGATCCTGTGTAAAGATGAAGGTGACGTCATACAGCCCTGATGTGCAGACGCTGTGTGCTGAGGTCCAGGAGCAGAAATCCCATTAACCAAGTATGATAAATATTTTAATTGCCTATTATTTTATGTATATTCATATTTTTTCATTGTTCAGTGAAATAGTCCTTTTATTTTTCAGGCTGACAGCTGGCTGATGTTATTTTTGGTTTGCTGCTGGCGGCAAATTTAAGTTTGGCGTTTTTCATAAATACAAGAAGGACTCAAATAGACGTTGAGTATTTTACTTAAAAGTAACCTTCAACCCAACGTCTTTTTTTCGGAGTTCAAAATGTTTTTGTTGCATGCAGAAATGTAATTTCGTTTTCTCTGCAGGAGTTCATCAATTTCATAAATGCAACACATTATAGTTTGTTTATACATAGCATAAAGGCAAAAAAAACGTTGTATGCAGTGTTATTTCATTTTAAATGTCAAACGGGTTTTGCGGCTCCCAGTGTTTTCTTTTCTGTGGGAAACGGGTCCAAGTGGCTCTTTCAGTGGTAAAGGTTGCTGACCCCTGGTCTAGGACCTCAGAGCACAGCCTCAGACTAGATGGATGTCCATTTAGAACAAAGATGAGAAGGAATTTCTTTTGCAGAGGGTAGTGAATCTGTGGATTTCATTTGCCTAGGTGGCTGTGGAGTCCAAGTCATTGAATTTATTTAAAGCAGAGGTTGATAGTTTAGGGATTAATCAGGGTGTTAAATGTTACGGAAGAAGGAAGGAGAATAGGGTTGAGAGGGATAATAAATTGGCCATGATGGAATGGCAGAGCAGAATCAATGGGCTGAATGGCCTAATTCTGCTCCTATATCTTATAGTCTTTGGTGTTTGATCAGCTGTTTCTGAAATCCTCAAACCATCCTGTCCAGCACCTACAATCATTCCACTGATTGTTTAGATTATATTTCTTGTCCAATCTGATGTTTGGTCTGAACAACAACGGAACCTCTTAAGCATTGAGTTGCTATCACATGATTGTATTAGCAAGCTGGGGTACAGCTGTACCTAATAAAGTGGTCACTGAGTGCATACTAAGTTAAAAGAAGAAGCTTATGATGTTTCCTGGGGAAATTGTCATTATGGAGATCGGGTGTGTTTTAGAAACCAGCATAGGAAGACTAAAACAAAAATTAAAAAGCAGGAAACAGAATGATCTCTTCAGATTTACAGAAGGTTGTAAAGATTTCTACAAGTCCTTGAAAGGAAGAGGTGTAAATATACATCTTTTAGTGGTTGATTAATAATTTATAATAGTAAGGGGATAAGGAAGTGACTACACTATTAAATATTCTGAAGACAAATGTGGCAAATATAATGGTGACAAAGGAGAAATAAGTACAAAAATCTTAAAAACTTATTAGTAAAAGAAATGTTCTTGAGAAATTAATGAGCCCAGAGAACCCACCCACAACATAATGATATGGCTTGTAACCTAAATCCTAGAAGACGCTGATGCACAGGTAGTAACTGAATTGTTTTAATATTCCAAAAGGACCCAAAGCATTGAAGTGGAGCATATGTAACACTACATTTCATTGATGTAGCGAAAGATAAAAGGGAAGCACCACCAAATAAGGTGAGATCAGCCAAAAGAAAATGAATTTTCCAGTTACTTGGGAAATCAGATAACAATTCAGTGAACATAGCTTTATGTTAGGAATACAGTATAAACCAAATCCAAAAATATTTGAGATTAACTAAGTGGATAGATGAGGAGAAACAGTGGATATAATGAATGTGGATATTTGAAAAGTTCCACAGGAGTGGCAACACAATATATGCTCATTGAGCTGTGATAACAACAAATAGATGGTCAGTCAATGGAATGCAGACTGAGAATGGGAATGGAAGCAAAGGTACTGGAAATCTCAACATCTGTGAAGAGAGACAAAGTTAACATAATAAGTCAATGACATTTCAAAAGAAAAGCAATGAGAATTCATGGACAATTTCAATTTGTCAGTCAGTTATAAATAAGGGGGAGAAAATGATTTCACAAGTCAGTGCTGAGACTCCACTTAATTACATTGTATGTTAGTGACTGTGATAAAGGTACTGAGTGTCGTGTATTCAGATTCGGTGATCATACAAGGTTCAGGAAATAACCTGTGAGGAAGACACAAAAACTGTACATTATTCACCTTGATTGGCAAATAAAACATTGAAGGTGTTAATTAACAAAAAAACTATTAAACATTGCCATTCAATCATTTTCTACATGAAATAAATGAATTTAACTTGGATATGCAGCAAGAAATTAAAGTGGGAATTGGCAATTTTTCCTTTATTGCAGGAACTTTGTCTTAACGTTGGTAGTCTGGAGGTTCACTAGATTTATTTATAGGATAAATGTGTTGTCCTTTGGGGAGAAGTTGGGCAGGAAAGCATATAATGTTTGGTAGCATGTCTTGTGCATTGTGTGATATTCTATTACACTGACTGATATGGAACGCTGAGAAGGCTTGACTCCTTAGATGGTAAGAGGATACTTAGCCAGGCTGGTGAACCTCGAACAGCAGTGCACAAACTAGAGCCAATGACGACAGGATGATTTTATTAGGGCTACTTAAAAGAGTTAGCACTCTTCCTTCTCCTGCAATGTTGTCCTAATATGATCTGTAGGGCCTACTCCTCACTGGTGAGGCCCTGTTTACCAAAAGGCACTGCTGTCATTACTTCATATCACCCCCCCCCCCCTCCACCCATACACCTTCCCCCTCACCTGGTCTCATCTAATTCCTGCCAGCTTGTGCTCTTCCAGCTCCCCCTCACCCCCACCATCTTATCCTGACTTCTTCTCCCTTCCTTTACTAGGTTCTCAGACCAAAATGTCAATTGTTGATTACTCTCCATCGATGCTGCCTGTCAGTTCCTCCAGCACTTTGCACGTATTGCTCAAGGTTTCCAGCTTAAGCTTCATATATGTTTAGCACTGAGGAGGCCGATCAAACCCCATGTTTTGAATAGTGTATAGTCAAAGTGCTTAAAATTGCAAACATAACATTCCAAACTTTCTATTTCTTGAGCAGATCACATGCCTGTTAAGGGGAAAAAATACCAAAAATAACATGGTAAGAGTATCACATGATAAATGGTTGCGGAAAACAAGTTTGTTTCTGTAAAATGGTTTGTTTACAGCAATTAGTGCCTTTGGAATTTACTTCAATAGATCAAACTGCCACTAAACGTTGAGTAAACACGAATTCTTTTCTGGAGATAGCCTGTTGTATTTTTAATGGATTGCTTTTAATCATATTTAAGTGTAGTTATAATAATCAAATACATATATATCTGCATATTATGCTTTGTGGTATGTTCTCCAACATTGTCTCATAATTAGAGTGTCCAGTCTTGTTTATACTTGTGGTTGTAAAGAATTTATCTCAAAAAATCATGTAAAGGAACCTTCCGTTCCCAAAGGGACTTATAATGAATTGCCAACAAGTTGTGGAGTTAAGGGAGCTTTCCATTATATAGTGATAAACATTGATACTGGACTATTTTGGATTACAGAGGTTCTTGGTGAACCTTTCTCTCTTCTGAACTGCAGGAAGTTCCTTGTCTGCACTTTTAATGGCCTTCAACAAAAAAAAATAGCTATGGTGCATTCAATCCAAAAGGTGTCCAAGCTCATTTCTAAACTGTTGTGTAAAGTAGGACCTGACATTTCTGGGTGGATTAATTGCACACCTTATTTCATCTTTAATGAATCTAGGCCTCTTTTGTTATCCAGGCAGGAACTAATATCTAAAAAGAACACAGATAATGAAATAAATCATTGATATATTTCATAAGTTTATGCCTGAATGAGAATAGAGAATAGTGATAAATCTGAGTTTCGAGTAAATAACAAATATGCTGGCTTCCTTCCGTCACTGCTAGAGTAACATAGTGGTTAGCACAACACTTTATAGCACTGGCGACCTAGGTTCAATTCCGGCCACTGTCTGTAAGGAGTTTGGATGTTCTTCTCGTGATCACATGGTTTTCCTCCGGGTGCTCTGGTTTCCTCCCACAGTCCAAAGACGTAGTGGTTAGTTGGTCATTGTAAATTGTCTTGTGATTAGGCTAGGGTTAAATTGGCGGTTGCTGGCAGGCACAGCTCAAAGGACCAAAGGGTCTACTCCACACTGTACCCAATAAATAAATAAAGTATGAAAAGCGCCAGTCCCTAAATGTACAGTTTCTTCTCACACCGCTCCTCAGTCTTAATGTTGAATTCTGTGACTGACACTTTTTTCTTACGTAGGAGTCATCCTTTTATTTTTGGGAAAGTGGGGGGGGGGGTGATTCTCAGTACTCGTTATCAAACAGGAGCTGGGGTATAGATACAGCAGCAAGAACCAGTGTACTTTCCCTTTTGCCTCCACACAGGTATGGCATATTAAAATTAAATCTGGAATCACTTGTTGGATCACGTGAAGGGTTAGTACAGTTCACCAATTTCCAACGATCATGTTCGTGGCTGGTAAAACCATCTCAGTGTATGGGGCATTGGTGTTTATAAATGAGAGGGAACTGTAGGTCAGCAGCTCTAACATTGATGATGGAAAACTTTGAGTGAGAAAGGATATGGGATAGGTTGTGAAATGAGACAGTGGGATTGAAGTAGATGTTCAATATTTAGTATATCATCTGTGTTCAGTGCAAATTTATATTTGACTGTGCGGCACTGTGTTGTGGTTCAATTGCATTGGGCTCAGGTCTGTTTGATGACCATGCTAATCAGTCAATGCATGATACTAATTTGCCAATTTCAGAAAAAGTCCATTGGAGTAACTACAGAGCAGCCTTTAAGCCGTCTACCAGAAGAAAGTCATTGCTAGGTTACTCTTCAACCTCCCCCTCCCGGGACCCACTTAACAAATTCATTTTCTTTTATACTCCAGTTCAAGAGAATAACTTACAACTTCTGTAAATAGTACTCCTCTTGCCAATTATATACCTCAAATATAAAAACTGCCATTAGAATGCTGACAACTAGAGGCACAAGAGACATGAACTTCACTTGTTAAAGTGTCAGGAGAAAACGCAGGGAGCAACATCAACCACTATGCAGAGCCTAATATTAACTCACTAGAGTTGTTAACTCTAGCAATTTTACCTCAAGTTTACATCCATGAATATTCTCCTTGTGGGCTTCATGGTGACATGCAAGTCGTGTTCCAAACTGATGGTTCCCAAGAGACCCATCAAAGAAAACTGTATGTTCACACTAACATTATTCTCAGCATTTCTCTTTGCAATACTGCACCTGATCCCCAACTAGTCTTCCAACAGTGTGGATCTAATCTTCATGTCAAACATATACAGTACATCCCTTTCATCCAGATAAGGTGTGACAGTGGGAAAGTGTGTGTGGAACGGGAGGAAATCCCAGAGTTACTTAATGAATACTTTACTTCAGTATTCACCATTGAAAAGGATCTTAGGGATTGTAGTGATGACTTGCAGCAAACTGAAAAGCTTGAACATGTAGATATTAAGAAAGGGGAAGTGCTGGAGCTTTTGGAAAGCATCAAGTTGGACAAGTCGCCGGAACCAGATGAGTTGTACCCCAGGCTACCGTGGGAGGTGAGGGAGGAGATTGCTGAGCTTCTGGTGATGGCCTTGATCAATGGGGATGGGAGAGGATTCAGAGAACTGGAGGGTTGCGGGTGGTGTTCCTTTATTCCAGAAAGGGAGTAGAGATAGCCCAGGAAATTATAGACCATTGAGTCTTACCTCAGTGGTTGGTAAGTTGATGGAGAAGATCCTGAAAGGCAGGATTTATGAACATTTGGAGAGGTATAATATGATTAGGAATAGTCAGCATGGCTTTGTCAAGGGAAGGTCGTGCCTTATGAGGCTGATTGAATTTTTTGAGGTTGTGCCTAAACACACTGATGAAGGAAGAGCAATAGATGTAGTGTATATGGATTTCAGCAAGGCATTTGATAAGGTACCCCTTGCAAGGCTTATTGGGAAAGTAAGGAGGTATGGGATCCAAGGGGACATTGTTTTGTGGATCCAGAACTGGCTTGCCTACAGAAGGCAAAGAGTGGTTGTAGACAAGTCATATTCTGCATGGAGGTCAGTCACCAGTAGTGCCTTAGGGATATGTTCTGGGAACCTTACTCCTCATGATTTTTATAAATGACCTGGGTGAGTAAGTGGAGGGATGAGTTAGTAAGATTGCTGATGACACAAAGATTGGAGGTGTTGTGGATAGTGTGGAGGGCTGTCAGAGGTTACAGCAGGACATTGATAGGATACAAAACTGGGCTGAGAAGTGGCAGATGTAAGATGTGAAGTGGTTCATTTTGGTAGGTCAAATATGATGGCAGAATATAGTATTAATGGTAAGACTCTTGGCAGTGTGGAGGATCAGTGGGATCTTGGGGTCCGAGTCCATCGGACACTCAAAGCAGCTGTGCAGGTTCACTCTGTGGTTAAGAAGGCGTATGGTGTATTGGCCTTCAACAATTGAGGAATTGAATTTAGGAGCTGAGAGGTAATGTTGCAGCTATATAGGACCCTAGTCAGACCCCACTTAGAGTACTGTGCTCCGTTCTGGTTGCCTCACTACAGGAGGGATGTGGAAACCATAGAAATGGTGCAGAGGAGATTTACAAGGATGTTACCTGGATTGGGGAACATGTCTTATGAGAATACATTGAGTGAACTCGGCCTTTTCTCCTTGGAGCGATGGAGGATGAAAGGTGACCTGATAGAGGTGTATGAGATGATAAGAGGCATTGATTGTGTGGATAGTCAGAGGCTTTTTCCCTGGGCTGAAATGGTTGCCACAAGAGGTTTAAGGTGCTGGGGAGTAGGTACAGAGGAGATGTCAGGGGTAAGTTTTTTACTCAGAGAGTGGTGAGTGCATGGAATGGACTGCCGGCAATGGTGGTGGGGGCAAATACGATAGGGTCTTTTAAGAGACTTTTGGATAGGTACATGGAGCTTAGAAAAATAGAGGGCTATTTTTCTAAGCCTAGTAAGCCTAGTAATTTCTAAGGTAGGGACATGTTCGGCACAACCTTGTGGGCCAAAGTGCCTGTATTGTGCTGTACATTTTCTATGCTTCTATGTTTTTAAGGTCTCTGCAATTTTGGTAATCTATCTGTGCAATTCAAATGATAGTTAATTGTACACATGTTCTAAAGCTGGGCCCTTTGTCATCAGCAACTAATTAAATGAAACATATGACAAAAGGGTTTTAGTTCACAGATGCAAAGTGAAGATCCTCTGCCGACTTTCCTCCACTGTACGGCACTACCCTCAGACAATATCTATTCTAAGACCATGAGAAATGTGGATCATTTCATCTGTAAAGGTGCATGTCAGTGATAAAATACCCCATTGCCTTCACTGCACTAACAAAGGGCAGGGGCAGCGGAAAATGTTTGAAAGTTAAGTTCTTAAACCCAGTGGAAGGTGCATGCTATACAGGGCAAGTGTGATTCTGCCCTCATGGAACTTTGGAGACAAGGACGACTGAAAACGTGCAGAGATGCCACCAGTACTGCCTCTGGAAAATTCACCGTATCCATCTACAGGAAAAGCAAATTCACATCCTCTCTCAGGACAAGATATGGGGCACTGCAGTCCTAATACAGTCAGTCAGCTCTGGCCCCAGGCGGAATTGATTCCCTTTGTCACAGAATGGAATTAAAACATGGGCTAAAGAAAAGGGTTTGTTTTTGGGCTTCAATGATTAGATTAGATTCATTTGTCACAGTACATCCAAACATGCAGTGAGATGTGGCATTTACACCAGCAACCAATACTGTCCAAATATGTGTAAGCTGTACCGGCAAAGGATGAGCACAACTTACATCCCCTAAACCAGGCCTTTGGAATGTGGGAGCAAACCAGAACAGCTGGGAGAAGCCCAGGTGGTTTCCTGAAGAATATTCCATGACTAAGTGTAGCATCTCCACCAAATCATGGGAATCTCTAATCCATGACCAGTCGTATGGACAAGGAATATTTGGATGGCACTGAGAAGGTGGAGTGGATCAGGAACACACATCAGCTTAAGTGGCAGGGAGGGTCAGCAACTCCTGAACCACTCGTCTGCCCTTCTTTCTACCCCACACATATCAGGGTGCGCGAGGCTCATCCCTCACGTCAGAACACATGGATCTGGAGTGGCTCCGATACTGCGACACTGCCTAAGAATAAATGTATGATATGTGGTTTGGTCAGATCTGACAACCGCACTAAATTGAATGCCTAAGGCACTGGGTATAATCAAAATCAGAATCAGCTTTAATGTCACCAGCATATGTCATGAAATTTGTTAACTTTGCAGCAGCAGTACAATGCATTACATGATAAATATTTTTAAAATCTGAACTACTGTAAGAATATGTATGTATATGAAACAGTTGAACTAAAATAAGTAGTGCAAAAACAGATTTTTTGGGGAAAAATGTAGTGAGGTAGTGTTCCTGGGTTCAATGTCCACTTAGAAATCAAATGGCAGCAGGTAAGAAGCTGTTCCTGAATCACTGACTGTGTGCCTTCAGGTTTCTGTATCTCCTACCTGACACTAACAATGAAAAGCAAGCATGTCCTGGGTGGTGGGTGACCTTAATGATGGAAGCTGCCTTTCTGAGGTACCACTCCTTGAAGATGTTTGGATAACATTGAGCCAATTACCCAAGATGGAGCTGACTAATGTTACAACTCTCTGCAGCTTACTTTGATCCAATGCAGTACCACCCCCCCCCCACCCCCCATACCAGACAGCGGTGCAGCCAGTCAGAATGCTCTCCATGGTACATCTGTAGAAGTTCTTGGGTGTTTTTAGTGGCATACCAAATCTCTTCAAACTCCTTATGAAATATAGTCACTGTTGTTCCTTCTTTAAAGCTGCATTAATACATTGAGACCAGGTTAGATTGACACCCAGGAACCTGAAATTGCTCACTCTCCACTTCTGATCGCACTATGAGGATTGGTTTGTGTTTCCTTGTCTTACCCTTCCTGAAGTCCACAATCAACTCTCTGGTCTTAGTGATGTTGAGTGCAAGGTTGTTGCAATGACACCACTCAACTAGCAGGTATACTTGGCTCCTGTACACCCTCTTGTCACCATCTCAGATTCTGCCAGCAAATTTATAGATGGCTTTTGAGCTATACCTAGGCACACAGTCATGAGTATAGGGAGAGTAGAGTAGTGGGCTAGCACACCTCCCTGAGACACTCAGCATGAATGAATACAGTTCAATGCACCAAATACCTACATTGCATCAGACAATAACACTGGTTACCTGAGAAACAATGTATATCACAAGTCATGAGGCCCGATAATCCTTTTGCATAAAGGTCGTTTATTTTTTCTAATTCCATTATACTCACCACATCTCCCAAATTTAGTATCAAAGATCTTCCGTTCCCATAACACGTTTCCATATTTTCGCTTGAAGTACATCACTCCCCGAATTTCATTTACAGTTGTTGAAAAAGAGTAGTATTTGAATCTGCGGCTAAATTTAATTCAATAAACATTATGTGAACGTGGCATGGTCAACTGGGTCGGCAGCGTCGTAGATTTGTTTATTAAATATAGTGTAATATTGCGTATGTCGTAATAGTGTGCTGTTATATTCATTCAAATACGAGCCTAGTATGTGGCGTTAACCCTCATGTGTGCCATTATAGGGGTTGTAAAACATTGTAGAGAATTCTTCGGGATTTATAGAAGTTTAAAATTTTGGATTTGTACTTAACTCCCGTGTTTACATTCAAACTGCACGAAATGCTTGTCGGTTCTGTCAGAGCCTCGATTATGTCAGTTTCCTGCGAAATTCCGATGGCTGCGATTATTCTAAATCGTCGTTCATTCAAGACATAAAAGGACATTCAAGAGCAATGTTTAAACTACAGTACTGTGCAAAAGTCGTATGCATTTATATAACTAGGGTGCCTAAGACTTTTGCACAATACTGAATGTTATGTCTTTCCAGTTGCCAAATGATACTTAATACTTCTGAGCTAATACAAAGCTAGGTATTCTTATTTCTGTTTACCATCCTGCTTCCCATTTTAACCAATATATACAGTACTGTGCAAAAGTTTTAGGCGCCCCAGGTATATGTATGCCTAAGATTTTTGCACCGTTTTGTCATTCTCAATTGAATTCCGTTTTACCTCTTAAGCTCCGAGGTCCTACTTGTCATCACACACTCATAATTCGTTAATTAAACGGTCGATTGTGTTCAAAATCGAAAGATCGAACTGCTTCCACATCTCAAGAAGTAATCTCGCATGATCCCAAGGACGATGCTGTCTTAAACTACGTAACTGAGTAGGATTATTATATGAATTTCTAAATAGAATTGTATCAATAAATGTCCAAAATTAATTTTTGTCTCAGTACGGATTGCATCCATATAATGACTTATTGCCGAAGAAGCTTGAGAACAAATTACACTGGAAGCAAGGTAACAGAATGCAGAAACACCGAAAAACACTACAGTTTATATTACGGATATTGTCTACTTTGTAATGATATTCTCTGCCGTTTAATGACCTGCTGACTGAAATGATATCCTGAACAACGTATTCAATACTGATTGCAGTCCGTTACAAAATCAAATATATCGCGAGTGCAATTCATTATAAGAGAAGCAAACGTTTAAAGAAAAATTTAGTTTCCCCAAATTATCCTCAAACTTCCGAATAAAATATTAAAGTGCTGTGAACTGCAGACTACCTGATCTTTAGCAACGGAAATGAACTTCGGCTGACATTTACCATGTTCTAAAATGAAGATCTTAATGAAGCAAGCAGGAAACCAAGTGCATTTCGGGGAGAAGTATTATTGTCGCAAAGTCATTTTATTTTTAATAAATTTCGTATTTTATGCTAAATAATTAGTTCGATATATTTGTTTTTTTTATATAGAAATCGAACAATAGATTTCGGAAAATTGACAAACGTCCATTCTTCTGTCACCTGCATATGGCAAAGTTAATTAATAAGGTCATTAAATACACCTTGAAAACTAATAACAGTTGCCCAAACGGTAAATATTTTGTACAGTCTTTGCTGCACTTGTCCGTTTATTGCTTTATTCCGTAAATAGAAGTATTTAAATCGAAATTGATTTGTTTAAGGTGGGATACGGGTGCTCCCCACCTCACACAACTGTTCTTATTGTTTTTATTAGATACACCACAACCCAAAATACTGCCGTATCACTATCGCTACATTTGTTACTGAGTCACCTACAGTCCACAATTCGTATTTCAATATAGCTAAACTTACCTAATCAATTACGTTGGGTAATTTAAAATATATCGAAGTCCAGCAATTAGATCTGAGCAGAATTGCAATTCAGATCAGAACAACGTAACCAAAAGTGCTTTGGCGCAGAATTTTAACTGTTATACCAAACGCTGAAGGGAAATACGCCAAGAATAAATGCATTTAGATTTCAAAAAAATAATAATAAAGCAACGTGATAACGGGGTATAGTTACTACCCAATCCGTGATTCTGACCACGGCTATGTAACCTCCGTTTCCTATACTAGCATTAACGGGTTGCCGTTAACGAATCTATATCTTTCGTTGCAATTCTTTAGTAAAATAATCCCCTGTTCTTTCATATTGTGCTATATAGGAGTCGCTTTATATATATATATATATATATATATATATATATATGTTTGTGTGTGTGTGGTGTATACACACGTACATACATACACACACACGCGCGCGCGCACACACACACACACACACACACACACACACACACACACACACACAAAAGGGCGGTGTCATCAAAAAGGACAAAACATGCCAACTATCATTATTGATAATAATTGTATGTACTGCCTTGCTGGAGGTTCATATACACCCAATCCCGTATACTGAATAACTTCAGATTTGATATTTTATTTCAACAAGTCGTTGAACTTTATATTTGTCCTCAGTAACCGTTTAAGATTTCTTTTATTCCTATGTCAACGTGATGAGCTACCTTTAGATGATCTGTCTGAAAAACAAATCTAGATGTTTTATTATCTGGTGTTAGTGTAATAGCCACCACTGGGTCTTTAATGCATATACAGTATCTCTACAGCATGCGTTATAACATTTTAGAAAATACGAGAATAAGAAGGGCTTGAAATTGGAGGAAATCATTTCTCAAAGCGGATAAGGTTGTTTTAACACCTTCTTGGGCTCATGCAACATATTACCCCTGACTAATTCAACATAAGAGGAAAGGATAAGACTTAGAAGCGAATGTCTGTTTCCGTTCGGCGACAGGGAGGGACGCTGTAGAATCCTAAAGTGTTCGGCTGACTTTCGGTTTATTGGGGTTGGTTTTTTCCGTTAACAGCAATGATTACGCCTTCACCCCACCCGCTCACTATCTCCCCCACCGTCCATGACTAAATGCAGCTGATTTGGGTGGAACTAAAATTCTCGCGCCTATGTTTATATTCCATAGACTCGTCTGTTGTCTGCCTCCGATGGGGTGACGACATTGAATTTAAACTTTCAATGTTCAGCCCAGATATTCAGAAAGAACTTTAAAAAGTAAACTTATCGACACATCATTGTTACATTTGAAGATACATGCCTTTAAAAACGATTTATTAGACATTGTAATAGTTTGAATTTAGTTCGATGTCCCCTTGTACTGCAGGCAGTTTGTGAGGTCTCTTGTCGATTGTTCATTGGATGTGCATTCACGTCAGAAAACTACACTCGAAAGTTTAAAGACTTTGTAGAATGCCTTCATATTTATGATGACGTGGGGCAATACAGATAAAACCTCGCTTGAAATGTCACCTAGACGTCGTTCATGATTAATCTACGGAGCCTTTGAACAATATTAACGTGTCGGGATGTTCTTGTATTATAATCTTCAATTTAGCGGAAGGAAGGTGAACTGCGATTCCAAGCAACACATTACATGTTATCATTATAAACTTAATGTTGGTTTAAAGATTCCCAGGCTCACTGTGCTCTCAGTACGACGGAGCCTGCACAATTTTCAAAAATGGTTAAACTTGACCACGATCCCCACCGTTGCTTATGTAAATCGTTGCATGAACTTAGAAGAATTATATTTTAATAAATAATGCAGTTAAAATTTACTTTAAGAAACAAGGTATACTCCTTTCGTCTCCCTTTCATTGCTAATGGTTACTGCGGATACAAAACTATTATGGTTGGTTATTCGCATCGATAAAGCAAAATTATGTTATTTTTAAAAGAAAGCTACCCCCACGGTTCATTACTGTCAAATAAGAACCTGGCCTGTGATTTCTAAACAGTCTTTTCAATGGGCTTTATTGACCCCGTCCAAAAATTATATTTTAAAATTATTGAATTCAAAAATTAAATTATAATGAGAAGTGCTAAAACCTAAGAGTGATGCATCACGGGAACTGCCACTGAATTTCAGAATTAACCAATGGAGAAATCTCCAAGATTATTAAAAACAATGGGGAATTAAATGTTACACTTGCATCTGCCCGTGTGCTTAAAAATAGCAATGACAACCCAGTGGAAGCCGAGGATAAACATGGAGTATTCACAGCCAATACATAAAACAAGTACAAAGTAAAACACAAATAAAACACCTCCATGCGGAAGTTGTCATCTGTGTTGTATTTTCTACCTGGCTCTTGAGTACTTGAATTTATAAACTGCTAAACTAGCCATCAAGATCTTCCGCTGTATAGATACTCTAATGATCTGAAAACAACCTAATAGGAGCACCTGAATGTGTATTTCCGAAAATAATGTACAATATTGAAACAACTGTTTCTTCAGCTTTTACATTATTCTGAATCTCAGCTAATTTCCCCCGATTTTGTGGATAGACCATTACAAATATACGTGTTATAAATATTTGATGTATATGTTATAAAATATTAGCAAAATCGTTCAGGTACAAATTTGTTAAGGATGTTCCTCCAAGCGGTTTATGGAAACTTGTTCTTAACACTGAATTGTCTTGGGGTGGGGGGGGGAGGTGGGGAATGAAGTTAAAGGAAGTTTAAATTGAAACTTCTGAGTTGGTTTTCATTAGGTCCCAGGGTTACTTAAGGAAAGAATTAACAATGGTAGCACTAAGTGTTTTTTTAAATGATGAGCAGACGAGTTCGCCCACGGTCGCGGATCGGCATCGAGTGTTTGAACCGATTCCCCAAACAGCGTCGAAGTGGGATTCTGCTTAAGCAACGAACACCGAGACGTGACCGCAGAGCTCGACCCAAAGTGGCATATTGCTGAAATGATTTACCGTTACAACCAGTTAACGAAACGTGAAACTGGCAATCATTGAAAGCGACTGTTACCAATGTTTAGTCGACTAGACCGGCGAGGTGAGAAAAAACATTTCGATTTGAAAGACATTTAAGACTCGATTTGAAAGACATTTATTAAAAGAGTTTTCTTTTGATAAATGTACGTTCAAGCCATTGTTCACCTCAGACTGTTCCCTAGTTAAACACAGAAATGCGAATGGCAACATTTTATAGACTTCAACTAAACTTCACTTTCTGACGCCGGTGTTTATGCGTAACCTTATCGTTGTAAAAAATATCAGAAAAACGAATCAGAGTTGCAGTGTTCAGACAAAGACGGGACTCAACAGGGGCGTTGCAAATCAAGTACAGCATGCTCATTAAATTGACCCTGGTTGGATTTTAAGATAGGAACAGATATATATTCATCCTCCTAATTACATTACTGTCATGTGTTTAATTGTCTCTTCTTTTGAAGTGTTTTGTGAGGAGATCTGACCTCCCCATTTATCTGATCTACATATTAATTGGGGGGAAGAGGTGGGAGACGCTGAGGGTCTGGGATATAGCAAGCCGTTGCATCTGCAAGCCCCTGCCTCTCACGGAAAAACCCACAAAAGGACTCGAGTTCAAGTCGACTCCCATCTCTGCTGCGCGATTCCGAATCGCTCGCAAGTCAGTTCCGCGCTGCGACGCTGGCAGTGCGCTTTCCTTAAGCACTCGAAGCTTGTTTTTTGTTTGGGAATGAACGGGGAGACCTGCGTGTCATATTGTGAGATAACCAGCATGGATTCGTATTATAACACAGCTCCGCAGGGGAGAGAACACCAACACTCTCCGTTTCGAACATTCCAGCCAAGTGACAAGTTCGGCCCCAACTTCCTGGCCAACAAAGGCCAAAGTTATGGTGACAAGTCGAGAAACCCTTTCCACCAGGAATGCGAGTCACTGGATACCAACGTTCAAAACCCCATCGGCGACAGCGCCTTTAACAAATATCTCTATATGCAGAGCGCTGGACGGACGGCGAGGTCCCCTGTTCAAAACAAGAAGATTCAAGAAGCTAGCCCCAACGGCGCCTTGATACCCTGCTACGGTGAGTCATCCCTTGGGGGAACTTCAGCTCGGGCCACTTGGGTTGGGAGTAATTGAATATTCGCTCTTACATCGCGTGAAATTAAATCGTACTTCAATATGATCGGGGCAGCCTTTAAAAGACTGGTGCTCCGCAGTGTCAAGTCTAGAACTTATTCCCAGTAGTAAATTTTTACGCGCTATCATCCAGTTATTGTTTGACGAAACAGGCTGTGGAGAGGCAGAGGATGTCTTGGATCTGTGAGTGTGCAAGTATTGTTTGCTTCGTTTTAAATCATATTTTGACCGTTGCTTTGTTTTGCCTCCCGTGAACTATGTTGCAGAATAACGGGGCTTTAGACAATTAGAAAGGCGCTTCGTTGCTTCGAGCAAAAGGCAAATTCGAGTATATTAAACAAAACTGCTCATTAGAGAGCAATGGGACCACAAAAGAAATAAAACTTTGACGATTTGGTTACGAGGAATGGACGTACAGAACACTCTATTCCGGGGGATGGGGCGCGTCCTAGGACAGACTAGTGTTTGGATTGTAAGTGTGAAATAGCACTGTGGAATCCATTGCCCCTTCTACGCTCTTCTGTCCCTGCCGCACCTGTACATCAATTCCCGTTAAGTTGCCGTGTGAGTGGACACTGGGCAATAACTCAGAGTCTGAGCTGATGAAGGAGCGGCGCCCCGAGTCGAAAGGTGCCGGGTTATATTAACAACTCATCCATCAGTCGGCTCGGGTGCATAGCCGGCTCCAATTCTTTGGCCATCCCTGACTTAAACTGGGTAAAGTTTTACGCAGTCACCCATTAAACAGCAAAAACTCCGCTGACTCTTACAGCATACTGACCCCCACACAATGCACATCTCAAACTACACCGTCCAAAGCGAGAGAGAGAGAGAAAGTGGGGGGGGGGGGGAAGGCTGAGTGCTTCTGACTGATTTATGCCATAAACATTAGCTTTGTTTTTCTTTGGGCGCAATTTGACGAGTGTCGATCAATCTTGTGAAAGAGTCAATGTCACTTTCAGCTTGCAGGCTACATTGTTATTGTTTCTCTGCTGGCTATAACTTAACATTGAACCCTTAATATTAACTCTAGTTTACTTCTATCGTTACATAGTGGAAACATTTGGGAAAGATACAAATTTCGTAGCAAAGAATCGCCATCATAGAACGAGAATAGATTTCCTCCAAACTTCTTTTGAATTGTTTTTTTTTGTTTTTGTGAGAATCTCATGAGCAGAGAAGTCGAGGTGTTATACTGCACCACAGCCCGAGGACAACCAAATAGCTCCAAGTAATGGAAGACTTACAGATACTCTAGTAAGATCCGGGTTTCAATTGTCAACCCTTAAATATAGTATATTTAAGAAGTATGTGGTGACATATACGTAATTTAATCATAAATTTATTTTATAGTTTGAAATAGCTCATTGCATTTTAACGGTTCCTTGGGTTGCAATTTTACGAATAAAAGGAAACGAAAAAAGAATTTAAAGTCAGACATTAAAAACAAGTAGCACCCTTCTTCTTGGGCGCTCATTTTCTATTGAAAATGAGTTTTTCATTTTTGGTTCGAGATTCTTTAAAACCTGCTTTCGAGGGAGCAAAATAACCAAAGGTTTTTTCACAGAAGCACGGTAAATACCAAACTGAACGAGGTTCTATTATTGCGGGTGATTTAATGATGCGAGATTTAAAGGGAAAATCGGAGGACAGCAGGGTGCTAAGGCGGTTAATATTTAGGAGCTGGGTGGATGCGCATGGTAGTGGGGGGGGGGAGGGGGATTCCATACTGGGCTCTGGTGGGATAAAGAAAATGAGGAATAGGCAGGCGTCTTGTGTTGGAGGAGACAGAGTTCTCCGGAGGCTCGTGGAGGTTACAGAGTATCTGCGGACTGGGGTGGGCGGGGTGGCTTTGGCGGGGTCGATGTGAGTGATAGTGGAGAGAGAGAGAGAGAGAGAGAGAGAGAGAGAGAGAGAGAGAGAGAGAGAGAGAAGAGAGAGAGAGACAGAGAGAGACAGAGAGAGAGAGAGAGAGAGAGAGAGAGAGAGAGAGAGAGAATATGACGATGCCATGGAGACAAAACAAAACCGAGAAGATCGAATTCAAGATGTGACTGGTCAGACAGCTGGGATAGGTCAGTGAACACAGAGATGGCGATGTGTGAGTTGCATTTGCTGCGGTTTACGTTATTAACAGTAGGTTGGTCAGATTTGAGGTGAAACAGTCAAGGCTTGAGACAGGAGTAGCAGAGGTGAAGCAGAATATTTTCGAAAAAAGAGATACAATCTTTAACTTAATTGGTGACACGTTTCAGAAGGGTAATAACACAGTTGGGATTTATAATTATACTTCGCAGCAAGTGTAAGTACTCGAGATGGAGAGCTCCCAAGTTGTGAAGGTAAGCAATGTGGTAAACGAATGCATTCCAGTTAGGTTACACACAACTGAATATGACATTAAAGAGTTTTTACGTGAATCTTTCATTATTCCATAAACTCTGCTTCGTTTCAATAAAAACAAAAGTTGTGACATTAAAGGCATAGAAATTGGGTCGAGAATGCTTCAGTGTACCATGATGAAGACGCAAGTATGTATTAAGAAGCATTCGAGCTGAAACAAATACACCATGCAGCCGTTCAAACAGCAGAAAGCTGATTTCAATAAATTTCTAACAAGTTATAAGACAATTAAGAGTTTACCGCGCCTAATTAAGGTAGAACACCAAAATGAACTTGGAAGCCCTTCGCGTATTTGAGATCTCAGCTTATTTCTCTTCCCTCAAATCCCAGACTAAATCTCAAATTAAAACCGAATTATAGCAAAGGTATATCAGAACATTCTCTATTCGAATCTGTCAGCCGGATCCGAACAGGAGTGTTAATTCTATTCATCTGTTCGTAGATTTATGGGAGATCTACAGGGCCTTGAAAAGATACTCAATCCCCACAACTATTTTCATATTTTACTGTATCATTTGCTAAATTTAAAATATATTAAAGTTGGATTTTTGAGCTAATCTACAAAACATAGTGCATCATGTCGAATAAAAAAAACTTCCAAAACCTATCAACAATTTATTCCGAATTAAAAACCAAAATCGTGAGCCTGAGAAAGTATTCATCCTCTTTGTAACTGCTGTACTAACCTTCCTCAGGTGCAGTACTGTATACTACCTTACCAACGCAAGGTATTTGTTGATGCAGAAAATTGGAGGTTCAGCTGTTTTCAATGAATCCATAAGAATAAATACCCCCTCTCCCTGTAAGGTCCAACAGTATGGTAGATTTTCAAACCCAAGTGACGGCAAAAGAGCATTCAAGACAAGCCAGGGAAATGATAATCGAGAAGCACAGATCTAGTGAGGGGTACAAGACCGTCACAAAGGCACCGAACATATCTTAGAGCTCAGTGCCGTCCATCGTGAAAAAGTGGAAAAAATAAGAAACTGCAGCCACGCTGCCTAGGTCGATCCGCCTCGCCAGACTTAGTCGCCGAAGAAGAATGCTTGTGAGAGAGGCTACTGTGACGCCAACAGTTACTCTGAGTGAGCTGTGAAAGTCAATGACTGCGACGGAGATGAAGTGCATTGCTCCACAATCTCTAAGGCCTTGCACAGAAAGGGTATTTGCAGAAAAGTGGCAAGGAAGAAACCCTAGCTAAAAAAAATCATTTCCTTGCCCGTGGCGACTTTGCTAAGCCTCACTTAGGAAATTCTGTAAAGATGTTGAAGAAGGTCTTGAGGTCGGATGAGACTAAAGTGGAAGTTTGTGGCCTCAGCACTAAGCGGTACATGTGGCATAAATCTAACGTTGCGCATCAGCCGGACAACTCTATCCCTACTGTAAAAGACAGAGGTAGCATCACGCTCCGGAGATGCTCTTTAGCAGCAGGGTCTGGCAATCTGGCCAGAAGCGATAGCAAGATAAATACAGAGAGATCCTGAGTAAAAACCTGCTAGCCTCTGCCAGAAAGCTTAAAACGGGGAGAAAAAATTCGTCTTTCAGCAGAACGAAGTTGAACCACAGAGTTGCTTCAAATGGAAAATTGATGTCCTTGAGTAACCCAGCCAGAGTCCTGACCTTAGCCATCGGACATCTCTGGCAAGACCAAAAATTGCTGTCCACCCCGCTCACCAACTAACTTGGCACAGCTTGAGCAATTTTGCAAGGGGGAATGGGCTCCATCACGTTGTACAAAACTAATAGAGATTTACCTACATCCAAAAAGACTACTGGCTGGAACAGCTGCAACCGGTGGTTCAACTGAGTTCTGAGCAAAGGGAGTGAATACTTTCGAATTGCTGACATTGCAATTTTTGAATTTTTAGTTTTACTTACTCAACAATTTTCCCTGTTTTGGGGGGACCTGCTGTGGTTAAAAAAAAAGGAGCATGTGATTCACAAATAAAAAATCATAAACCCTGGAATTAATACTCATTTATGTGAACAAGGGGTTGGGGCTGAATACTTTTTCAAAGCAGTGTAATAGAGTAGCAAGTGAATGTACGGGTACCTTATCGAAGTATAAATGCTTCCCCGAATGGACTTCGCCGAGCCCTTCTTGTAATGAGCTGCCGCTGGCTTACACCGTAATAGATTACCGTATAAATAACGTCGCCAAATAGCTTGACCATAAGATAATACTATTTGTATAAACCCCACGGCTTTTCTCCTCGGGTAGGGCCGAAAGGCAGAATTTCTTTAACTTAGATAAAGTATTTCCATATTACACGTTTGACGGGGTTACTGACTAACTTTTCTAATGAGTGGAGATACCCCAGAACAATGCATTATTTTCTTCATTCCCACGGCTTCTTTTCCAATTATACAGAAGGAAAAGTGAAATGCGCAAGAATGCTAAGATTTTGGTCCCAATTAAATCTTATTCCAGGACTGACACGCTACAGGATGCCTTAATACGTCCATTATGCAGTAGTGAATCATAGAAAAAATTCTCTTGTTGGATATATGCCAAGATCGTAAGCCAAAGTATCTGCACAGTACAAAAAAGACACAAGAGAACTCAAGCTGTTTATTGTTTTCCAACGTATCCTTTGGCAAGGAACGATTTGGTAGCTATGGCAAAAATAATAGAGATAACTGTAAATATGTTTATCCTACCTAATATAAAAGTGACCCAGAGATATTTAGATCCGACTAATTATATTGCTTGGAAGGAATCACATGTTCAACCTTAATGCGATATCACCTCGTGATATCGTGGATGCTAGAATCTTTATAACCTAAACTCGTTTCGTTATATTCTGATCTGAGAACAAAGGGATCAAACTAGCAGCCAGGCCCGTTAATTGATTTAATCAACTAGAGATACCCTTTGAAAAGTTTGCAAAATCTGCCAAGTTTCATCTGAAGATAATATAATATGACATCCAAACATGCAGAGCAGAAATGTAAAAATGCAGCTTCTCGAGTTTGCATCAGGGCAGGCAGTGAGTGTCATCACCAGCTTCATGTGTCTCCGTACCACTTGGTTGTATTTATATCAGTATTCGTTTATAGGTTATATTAGTGTGGCGAAAAAACACGCTGTTTATGGCCCATTCCTAACTCATTTTAAATAGTACAGTAGTGGTGCCCTGCCATTTTACACAGCCGTGAAAATAGTCCAGATGTGCTATCCGGTGGAGTAGCAATTTATCGAGAAAACGATAACACCACATATTTTACAGATGCTAGTAATCCAAAGTAATACCCGCAAAGTGCTCGAGGAACTCATAAGGTCAGGCAGCATCTATGGAGAGGAATAATCGGAGGTGACTCGGTCTTGATGAAGGGCCTCAGCCTGAAAGATCTCCGTCCACAGCTGCCGCCTGACTTGCTGAGTTCCTCCAGCATTTTGAGTGCGTTATCTGGAAAAATTCCAATCCGAGGCTCAGAGATAAATTTTTAGTCGCAGTTTGTATATTTCCTTTTTATTAATAAAACTGGATTATATATCGAAATAGAGAAGTAATTGTTACTCATCAGGATTTAAAGGGAGTTGAAGTAGAAGTTAATAAGTAAATTCAGCTTGCATCTACCTGGTTTAGAAGAGCGGGGTGGGGGTGGGGTGTCAAGGCCATGGACGGCATGAGTGGGTAAAACCTTCCTTCAATAATCGACATTTTTTTCACTCAATAGAATCTATCGGATAGATTAATCACATAAGCACAGCAATAATGTGATCTCACAGTTTCCTACAACAATATATTTTAATTGACTAACCACCTTTAATCAAGTTTGGTGAAAATGTTTCATCCGTCTTCATGTTGAACTTTAGTAAGTAAGATCAAGATGCGCACCCAGAGAAAATGACGAGTGGGGTGTTTATGGAGAGTAATATTACAACGGCGTTTCCAAGCGAGGTCAGGGACAATAAAGCTGGTTTAATAGAACAAGTAGCCATTTACATTTTGTACCAACAGAATGGAAGTGACGTGTGCAATACGCAATTTAGTCACCACATTGGTGGAAAACTGTATATGGGCGTGGGGTGCACCTTAGTGGGTCATACTAATCTCAAAATTTAATTGAAAAGTAGGGCTACAACATCCGTTATCGAACTGTCCGGAATCTCAATCTATTTACTGACAAGTGAGTTACTCATACTATGGTTGGGGAGGTTTGCAGACTAATAACTGTCAGTTTTGGATTCAGTTATATGCTGCCTTTATTTCATCTCTTTACTTCAATTTATGTTCTCAGATTTAAGCTGACGTGCAAAGTAAACTATTTTACAAGAATATAAAAAAACAACAATAAAACTGGTAACTGAATCTCACATATTGTATGCACCAGTTAACCAAATTTTATTACTGAATCAGCAAAAAAAATCCATATTAGTTTTTTCTCAAATCACACTGCACGATTCACCTTCAAGTACTCCATAGCAGTGTGTTTCTTTTTTTTAATCACGCTGTTATAAGAAAAATAAAGAAGCATACAAAGAGAAACAAATGACTGAATCACATTTTTAAGTGAACTTTCAAGTACAAACCCCCTCTGGGCTTTACCTTGCAGATTCCAGTAATCCCTGTTTATAATTTAAGCATTTAAATTTGAAACATAATTCATTATAGTCATAGCGTCATAGAGCATTCAGTACAGAAGGCCCTTAGGTCCATCTAGTTCGTGCCGAATTATTACGCTGCCAAGCCGCATAGACCTGCGCTCCCACCATAGCTACACATACCCTTCCTATCCGTATACCTATTGAGATTTCTCTTAAATGTTGAAATCGAACCCACTCCCACCACTTCTGCTGGCAGGTAGTTCCACGCTCTCACCACCCTCTGAGTGAAGTAGTTTCCCTCATGATCCTTTTAAACATTTCACCTTTCATGCCTAAGCCATGACCTACCCATCCTCAGTGGTAATATGAAATAATGTTGGAATGAAAATTGAATTTCCACTATATGCACTATGTTTTTAGAGAATTAACTGTATCACGGGTGCCTTTGGCATGAAGCTCGATTTGGGTGCAAAGTAGTTCCAGTTCTTATCATTCATTTTGGTCCTGAACGCTGCAGAATGGAGCACCTTCAATATCATCAAACAGTGTCAGTGTCCGCATAAACATTCCTACGTTACATAAAGTACTATTGGTTCAAGTTCCCTCTACCCAAACAGTAACACGAGCAACACATCCCGCATCAGTGGAACTTTTTTTTCTCTGTAACCAACAGCAGTCAATCTGTAAAGTCGGCGAACCATGTCTATCATGACTACATTATAAACAACTCGGTATCGTTTTGTCCTCTAGGCACGTGTTCATTAGGAACCAGGTTGGCACTTCTCAACTGTATTACATGCAAGTTCATTATGGTATACAATATGAAGAAATTGTTATCCCTTCATTTTGAACATGGGCTCTAAATGTGAGCCATCACTCTTGCTGCCTCTGTCATAATCATCTGGGTACAATGCGTTGCTTAAACATTCTCTAGATTTATTTATATTACATATAACATGCCGTTGTACCTGCTATTTTTTTTTCAGTGCAAATAACTACTTTTACTCATATAGATTTCACAGTAAAGTTTACTGACACATTTCTGGGGCTGTATTTTAAAATTTTGTATACTGGATGATGTCCATTGCTACACTCACTCAGCAGTAATTGGTCTTATTAAAACACACCAAGAGGAAATTATTCCATTCCCTTTAAAAATAGTATTTCCACTCCATGCTAATACTGCAGAGTTCTGCACAACGTCAAAATGTATTTGGGGGAGTTACAGGATGAGGAAGTCAAGCAATTAACAAAGGGACTGAAGGACAAAATATTTTTGATGTTTCTATCCCACACCATTTAAAATTTATTGCCTCATTATTCTCTAAGCTTACCACTTATTGTAATTATGCACTATGTTTAAAAAGCACCGTATATTTTCCCTCCTCCAGAACAAGATTAACCAAAACATGAGACTTTACACACCAATCTATGCACTTGTACTAATGTTAAAACTCAGCTAGTCAGATTATGAATGTCCCAAGATCTGTAGTGTGCATTTTTCATTTATTTCAGCCTGGTGGCAATAATCGTGTCAGAATGTACTCCCACCTGAACACTCAAAATACGGAAGAGACAGCGCGGTACTGGGAACAATCCTATCTGTGGCCATGCACTGTACGCCAAGCTGCACAATCCTTATTTGCTCATCTTTGGCTTCATGGAAAATGGCAGAGAGGCTCCTCATATTTTGTCCCATAAGGACTACATTGACATTTGTACTGATTGTAGTTTATTGCCAAAGCTGCCGCGTTTTTTTAAAAAAACTTTATATGTGAGAATTCCCGGGTTCCCAATTCTGCAACAAAAAAAAATACAATCAGGTGGCAATTGAAACGAGGAAAGCTATGTGAGAATCGTAAGGGAGTAAAAAGACTTTCAGCATAGACGGAACGCCTGTAAATTGGCAGTTATAGTGGTATTAATAAACACTCCGCCAGAGTATTGGACTGATGAATTTTACAAGTATTGTTTGATGACGTTAAATATTGATTATATATGGATCTACGTATGTAAGCATTTTTCTGTGAATTTTATCATGTATTGTACGCTAAGCTAAATGCCTTGACATTTATTCAGTGTGTTTTAAAGATTTATTTTAAGGTCTATGAAACATGTAAGTGTAAGTAGTCTTCGACACGTCCTTATGTAAAACGATCAAATATATCACGCATTTTTTTTTCAAGGGTTTCACCGAGCAGATTTGCATAAATTCTTGAGTTTAATGTGGAATTTGCGAAAGCTTCTTATACCATTGACATACCAGGAAGGTTATGGTACCTTAACCAGATGAAATTTGGAGTCTCAAATGAATACTCTTTACAGAGAAACACAGCAAAGTGCAGAAACGCTGCCCGGTTTAGGAATTTTAATATTTTCTATCCATATAAGTATTTCTGTTGTTAGTGACTGTCATGATGTACTGAAGTGGTATGCCGGGATTCACCTTTCGAGGATTCCATGGTCTCAAAGGGAAGGGTCAGAAGATATTTATCTGAATGGGACCGAGGAATAGCAACTAATTACGTAACGAAGCCGAGCACTCTGATGTTGTTCTGCTTACACCAAAGAAGGTCAAGAGGTTGTATGAAACTATTTAAATGGCCTGAATCGAGAAAGGAAGTAAAATAAACTATTTTCTTTGGCAGGTAGATAGGTAACCGATGGAAACTGAAGAAAAACGATTGAAGGAAACTTCTAAAACGTATTCCATGGTCAGGAATGTAATACTCCTGAAACGGGGGCAAAAGCTGAATGAGTGGGACATTGAAATACAAAATAGGTAAATACGTTAAGGGGCTGTGCGGAAAGAGCCTCGAAAATAGACACGTTCAAGACGGGCGGAATGGCTAGAGCGTTCCATGATTCCCGACTTTTCTAAAAGTCAGCTACCTGTGCAATATGAAAGTCATTGTTCAATAGCGATAAGCGTAATTTGCTAATTGCAAGCAAACGTTCACCATGTATTTTCAATTCCAAATTAGCAAGCCCGAATCCGCTTTGGAGGACTAGGAATAAACTGCAGAGGAACATGGAACACGGTGCATTTGTCAATACTTTTCCATGGGGTTATGCAGTTACAATAAACAAGGTGACCACGAGTAAAGGAAATTTCTGCAGTGCATTCCCATTCTTATACCTCCAACACATGTCATCTTCTTTCAAAGTCTTTCCAATAGCTGAATGTCTTCCCTTTCTGTAAAGAGTGGGCGCCGACGTGGGTGCCGCGATTTGGCCTTTTGCTGCCATTCGTTGTGCGCATGCGAAACTGTGCGCCAAACAGCTGAAAACCTGCCCCACCAGACACCCACACACCTGCATTACAGCGAGTGCGCCCCTGGGGTTTGGCGGGGAAGAGCTCCAAGTGCAATGCAGCTATAAGGAATAAAGAAACCATCGCAACGGTCAATCCTTCTGATTACATGATATAATTCAATGAGAACATATTTGGGGGGGGTGATGCGTGAAACTATTTGCATTACTCATGTGCCATCTTAGATGGTGTCCGTGTTCTTAGCATTTATTTATATGTGAGCGCGGGCTTTTGAATCAGTACCCGGAGTAGCGTGCGTGTTTAGCCACCATACCATAGAATATATCCGGGCTCTGGGAATACGAAGAGATCACTGGGACCCGAGTGTTAGGCGTCGTATTACGAAGACAATTACGTGGACATTGTATTATATAGGATTGCTTTTCTATTTATATTTATTGTATGCTTTTCTTTGGTTTTTATAAGTACTTTAAACTTTTTTATGCTGTATCGGGTGCGGAGTGACAATCACTTCGTTCACCTTTACACTTGTGCACTGAAGAATGACAATAAACAATCTTGAATCTTGAACTAGATGTTCCCTAAACAAGCAATCCAGAAGGGGCAGCACCGCAACCTGGGAGCGAAAAGGCAGATTGCTTCGCAGTACACATTCGAATTGGAGGCTGGGAGCGAGTACTGTACAGACATCAGCGGAAATTGAACTCTGGGTTACTGGCGCTGTAATAGCGTTGCGCTAGCGGAAAGGGTGTTAAAATTCATTGGGCAGGAGGAACACCTAAAGTGGGAATTTTAAAAAAAAGTTTGGGACCTCTTCTACCGAGCGGTATAAAAATACACCGTTCAAGGTCGTGAAGGAACTGTTAACAGTCTCAGTGTTTATTTGTAGACAGCACTCAACAGCTGAAACAGGTTGGCAGGAAAGCAAGTTGAACCTAGGGCACCGAAATCACAGAAAATAGCACGGCAGGAACGCTGATCAAATGGGTCAAAGATTCTTTACCTCAACTTAATTTGCGATTGATAAATTGCAATCATTTCCTGTTATACAACCCGGCATTGGGTCGGCAAGCTGACTGCGGAGTCCATAGAGCGTGCGCTTCAAAGGAATTGTTTTAATGTATGCTGGGTAGACTTATAGTCCGGGTTCCTCAATACAAATCAAAGACCCAAAACGCAGCTTACAGCTCTGTGCGGCGAAAGAAATTCCACCTTGAACCCCAGTAGTTAGAAAACGCTGTGGTAAGGGAGTACTTGGAAATAAATTGGATTCGACAAACTCAGCATGGATTTATGAAAAGGAAATCGTGTTTGACAAATCTATTGGGGTTTTGAAGTTTGAAATAGCGGATAAGTGAAGTGGGGTAGGGGTTGTGCTATGGTGCATTTGGAATTTCAATAGGGCTTTGATAAAGTGCCATGCAAGAGGGTACTGAACGAAATTAGAGCACGCTGAATTAGAGCCAGTGCCCTAACGTGAATTGAGAATCAGTAGCGGACAGAAAACAGAGAGTAGGCTTGAATGGGTCGGTTTTGGAGGGTGTTGGGAGGCAAGGGCTAATGGCGTGCGTCAGATATCAGTGCCTTGGTCTCCAGATACATAAGCTCAATATCAATAATTTTCGTGAGGGTATCAAATCTAACATATTCAAGTTGTTTGATAATCCAAAGATAAGAGACGATGACCGTAAGAAAGAAGCTACAGAGACGTTTCGGTGCGGGGTATATAAACAGATGAGTGAGCAAGAACAGAGCAGATAGAATGTAGCCTGGAAATTTTAACGCTGTGAACTTTGGCAGAAAAGAAAGTAGAAAAACAGTGCATTCCTATATAATGAAGACTGAACACAAGAGATTATGCAGATGTTGGAAATCCAGAGTAACACACGCACACTACGTACTGGAGGAACTCAGCAGGTCAGACAACATCCATGGAAAGAAATAAACAGTCGACGGTTCGGGCCGAGATGCTTCATCGGTAGAGTCCTGATGAAGCGTCTGGGCCGGAAACGTCGACTGGTGATCCCTCTCCATGGATGCTAGCTGACCTGCTGACTTCCTCCATCACTTAGTGAAGACAGAACGGTATTAACGTTCTGAGGAATCCAAATGGACTTATACCAGAAGTTCCCGACCAAGACCATGAGGTCGGAGGTCCGCGGACTCAAGTTTGGGAATCCTTGCCCTATACACAAATCACCGAAGATAGCAAGCACGGAAATAATTGCAAAGGCAAAGTGTTTATTGACTTTTATTACAAGATATTTTGAGCAAAGGACTCGTGAGACAACAGCCGGAACATTGCATATAGGTCCGATCTCCTCACGTTAGTAAAAATAGTCATGTGGCAGAGGAAGTGCAACAAATGTTCCCCAGATAGAGTGGCGTGGATTATCCTTTGAGACACGAAACAGCAGACCGGGCCCTTCCTCTCCAAATTGTGAAAGATGCAGCATTCCTAAAGGGTAACATGCAGGATAACTGTGTTTCCCCTGGCTACTTGGGGCGGGGGGGGGGGGGGGGGGGAGGGGTCAAAATAGGGAATTGTCCTCTCAGGATTGAAAGTAGAAGATAAGTCTCCACTGAGAGGAATCGAATATTTGAATTTATCCATCCAGCATCATTGTGGATGCTCGGACACCGTAAAGGGAAATCAGTATAGATGGGTTTCTGATGGTTGGCAAGGACGGTGCCGGCTTTTAGAGTCTTTTTCTGTGCTGTAGGATTCCAGGACTCAATTTCCGGAAATCCATTGATGAAGCGAATCATTGTATAAGGAGTTAGTACATAAGAGTGGTGTGAGGTGAAATGTCATTCGTGATTTTATTGAATGGTGAGGCAAGCGAGGCCAAAGAATCGTTTCAATTATCGCGATTCGATGCAAAATTGTGTAGCCAGCGCATAATCTGGGGGGGGGGGGGGTGTCTGCAACCATGTCCTGGTATCTCTTACAAGTTCTCAAAGTATGGGAGAATCAGCCGACTAGAATTGCATAAGTAATCTTCATATGTTGGGTCAAGAGCTTTTATGGTGCTGCGATAGACTCCCTTACAAATATGTTACTCCATCTTCAGTGAGTAATATCACTCCATTGTGCTACGAATCTGCTTCCTAACAAAATCAATGGATCCAGGTCCCTGATCACGTCGGTACATCTCTTGTTCAACAAAACCGTATGTTTTCTTACATAGACCTAATTTACCCTGCATTCTACATTCAATGCCGTATCACTAAAACGAAAAGAAGTACATTTATTTTAGACTCCTTAATGACACCATGAGTGTTTCCGACTCCCAATATAAAGTCTACACATGGAGCCCTAGTCAGCTGGCGCTCCCGAACATTGGGAACTCTAAACATCTGTTTCAAAGTGAGATGAAATAGACCGCTTCCATCTTAACGCTCCTCTGCGAAAACAAAGCCAAGAAGGAGTTGATAAAAATTAATAGTTCACAACTCTGCTCTAGAATACCCGTTTGAGATCGCAAAAGAATGGCAAAAAACATGCTGCGATAATCTGAATTGTGATTAGTTTTATTTAACCCCCAAGTGAGCTATGAAAGTTTTAAATCGTACTTGCAAAATTTTAGATCCAGTGAATGGACGGTAAAACGTTTCTGAAGCAAAATTCTGCAAATTCAGATTGCACATTATAGCCTAATTTACAAAACGAATTATGTTAAGCAAAGTTGGGCCAACGCTGATCCAGCGAAATGATTGGTAACGTTCAGGTGCTTATTATTTGTGTTGAAAACATTAAAAACAACGTATTGTGTTTGTGTAATTGCAGTCAGTATCTTTCTGTTGCATATAAATCACTATTTATAAGAATTTGAAAATACGCCACATTGAGAATATTTCTTTGTTTTTGGACATTTGATTTCGAAAGGCAATCGAAGAGTAGTTTCCACAATTTTATTAACCTATAAAAACCTTGCAGCAGATGCAGCCTCAGGGCACGACCAGATTGCGGCAATAGTTCCAAAATCCAGTCTAATTGTATCTGTTTACGCTGTGGTGAGTCTTGTCACAACAGACTCTAAACTATCTCCGCATCATTTTGTACCGTGCATGATACTTGGTAAAGTTGTAACTAGTTAACTTCTCACTGTAATATAAGGGGGCGGGGACATGCTCTGGGATATTTGCACTGATTTTCAATGGAAAATGGATGAACGCAGGCTAAAAGTCAGATTGGAAAATTTTGAATGTGAGCCATATACATATTCTGCACATAAACCGAATGGGTTTCGTTTCGTGGCGTCTCCGAAACACGCCTACAGATGAGATTTCCATTGTAAAATCTTTTGAATGATTGTGTGTGAGTGAAGTGCTGGGAGCGGCTCGACGCTACACGTCCTAGGAATAGGTTTCTTTGGGGAGACTGAGGACACATGGGATAATGACGCATTTTCTCTTGGCTTTTTCCGCTCCTTAAATCATAGGCTGAGGGGAGAGCGAGTTCCCGGCATCACTTTCACTAAGGGAAAAAAAGACTGCTGATAAAACACACATTGTCACTTCTGCTCGCTCTGGGCAGGGTATCCCTTGCGTTCACATCCTATTCGGAAATAAAAGGACTTTTAGCATCTTGTTGAGCCGGTCAACTGTAGAAGTTCCACCGTGGAAATCAGACTTGATTTTCAATGCGTACTATCACAGAGGTTGGAAGGTAAGAAAGATCCTTGTTCTGAACATAAAGAAGTCGGTCGCTCCGGGATAGGAGGGGATAGGTGGGTTGGCCCTCGCTCTTTTGCAATCAGTTTGTCCACTGCCTCCTACAATGCAAATGTGAGTACACTTTCAAAGTGCTTCATTGGATGTGAAACCCTTTAGGATGTTCCGAGGTTGCAAAAGGCGTTAAATGAGAGTCTTGCTTTTCACAGTGATCCAAGAAGTCAGATTCATGCAATGTCCGAGACGGAGATTATGTTACAAATTCACCGACCGCAAGCAAAAGCCTGCGATGATGATTGATACCCGCTTCTCCTAAAGGATAGAAGCAAGAATACTCAACCATTTACTGGATTTTAAAGAAATATCCCACTATATAAGACAATATAAACATTTAACGCAGGCGGCACTTTCTCGCTGACAAGACACGCAGAGTGTTCAAGAAAATAATGCAGATTTTTTTCTCAACAATCTAAATCACGCCATTGTAATACAGCTTTGTGCCTGTCTTAAGTAACTTTCTCCCTTTTCGTTATAACGAAACGGTATCCCGTATTAACATTGGAGATTACAGTTGGTTGTGTAAGATGTGCGCGTCGTCTAGTTTATGCATATAACCAGCAACGTTCTCGAATCCAAGGACCATGTTGCTAATACTGTACAAAGAAAGTGAAATATATAATCAGACAAGATAGAATTAAACTGAAGTGGCCTTACGTGTTTCACGAGGTACTGCTTTCTTGTATTGTTAACTGCACATTGTAGCAGCAGCAAATTCAGTATACATCGGGGCACACTCGCCGCCAGTTGTGTGTTTACAGACCAAAAATCCGCCTGCTTGCTGAAATGCGGGACGTTAAATAGCCCGTAGGCGGTTGTGCTAAAACATATACAGTATTTCAGAGAAAACACCACGAACAGCTTATCTTCATTTACTGGGTGTGGAAGGCTATTCGAAATAATGAATCAATTTAAAACACCTTGGGTTAAGGGGTTGAGGTGTGTGAGTGGCGGAGTGGGAGTTAAGGGCCGGCGGTGAGAGAAGCACAAAGATAATCGTCAAAATCCGCCAGCAACCTTCCAGTTGCGGATACAATGTCCATACTAGTTAGGAAACGGTCAAGGTTTAGCAGGAAATGACGTTATTTGGTAAACAACTAAAATGTATTCAGAATGGTTTGACAGATATTATTAAGCAGGAAAATTTATTTTTTTTTCTTCTTTCGTTCTATTCGCTTTTCCTGCCCTCCCTAATGATGCGAATGAAACGTGAAAGTTGGAGGATGTTGTACCTCATCACCGCTTCTCATTAAATGCAGAATTAGTAATTGATGAATGTCTACTAACATATTTTTATTTAATCCGAAATGAATAGCAGTCAAAAGGAAACAGATATTAACCTTCAGCTGGTTGAATTATGCTGTTTTTTTCTGAAGTAGGAATGCACTGGATAAAAGACGCTAGGAATGGTGTAGGGGCCTCTGCTTCAAAATGGCTACATTGGAGATATGAACAATTCTATCTACATTGATGGGCGCCAAATAAAGAGAATAACATTTGTCTACATAATGCAACTTTGCCTAATGCCAAGTTGCATTATTTCCCCACATCATACAAACCCTCGAAGCAAGGCCCAGAAACAAAGCACAGAAGAAGACAAACCTGGGAGGCTACTGACCGAACTTGTGACCCCGATGGCCAAGTCATCTACTTTAATGTCTTTAATATATATTTGACAGATAGTTATGATGATCATGACCTGGGGTGTGAGTGCGGTAAAGTCTTGAACCTCTATTATAGTTGCACTGTATATCCAAAAAGTTGTGTCCACATCATATTCCTGCTGCAGTTATTTTTTTTGCCACATTAATGAAGATTATATTTACATACGGGACTCCCACAATCGGGACAACAATCTAAATAAATCCCGATGAGAAAATATTACATTTCCAATTTGATATGTTGTGAATTTAAGCATTGAACAAGGACGTAGAAATGCCACATACTATCAATACCGAACACATGGAAATATTCAACCCTTGTTAGAAGTTCCTCATGTTTGTTTCATGAAGGAACTTAGTCTGAGAGATGGGTGACTTTCTTCGTTGAACGAAGCATTAAGGGCGTGCGGCGGGCAAGAGGAGCACCGTGGTGATTTCGGAAGAGAACCTTAGAACTTAATCCCCTATTTCCATGGCAGTTGGAATGCTTATTTTTGGGAATTTATTTGGAAAGGTCAGCAACATAAAATCCAATGTCTGATTAAGGTATTCAACAATAACATTTACTTCTAAGGAAGCAGTATATCTGGAACATAATCATGATTGATTAACAGGAGCTCTTATCCGATATTTGTAGGCAACCTGGGGTTCGCACAGACGATGTAGAATGGTGGAAAATCTAAAAGGTTTTAGCATAAAGGCACAGTATGCAGAAGATGGCCGTCATAGTCTTAGTACTGTGGTACTGATTAATTTTAGTGCTGGCTGTGTATCTACAATTAATGATACTTGTTTTCTTAATGAGACTATTTTTTCAGAAAGTGCTCTTGATAAATCCTTAACTGTTCCTTGATCATTTACTTGTTATCTTCCCGATTTACATTTGCATTCGATCAAAGCTGTGCCATGTAAAATAACTGTGTGAAATTATCAATTAACTTTTATGTGCATTAAATATCTTCATGGGATGGTAGCGTTAAGTATTCAATTGGTATTTGGCGATAAGGGCTTACATTACTGGAGTTACTCAAAACATGAAAATATTTTAAGTTTGATTAAGTCTTAATTTCTCCAAGTTCAGACTGTTAAATAATGCATACTCTGGTTGTGGGAGGAGTCGTGTAAAACAGTTTATCAAGTCATTTCTAAACGTAGGTACAAAATAGAAAAACTGGTATGGACGAAGGGTTGATAACATTGCAATAAATGAACGCTTTAAGTAATCATTCGGCGACTATGCTGTGAAACTGTATCACCATCAGGCAAAAACGGCGTCATTTTCACGAGTATCTAAATTAAGATTTTTAGAGGGAGGGAAAGGAACTTATTGGGAGGAGACATTTCTTGGCTGTAAATCATTGGTTGTTAAACGCCATTTTCAATTTTGTTTAACATTTTCTGGCGAGCTTCCGAATTTTAGTGCATTAGATTTAAATAGTGCTGGTATTCTTTTAAAATGGGAATTGCCCGTTATATTTATTCCAGTATAGACCGTTTGGCGGCAATATTCGTTTTAGGTAGGAATGTAATTCAATACTCAAAGGATTAGGGGATGAGAGGATTACTAAAGAGTGTATTTTAGACGTAAAGATATATCAAATGTTTCCTTTAATTCTGACCTTGTTTTTGTTCAGCTAAAGACAGCCCACTGGGAGAGTCTGAGTTGCCCCAGAGCTCAGAGCCTGCAGTGATGGAGAGCCCCTACCTCAGTGTGAAAGAGGCAGCGATGAAAGGACGCAACAGTGAGCTGCCTAATGCCATGGAGAAAGGCGACAACGACAGCAACAAGGGCAAGAAACGCAGGAACAGAACCACCTTCACCAGCTACCAGTTGGAGGAACTGGAAAAGGTTTTCCAGAAGACGCATTATCCCGATGTCTATGCGAGGGAACAGCTCGCACTGAGAACGGACCTAACAGAAGCCCGAGTGCAGGTAAAATGTGAGCGCCGATAATAATGTTGGGGGGACGAGGGCTGACGTTTAGCAACAATGCAAGCAACGCCATCCGAGTGATTTGAGGGAGATCAGTAACACGCAAAAACAAATATATCGAAGAGCAAACCATAGGATAACTTCAAATTCTATTTATTTCTTCAGAGTCTCAGAGGAAACACTGTAGCTCCCTATTAAACGCCGGTGGGATAAATGGTCGCTGTTACTCCAGGCGACTCTTATACCAATTAGGGTTAATCTACAAATGGTTCAAATATTTCTCAAAATAGTTTTAAATTGTTCACTGCGCACGTCGCTTAAGTATCAGCCGTGGAGCTTTATGGAAAACGGAATGGATACCTTAAAGAGGCATATTTCCCCCAGAATAAAGACTATTTGGTATTGAAGGAATGCCAGTCAGTACACGTTTCCATACAGAAACAGACATTGAAATTTAAGGAAGGCTCAGTGTTACCGGTTTTTATCAGGTTCTTCAAAGTCCTCAAAACAGTCCCTCTAACCGAATTGCGTCAAGTGTTGCGGACTAAATTTCAACAGATCATTACGGAAGCAGTCTATTTAAAAAAAATCAAACTCTACCGTAAACAATATAGAGTACGCATTTATGATAGTGATCGAGCATATATTAGCCCTTCAAGAAGTTTTTCTAAGACTTCTTCTAATGCTGCATTTGCATTATTACAACATGCTTCACGCATAGTAAAGACCCAGGAAGATTCGTCTGCATTTTTAACAACAGACGTTGGTCAGCAGTAACTTCTGAGATACTGTATGTGGAATACGGTTGAGCGCCAATGTTTAACATCCTTTGCTATATATAAAAAAAGCTTTATACTATATGATTATAAATCTTTAGCGGGATTACACGTTCCTTGGGTCATGTTGCACTGGGCTAGGAAAGGACCTAAATCGAACTTGACAGTAGATGGATCCACTCCTGGTGAGAAACCGAAATTTCTCGGCACTGCAGACTGTAGTAGTTGAGTTACGACGTTTCAAACCAATGGAAGGATAGCCAAACCGGTGACTGGGGAGGGGGAGGGATTTTCCGCAGGAACTTGGGGCTCTTCGTATTTATGTGAATCATAGCAACCATCCTGAAGAATCTTCGCAGTGATAATTTTGCTCCATTCGATCCCTGGAATAAACAGCGACGTACGCTTGCGTTTCGCTTGATTTTATTTAGAATTGTTATTACAATTGCATTCACTTTATACTGTTCTTTCTAAAAAACAAACTCGTCTCCAATTCTAGAAGATATTCAATTTGGCTAAAAACCCATCCACCCCCACAAGTTGCAAAGATAAGCATTTTTACCAACTGCGCGCCAACAAAGTTTTAGGCTAATATTCACATAGTCCCATAAAAGTTTTAAAAAACCAAACAGGTCTGTTTCGACAGATACCGGATTCGCCCGAAACACTGGAACACTGTGCTTGCAGATCTGTTTATGTAAGCTGTAATAATGAAGTCGAGTGAAGGTTCACATATACTGTATATATAACTCCATCAAAACACTGGAATTAAGGGAAGTCAAGGCAGGAAATTAAACATGCAATGAAAACATTCTACAGCTTAAGACTTTACCATCAAGTGCTCTTGTTTCCGATCGTTTTAGAGATAAAACGATCTTCTTGCAGCCTTGTCTTTCATGGGTTCTCTTTTTGAATATCTTTCCCTGTTTGAAAACCATCTAAACGTCCACAATTTCTAATGAGACTGAGAACGAGATCTCATTGGCAGACTTTATTTTACCCTTTGCCTTTTCCGTGTGTAGAAGTGAAAAAAATAGACACGCGCTGAGTCTCAAGGCTTGGATTTCAATCCGAATCTATTGGCACTGCGGGGCAATCACAATCATAATCAAAATCAGGGATTGTCTTGGTGATCTATTGAAACAGACGTTCACGTAACTCAACTCAGAAGTACAGCATCGCAAACCATTTACTGAAATCTATAACGCATTTTTACTCTATGCCGAATGGCATCGTTAACATTAAACATATAGCTTTAAAAGTTCTAGCAATATTTTTATCTTCACTGTTTGATTTTCGAACGAGGTATTCATTAAGGTGTAGTTAAACTCAGAACTCCGACTAGCTTATTAGATATGAGTTAACGGAAAAGATAATGCCCAACGTGTTATCAGTGTAAAAGTCTACAAGGTTTGCAAAATTCGCTACTCCATAGTATTCTACGCATTTCCACACACAGCTGGCGCCCAGTTTTTAACTTGTTGCACAACTCCCCGTGAAAAAAATTCAGAGTTTACTTACTGGAGATTGGGTTGTTCCTGGCAAAAGTAGAAACTTTTTTCTACTTTTCTTAGTCTTCGTTTTCCACACGTTAAAATTGACCAGACCAACTACGATCAGTGGAGTTGACATTGTCGATTACCGCATGTTCAAGATTCATGCATTATGCAGTTCGATACTAATCAAGCCGACGTAAGCAAACTTCGTACACTTCCATTTATCTTTATTCCTGTTGTAAATGAACAGCGTCGCCATTCTACTGCGCGCGGTGATAGATTTGATTACCGGAGTTATCAGGCCATCTCCATTAAGCAGGCCGAAGATTAAGTGATTGTGAAAGTAAACGGATATTATAGCCATCTCTCGGTGAAGTGTTCTCGTCAGTGACTGAATTAATAGAGTTACATCAAAGGCAAACATCTCTCTCATTAAAGTGTGCGAGGCAAAGCAAGTGAGGAAGTTAACCTGTGCCCAGCTCTGATGTGATAAGTCCGCTGAAGCCACCCCTTCCATCGTATCCATTTATTTCTCAGTCCTCAAGTGGATTGGTATGTTTCCCACCTCAAAGTCTTTTGATCATCGCAAGTGGGTAAAAGAAACTTGATTGACTTCTCATCACACGCTTTCCAAAATATCATCACTGAAAATTATTTAGCGTCTAGCTAGATTTATTTAAAAACATGATGATAATTTATATTGTTCTTAAAATATCGACAATAATAGGGCTCATTGACAATATAGTTAATGCAATATTGAAATAGAAGCCTTTTGTTTTATACTCGGATTTAACTCTGGCATCGCTGGGCAATTCGGGTAAAATTTAACCAAACTTTTTTAAAACATTTTCTGGTTGACAACTTCAATGTAATGTAGAATAGTGCTCATTTCAAAGTGTTCAGATTTAAGCAAAGTGCAGTTTATCTACGGCTTGCAATGTCCTGTCTGCGCGTATCCTGCAGGAAATAGAAATTACATCCTTTGTTCCATTGCCTTTAGGTTTGGTTTCAGAACAGAAGAGCTAAATGGAGGAAGAGAGAACGCTTTGGGCAGATGCAACAAGTTCGGAGTCACTTCTCCACTGCCTATGAACTACCCATTTTAACTAGGGAGAACTATGCACAGGTAGGCATAGCGCACGCTGTTTGAAATCAGTTTTCTAATACCGTGGTAAATTCTAAGTATGCCGAATACACCCGATTATCAGGTAACAACTACATCACCGATATGTGACACTGATATGAATTAGGTTGAATGCTATTTAACTCCTTTTAATAAATCAATTATGTGAAGTGCTGAAATGCTACCTTTTTATTCTCTAGCTTTAATGTGTTTAATTCTGCACTGGCTTCAAAGTTCAATAATGTTGCATCTGGTACAAAAACTATTGAATTTCTTCTTGGAGCAGCAGCATGCCACAATTCATCATCTGCTCAGAACGGAATCTGCATACACTGAAACTTCTTCAGAATTGAGAAACAAATAATTATGAATGACAAAGTTTGGATTTTGCGCTGAGGTTATTTGTGCTGGGGAATAGTTACTACCGGTTTGAAAACTTCAAGAGCTTCATTACTGGGAATAGTATACAGCAGATGTTGAATAAAATCAGATCCGTTGTGTTCTAATAATTCCAATACATATATTTATTTCATAAGCTACTCCAAGTAAACATTAAGTTTCAATTTATTCATTTCCACATATTCACTAAATGAAGGGCGCACCTTTTACTCCCCATTCCCCAAACCGAACATATGTGTCTCCTTACCCTCACCACCTACCCCATCTACAAACATACAATTTCATAACTGGCAAATTCTGAGCTGCTGCTATCTAGATAGTTAATTGCACATGTAACCACCTCTTTACTATCAGAAAACCAGCAGTGATTTTCTTTCAAAATTAGACGAGAATTTTTTTAATGGTCTTTGTTTTCTTTGACGTAGGGACATGGTTATAGTAATACAAATCTGTGGTAATTATGTCTGGATGCTCTCGAAAACATGATGGTAAACACAAGAGATTCTGCAGATGTTGGAAATCCAGAGCAACGCATAGAAAATGTTGGAGGAACTCAACAGGCTAGGCAGCATTCCTGGAAATGAATAAACAGTCAACGTTTCAGGAGGAGAGACCCCTCATCAGGACTAGAAACGTCAATTGTTTATTCATTTCAGTAATAACATAATAGAACAGGTTAGGCCAGAGTTTCATTTTGTCCTTATGTAAACTTCTATACGGTGATTACTTAGATTATAAGTGTACATTGTACTCTGCTATTCAAATATGTAGTTTTATGACAGCATCACTATCACCTTTAAAGTATGGCATGGAAGCATCTGAATTTGTGCCCTGCTCTTGTGGCTTCACACATGTCAAGGCCAATGGTTCAGTTAATGCTGACGGAGCACAGCCACATCTGAGATGCATTTTTTTTTCGTAGAGGCACTGAAAACCCAGCTGGGCTAAGACATTGTACAATCCAATCACGAAGCAAATGAATTCTCCTGAATACCCAGGCAATTATTTATCCCTCGTATTTCACTCTTAGCAGGAGCTTTTGCACAAATTGGCTGTTGAATTTCCTGAACTACAAAATCAACTGTACTTCAAAAGTACTTAATTAACTGTAACCTCTTGGAGTGAAAGACATCATATTCAGATCTTTGTTTCTTCTGCTTTGACATCTTAGCATAAAACAACATTAATCATAGGTCATACATCATTGCAGATTAGAAGAAAAACAATTTTCACTACTTCTGTACAGATATCTTCACACTCTATCTCTTATTTAGCAAGTTTACAAAGACCATTCTTTTGCAAACTATTTCTCAAATGCAGTGTACTATAAGTGGCTACAAATTGTGGCTCACTTTTTGTTGAAAGACTTAGCCATAAGATGACAAATTAAGAATTCCCAAGATGACTGGAGTAAAAAAGTACTTATAATTTTAATGGCCATATGGGATAATGGCAGAGAAATCTGGACAAAGTGACTGAATATTAACTTTAACTCTCAATAATTAACAGGCCTTAAATTTTAGAAAATGTTTTGAATTAGAAAATATACTCAAATGCGTATAGTTAAAATTAATTTATTTATACAATAGTTATTAAAGGCAGACATTGAAAATAATATAAATAACACATAGAAAATACTCGAGAAGTTTAAAGGAATGTTGCGAGATTGGGAACCACCACCATAATTAGCAATACATTAGCTGAGAAAAATTATTCTAAATGACTTTTAACCATTTCATAACAACATTAAAAACTTATTTATACTTGTGTACACTTCAGTAGCTAACATTATTGTATCAGGGCAGTTACTGCACATTATTTGTCCCTTTCCTCAGGTATTTCATCTATTCTAGAACAATGTAATCCCTAAGAATGTTAGAAATTTAAATGTCAAGATTAACTGCACTGTAACTCTAAGATTAAAACTGTTTACAAAACCAACAACTCAAAGGCCCAAAGCCTTTGCAAAAACATTCTGCAGATGCTGAATATCAAACATATAAAAACACAAATTGCTGGAAATATGCAGTACATCAATGGGCTGAAAAAGAGTTAAGAATTCAGATTAATTAGGGTCTTGGAGCAATAATTATTGCTCCCTACTTAGATGCTGTACAACCCATTTTAATTTGTATTCCTATATGTTAATTATTCCATTTGTTTCCTTTCCCAATTACACAATATTACAAAGAGTAGCCAGCCAACATTTCACTGCACTTATGCAACTTTTACAGATAAGCCTATCTTTCAGATCACTGTGGTGTTAAGCTCAAGCTGAACTGAAGTAATTGCTTTTGAAGAGTTTTACTTTTTCGTAGAGTCTGGCCATTAATAAAAAATACATTTTGTTCAAATGAATTTTGCAGTTTAGCTTAACAGGAGCCTTACAAAATGGACAAAGACTTTTTGATGAAATCTTGCATTCAAACTATTTCAAAAGTTTCAAGCTAAATTAAGAGACTAAATGTACCTTGACATTCACAGTTTTACCTTCACAATGGGACCATTTTTTAAAAAATTCCAATTGATACTGTAGTCAAGTAGTGCTAGATTTTCGCTTCTATGGAATCTCGCAGCTGCACTATCAGCATTGAGCTTGCAATATCAGTGTTATACTAGCTTGGTTTTTTTTCTGCAAATATTATAGATAAAAAATACACTTTCTGTAAGTTCTTCTTAGTGAGTTCAATGGTTCAAAATTATAGGCAGTGCAAGTGCAATTTTATAATTTGTATGCAAAACAATGTATGTGGTCTGGCTCTCTGGTAATTTGGGGAGTGCAACAGTTGTCCAACTCTAAAGAGAAACTGAATGAGGCACCAGGAGAAGGAAATCTCAGCCAGTTTAGCTTTTGACACAATTTACTGATTTTTCAGGTGAAATGCACACCAACATTAAAGGGATTATTCAAAAATAAAATCCAATCAAAAACTCTTATGATTAAATCTGCAGCAGGAACCCATTATGATGTGACATACTAGGCAATGAAATTCCATTATGATTCTGCCTTTATTGATGCAAATTTGGTTCAAGGTTAATGCGGATGTTTTATGGGTGTGTGTGTGTGTGTGTGTGTGTGTGTGTGTGTGTGTGTGAGAGAGAGATCAGGAAATTCCAGTATTTTATTTTCACTCCAATTTATATCACAAAATTTTATGATGATCAATATTTCTTCTTTTATGATTTGCTGAACTAGGCATCAACTGCAGAAATTTCATTTACTCTAATTTGAGAGCTGTGGTTCAGCTTTAAATCAGCAGATGCAGAGTTATATGGTTCCAGCTGGAAATCAAATTCAACTGATGCAGGCACATTCACACATGGAAGGCCTGTTTTTACCAGGGCATAAGCATAAAATAGGTTGTAAAATAGCATAAAATTCGAGAAAGGTTCTCAAATTTTAAATGTGAAATACATAAGGTTGAGGTTAAGAATTTTCAATTTGCATTAATTTGGGCTATTTCTTCAATATTTATCAACATTTAGCAAAATAAGGCATTTCTTATGATTTAAACAGCAGTCAAGAAATATATTGACTATCATGCTGTATAAAGTGCAACAAAATCAAAATGAATCATAATAATTACAGGTTAATTCAGTATTTATCTAAATAATTTTCTTTCATGCAATTGTGATGACTTTTTTCCCAATTACATTTTGGTCCTGATTTTAATTTTGCTTTTTTACATTTCTATCATAGAGTTAGAGACAGTTCCTTCAGCCCATCTACTCCTTATTGAACTGTTATTTTGCCTACTCCCATAAGCCTACACTTGGAGCATTGGCCTCCATATCCCTTACATCCAAGTACTTATCTAAACTTCCAAAATACTGCAATTGAACTCCCATCCACAACTTTTGCTGGCAGCTTGCCCTACACTCAAACACCCTCTGAGTGAAGAGGTTCCCCGCCAAGTTCCCATTACATATTTCATCTTTCAGGCTTAACCTAGGATCTCTAATTTTAGTCTCACCCAGTAGAGAATGCCTGCTTGCATTAACCCTATTTATATCCCTCATGATTTTTAGACATCTTTCAAATCTCTCCTTGTTCTCCTACACTTCAGGGAGTAAAGTCCTAATATATTCAACTTTTCCTTATAACTCAGGACCTCACCTTCTGGCAACATCCAACATCAATGCTATTGAATTGAGTTGTCCTCCGATCTTGGCAATCCATTTGCAACTGTCTCCCTGTATGGTGTCAAAGTGTTATCAAATAGATTGCCAAGGTTGGAGAACAACACAACCCAACCGTCAACCACACAAGATACACATTTTCTGAGTTATTTCTATCAATGCCTTTGCTACTGGTATCCCACAAACAATTGGGATTGGTCACTTTTAAATGAGATCTTCAAAGGTTATCAAAATGACATTCTCCCAACAAAACTTATATGCAAGCTCAGGTGATATAAAATTTATGTCCAGCACAAAATTTTTGATGATGAAACTAAAGAAAAGTTTTTGGTGAATGTTTTCTCACTATTTTAATTGGATAAAATGAAAATTTCATTCCTAAATATCAACAAGCCAAGACTGATCCTGCTGACAAAACAAGCAAAACTATTTCAAGCAAGAAGGATGAATTACTGCCAATGCATTAACTTCATATTACTTGAAAAGATGCACTGATAGTTAAGTTTAGTTAATTTTAAATTATTGCAGAATTGTAATAGTAGTTGAGAAATGAATCATAACATGCCAAAGGTATTAGGCAATCACGATGTTAACAGCCTTTAATTGACCAACATAGTTATTTTCCTACCTTCTTTAAATCTGCAAATCTTACAGCTTTCCCCACATGACTATCAATGATGAAATAATCAATTGAAACTAATTTAATGGCACATATTCTACATTCTACTGTTATTAAACTAGTCTGAGCATATCACCATTGAATATAATACTTCTAAATATCCAATTTAGTTTTTGTTCAAACAGAATTGTTATTAAATATCTGGGAAATTTGAGCAAAAATTAACATTACTGTTAAAATCAAATTTACCTTGAGTAAATCATTCAAATGCTTGCAGGAAATTAATTCCGAAGAAATACCTAGCGCTATTTGTGCTAGATAATTACTACAGATCGATTTTGTGCAGCATTTTTTAAAAAAGCAGGTGAATATTTCTCTAGCTTGATCTGAACACTGGAGTTTTCCAAAAGTAAAACAGAATCAAAGGGCTAGTGGACCAGACTTGTAAAGTGAGATCTAGACAATGGGGAATATGATTTTATATTTAAAGGGTGGTGCCTCTCAACTCTAGCAACTTGCATTTAATCCTAATTTCTAGCACTTTTTTTTGGAATTTGTAAGCAATTTCCTTCAATATTCCAAAGTTGTGCAAGTTGACAGATTAATTAGCCAATGTAAACTGCTTTGTGTATGCAGGGGAGTATTGGAATCTGGGTGTGTGGTGGAGTCAATAGGAATATGGGGTGAATATAATGGCAGTTGTGTCAATGCATGTTTGCTAATCAGTATGGACTTGGAGGGCCAAAGCACCTTTTTTCATGTGCCACGTCAGACTCCGACACCTCAGACATTACTATAAAACTGCAAGACATATTCTCAATGGGTCAGGCAGTATCTACGGAACTGAATAATTAAAGGACTGTTGAAGGGTTTCAACCCTGATGTGTCCACTGTTTATTCATTCTCATGGTGTTCTTAGGGTATTATTTCTCTTAATCATATTTCCCTCACAATAAAGATTATTTCAATTTAAGATTTTAACATCCAATGACAGAAGAAAAAAATGTTTGGAATCAGTTAATGGCTTTGATGCCTGTCAGAAATATCACTCAGTTCAATCTTATGCATTAGAAACTATCAGCCCATAGTAATTAAACTTTTTCCAAGATGTGCATTGACTTAGTTGATAGCAGAGTCCAAGGTTAGCAGAGTCAAAGTAAAGAATTTTTATTTTGGTTAAGGCGGCAACTTTTTCTTATCAAGTTATTGGAGTATGTGGACTGTCTGACATGCTTATGGTGATAACATAGGCTATTTTAGAAGCAGCATCAACATTTTGGATGCAGAATTTAAACAGCAAATCCCAGTTAGATATCTGAAGCAAGATAAGCTACAGAAAGAACGAATCAAAGTGGGAAATATGGTCTACATTTTCAGATTAAGCAAGTTTAAAATCATTTCAATTGAATAAACAGATGAAAATTACCTTAATGGTAATGTTTATATAAGACAGCATTTGAGTAAATGCAAGGAGTGAGGGAAAGTGGTACTAATTTTAGGAACAATGAACCCACCTTATTGTAAAATGGTCTAAACTGAGACTGATTGGAAATGCTATTAAAATGTCTATAGGAACTTTATTTTTCCAATGATAGATATATATATAAAAAATACATTATAATTTAACACATGACTGACACTTATGAAGGTGACTTGATGCTTTGTCTACAGAACTCATCTTAATTCATTTAATAAATAGTTTGAAATTGCTTGAAATAGTTTTATTGCACAAGTTGAGAAGCCTATTGAACATTATTATCTCACTGATATACAAATTCACTGATTAGTTATGTGAAGCCAATCTCTTTGAGATCATCATCCACTGTAGAGAATGGGAGTATTGCATTTAGTTAGCAATGTACTGTATAATTAAGAAGAGCATCTAAGATATTTAACTAACCCTTACCTTCTTAACCAAATTAATATCTCCAAGGTCAAAGATCACAGAAAAAAATATGGCATAGTTATGTCATATGACTAAACCATATTTTTTTCCCCCTGTGTACCAAATCCAAAATGTGTTACTTCTCTACCTCAATCTCAGTTCCTTTACAGACCCTACTATCAAACAATAATGATGAAGGCTTTATTTCTGGTAAAACTTCAATTTTGTAACATATAAAAATTTTTGTTTTAGTATTTTCAATAAAATAATTTTATTTACTTTGGTGGTGACCCCATGACCAGTAGAGTGCATTCTAATAAACTAAAACAAGCTTGGGTTTTACTACTGTAGAAAGGTCAAAGTTATCAGCATTTGTAACCATAACAATGAAACTGAATAGCAACTTGAATATTTCCACATGCAGTTTAATACAGAAACCACTTATGTCATTGTCAGTAATTTAGACTCCCTCTAAAGGTTTAGAATTAGATTTAAAGGAAATCTTTGAGACTGGTTATTTCAGCTAGAATTAACTTCCCTTGTTGTAAACAGTTTGAAGATAACATTTTTTTTTGTTGGAGGTCTATCTGAATTAACAATTCCTAACCCACAATTTCTGTTTTTTTTTTGTAAACTATGGCTTTCATGTACAAGTGTAAAGGATCTAAGTAAAGACGATTATTCTATTCCTAAACAAAATCAAATGCTAAGTTCATCTTATTTGTTGTAATCTTTACTTTGAATGTGCAGTGCTTTAAATATGAGCTGAAAGTTGTACCTTTTTTTCCGCATGGCTTTTTGCTGATAGGAATATCCTCATTGAGGTTGAGTGTTTGGACAGCTTGATATCAGAGCTGCTGAAGCAAGTGTCATCTTCAAGTAACACACTGCAGCAACTAATGCCAGGGAAGAAAATCCACGCCAAATAGATCACTGGATCTTTTTGGGCAGCTCTTATTCGGGTCAGATGATAACTTCACTGACCAGGCATTTCTTTACCTTTTCCTTGAATAGTAGGGGCACTTGTAATTGAGTGATAGGGGAAGTCTGATCATCTGATCATTGAGGTAAAAGCTGTGTTTTTTGAAAATAAGTTGTATATGAAACTATGTAGAATAATAGAAATAAACCTGGACTAGGGGCAAATGTTGAAAGGATTAATTTAAGATACTGTTGATATTTTAAGTTTCCAGCATTCAGAGAATGTTGGAAATTCTCCAACAGTATTAATGGAAGAAAAACAGATAATATTTTAGGTTGATGACATTTCTTGTGACCCGCTGTGATGAAAGGTCACTAATCTAATAATGAGCCAGTTCTTATGCCAGCACCAAAGTCATGATATCTCTGCTGCAATCCTGGTTTCCAATATGATGGTGTACCAAGATGGCTTTGTCCTCATGGAGTTCAGTGGGCCCGAGCCTGTGCAGAATTAACAGACTTCCCATGGGCAAATTTTTAAAATACAACTTTTTCTCCCACATATATACAAGATTCATATTGAATGATTGTGATATAAAACTGACATTAGTAAACTGGTCCTCACTGGCTGTCACTTGTGTTTAGAAAGTAGAAAGCTGTCTATGATGAGATAGTCCCTATGCTCAACTCTATTACACCACTATGCTGGAAGCCAGGTTTTCCACAGAAGACCAACCCTGGTGGTTCATTGAACTTAACAGCATCAGAAAAGGCAGGGCAATAGAAAACTTGCTGCCTTCTTGTTCTGTCTCTACAGATGCTTCCTGACCTACTGATTTTTTTCAGATTTTCTGTTTTTCTTTCAAAATAGACAATGTGAGTAAAGACACATTACTGCAAATGAAGCTACATCTCTAGTCTTCAAACAATGTCCAGGTCTTATTGCTTATGCCCATGCTGATCTTACATTTTCCTCTTAGCTTTAAGGAAAGTAATATTGCTTCAGATTGCAAGGGGCAGTTATAATAATAATAATTCACATACTTCTACATCAGGTTGAATTGCTAGTAACTCACACATTGTGCATTTATCAATAGGTGTTGATTTACAGCAGAAATAAATTAGACATCTTAGAAAACCTCTACAGCCAGGGGTGGCAAAGGTGGCATGTGCAAAAATTTTGTTTGCATGTGGTATACAGCGCCAATGCTTTATTCTATAATTATGAAAATGGAGCTCATGATAAAAAGATATGTTTATTGACAAATGAAGCAGCAATTGATTCTTTTTCAACTCAAGAGCAATGAGAAGTTTTTACAAGAAAAGTCTCACACCAGCTTGGTGCCATCTAGATAGTTGTGAAAACATATGATGCTGGATGATACATTTTGAAATCCTCTTAGAGCTAGTGTACCATCAGTATTTGGATAGTAAATGGTTGGGCCAGTTGCCATTGGCTTTGTTCTCCTTATCTTTTTTTCTATTTGTGAATGAACACTGGATATTCAGTGATAATAATAGAACATACTGATTGTAGTTCAGCTTCTTCATGCATATTTCTGTAGTCATTGTTTTGAATGATGAACTTGGTCAGGTCTAATTATAGCAGACTTACTGATTAAAAACTAGTAAACACGAGAAATCTGCAGATGCTGGAAATTCAAGCAACACACACAAAATGCTGGTGGAATGCAGCAGGCCAGACAACATCTATAGGAAGTAGTTCAGTAGACGTTTCAGGCTGAGACCCTTCATCAGGACTTCGTTAGTACTGACGAAGGGGCTCGGCCCAAAACATCGACTGTACTTCTTCCTATAGATGCTGCCTGGCCTGCTGCGTTCCACCAGCATTTTGTGTGTGTTGATAAAACTAGTGCTGTGTGCATAGCTCCCAAATCCAAATACAAGCTGTATATAAAATATTTGTCATTGTTAGTGCAGCAACAAAAGTCCTACTGAGAAGTAAGTGTTTATTTTCCTTTCCTTGACATTTTATGAATATGCACTAAGGCTTATAACTTTAAGTTCACATACCTCTCAAGGCCATTCAGCCTATTTTCTCCACCATTCAATCATGGCGGATTTATTTTCCCTCTCAACCCCATTCTCCTGCATCCAGCCTATAACCTTTGATGCCCTTAATAATCAAGAACCAATCAACTTCTGCTTTAAAAATACCCAATGGCTTGGCCTCCAGACAACTGTGGCAATAAATCCCAAAGATACAACTCCTCTGACTTAAGAAATTCCTCCTCATTCCCGTTCTATAGGGCTGTCCTTTTAATCTGAGGCTGTGCCCTTTTGGTCTTAGGCTCTCCCACTAATAAAAGGCCTCTCTCCACATGCTCTGCATCTAGGCCTCTCAAACCTGTCGGGAGTGTCAACGGTGATAAAGACTCTCACAGTCTGAAATGCCGACTGCTTATTCCTCTCCACAGATGATGCCAGAGCTGCTTAGTTCCTCTACCACGTTTGTGTATGATCCTCTGGATTTCCAACATCTGCAGAACCTCTTGTGATATATTTTAAAAAATGATTAAATAATTAAATATTTATAAAGGACTAAATAATTAATTCAAACACATTAACTAAATAATGAAGTGTTTGAAAGAAACATTTAGAACAGCAAGGTAACAATGTTAAATTATTATGGGTTGCCTCCAAAATGAAGGCAAGGGAATTAGGACAGAGCCATGATCTAATTAAATAAATGAATGATCTCATGAAGCTGAAAGGATTTACTCCTAATTTGTTACCTACACCGGCATTTTCCAAAGCTTGTTGTATAAAACCAGCATATTGCCCATGTAACAGCCTCTTCATTACATACACACTGTTTTTTTATCTGATTAGAATACCAAAGCCAATTTCTGTTCATAAAGTCCACAACCTTCTGATCAGAAAAGTTAAACTACATAGGGATTTATAACAATATCACTTAACTCTTGGGCCATAAACTGAAACCAGCCAAGATTATGAAAAAGTAGCACTCTTCTCTGCTAGTTTGTCTTAAGAAATATCTATAAATTCTAATGATTTGACTTCATGGTATAGGTTAAGAAACATTACTTCATTAACATAGAAGCTTGTATTTATATAGTCCTTTCACATTAGTTTTAAAATATTTCAAAGTGCTTTACAGTCAAGTAATATGTCCAGTTACTGTTGCAGAATTAGGGTAGAAAGAAACAACATACTGCATTATACTGACCAAGTACTGAAGAAAGTGAAATGAAGGCCATTATTATTCTGCCAAATTGAAAAACTTCAGGCATTTGCACATACTCAATTTAACACATAATTAAGAGTATTTACTGTCAGTATTAACTTGTTACTTCAGGGTACGTTGTTGAGTCAGCAACTTGCAATCAGCAACTTGACGTTGCAGTAACCACTGAAAAAGGTAATCAAGTGGAATGAAATATTGCAGAGTTTGAACTAAGCTACAATTACTGTTGGCAAAACTACCTAGCCCTGAAAAACTAATTTTCTGCATGAAATCTACTTCTTCCAGAATAATGCATTTGAATCTTTTGTCTACTTTAATGATTTTCCATTAACTTTATATAATTTAAGATATTACACTGGCAGTCTTTATCAGCTTCTGATCAAAATGCATTAAAAGATAAAAATTATAACTTTTTAACTTATTACCTTGATGTCTATCAGAATTCTTCAGTCAGATTGTCAACCTAATATCATCACTCTTTCTGGACATGACAAAAGCTACAGAAGTACCAGATACACATCTGCAAAACAGATATCCAGGCCATGAGGTCTGCTGAGTCTTTGCTGGCAGTGTTATTTGAGAGGTACAGTGGCATCTGATCTCTCATTGCAGACTACAAGTTGTATATTTAGGACATCACGTGCCCTTCAAAATAACGTTAAAAGCTCAGAAGGATTCAGCATTTTTGAACACTAAGATATTAACCAGTGAATTGCTCATTTGTTGTCAAAATATTACACCAACATTCATACCAATAAGATCTTGACAAATGGAATTAAATTCAAAAATCAAAATACTTATGTAATATTCAAATTAACACTTGGTCTGTTCATTTGCCTTTCAGATTCAAAATCCATCTTGGATTGGTAACAATGGTGCCTCCTCTCCAGTGCCAGCCTGTGTTGTGCCCTGTGAAACAGTAACATCTTGCATGTCCCCACATGCACACGCACATGCTCCAGCTGGGGTATCCGACTTCCTGGGTGTTTCTGCCCCTGGCAGCCATGTGGGACAGGCACATATGGGTGGTCTCTTTGGCACCGCTGGGCTTGGGGCTGCTATTAACACATTTGACATCAGTAATGAACCAGATCGAAAGTCATCCAGCATTGCAGCCCTAAGAATGAAAGCCAAGGAGCACAGTGCTGCAATATCTTGGGCTACATGATTGACTTAATGTTCATATTCAAACACTGAAAATAATACACAATGCTGGACTAAAGACATAAGAGAACATGGAGATTTATATGCAGCACTTTTCCTATTATAGGTTGGTAGGATTAGAAAGGAGGTTTACTTCTATTTAGAAATATTTATATTTTACCTTTTGCTGTACAAGAGCTACCCTGTAAACTATTCAAAGACAGTTTCATTTGAAAGTGATATCCTAAAGTTCTAAAAATATCTATAACAGAAACATTAATTTTGCAATTAGAATTTAAAAAATTTCAAAGGAAATAACTTTTTGAAGGAAGTTTATCTAAGTACATTCATGGTGAGTATAAAACCAGAAGCGCATGTAGGACTATTTTATAAAATAGAGACAAGCAATTAAAATGATTCTCCTGCTTAATTATTCTGATTAGACCTTAACAAGAAAAGATAAACCATGCAAATAGAACAACCACTGAATCACTAAGTGGGAAGTATTGTTTATTCGATATTGAATGAATTAAACTAATTATTAGATTCTGAAATCCTTTACAATTTGTAATTCTTATTAAGTATTTCATATTATTCTAATTTAACTTTAAGAAATAGTTTACAAATTGCAAAAGATTTTCATCTTGCCATATTGGTCCAAGTTCCATTTAGGTTAGGTGTCCTTATAGTATATTGGTCGTGACTTCTTTAGATGCGAGTTTGTTTCATTCTGTTAGAAAATAAAACCAACTGGATATCAAGTTCAAATTTTTTGTTAAGTTGCTAATTCTACAAAAAAAACATTTACTTGATTTGTAAACGTTAAAAAAAAACCTATGTGACTAGTCCTAGGCACTGACCTATAGTAGAAACAGTAGTTTAAGATCTTGCAAAGTTTACACAATTTTAAAACAAAAGACAAGAAAACGTCTTACAAATAAAAAAAATGTTTTATTGTGTACTGTGCTAATATACCAAAAGTGAAATGTTATAGTTTTAAATGTAATTATCTTTTGCAACATTCACGCCCATTGCTATTACTTATACTACTGAAGCAGAAGGTTGAAGTTCAGAGTAATATATCTGTTTGGGTGTGTTGTGTACTTTTGCTGAAATAAAGTCTTGAGACTATTACTGTTATAATTTGTTGTAAAATATTTTAACCTTTTAAACTTCTTTAGATTTAATTGCCTTGTTTTAAATATAATAGTAGCAAAGGGTGCAGTTAGATTACATTCAATAAAAAGTGATAATGCATCCAAAGTAGTGTTTATCATTACTGTGAGAATTTAGCAAACTCATAATTTGCCTGTGTTATATTGGTTTATGAATAAGTTATTGCACTTGGAACCATGTTTGCATATGTAATTTCTTAGGAAACTGTAAGAGTGGGTCAGGGTGGTGTGTGTTGTTGTGACAGGTATAATCAATAACCCAATAAAAAAAATGTCTTTTTCCTACTGAAAAGAAATGTCTTTTTTCCAGCAAGGAATGGTGTTGAAATGTGTTAATGATAGCTAACTTCTTACATTAATTGGACTGGATAAAAATACCAACGCTGCCCTTCTGATCTGCTGACAGAGTATTGAAAGGATTACAGAACTTGTGTTAACAACAGGTGTCAGGAGATGTACAAAGGTAACACTGAATGCAGTCAATTTATAAAAACAGGCCAGCTCCAAAGAAAGTTAAACACAGAAACTACCATCTACTAGCATTTCCCTACCATTTCTTCACTTCAAAAAAAAAACAAATTTGAAAGAATTTATGTCCAATAATTAATGTAATAGTGATTCAAATTTAGCAAAAAAATATTTTACACAATAATTAAATGCAATTAAATGTCTATCATTTACCTCTTATAAACAAACTGATATCACACTTGCTTTTGAACATATTTATTGTAGCATTAACTTCAAGAAACAATTTGATTGGCACCCATTCCTCACCTTTCAGAATCATCCATAGATGAAGGTAGAGCAGTAGATGTAGTGTATATGGATTCTGAAGGTAGAGCAGTAGTTGCAGGGTATATGGATTTCAGCAAGGCATTTGATAAGGTACCCCACATGCAAGGCTTATTGAGAAAGTAAGGAGGCATGGGATTCAAGGGGACCTTGCTTTGTGGATCCAGAACTGGCTTGCCTACAGAAGGCAAAGAGTGCCTGTAGATGGGTCATATACTGCATGGAGGTTGGTGACCAATGATGTGCCTCAGGGATCTGTTCTGGGACCCCCTCTCTTCATGATTTTTATAAATGTCCTGGATGAGGAAGTGGATAGATGGGTTAGTAAATTTGCTGATGACACAAAGGTTGGGGGTGTTGTGGATAGTGTGGAGGGCTGTCAGAGGTTACAGTGGGATTGACAGGATGCAAAACTGGGCTGAGAAGTGGCAGATGGAGTTCAACCCAGGTAAGTGTGAGGCTGTTCATTTTGTTAAGTCAAATAGGATGGCAGAATATAGTATTGATGGTAAGACTCTTGGTAGTGTGGAGGATCACAGGGATCTTGTGGTCCGAGTCCATAGGACACTCAAAGCTGGTGCAGGGTTGATTCTGTGCTTAAGGTGGCATACGGTTCACTGGGCTTCATCAACCATGGGATTGAGTTTAAGAGCCAAGAGGTAATGTTACAACTATATAGGACCCTGGTCAGACCTCACTTTTAGTACTGTGCTCACTACAGGAAGGATGTGGAAACCATAGAAAGGGTGCAGAGGAGATTTACAAGGATGTTGCCTGGATTGTGGAACAAGCATTATGAGAAAAAGTTGAGTGAACTCGGCCTTTTCTCCTTGGAGCGACAGAAGATGAGAGGTGACCTGATAGAGGAGTATAAGATGATGAGAGGCATTGATCATGAGGCTGTTCGCCAGGGCTGAAATGGCTAACACAAGAGGGCAGTTTTAAGGTGCTTGGAAGTAGGTACAGAGGAGACAACAGGAGTAAATTGTTGTTGTTGTTGTGTTGTTTTTTCTTTTTTTTTTAAACACAGAAAGCAGTGAGATTGTGGAATAGGCTGCCAGTGATGGTGGTGGAGGTGGATACGACGGGTCTTTTAAGAGACTCCTGGATAGATATATGGAGCTTAGAAAAATAGAGGGCTATGGGTAACCCTAGGTAATTTCTAAAGTAAGGACATGTTTGGCACAGCATTGTGGGCCGAAGGGCCTGTATATTGTTGTAGGTTTGCTATGTTTCTATTGCTGGCAGACTGTTACTGCAATCCCCAGCTAAGAGGAAATAGCCCCACTGCCTCGTGGGCAGCCTCGGGAAGGCTGAAGGCTATGCAAGTAAACCCAGACAAAAAATCCGAAGTGGAACCCCTAAGGTGGCTGGACATCACTGAACAACCTTACCACAGTAAAGCTGGTGCCAAATATATTGTTTTGCTTTCCTTTGGACTGCACTGGTGAGGCCATGAGGGGGATCTTGACGACTGAGCATCCCAAGATCTCCATAGCTTCCGCCCAGGCTTACGTCCTGGAAGTCATTCCAGTGCTGCTGTTTACAGTGACAGAACAGACTGACCCACAGCGCACACTGAAATTTCCACTGTCCTGCGAGACAGACAGATGCCACCATCATCATTACTGCAAGGCACATCATCTCTAAAAGCAATCCAACTACTCACTAAGATTTTTCTGACAGCATCTACCAACTTTCACCATACACAACGACAAGATGAGCAATGGGATGAGAAGATTACCAATGCTTTGTAGTCTCTCAAAGAGTCATATTATCTCAACAATTAACCACATTGCTGTTTCATCATTGACCATTGGTCAAAATCCTGGATCTCCCAACATCACTGCATTACAGGAGTACTTTCACCACGTTTTACACTGTAGCGGCAGCCGTCCATTGGAATAATTAGAGATGTGTATTAAATGCTAGCCTTACCAGTGATGCCCACATCCTACCAATGGATAAGAGAAGACACATTAGATTTGTTACCGCCTTGTTAATTATGTTAAATGCATTTATTAGCTGGTGTACTTATCAGAGGACCAACAATAACCAATGGTAATAGTAAATCAATTTATTTAAATGATTCACAGCTGTTTACCCAAAGAACATTACACAGCTCTATTGTCTATGAGACAGACATCAGTAATTTATCGTGTACAGACAAAGACAAGTCACAAGTAATCATGTACAATAAAATCACAATGACATTTGACAAAAAAATAAGTATTAAAATACAAACTCAAAGAACGGGGACAATATAGGAAATAATTTTATCATTTATGGTTATACAAACCTCAGAGAAAAATCAACAATGCCAATGAATAGTTTATAGATGTGGAGATCCAATGTATAATTTTAGGACTTTGAGGTTCAGGTTCTTAATACATTCATTCAATTTCAAAGAAAAGCATTTAATATACAATAGTGTAAGTAGTTAATAAGTCCCTTGATTATTGTCGTCCAAATCTTATTATTGAACAAAAAGTATTCATGAGTTGAGTTTGCTTGCTTTCATGACACAGGAGAACATTTTACAGCCTCCCAAGTTTACCATTCCTGGCAAGTGGCAGGACCAGTTGCACATTCCACGTTGGTAACCTCATTAATATTTCTACTTGAACATGGGATTACATCAATTCTTCACCTATTAGATCAGAAGAGAAGGGCCAATAGACCAACCTTAGTTTATTTCTAACAAAAGCCTTTTTTTTTATATCCCTCCACAACTGCATCCAAAAATGGTATTCTATGTTTTTAAATAGTGAGAAATGTTATCAGTGGTACATTTCCCTTTTATTTGTTTGAGTCAATGTCTCTAGCATTGGGGTTGTGTCACCGTTCCTTATACTATTAAAGTTCACAGACACTAGATTTCCAGTTAGCAACTCTGGTTTTAAATGGTGAATGTTATATACTTTTCACCTTGTGATATTTTAAAAACTTAAGTCCATAATTTAGATGTGCAATGCAACTTGCTGCAAAAGTTTAGACATCTGTTTTTAATAGGTTATTCTAAATACCATACTAATTCAAAATTTGATATTTTTTCCATTAATATATAATCTTCTAGTATTTAGAACTCTTTTTCCTTTCTAGCCTTAAGATGTCAACTCTTACTTGTACCAACAGGCTTTCAAAACAAGAGCTAACTATCAGCTTTTCATGTTTAAGTATGGCTGTGAGCCAAAAGACTATTGAAACAGGGTATGTTTCACTGCAGTTCCACAAATACTCTTTCCAGCAGAAATCAGATGGATTGGGAGCTCTAGCCGATTTTCCCTTATATTGTCTGGATCAAATACAATCTGATGTGGGATAAAAATCAGTAAATAATAAACAAAATTAAACTGCAACAAATTGTGGTATACTAATTGGTAACCTATTGTATCATTTAAAGTGTAGGCATACACAGTGTACATATTAACTATTGATAGGAATTGAATGTGTAAACAGTACCCGGAGTTGGGATTCTTTAGCTTCCTTGTTTTTGTGATATTATCCATCAGTCAGGTAAATAAAGGGTATTACAACGATGTAATCCAAAGTATGATTTCTATGCGCTGTGAAAAATTTCACTGAAAAGCTGCTATAGTTGTTTAATAGGTTTCAGAGAAAGAAACGATGGCCAAATACAGTTCAAGTTGATTTTCGCCACACAAAAAAACACTGGAACTAGATTCTAACAATTTATATTTGGTAAGGTAAAGGCAAATTTCACTAAAATTCTGCGTTTAATTCCTACAAGTGAAATTAGTTTTGTAATCACAAAACTTGTAAACACCATCAGCAATTTAATAATATTTGCATCTCCTAGCCAACATTTCATCTTCAACTAGTCATACAGCACTACAGCCCTTTGGTCCATCTAGTTTCTGCTGGTCTGGTCTTCATCTGGCCTCATCTGAACCCAGACCACAGCCCTCTTATACCTCTCCCATTTATGTACCTATCCACAGATATTAGTGCCATCTAAAACACATTGAAAGTTAAGTAGTGGAAAATGGGAGCTGCTTTTAATTATATATCACTTTAGCTCAAAAATAATTTCTGTATTTAAGTACATTGATATGCATTGATGGGAGGAGATTCATAAATACAAGTTCTTTTTTTCTGTACTGCAAAGGATGTAACTAATTAAGATTTAGAAAATGTTTTAAAATCAAGTGGTAAATTTTAGCAGACACCATTAATTCCTCTTGCATTGTCAGAAAATAGATTTATTATAAAGTCAATGCAGGTACATTAATGCTAATCACTGACAGTGGGATATCATCACCAACTAAAGTTACCTGATCTAGGAATAACATTTAGGAATAACAGGCAGTATGCAAAATATCTATATTTTGGCCCTTGTAACTCATGGTTCCAATGGTATTGTTTTGACATTACTTTCAATTCATTAATCCTCTCTGAAGTATTATGATTATCAAAGTATCGATATTATGCCTCAATAGGTCATGATAAACAGGGAAAATAAAACTTATGCCTTAATAGCTAGATCACAGCAAAGAAACTGCTGCAGAGGAGATAATTGGGACTGGATTTTGTGATGTTAAAATGGAATATAGCAGCTGTTGGAAAATATTTTAGTATAAATGGCTCCACAAATCAGGAACATTCTTGGTTTCTCTCAATGATAGCTATAACTGGCATCAATTAAATATATCTAAGCAGACTGTTGTTCAACAGGCAGCCCTTTGGAAGGAAACAAATGTGCAAAATGCTGCACCAGTTTAAAGCAGCTAGGTGCCTGTATTATATCAGGAAGATTTGATTACATCAAATGAATCAATGGAACTCTGGAACTTGCCAAATCCCTCATTTTATAAATGACAGAGTGTAATATAAATCATGAGTTCTAATACAACGCTTTTGAGTATACTGCTGGATTCACTCTGCAATAACTTCATGCACTGCCTAATGAACAACCTCAAGATCACCAACTTACTAACACCAGTAACAAGGAGATGCATTTTACACGGAATTCCTAGGATTCTTGTAAGTTCCTAATTCTTTTGCATCTGGCTAGGATCCAGTCATGCATCACCCTTACATGTAGAATTGCAAGATTTTGGTTCAGATCTTAACTATCAGTGCACCTTTATTGTATAAACATATTTCAACAAAACTGTTTAAAAAAAAATATTTCCAGTGTATTTCCAGTGATGTTTGTTCCCCACCTCAAGGCAATGATTCTTGCAGGAATTTGACTGCAGAGGTGGCAGCAGACACTCAATTCTTGTAATCACTGAAGGGTATCAGGTTTGTTTAGTGTGATATAATGTAGAAAGATAGCATCAATCATACCCTTAACTCAAAGTCTAACAGCCTGGATATGCCAACTAGGTTTTCTGGATGGTGATCTGATACTTAAGCACCAACCTTAAGTGTCCCCTTTCCCACTATTCACCAGTACACCGTAAATATTGGGGAAACTCTTCATCTTCTCTGGGAAGTCATCCTTGGACATGACAGGGCCTTCTCAGGACATCACTGCCTCCAACGCCAGCTATCCGTTTCCCCTGCCTTTCTTGTCAAGATCAGCTTCTTTCAGCATCATTGTTTGTACATTAAATACTACAGTTTAAATATAGACTTCAAGATAAGGGGCTATTCTAGATAATAATGTTCAATATGACCAATCTAAAAAGATGCCATATTTCTACAAAGGCAAGTTCATTTGAAGTATTACTTTGAACTATACATTGTGAATAACTAATCAAGGGCACAGTAAGCTTCTAGTGTTACGCCTGCATCAATGTTAAAATGGAATTTGTCAGTAACATGATCAACACAAATGAGTTTGAGAACAGTTCGACCAATATTTTAATGCCTGAACCAGCAATATTGTGTAATATTAATTAAAAAGCAACTGCATAGTCAAAATGCATTGTGAGCAAACTTGGGTTTTGCTCTTCGCTAGTCATCAAAATATAAAATACACTTAATTTAAAAACAGAATCTTTTTTGCCATGTCAATCTAATGTAAATTCATCAACATCCATCATTTTAAAAATACATTGAATGTAGGATCTGCAGTTTGTAAATGCTATTTCAGCAGGAGATAACTTTAAATTCCTGATCACCTGGTTTCAAAACATACAGCAGTCACACCTTATTAAAGCATCTTGTAGTGCCACAAAGGTGCGGTTAATGTGGCCAAGATTTTGATGATTTCCATTTTATAAACTACCAATATTAGGAAAACTCTTCAACTTCTCAGGAAAGTCATCCTTGTACAAGACAGGGTCTGCTCGATGCTCCACTACTTTCAGTGGCATGATCCCAAACACAGATGCAAATTTATTGATGCATTCTGACCTGCAAATATATTCCCATGGTGTTAAATATGTACTTAATGATATCTAATAAAACACTGTCAGAAAAACATCTGCACAACCAGAGGTCATTACAAAGCTGATAGCAATACTAATAAAACTGGAAAATCATCCCTTAAGCTCTTTATGCAGAGTTAAAAACTAAGAAAAGCACAGCAACACTAATGTTTATAAGAAGCTCTAATAGAGCAAATGCTCACAGACTCACAAGTAGATTAACAAATTTGAGGTCTTCAATAAACTGAACAGTGAAATTTAGAGATACAAAATGCATTGTTCTGTCTCTCTCAGCCAGGCATAGATTGTAAGAGACACATATAAAAACCCAAAAATAAAAGTGGGCTATCCCTTTAATATGATTCTGACAATTCAATTTTAATCAGAATATACAAATCCTTCTGCAATAAATTCAAAATATCTACCCATCTAAATTATGAATAAAGAGTTTGAAATTTAGGAGCCCATTGTGTTCAAATACAAACAGATTTAAATGATTCCTATATCAATGCTGCAGAAGGCAGTGACTAACATTTTCCGACTATAAATCTGGAACCAGTCATGCATGTTTTTCTTGGGCTCTTCTGAAATGGCAGTCTCAAACTGTTAAATACATGCAAGGAATGGAGCACTTACCGTTCCACCATATGGGTCTGGTCCAGTGACAGTCCATCAATTGCAGTGCACTCCGGGCACTTGAACTTTTTACGTGGGGTTACCTGCATGTCACAATAATTCCAACAATATTAATGGCACGTTTAATCCAGCTAGATGTTCAAGCACGCCTGCAGTGTAATGTGAGAGCACCATCCTTTCAGAACAGTTTGCTCAAGTTCCATCTGGCTCACTATGGCATATTTCAATTCACAAGAGATCAATAAAATTACTAGAATGCTTTCACATTCATTGAAAGTGTGTGACAACAACCCATTTAAAATCCACTTAATGATTGTTTTCACACTTCCAGGCGCCTTATACAAGCACTGGTCTCCCTATGATCACAAGGTGATGAAATGTTGCTTCCCCTTCTTTGATATTGCCTTATAACCTATGCCTGTTTTCTTACTAAGTTGACTGACAGATTCTACGAATATTTTGAGATTCTAAAGGTGACAAAGTTTATAACACCCATGTGGCTTTTCCCATTTCTTTTAATTCACAAAGCTCTTTATATAAACTTCACAACACTAGTACCTTTCAAAGGTTGTTTTTAAACAAACATTAAAGATGATAAAAATGGATGTTTGAAAGCTTACGAAAGGAAATACAAGACAAAAAGTGACAGGGATTTTTATTTCACACCATAGAAAGTGGAATGCACCGTGAGAAGTAGTGGAGACGGATTCGACTGTAACATTCCAAACAGATCTGAATAACTATCCAAAGGAAATAAAAATTGCAGAGTTATGGGGAGAAAGTGCAAGAGTAATTGGACTAGTCGTTCTTCTGTAAAGTAGGTATGAATTAAATATGCCAAGTGGCTTTCTTTGATGCTGAAACCATTCTGTGATTTAAATTTACATTCTCAGCTTCTTAAATACTTTAAAGGAAATTTGTTTTAAATTGAACACACTTTTTATGAAGAGGTGAACTTAATACCTTTTAGTGATTTCTTATTGCTGGCCTTTCAGCAACTTACCTTAATTGGAGCTTTTCCAGTCATGTTGGCTACCAAGAAGTTCATAGCAATATCTTCACAGTTCATGTGTTCATCCACCCAATTTTTAATATCACCTGGCATCTTGTAGGTGTACAAATAATTAAAATACTAAGACAAAAAAAAAATCACAGTTAACCATTAGAGAGTATTAATTTAAGCTGGCTAATTCATGAAGAGTTGGCATGGAATTCATTAATCATGGTTTTCTTTTCAAGTTTCAATAACTTCAAGCCTATCTAGAATCTCCTCTAGTCCTATTTTCCTCCTAATACTGATTTGAGCCTATTGAGAATCCCTTCAAAGTGCTAAGCACTGGACTTATAACCTTAAACCTAATGATTCTCCACTCTGATCTTCTCTAAGATGTTGCCTAAAATATCCCTTGATCAATCCTTTTGCATCTACTCCAAGAATATTGCGCCATTCAATACATTTTGATAATGCCTCCTATGAACTACATTATTTTATTTAATTAAATGTAGTACACAATTGAACAATTGAGAGTAATGAATGTCTTAAATTCTGAGATAAATATTTGATCATTTTAAATGTCCAAGAATTTGTTCCACTCAAACTCCTTAAAACTCTGCATGTATGATTGTCCATAGCAAAAGATGCTCATGGCTAAGTAATGACAAAAGATTCCGGATGTCTAAGTTAAAAAATCAATAAGCAATGAAAATATCATACTTTAAATTAATTTCTACCAGTAAAAAATCTGCTGGACAACCTTAGACAGAATAAGCATGCATGATAAAGGGCACCAACTGCAACATAGGTGAACTCTTGCATGGATTTTGTTTTTGTGTTGAATGAGAATTTAAAAACTGAGTAAAATCAGGCTTGGAGGAGTTTAAACACAAATGTTTAAACATGGCAGGTCCAATGAGAAAATCGTGAAAGAGAAGTTATGGGATCCAACATCTTATTGATAGCATATATAACTAAGGAAAGCATGCCAAAGCTTTATAAAACCTATTTAGTCTCAGTTGAAATAAGATGCTAGTTCTGGTCTTACACCTTAGGAATGATATTGACAATATTACCAAGAAAAATGTTACTGGAAAAGTATTAAGGATGAAAAGTTCCATTATCTGATGGATATTCAGAAATGAGAGCCATTTCCCCATTTAAAGCAAGGGTTAAAAAGAATTTCATCAAGGTATCCAAAAAATCCTGAAGCCTAAAACAGAGAAATTCCTTCCCAGTTACAAAGCAGCAAACTGTAGGAGCATTTTACTCTACAAAGATTTGAGGCATGGACTGCACTGCCAGATTGGATAGCAGACTGAAAAATAATATTCAAATTAGAAATGCATAAACACTTACAGGGAAGAGATTTACAGAGCCCTGAAGGAAGAGTGGTAGATAATTAGATGACCTAACAAATCATCAGCATAAGCACTGTGCCAAGCAGCCTCCAGTTATATGTTATTCTTTCAATAAAAAGCCTTGATTTATCTTGAATACCAAAGCCCATGAAAAAATATCATTTGGACCTTGTGAGAATTATGCTAAAATACAGCATTCCTCCATTAATTAAGGGCAGAGTACTACAAGGTTACATGGCACCCCTGACAGGATGCAACACTCTTAAAAAAATACTAGATTTTCTTCCTCTTTTATCAATATTATTGTTTATTAAATATATTAATATATATTCAATATTTTCCTCTTATTTGACATGGTTTGCTTCTTCCTCAAGCATAAGAAGTACTGAAATCAAGACTTATTTTACAAATCAATTTTAACTAATTCTTTCTCAGCACTGCCAAAATGAAGAGACCCCTTACTTCCAGTCTTTGTTTTAGACTTGTACCTAATGCTTAACAATATCACCATGCAGAAATGAACTGATATGGTGCCTTGTATTGACATCTTTACTTATGCAAAACATATCGATTATGGTACATCAAAATTATGAGCAGATATTCTTAGGGTTTCTACAGCTTATCAGGACAAGGTTCAGTTCTATCAGGACCACTGTCACAATTCGCCATTCTTTTTCTTGTCATTTCCTTAAATTGTTTTTCAATTTATACATATTTTAATAATTAGTCACAAAACAAAACTAAATACAATTATCCTTGAATGCAATTTACTCAATTATTACCGGAAACAGGGATTCTTGGACAGCTTAGAAACAGGCTTCCTTAGGAAAGTTTGTCTATGTGACCATGACACATATCTACACCAATCCCATTGTCCCCTTTCCTCTAAGCCCTTCCTTTTCCAGTACCTTTGACACATTGGAATTGTACAGTATCTTCCTCTACTACCTAGTCTGGCATCTTGTTTTAGATATTTACCCCCCTCTGCATGATAAAAAAAACACATTAAATTTTTACTCTCGTCTTAAATATGTGCTCTATGGCTCCAGCAACTCTGTCCTTCCCTGCAAAAAAGCCAATCTCTGTCTCATCTATGCCTCATGTAATTAAAAAAACTCTATAAGGTTACCCTTCAGCTCTCAAAGTGTATCACCTCACAGTTTTTGTAATTAACTCCACAATAAACCCACCATTCTTGCTCCATAAGAACATTGCTTTAATAATATTGTTTAGCAGAAGCCAAATGTAGTAAATTAATTGTTTCTTTTGTCCTACTAGCTTGAACAGGATATTACTTTTTGAAGTTTATTCAGAATTTATCCACAGAACCCACTTATCATAACCTGTTTAATACAACATACAGCTGGCCCTCCTTATCCGTGGGGGATTGGTTCTGAGAGCCCCTGCGGATACCAAAAAACGCAGATGCTCAAGTCCCTTATTTAACCTGTCTAAGTACGGTGGTCTTTAGGACCCAGCGGAACCCTGGACTTTATTTCACCTGTCTCAGTGCCGTGGACATTAGGATCTGGCGCCAGAGCTCTGAATCTGCAGTGTTTCTGTTCACGAAAATAATCACGATCACGATTGAAAATAAAGTGGAAGTAATAGAGCAATCAGAAAGAGGTGAAACACCATCGGTCACAGGAAAAGCGTTAGGTTACATCGGTCAGTGATCAAAACAATTTTAATGGAGCACGTGAAAGGCCCTGCCCCAATGAAAGCTACAATTATTACTAAGCAACGCAGTGGTTTAATTATTAAAATACATATGTTTCTTAAATGTTTTATATGCAGAGAAAGGTAAAATATATACTATATAATAACACAAATGTTTGGCGAAGTGACACTAAATAATACCGGATGCACCTGTTCCAACTTAAAGACGGACTGAGGAATGGAACTCGTTCATAACCCGGGGACTGCCTGTACTTTAAAATCATCTCTAGATTGCTTATAATACCTAATACAATATAAATGCTATGTAAATAGTTGTTATACTGTATTGTTTAGGAAATAATGACAAGAAAAAATAGCCTGTACACGTTTAAACAACAAGTGCTGGAGAGAGAACTTCTGGGTTTTCCTGGTCCGCGGTTGGTTGAATCTGCGCACCCGTAATCCATGGATAAGGAGGGCCGACTGTACTCTGCTAAAATGTCCTTTTGCTTTAGAATCTGTTTTCTAATCACGTTTTTATGTGTTACGCCTGTGCCCCAACTCTGAGGGGCCAAAGGGTACAAAGTAGCCCCCCCCCCACCTTTTGAGAATCGCAAGATCGCTATTAATTCAGGTCAAGAGACCCAGGAAATGAGAGAAAGACACGCAGAATCCACAAGGGGTTTGGAATGTCCTGGCCCCTCAGCGATACAAAGCCACAGGAAACGGCCATTGTCTCTTGGAGACGGAATTGTGTATTGAGCACTGTGCTATTCATCGAAGCCCTCAAGGGATGAGCAACGTGGGCTGGTTGGGGGGTGGCATCATCCCAACCTGATTGACATCTGAGACCCCGTGAGTAAGGATAAAAGAGGGTCTGGGGAACAACCCCTTCAGACGCACCAGGAGAAACGCTAGAAATCCTGTGACAGCGTTTAATAGCGACAGCCGGTGGAGGGCCCACGTGTGTCCTTTCCCATTGCCCGGGATTGGGGCCTTACCATGGAAGACAGCTTAGCTAAAGAAGAGATCACCACCGACGACATTTCGAAGGATCGACATCATAAAAAGGAAAAGCTAAGTTCTAAAAAGTTCTAAAAATCTATCTTTCTCCAACCAAAGGCTGCAGCCTGAATGAAATAAAGTAACTTTTATATTTCCATCGGACAATACACTATCCCCTAGACAACGATAGAGCTGTTTCTTATGGATTATTATTATACCCGCGCTTTTAGATTTAGTATTGATGACGTATATTATCTGCATGTTTGCACTGATATTATTTTTGTGTATTTTTATCAATAAATACTGTTAAAAATAGTACCATCAGACTTCAACGGACCTCTCTATCTTTGCTGGTAAGCTTCATACATTTCCACAATTTGATGAACCCTTATTTAGTTCCTGCCTGAAGTCATACATATTAACACCTGTCTTAATACTGATGCTTTAATATCCAATTTGATATTTTGATGATGGTCATGGTCAAATGGCAATAATCTTTCTTGTAATCCCAATCTCACCATTAAACATTAAGACACAATTTCACCAAATTATACCCAATTATAAAGAAATTTCAAATATGTGCATGAACCTCTGTCTTCGCAAATTTCAATACCCAGCTCATTGTACATTGTGACAAGAATTCTCCCTGAACAGTTGTCCTCAGTTACTGTGTTATCCTTTCTACCATTTTCAATTGGCACTTTTAATGGCATCACAACTTTCCAACAAGCTGGCTCATACATTCCTTCAAAATTAATTCAGTTGTTTTATTGAATGTCAGAACTTTCCTCACAAGTTGAATAAGAATTAATTCATATATTGACAAACTACAACTCATCATTATTCCAATCAGTGAATTTTTGTATTTTTATTGTACTACATAATGTATTTGAAACTTCCTGATGATGAATTATGTTCACAACTATATTCAATCTCATGTCAGTATGGCTTTGAAATACATCATACCTTGTGGTAGAAAGCCGCTCCTGTTAAAACCATTGAGACCTCATTTGTCCATTCTGACTCATATTTCCACTTGCTTGTCTCTTGGTCCCACAAATGAAGTCGACCAGGGTACCCAACCAGCCTGTCAGGGAACTCGCGCCATACCTACAGTAGTTGGAAATTCCAAACATCGTTACGGGCTTGAGGCAGGATAACAAAATCCATTGATTGTTATTAATCTCAGTTAGCTACTGTAAATTTTCTTTAACTCCTCTGAAATTACCATTATGCACACTAATTAGATACGACCTGTTTTTCAATATTACATTTTGTCATTAGAATTAATACAAATCAACATTAGCTGGAAATACATAGCAAGTCAGGAAGCAAATCTGGAAAGAAAATAGAGGTAATGTTTCAGGTTGAAACTTTTCATCGGAACAGAAAAAGAAAATGGCAGAGAAGGTGGGAGATGGCAATACGTGGAATAAAGGGAATATCTGTAACAGATTGAGATGACATAGCCATTAAATTGACAATCTCCTTTGTATAGTGTTTTTCTAGTATTTTGTTTCTATTTCAAATTTTCAGCAATTATAATTTTAATTTTCATTCACTGACAATCAAATTTGCTACCTAACACTTCAGGTTGGAGGTCAGCATCAAGTAAACTACATCTTTATTGAGGAATGATGCCTACCTTTTCTAATAAGTAGCTATAATTCTGTGACCAGCTTCTTTTCTATATTAAGATATTGACACAAGCTGGGCAAGGGCTGCATAAGACCTAATCAGACCAACTTTACCCTAACCAGAAGCAAACTTGGGCTCCTTCTGGCCTTAGAACACTTTTCGAAACTACAGCAGAAAATCAATTCTCTTTTCTCCCCCAAATCTGTAAACTCTTGCAAAGAAAAGCAGCAAAATGTGAATTAAAGTTCAGATTGCTTCAAAGTGGCAATCAATCAAAAAAGGGAATTCAATGGTAGAGCCTGTGTTGACAATATTGGTTCCACAATAGAGCTTCAGTACAGCGAACACTAGAAGCTATTGTGCTGCAGTAATGAGCAGACTATGAATATAAAATGTAAAAAAACATGTTTTTAAATATCAAGGATAAATTTTGAAACAGTCTATCAATTATCTTCTTCCATTTACACCTACTACAGACATACATATCAAAAAGTGTTATCAAAATTCATTGCCCATTCTAAGATATCACCAATATTACATTTTGTTATTTAGATTCCCACCTCTCCTTCTACTCTGCAATTAAAAATAGTCTTGTTTTTCTACTTTTCTAGTTCTGAAAAAAAAATCACTGTCTCACCCTCCATAGGTGCTGCCTGACCTGCTGGGCACCTCCAGCTTTTAATACCAGACATCTTAGCATTGATTTGACGGTGCAATCTTCCCAATAATGTTGCTCTCCCCCAAGTACTGAAACTCAGCCTAATTATGTTGTACTCAGGTCTCAGGAATGAGACCTAAACCCAGATTCAATCCGCAAATCTCTATCTGCTTACAATCATATTGATATTTGTGGTAGTTTATGCATGATCCCATCGCATAATCAGTGAGTCCTGAGGTTGATACCCAATTGTCGGTAAAGTCCAGAGAGCAAAGCTGTAGGTTGAAGTCCAAAGCATAGCAAGTCCAAATTTTAAGTTATTAGTTTGCATAAAGGTTCAATATCAAAGCCGGATACATATATCATACACAGCTGCATGCAATTAGACTTGTATAGAAACACTATTTGCAAAATGCTAAGTGATGTGAAGTCTGAGCAAAGATTACAGCATTTGTTTAGCATTATCATTAAAATGCTTTATTAAAAAAAAAGAAAATCAAGTATAAGAATGAAACGAAAGGACTGTTTAATGGACTCTTAATTACTTCAAAGACTACTGTGCAGATTAAAGGATCAGTTTATGATTATAAACATAGGCTATACCATGACAGACCGGATCATAATTACCAAGTCAACTGCTGTTCAATAAGAATCTGCAATTAACTGGCTTTTGTCAATGTCTTTTCACATGCAGTTTCCCACTAATTTTCATTTCATATGCAGAAGCATGAAGTTTTATTGGACTGCTAATTTGAACCATAAGCAACATGAAAAAGGACTCCTGAAATTGCAAATAGATTATATTTGTACAGCACCCAGCATACACTATGAACAGGCCCTGGAAATAAAGAGTCAAGGTGGTTGGTTTAAAAGTGCGCTATCCACATGCACTTGGAACTTCTTTCCTTTATTGCAAAACTGTAACAAAAGTTTAGCTCCTCTTAAATTTCAATGTACGAGAAGTTTTTTTTTAACCGAAGAAATCAACAGTGGAAATTTGAAAAATGTCACATCATCAGGTCATGACAATCCTTCATATTAGGTAGTATATTAACCCTATTTGGTCTGTGATAGACAAATAGGCTATTATTTGATCTGCAATATTTGTGTTTTAAATAATGATCCTGAATTCAAAGTCCAGAAATCCATAAACCTGCTTTAAAAGTTTCAGAATTAGAGTGAGAGTTGCAGTACAGAAACAGTCCCTTCCGGCCCTATGAGCCCATGCCGTGCAATTACACCCATGTGATCAATTAACTTACTAATCCACAAGTCTTTTCAGAATGTGCAAGGAAACTGGAGTACCCAAAGGAAACCCATGCAGCCACAGGGAGAACATACAAACTCCTTACAGACAGTAGTGGGTTTGAACTGAGGTCACTGGTCCTTCAATAGAAATACTCTAACTGCTGCATTACCAAAATGTCGCTTTTAGGCAAAGATATCACAAACACAAAAACTAAAGCTAAAGTTAAAAAAAAAATTGTTTGTCTAAACCAGGGCCCTCAAATTAGCAGTTTGTGTGAACATCATTCTATTTCCTTGAGAAACAAGCATTTCTTTTTTACTTTTGTTTTACTCCATCCAAGTTAAAAATAACCATCTTTCCCTCAAGGTTTCAACAATCTTTAAATTCTTGGCATCCTCTGGTAATATCTTTTTAGTTTGATTATTTTTGTTGTCAAAACTCAGACCTGAAGTTCAATCATATCAGAATATGTTTCTGCTCCAGTAATTACCAGTCAACACAAATTTTGCCAGTGAGAATGATCATTTAAGGGATGAACTGAAGGGGCTCTTTCTGTGCTGCATACATGCACAGAACTTCACAGATGCATAAATTTAGTTCTTTAAGTAGATGTGTAGCATACGATTCCAATTTTTGAAACAAATAAAATCAGTAATTATAGTTAAATAAAATCTTTTTTATGTCTATCCCATATTCATGGTACATTATTCATTATAACTGAAGTCATTAAAAGCAATACAAGTATGAATTCTATTTTAATGTATAACACCAAGAACTTTTGAGTTAAACAAGGGGAGATTTTTTTTAATGTAATTCCCAGATGACATCATTTAAGCAGGAATGCAAAATGATTTGTACCTCAATAAAAGATTAAAAGGTTAATTTACTGTTTTGTAACTACTGTCATGCAGCAGATCTAATCGGAAATTTTTATAAATCAGTTTTAATTCCTCTTCCTACAGCATGGTTCAAAATACTTATTTAGTTTGCTGATACTTCAAAATTCTTCTTCCAAACAAGGGGAATGTAGAATTTAATTGTGCATTGTTTCTCAAGGAATGCTCATATATCACATTCAACATCAATGGGATGATTACAATACATCTCTACATGATGAAATGAAGTCCTATGTATTTTCATTTTTTAAACTAATTTATCTGTTTTATTTCTGAGGTTAAAATGCAAAGCTATAGTTTCTCCCTCACTCTAGTGATTGTAAGATGTTCAATCAAAATAATATTGTGAAACAAAAATATTCCATATAATTTATATTCTTAACTTAAACCAGCAGATCAATGATACAAGTTTAAAACCACACACAGACCCAAAACTGCATAATTACAACACCATAATCACATTCTCTAAATTACCTCAATGTGAGGCTGTTAAATTAAATTTTGTGAATCTATTCAAATCAAAGTAATGCATGACATTTTCAATAGTTTGGAAAAGATTTAAGACAATAGACTGGTTTACTGCATATTATAAGGATATCTTTTTTTATACAGCATCTTATCTGCTGGAAATACCCATAAAAAGTGTAATTCCCTGGTTAAGATTTTCACTGCTATGCTGTAGGTATTTCATGTTAGCAGCTTTGTAAGAGCAGTCTGTTCTGTTTTCAGGCTGTTTGGGATTGAGCTGCGATAAGGGCCTTTGTTGCTCAATTTAGGCCTGTGGTGTCAACTAATCAGGATGGTAGAAATGGGAGAAGGTTCTAGAGAACGCTGGGTGGAGAGGATTTTCTTTGTGAGGGAACTGGTGTGGACTGAGGTCTTTCTGGCAGGAGCTGAGAGAAGACAGGGGGGAAGATACACAAGGTGCTTTGTGCAGATGAATGGCTTCAAGGAGGAAGGACCAATACCTCCGTGGGAGCACCCGTGTATTCGAGATGGATTTCGAGCAACACTCGGAAGGTGGTGCATGCTTTCATGCAGACCGTGAGTCCAACATGTGAGTTACAGACAACTTCGAGATGAGCTCCAACTTTTGTGCAGTTTTGTTTAATTATAAAGGGTCCTTCTTGTTTTTTTCCTTTTCTTTAATATCTCTTTGGTTAAGTTAATGTTCATAAATATACTTTCTTTATAACTGTATGGAGTGTATGATCTGTTATTTCTTGCTGACAGGCGATTGCGGTGGGGGGGGGGGGCAGTAAATCACACAGCATTCACACAAACCAGGGTTTGGGGGGGGGGGGCGAGACATTCCAACCTCACGGATTTGACAGGACCACAGTCATATACACACTAGACATATGGAACCTGAGAAAGGTAGTTTCCTCACTACAGAATCCAGTGGCTGTTAGTGAGGGACTAACAAGTTGCACTTCCAGAGACACCCAGTAGAAAGGGGTTTCAATAGCATCAACATACAATGAATTATTGAAGTGAATTTATTAAACCATAAGACATAGGAGAAGAATTAGGTTATTCAGCCCATCAAGTCTGCTCTGCCTTTTTGATCATGGTTGATTTATTTTCCCTCACAACCCCTATCTTACCTTCTCCTCTAACCTGATGGCATGAATACTGATTTCTACTTCTGGAAAAAAAAACCCTCTCCCTCTCCTATTTTACTATTCCTCACTCTGGCCCCTGGCCTTTTCTCACCTGGCTATCACCTCCCCCTGGATCTCCTCCACCTCTCTTTTTCCTATGGTCCACTCTCCTCTCCTATTAGATTCTTTCCTCTCTGGCCCTTTTCTTTTCCTACCCACCTGGCTTTACCTATCACCTTCTAGTGATTGTCCTTCTCCTCCCCCACCCTTTTATTCTGTTGTCTTCACTGAAACAGTGACCGTTTATAAATTTCCACATATGCTGCCTGACTTGCAGAGTTCATGCAGCACTTTGTGAGTGTAGCCTTGGAACCTTTGCTGATCTTACTAATCAACAACCTCTGCTTTAAAAATAACCATTTACTTGTCCTCCATAGCCACCTGTGGCAATGAATTCCAGAGATTCAGCATCCTCTGGCTAAAACAATTCCTCATTATCTCTTTTCTAAAGGAATGTCTTTGCATGCTGAGACCATGCTCTTTGGTCCTAGACACTCTATATTTTGATGGACCAATAATACGCTTATAGTAGTAGCTCTTCTTGCAGAAACTAAAAAAGAACACACTTCCCACAAAGGCTCTTCATTTTGGTCTTCATATCATGTCCCATACATGAAAAAGAGTGGATCATATTTTCTAGGGCATATCTCCTTCCCCTATGTTGCTTTACTACTCCTTCCTGAGCCATTTGTAAAAAATCTCACTAAAACAAAAAAAAACTAATGAGGTATGTCTTGCCTATTTAAGATGCTGATTGGTCAGAAAAATGTTTGTGGTAGAGCAAAACAATTACCACTGAGGCCATTTGCTCCATCCTGTCTATACCAGACAAAAGAGGGCAATACACTCTAATCCAGAGCTAGATCTGTAGGCTGTAGGCTTTGCCTGAATAACATATTTATATACCTTTAAAATGTAATATGCTTTTGCTACTACCATCTTTTCATTGCAAATGAATTCCAAAATTCTACGTTTTGGAAGGAAAAAAATCTCCCCTTTGATGTTTGATCCCATCACATAGAAAACAAGGTCTTTTCCAATTTAATCTGGGTCCCACGACTCAATTGTCCTCACTAGCCTCCCTTATTTCAAAGAAAATAACCTCAGCTATCTTTATTGCTCCTTGCAGCAAAAAAATGTTCAGTTTCAGCAACATCCTTGTAAATATACTTTAGAACCTTCCCAATGCACATGTAACATGATGACCAGTACAATATGTAGTATTTAAACTGTGCCACAAATTGCCCTTATTTAGTTCTTCAATGTCTTGACTAATAAAGATGACTTTTTGTGTGTCTTTTTAAATCAGCTTTTCAATCTATCTTCATATTATCAAGGACCAAAGGATTAACATTCCAAGGTTTCCCCAGGACTCGCAGTATTCTAGTTATTATACATTCCGTGTTTCAGTACTTTTTCACAAATGCATTATCTGACAATTCCCTGGAATAATTTTGTTTGCTACTGCTCTCTTCAAATGACAAGAAAATCCAAAATTTTGTTTTCCCTCAAACTCTTTCTCACTGACAACCAATTTTTATGCAATTTGAAAACCTCCTTATTGTGTCTCCAAACATTGAAGTCCTTTTGCCTGATCATACTCTCCTTGTTATCCAAGAGTATTTGTAGAACATCTTCACTGTCAACTCCTGGAATTTTTTCTTTGTGCATCCCACTGCTCTAGCATCATCTGTCACAGGTTTGCTCATGGGCGAAATGGGCAAAACTACAAGTTAAACTCCATGAGAACTGAGTATGGAGTGTAAGTCAATGACAAGGTAATAAAGATTCCACTGATTGGCTGAATAGCCTGCCTTTTATTTTTCTGGGCAGTGAGGAAATGTTTCAACTTATGTAGGGCCCCAGCCTTATGATAAAGAAGAGTTTCCATGTGCCAGAAAGTATGAGTGACAGCAAAATTGCAATAGTTTGTCTTTTGAATACACAAAATAAGCTAAAATAGTTATGGATAAAAAGGGCCAACCTTTTAAATAAGTCATAGTATAATATTATTTTAAATATCTCAGTTCACTGATTTATTTTCAAAATTGCCAAAATTGTCTTAAGTGGCTCCAGGTGAATGCACAGCTGTAGTTAAACTCGTATAAAGTTTGCTAACACATGTGCTTATGATTCAGAAAATCTAGCTTGAGGGTAGAACGTATTTCCCAGCAGTTGCAATTGACGTTGTTATAATCAGGAACATAAATAATATGCCAATTTTCAAGACAACAGTTTGTTTTTGAATTTGAATATATTTCATCCATGCATTGAGTTAAATTTTATACATATCCTAGTAAGATAATCAGCATCAGGCTTCCCACACTCAGAAAAAATGCACGACTCTCTAAGAAGTTATATTTACCTGTAATTACATAGAATTAAATTGTATTTCCAGAAGAGGAGACTACTTGTATAAAATTGTATCTACTGTTGTTTATGCCCAACTGGTATTGCTGGATTTATTTGATACAAGCTTCCTTCCAGTCCTACAGTTGCAAGAAAAAGCTTGTGAACCTTTTGCAGTCACATGGTTTTCTGCATTGATTACTCATAAAATGCAGTCTTATCTTCATCTAAGTCACAGAAATAGACAAACCCAATCTAATAACACACAAACAATTGTATTTTTTCTCATCAATAATGAGCACACCATTTAAACAATCACAGTCTAGGTTTAAAAAAGTATGGGAACTTCTAGGATTACGCCTTCTATAAAAACTATATGGAGTCAGATGTTCCAATCAGTGAGTTGAGATTGGAGGTGTGGGTTGTAGATGTGCCCTGCCCTATAAAAAAGGATGCACAAAGTCAGGTTACTGATAGAGCCTGCTCTTCTCAAGAAAGATCTACTTATGTGCACCATGCAGAATTGTAGAGAAGCATGCAGTTGGAAAGGGCTGCAAAAGTATTTCTAAAGACCTGAGTGTTCATCAGTCCACAATAAGAGAAATTGTCTACAGATGGAAGAAATTCAATACTGTTGCTACTCTCCCTAGGAGTGGGCATCCTGCAATGATTACACCAAGAGCACAACGTGCAATACTGAAGGAGGTGAAAAAGAACCCAGGGTAACAGCAAAAGACCCGCAGAAATCTCCAGAACTTGCAGAAGTCTCTGCTCATGTGTCCACTATCAGGGAAACACTGAACAAGAATGGTGTTCATGGAAGGACACCATAGAGAAAACCACTGCTCTTGAAAAAAACATTGCTGCTCTTCTCAATTTTGCAGAAGACCACCTGGATAATCCACAACACTTCTGGGACAATGTTCTCTGGACACAGGAGACAGAAGTTGAACTTTTTGGCAGAAATGCACATCGTTATGTTTAGAGGCAAAAGGGCACTGCACACCAACACCAAAGCTTCATCAAATCTGTGAAGCGTGGTAGAAAGAGCATCATGGTTTGGAGCTGCTTTGTTACCTCAGGGCCTGGACAGCTTGTAATCGTTGAGGAAACAATGAATTCAAAATTGTATCAAGATATTCTACAGGAAAATGCCAGGGTAGCAGCCGTTACCTTAAAAGCTTAATTAAAGTTGGATGATATAACAAGACAATTATTGGAAAGACAAGAGTAAATCAACAACAGAATGGCTGAAGAAAATTTGTGTTTTGGAATGGCCAAGTCAGAGTCCAGACCTTAGCCCAATTCAGATGCTGTGGCATGACCAGAAGATGGCTGTACATGCAAGGCATTCCAGAACCATTGATGAACTGAAGCAGTTTTGTATGGAGGATGATCCTCCTCGCCGTTGTGCTAGTCCGATCAGCTGCTACAGGAAACGTTTGGGGCTGTGACTGTGAATGATTAAACAATATGTTCATTGAAGACATGAAAAGTACAATTTTGTGTGTTATTAGCTTAAGCAGATTGTCCAAGTCATCTATGGTGACTTAGATGAAGATCGGACCATATTTTATAAGTAATTAATGCAGAAAAAGAGGTAATTGCAAAGAGTTCACAATTTTTTATTTTTGCAACTGTACTTAGCTAACTTTCTTTGGAAAGCAATCTGCCTTAACCATTCCTGTAGGAGCAAGTATCAGATTGTTGATTGGTCAAAAGTCTATCAGAAAGGTTTTCAGAAAGGTCTATCAGAAAGTCTATGCTAAGGTTTTCAATCAAATGTGCAACAAGTTCACTTGGACTCATTGCCCATTCCTTAGCATCAAGAAAAAAACATCTGTACATTTCTAGTGACACATCTCATTATGCTGGAGCTGTAGGATTGGGATAACTGTGTACTTTGAAACTACATACAACCAGATTTCCTTTAATTTCCCTTCCATGTTGCAAAATGTTTCATAAGTAGCAAGGACCCACCAAAAGTTTACATCAACTATCATTCATGGACTACAAAAAGTTTTCAAGGGCTGGGCATAAATTACTCATACTGAAATTGCATCCAGCGCAGAAATCTAAAAGGCGCCTGGAGTTCAAACCTGTTAACTTTCTGTTTCATGTGCCTCAGTACCACACCATAATCTATGTACATTAACCAACTGACAACAGTGGAGGAACTCAGTGAATCAGACAGCATCAATGGAGGGAAATGAACAATCAATGTTTTGGGTTGAGATCCTTCATCTAGAAGGGTCTCCATTCAACCCAACTGCCCATTTCCCTCTATAGATGTTGTTCAATCTGCTAAGTCCTTCCAGTGTTTTATGTGTTGCTCCATATTTCAGCATCTGTGGTATTGTGTCTCCATGAAAGTTTGCCTTCTGGAAACTTCATAACTTAACACTGATATTTGATAAGATTTTGCAAAGCAGTTTGCAAAATAAGCACATGATATAGATTCACCAGATTATTTTAATCCAGATTTCAATAAAATCAAAGGTTAATGATGAACTTTTCATCAATTGAAGGAATATTTATGCCAGTGTTATACTATTTGTTGATCTAAAAGTGCAAGATTATAAAATTTCTTCAATTCTTCAATCCTCAGGCTATTACATTCAGCTGTGTACAACAAATTTCTGGCAGGAGTATTAATTTGCAGTTGATACAATCTGGCTTATTGAGTGGCCGAGGGACAGAGTTTTACAGCCATATCTGTGGTCTGTTCATATGTACATGCACTATGCTTTCCACCCACTCAGAAATTGTTTTAAGCAGAAGCATCTGCTTTTTCAGTTGACTAAGTTCTAGGTAACTCTAAGCAATGGTCAAGTAACAATGCATCCACTTTGCGACTCCTTTCACATATAGCTTAACATGTCATTGGCATTATACTCCATAATTTGGCCAAAATTATACAAAACTGCTCAGGGGTTAGCTGGCAGAAATCCTGGGACTTTGAAAAAGGAAACAGACTTGCATTCATATATATGGTGCCTTTCCTGACTTAGCGGCATGGGAAGTGTCTGCCAATTTGTAGCTACTGTACTTCAGGATAGTTGTTAGGCATTGGAGCAAACAGAAAAAGTGAACAGTAACAAAGAAAAAAAATTGGAGATTTGTACTAAAACTGTTAAGGATAAATTCTAGTCCTGCTGAAGGGTCTCGGACTAAAACGTTGACTGTACGCTTTTCCATACTTTCTGCCTAGCTTGCTGTGTTCCTCCAGCATTTTGTGTGTGTTGCTTTGGATTCCCATCATCTGCAGATTTTCTCTTGTTTGTGGATGAATTCAGGGGTAGTTTAGAGGCAACAAAGCAAGGAAATGCCATGTTATTGGCTTAAGAAATAATGGTTTGGAGGAAGAGTATCCAAGTCCACAGGTAGTGTTCAGTAACAAAATGCTGAGACACAGATGCACAGATCAGATAGTGGAAGAGTCAGGGACAAAGGTGGTGCATACCCAAAGGTTGAAAAAATTACTTAGCCTGTAGTTAACTGGGAAATATGTATGTCTTAAAATCTGATCTTGTAATGTTGCTTTTCTTTTTCCAGCACTGTGCATTGGAAAATCATTGAAATAAAATGCAATAATGGTTTCTGGAACAAATTGCACCAAATCAAAATTGGGTCAGGCACTTCTAGCTGCAAATCATATTTGCTTAAATTACTAATTTTTCCTATTAGATGCAGACATAATAACATAATGTCTGATGCAATACATATTTCAGAATGTTAGCAGTCATTAGCTCACATTGCCTTAAACACTGGGCATTCAAAGCCTGAACACACTTTCATGTTGTTACCACTTTCCAGTTAGACAGAAGGGATTTCACCAAGCATATGGATTCAGTTTTTAAGTCACTTACCAGCATACCTTTGAACATTTTCTTATCACATCCAAATATCCATGAATGTACTGATCCCAGTCCTGTATCCACCCTCACCATCTGAGCTGAAGACTCTCACCTAACCTCTCCACTCATCAATCAACTGAACCACAAGCTCCAACTGTCACCACTCCCAATGGTCCTGCACACTCTCAGCTTTCTAATGCACCCTTATTCTGGCTTATATATGACTCTAAATGAACAAAATAATCATGAATTTATCCATGATTCACAGAATATAGAACACAGAAATCTACAGTACATTACAGGCCCTTTGGTCCATAATGTTGTGCCGACCATGTAACCTCCTCTAGAAACTGCCTAGAATTACCCTACCGCATAGCCTTCCATTTTCTAAGTTTCATGTACTTACCTAAGTGTCTCTTAAAAGACCCTATTGTATCTGCCTCTATGGCCGTTGCCGGCAATGCATTCCACGCACCCACCACTGTGTTGAAAACTTAGCTGTCATCCCCTCTGTACCGACTTCCGAGCACCTTAAAGCTATGCCCCCTCATGTTAGACATTTCTGGGGAAAAACCTCTGACAATCCACACAATCAATGCCCCTCATCATCTTATATACCTCTATCAGGTCACCTCTCATCCACTGTCACTCCAAGGAGAAAAGGCCAATTTCACTCAACTCTAAGGCATGTTCTCTAATCCAGGCACCATCCTTGTAAATCTCCTCTGCACTCTCTCTAACCTATCCACATTCTTTCTGTGGTGAGAAATTAACCACAATTAAACTAATGGAAGTTTACTGTATCCACTCATCGATGAATACCATGAAACTATTGCATGAAGTTGAATTTTCATAAGTCAGGTGAGGTACTTATGAGTACATTCACTACAGGTTCCTTCTGTTTTAAATTTCAGAAACATTTGTAAAAATTATTTCCTGATATATAGGTGTCACTGGAAAGAGGACTGAATGCACATTTCTAATTGTCCTGATTATAGGTATGAGGTACTGCCAGGATTCCCTGATTTGAAGGAAGATAATCCTAATGGTGTTCAACTTTATGTGTACAGTATTTATTGCTTAGGAGCTATGAGGTGACGCTGTAGTTTTAAATCAGAATAGTATGTGATTTGATGTAGTGGAAGGTGATGGTGATCCCATACATTACATATTATCCTTCCAGATTGAGTTATAGGTTGCTGGTGAAGGAGGAGTTGAAAGCTTGGGATTCTGGTTGTGGAATTAATTATCTGAGCTGCAGCTATCAGGTTTCTTGTGCATTGATTAGGCTGCATGCACCCATGTACGTGAGAAGTACTCCATAATCTTCCCCAAATACTCTTAGGTGGCTAAAACTGAGTTTGATAATCAGGAAAGACTTTAACACCTAACCTGTGCTTTAGTCTCATAATCTGTGTGATGGTCCAATTAAGTTTTATTTAATCCTGGGCAAGGTTGGCATTTATTGTCTATCCTTTAACATTCTCTGAGTTTGCCAAATCATTTCAGAAAATAGTTAATTAACCATACTGATGAGTCTTGAAACACATTTATGTGATATTGCTTAATAACATCCAATTTCATTCCTTGATATATATCAGTGGAAAATGTCTCAGCTTCCTAAAAGATCGATTAACAAGCTCTAGCTTGTTTTCAGATATATTGATTAAAACCTCAAATTTATATGCAGGTTTTTAAATCAATATATTATATTGAGGATTATACTGCTGCATGTTAGAAAATAACTCTCCTCAAATTGGAGCATCAGGAAAAACATTAACTACAGGTTTTGCTGTTTGAATGACAACAGCTCTAATACCATCCACTAATGAAAGTGCTGGGAACACCGTCAAATGAAGTACTGTTTTTGAAATTCAGAGATTTAATAGCAATTTGCTACTGTGTATGGCTGCATCGTCACAGAAATATGCACGCTACCTCACTCTCTTATTAGCTCACAACATTGTGCAATTATAATACCAACTATAGTTCAGAAACACTATGCAAACGTACCTGAATAATATTTTTGGTCAATATCTTAACATTCCCGTAGGTAAAAGAAAAATTGATGCATTCCCTCACTTACTTATGACTTAATTAACCTACAAAGAGTGGTTTGAACTTTTGTTTTAACTATTTAGTTTTATATGCTAGTTTTGATCAGTGCCTTGGCCTTAGTCATTTTTACCATTTCACTGTTTATCTTCCAACCACTGTAAGATTAGAAGTGGGGATACCTGCTGATGATTGCACCATATTTAATTAAATGGACAACTGTTCAGCTGAGAAATGACAAGTACTATTTGTACCATAAGTACCAGGTCATGATTTTTTTTTCTCTACCAGGAATGTTACTGCTTACTCAAGACACTCACTCTACAGAGTACACACGTCCAGATTTTTAAACACAATATCTATTGAGGTTACATTCTATATCCCTTCTTAATACAGACGATGTTTCAAACTGTCACTGCTTATAGAAACGACTTTCAAGCAACATCCAAAATTCTGCACTATGCTGTAGGTGTTTTATAGAGGCCAAGTTTGTTATTATTTGGGGAGATAGTGGGGATCATCTCCCACTGCATACTAAATGCTTCCAATGGCGTGTCTCACAAATAGCCTCTGACTAAGTAGACCTCTTGGCCTTCAAATAAGACTTAGCTACTGAGCCCAGCAGAACCATTTCTCTTGATAGAAGAAATGGGCAAAGGTGGGTTACTGGCACCTTAAGACCAGTTGCTTCAGACAGATGGGGCTCGTCAGCTGTGGTTGGCAGCTCATCCAGGAGAAAGAAAACTCTCATCTCAAACCTCCACTCTCTTGTGGCGATACCCACTTGTGGGTATGGCTTCGGGAGTAAACCGTGAGGAAAAATTCAGAGCTCAAGTCCCTAAGGCAGTCTGACGTTGAGTTCAACCTTGACTGGCAACTCCAGTGACACTGCTAGTGCAAACCTGTATCAGTCTCTGCTGTTCCTTTGGATTTATCAGCTGCATGGAGAGGGGACGCCTGTTACATGAGCAAAAGCTTGCTTTCTATATCGTACTGTGCTGGCCTGTGCATCATATAGCCAGCTGGGATGCAATATCCATGGTTGCCCTCAAACAACAAAGGGCCTCACAGAGGCTATAACTGATATTAGCCTCAATTCATGAGAAATACCAGCATTCTCAAACTACAAGCTTTAGTAAGCATAAAATGGTGCAGCAATTTATAAATTGCCAAAGACACAGGGCTGATGTATTTAATGAAGAATCAATCCTCCCTGATAGTATTTATCTATACACTTAACAAAGTGATTCTACTCATGACAAGTTCCAAGTGATGCAAGGAATTGTAAAAGGTACAGGATAAGAGGAAGAATAAATATCCACATACTTATCCACATATATTCCATGCCAGCTACACTGCACATCACTTCATGAAAATGTCATCAGCGGCAATCAGTTAATTGAATGAGACAAAGTTTAGATTAATGCTTGCCATTTCTGCTTAAACTTGCAAATGTAAGTGCTTATTTTAGTTTCCTTTGAAATTTTTATTGTAATAAACCTCTTATTGGTAAGTCGTAAAGTACTTATGTGAATGTTAGATCATTATTTGGTTATGGAAAACAATGCTGAGGAACTCAATTCCATTGCTTCATCCTTTACTTTCCATGTGACAAGTGATGACAGTGTAATGTATAGTTGCAGCATTTGTGCAAACAATGTTTGGTGATAAATGTGAACAAACATGTACATGGGACCCTCAATAATGTACACACATGTGACAACTCCTACAGATTCTGTACTAACAGCCATTTTTATTTTGTGTTACTTGATTTAGATACAAGTAAAATCCAGCTGTAAAAATGTAACATTAAATTCCAGTCAACGTTCATGTCAAGTGAATAATGTGCAGCACAATAACCCTCTAAATTATGTGTTTCGTATCCTGTCAAATGGATAACAATCTGTTTTTCCTACCCTGCATCTGCTACATTAAATCCTTCAGGAAATATTTGTAGTGCTGCAATATTTTTTGAGAGCCTAGCTACAGAAAGGGTTGGTTAAATAGGTACAAAGGAGGCCTTTATTACCTTGCCAAAACAAAACAGCATAAAAAAGAAAATATGATGCAAAGTGCATTTATTGCCAGTCAAGCACATTAACACTATTCAGCTTATTTTGCTAGAGGGAAAATTAGGATATCCTGCAAGAAATGTAACCAGCAGGTTTTGATACATTCTTCATTTTATATTTCTTTAAACAGACTTAATGAATAGTTTTTTAAAAACAAGCAAAACTGGCAGCTTTTCACTCATGCGTGCTATTTTGTGCAAATTAAAATGAAACAGTAAACACTGAAACTGAACTGCGGGAAGGTCTGCACCTCAAAGGGAAAGAAGGTGCAATGTTTCAGGCGGGAGTAATCATTCTTTTTAATTTTTAAGATTTTATTTTCTTTGGGTTTTTAGATTAATCTAGTAGCGTTCATTTTACTTAGGGCTCCAGTATTATCTAACACTTTAACTGTTAGTCAATCATACACAAAATACAACATACAGAAACAATTTAGCTAGCTCCTAAATTACCTCCAATTTTGAAATGAAAACCATTTTACAAGTTGTGCCAGGATTCTGTATTTAAAATGATGTAATTTTAAATGCTTTTCTGCTACTTTTCATTAAGAAATTCTGCTTAAAATCTTGGCATTTGTAACTGCCTACATGTTGGATTGAATTAATTTTCTTTTCTCCTTTGAAAAGTAACAGAGCTACAGAGCTATTATTGATATAACAAGGCACTCCTCCCGACTCAATCAGATTTGAAACTCAGCTTCTTAGTAAATCACTAAAACATGTATGTTAAATATAACTGAGACTATGTTCCCTGATTCTCAAGGTGACATGACAACATAAAAAAGCTCTAATAAAATGACAAATATGGCATCTCAGCTGAATGCCATCTTATTGAATCATCCTTCAGAAACATAAATTTACTCCTTAAAGGGATGTCAGCAGAGAACTGCAATACCTAAATGCAGCTTTTAAACCTGTATATGGAAGGAACAAGAACATAGTTTCTCATATCTAATAAAAACAAGCATTTTCCCTATACTTCACAATTCATTGCCATGCACTATTTTCAGAATGGTGAAACCTTAACAAGATGTCCATTTTGTCGTCATTTTCAAAATACCTCCTCCACCATCACTCCTCCCTATGAATATTTCCTTTCTATTGTCTCTTTACCCTAAAGTTCATTTTCATTTCCTATCTCCCGCCTTCCGTCATTCTACTCATTCATTCTCTTCCTATCCCTCTAATTGGCCCTTGCTTTTTATCCAAACTAAGACTATTATGTGGAATGATGGATTTTCTTAAGAAAATAATTCCCTTATTTCTTACAAGGTAAATTATTTTAAATACTTATAAAATGAGCTAATTTACTTAATTTCATATATCAACTAATTCTCCATCATTTAAAAATTAACACATTCCCCTCAATGCTAAAAATCCCATTCTTTAACCACATGTTGGGTTTTTTGCAATTAAGTTGATCTGTAGTGGGCCTGGAGGATAATTGCTCATTAGGTTACTGAAATCATCATTCATTTAGAATGAGGAAGTCTGCAACAATTTTAGATACTGAATTGTGTCCATCTAAAGCTGATTTAATTTCCAGTGATTGGTGAAGCTTCAGATTACATTGTGATTCAAGTGCAATTTTCAATTTATTCCAGCTTGAGCTTTTCTTCTCCAAACTCTACAATTCTATATACTCTTGTACTTAACTCTCTCTTTTATCCCCTTGAATAACATCCTAAGCTGGAAATCGCCTTGGCATTAATTAAAGTAAGTCTCTTAAGAATTAGGAGCAGAATTAGGAGCAGAATTAGGCCATTTAGCCCATCAAGTCTGTGCTGTTCTGAAACAGAGCCATTCAGTTATGACTGATTAATTTTTCAGCCCTATGATCCAACATTCTCCCTGTAACCCTCAACTCCCTTATCAATCAAGAACCTATCAACCTCCACCTTAAATGCACCCTTGGTCTTCACAGCACTCTGTGGACAAATTCCCCACCTCCCACCTACTGGTTGTTCAGCACAAAGCCAAGAGTGGAACCACTTTGCTCATTTCTCAATACAGCACTATTTTTGCTCATCCACGTCCTTCAGAAACTTAGCAGCTATATTCTTCCAGTGTCATTTTCATTTTATGATGAAGGGTTAATGTGTATTTGGATCAGAATGTGTGTTTAGCTATAGGAAAGTGACAAACATTTTTTGCAATAATATTTAAACATTCCGCATATCTGGTAAAAGGTAACAACTCACTCACACTTGGGAACGAAATGGCTAAGTTGATCAATCTTTTCAGAAACAAAGGCGCATGGATCAAATACTGTAATCATAGCCATTTCGAAGTGGTTTTGTTTTGGTAAACGGAATAAATAATACCAGAAGATTAGAGTCATAAATCGGTGCATAAAGAAGCTCCCTCTTACATTAGTTACTTGTGTATGAATACATGATGTGGGAACCACAATTCTATATGTGATACCAAGACATGCCAAAAAAAGATATTTGTTTGATTTTTTAAAATATATCTGAACCAAAGTAGAGGATAGAGTGAAAAGTCTTACCTCGTAACCAAACTGCAATTCATCTGATGTCAACATGATGATATCATCATCAATTGCCAGAACAGCTTCCGTTTCAATTTCATCATAAGGAAAGAATCTGTTACTCAACTTGTTTTCTTTAGTCCTTACAACTTTGAGAGGTACTCCAATCTTGGGCCATGCTGACTCTGGAAGAAAAGTTAATGTTGTTACTTAAGTTTCTCATATAAATGTAAAACAAATTACCCATCTCTTTTTGCAATATGGGCATAATCATCCCTCCCACCATTCTATAAGCCAGTAAGACAAAAGGAGCAGAATTAGGCAATTCAACCCATCAAGTCTGTTCTACCAGTTCATTAATTATTCTCCCTTACAAGCCCACTATTCTGCCTTCTCACTGCAAACTTTGATGTCCTTACTCCATTTTAAATATACCCAATGACTCTGCCTTCCTAGCTGTCTGTGGCAATGAATTCCACAGATTCACCACCCTCTGGTTAAAGAAATTCCTCTTCATCTCTGTTCTAAAGTGATGTCCTCATATCCAGAGGATGTTCCTCTGATCCTAGCCTCCCCCACTGTAGGGAAAATGCTCTCCACACCCACCCTGTCTAGGCCTTTCAATATTTGATACATTTCAATGAGATCCTATCTCACTCTTTTAAACATGCCCAGAGTCATCAAATGCTATTCATACATTAACTATTTCATTCCTGGGTTAATTTTTGTGAACCTCCTCTGAACTCCCTCCAATGCCAGCACATCCTTTCTTGGTCAAGGGACCCAAAACCACTAGTAATACTCCAAGAACTGTCTGCACAATGATTTATAAAGTGCTCTTATATCTGAGTCTTCTTAAAATGAATGTTCATTGCATTTGCCTTCCTCATCACCGACTCAAGCTGCAAGTTAACCTGTGGGGAATCCTGAACAAAAACTCGCAGATCACTTTGCACCTCTGATTGCTGAAATTTCTCCGCATTGAGAAAATAGTCTATGCCTTTCTTTCTACCAAAGTGCATAACAGCACACTCCCCTACACGATATACCATCTGCCACTTCTTTGCCCATACTCCTAATCTGTTCAAGCCCCTTTGCAGACTCCCTGCTTCCTCAACACCACCTGTCCTTCCATCTTTCATTGTATCATCTGCAAACTGGGGCACAAAGCCGTCATTTCCATCATTCAAGTCACTGATTTTTAATGTGAAACAACGGTAGTTCCGACACCAATCCCTGTGGAATAGTACCAGACACCGGCAGGCAACCAGAAAAGACCCTCTTTATTCCCACTCTTATTCCCCTCTGTGCATTCAAAATGGTAACTTCAGCACATAAATTAAAACTTTGGTGATTCTTGCTTTGATGCCCATAAACACCAGTGAATGTAAATAAAAATTTTCTGAAGGGACTGCACCTCTTTAGTTTGGACACAAGTGGCAACTACTGTACAGTTTACCTTCAAGTTCCAGGCTCATTTCCTGCAATGGCTTTTTGCCTAGGAATAGTGTGTAAAAGCTCTTTCAGAGCTATTTTGAATAAAGGAAAGTCATAGGACCCCAGGCTGAAATATGTTCAATGGCCTTTTTCACAACAGGAGTGTTTCTTTATTTGCTTTGCACACACTTAGCATTTTATCGCTATATATCCTTACACTCCAAAAAGATTACTGTTGATAAACTTTTGATTTTTAATCAAATGCGTTTGCACATATGTGGATAATTTACATAATTTACAATCATGTAGCTACATTGCGGCCAACATCATTTGAATCGATAAATTTTTGACACGTATAATACAAACTCTGTTAAATGACAAAAAGACTAATATTAAATATATAATAAAAACATTCTATGATAGTCTAAAGATAGAGTTTTCAACAATAGATCATTTATGTAGGACTTATCATGTTCAACAACCACCAAATGTTAGACTTCAGTAATCAGCACACTGCCATGGATTGCTTGCTCACTCCATATGGAACAGCCCATGGAACCCTAGTACTGTAAGGTCATAGCCTAGGTTATCTGCTGTTGGATATGAAATAGTTCAAACATCCACATATTTTCCTTCACACCTTTTGTACAAACATAGAATAGTACAGCACATCTTCGGCCCACAATGTTGTGCCGATCCTCAAACCCTGCCTCCCATATAACACCCCACCTTCTATTCCTCCATATACCTGTCTAGTACTCTCTTGAACTTCACTAGCGCATCTGCCTCCACCACTGACTCGGGCAGTGCATTCCACGTACCAACCACTCTTGAGTGAAAAACCTTCCTCTAATATCCCCCTTGAACTTCCCTCCCCTTAACTTAAAGCCATGTCCTCTTGTACTGAGCAGTGCTGCCCTGGGGAAGAGGCGCTGGCTGTCCATTCTGTCTATGCCTCTTAGTATCTTGTATACCTCTATCATGTCTCCTCTCATCCTCCTTCTCTCCAAAGAGTAAAGCCCTAGATCCCTTAATCCATACTCTCTAAACCAGCATCCTGGTAAATCTCCTCTGTACCCTTTCCAATGCTTCCACATCCTTCCTATACTGAGGCAACCAGAACTGGACACAGTACTCCAAGTGTGGTCTAACTAGAATTTTATAAAGCTGCATCATTACATCGTGTCTCATAAACTCTATCCGTCAATTTATGAAAGCTAACACCCCATAAGCTTTCTTTACTACCCTATCTACCTGTGAGGCAACTTTCAAGGATCTGTGGACATGTACTCCCAGATCCCTCTGCTCCTCCACACTACCAAGTATCCTACCATTTACTTTGTACTCTGCCTTGGAATTTGTCCTTCCAAAGTGTACCACCTCACACTTGTCCAGGTTGAACTCCATCTGCCACTTCTCAGACCACTTCTGCATCCTATCAATGTCTCTCTGCAATCTTCGGCAATCCTCTACACTATCTACAACACCACCAACCTTTGTGTCCTCAGCAAACTTGCCAACCCACCCTTCTACCCCCACATCCAGGTTGTTAATTAAAAATATCACAAAAAGTACAGGTCCCAGAACAGATCCTTGTGGGACAACACTAGTCACAACCCTCCAAATTGAATATACTCCCTCCACCACAACCCCCTGCCTTCTGCAGGCAAGCCAATTCTGAATCCACCTGGCCAAACTTCCCTGGATCCCATGACTTCTGACTTCCTGAATAAGCCTACCGCGTGGAACCTTGTCAAATGCCTTACTAAAATCCATGTAGATCACATCCACTGCACTACCCTCATCTATATGCCTGGTCACCTCCTCAAAGAACTCTATCAGGCTTCTTAGGCATGATCTGCCCTTCACAAAGCCATGTTGACTGTCCCTGATCAGACCATGATTCTCTAAATGCCCATAGATCCTATCTCCAAGAATCTTTTCCAACAGCTTTCCCACCACAGATGTAAGGCTCACTGGTCTATAATTACCTGGACTATCCCTACTACCGTTTTTGAACAAGGGGACAACATTCGCCTCCCTCCAATCCTCCGGTACCATTCCCGTGGACAACAAGGACATAAAGATCCTAGCCAGAGGTTCAGCAATCTCTTCCCTTGCCTCATGGAACAGCCTGGGGAATATTCCGGTAGGCCCTGGGGACTTATCCGTCCTAATGTATTTTAACAACTCCAACACCTCCTCTTCCCTAATATCAACATGCACCAGAACATCAACCTCACTCATATTGTCCTCACCGTCATCAAGTTCCCTCTCAGTGGTGAATACCGAAGAAGTATTCATTGAGGACCTCACGCACTTCCACAGCCTCCAGGCACCCCTTCCCACTTTTATCTCTAATCGGTCCTACCCTCACTCCTGTCATCCTTTTGTTCTTCACATAATTGAAGAATGCCTTGGGGTTTTTCTTTACCCTATTCACCAAGGCCTTCTCATGCCCCCTTCTCGCTCTTCTCAGCCCCTTCTTAAGCTCCTTTCTTGCTACCCCATATTCCTCAATCGACCCATCTGATTCTTGCTTCCTAAACCTCATGTATGCTGCCTTCTTCCACCTGACCAGATTTTCCACTTCACTTGTCACCCATGGTTCCTTCAGCCTTCTGTTCTTTATCTTCCTCACTGGGACAAATTTATCCCTAGCATCCTGCAAGAGATCCTTCGACTACATGTCCATAGTACACTTCCCTGCAAAAGCATCCCCCAATTCACACCTGCAAGTTCTAGCCTTATAGCCTCATAATTTGTCCTTCCCCAATTAAAAATGTTCCTGTCCTCTCTGATTCTATCCTTTTCCATGATAATGCTAAAGGTCAGGGAGCAGTGATCACTATCCCCCAGATGCTCACCCACTGACAGATCTGTGACCTGACCTGGTTTGTTACCTAATACTAGATCTAGTATGGCATTCCCCCTAGTCGGCCTGTCAACATACTGTGACAGGAATCCATCCTGGACACACTTAACAAACTCTGCCCCATCTAAACCCTTGGAACTAATCAAGTGTCAATCAATGTTAGGGAAGTTAAAGTCACCCATGATAACAACCCTGTTAGTTTTGCACCTTTCCAAAATCTGTTTCCCAATTTGCTCCTCGGTATCTTTGCTGCTACCAGGGGGCCTATAGAATACTCCCAGTAGAGTAACTGCTCCCTTCCTGTTCCTGACTTCCACCCATACTGACTCAAAAGAGGATCCTACTACATTACCCACCCTTTCTGCAGCTGTAATAGTATCTCTGACCAATAATGCCACCCCTCCTCCCCTTTCCCCCCTCTCTATCCCTTTTAAAGCACTGAAATCCAGGAATATTGAGAATCCATTCCTGCCCTGGTGCCGGCCAAGTCTCCGTAATGGCCACTACATCATAATTCCATGTATGCATCCAAGCTCTCAGTTCATCATCTTTGTTCCTAATGCTTCTTGCATTGAAGTACACATACTTTAGCCCTTCTACCTTACTTCCTTTACACCCTTTATTCACCTTCTCTTTCCTCAAAGCCTCTCTCTGTTAGATCTGGCTTTACTCCATGCACTTCTTTCACTGCTCTATCGTTCTGGGTCCCATCCCCCTTGTAAATTAGTTTAAACACTGCTAGCCAACCTACCAACAAGGATATTGCTCCCCCGTAAGTTCAGGTGCAACCCATCCAATCTGTACAGGTCCCACCTTCCCCAGAAGAGATCCCAATGATCCAGAAATCTAAAACCCTGCCCCCTGCACCAACTCCTCAGCCACGCATTCAACTGCCATCTCCTCCAATTCTTACCATCTCGTTCATGTAGTACTGGCAGCAATCCTGAGAACGCCCCCCTTGAGGTCCTGTTCTTCAGCCTTCTGCCTAGTTCCTGAAACTCACACTTCAAGACCTCATCCCTCTTCCTGCCTACATCGTTGGTTCCAACATGTATCATGACTTCTGGTTGCTTTCCCTCTTGTACCAGGATGTCATGCACGCAATCAGAGACATTCCGGACCCTGGCACCCGGGAGGCAACAAACCATGCGGGTGTCCTTCTCACATCCACAAAATCTCCTGTCTGCTCCCCTGACTATAGAGTCTCCAATGATGACAGCTCTCCTCTTCTCTGTCCCATCCTTCTGCACCACAGGGTCAGACTCAGTGCCAGAGGCCCTGCCACCGTGGCTCACACCTGGTCAGTTGTCCTCGCCAACAGCATCCAGGACGGTAAATTTATTATTCAGGGGAATGGCTACAGGGGTGCTCTGCACGACCTGTCTACTCTCCTTCGCTTCCCCCCTCGGAATGTCACCCAACGACCTGCTTCTGGCAGCCTAGGTGTGACTACCTCCCTGTAGCTCTCATCTATGACTGCCTCATTCTCCCTTATGAGTTGAAGGTCATCCAGCTGCTGCTCCAGATTCCTCACACGGTCTTCCAGATCACCCAGCCGCAAGCACTTCTGCCAGATGTGACTCTGCGGGAGAAGGGAGCTCCCCCAAGACTGCCATATCTCACAGGAGAGGCACATCACCGTCTCAGGAGGCATTGTAAAGACTAACTGGGAACAAGCTCGTCAAAGCCTCTCGAGTCAAAGCCTCAAATCTCCACTCCTTCACTGGCCCACTCAATCACTGGCCACTCCGCTTGAGCTAACCCTTTATTTATTTGTTTGAGCTTTTCAAACTGTTTGGTCACCTGACCTCAACTGCCCAATCAGTTGCTTTCTGCTGAGTCTGAGGGAGAATTAACAAGGCAGAATTCTGTCAAGAGATGGATGCTGCATCCTGGCTGTAGCCTCTAGACCACACACATGATTGTGGTGAATTTTATTTATTATATACATAATGTTATATAGTCTGTTTTTGAACACATTGAAAGGCTTGCACCAATAGGATCTACATCACTAGGGCATATCCTACCAGCTGTTGGGCTAGTGCAGCAACAAGATGTTTTGCTAAATGAATGTTCTATTTCATGCTTCAAATACAAACCTAGCTGGGTTCTTTTACTTGTCCCTAAACATGGCATTGGAACTCAGACTTCATGAACATTTTCTGGAGCTTACAACTGAGTACCCTCCTGCAACCAGAGTTTTATTGGGATTCAGTGCTGCCATACTTCCTGTTAGAGCAGTCAAAATATAGGAACTAGAAGTGTGGAAAATTCAAACACCAATAGGCATAATGAATGATATTATGCATCTCCTGAGTTTGATCAAAATCATAGAGTCACAGAATGCCACAGCACAGAAACAGGTCCTTCAGTCTATCTAATCTGTGCTGAACTATTATTCTGTCTAGTCCTACAGACCTGCACCCAGACAGCCCTCCATGCTTCTCTTATTCATGTACCTATCCAAAATTTTCTTAAATGTTTAAATGAAATCTGCATTCACCACTTCTGCTGGCACCTTGTTCCACATTCTCACCACCCTCTGAGTGAAGTTCCCCCTCATGTTCCCCTTAAATACTTAACCCATGATCTCTCGCTCTAGTCTCACCTAATCGTGGTGGAAAAAGCCTGCTCACATTTACTTAATCTACAGTGGTCTTCCGCTGATCAAGGTCAACAATGGATGTTGCACCCGAGCTGTCTACGTTGTTGGTCTGTGGCCGATGAGACCAATGAGAGAGTGGCAGTCTCCGTTGCAAAGATCGCATCTATAAGTGGTCTCAGCTCTGATGGAGCTGTAGCATTCCTTTGATGGGCCTGTTTGTATTCTGACACTTTCAGGAGATGATCTTCGCCTGAATTAAGGTGTTATTTGAGGGTGCCTCTCCACTTGGTTCGGTTAGCTGCAAGTTGCTCCCAGGACTCAGTGTTGATGGGCAGTGCCTTCATGTCCTGTTTGCAGATATCCCCATAATGAAGTTATGAGCAGCCAGCTGTTCTCTTGCCTGAAGCCAGCTTACCGTAGAGATGTCTTTTGGGATGCCATCATCTTGCATGAGGCGAATGTGGCTGAGTCAGCGCAGCCTATGCTGCCTGAGCAGACTGTCCATGCTAGGGAGGCTGGTACCAAAGAGAATCTCAGTATCAGGTACTCTTTCTGTCCTGGAGACACTCAAGATGTGATGAAGGCACCTTAAATGGAAGCTATTGAGCCTTCTCTCGTTTAGCATATGTGGTCCAGGTCTTGCTGCCGTACAGCAGTATGCTGGTGATACAAGCGTTGTACACTGCTATCTTTGTTCTGGCTGAGAGTTTGGATACTCCTCAATGCTGTATTCCTCCATCAAATGTTCTCTCGTTCTCCTGTGTTCAAGAGAATAAAGGTCCTAATCAATTCAACTTTCCCCCCATATTAAAGGGCCTCAAATCCCAGCAACATCTTGTAAAATTTCTCTGCACTCTTTCAATCTTATTGATATCTTTCCAGTAGGTAAGTGACAAACACTGCACACAATACTTCAAAATTAGGCCTCACCAACATCTTATATAACTTTAACATAATATCCTAACTAAAGTCATTATGCTTACACTAACAGCTACACTTATCACTGGGGCCCAAAGATGGCAGCTCGATGGGTTAAAGACCTAACCAGGAGCACAGCTCATTCTGAACTGTAACACCAACCACCCTGGCAGCAGGAAGGCCACATGCAAAAATATAATTTCCTGCTCTCAACTAAATTACTGGCAGACTGCTTCAATATTAAAATGAAAATTAGGATCACCAAAACATCACATGCTTTTAATTGACAAACTGATCAATACGGTTTGACGAATTCTTTTAATCCATAAAAATTCCAGGAATGGAGAGGTTAACAAGAGAAGCATTTGGCAGCTTAAGGCCTGAACTCACTGGAATTTAGAAGAACGTGGGAGGTGGGGTGATGGGAGGGGGCTCATTGAAACTTACTAAATGCTGAAAGGACTAGATAAGGTGAATGAAGAGAGGATGTTTCCTCTAGTGAGGGTATCCAGAACTAAAGGGCATGGCCTCAAAACTGAGGGGAAACCTTTTAAAACAGAAGGAAGGAGGAATTTTTTTTGTCAAAGAATGGTGAATCTGTGGAATGTTCTACCACAGACTGTGGTGGAGGCCAAATCCATGGGTATATTCAAAGTGGAAGTTGATAGTTTCATGATTGGTTGGGTGAGAGGGTAGGTGTATGGGGTTGAATGGGATCCGGGATCAGCCACGATGAAATGGTGGGCTGAATGGCCTAATTCTGCTCTTATATCTTATGGTCTTATAAATATTTGCATGTAGCTTTTCACTGGTCACAATACAACAGGCTGCCTCAGTGACCTCAAGAACCGTGCATGGTTCTATTTCTTTCTTTCTGTATCAAAATTGTCGATTTCTAACTATCATTTTCACAGTCTGGCTCTGGGCATGGCCTATTTTCACAAAGAAAAACAAAGAAATTTAATCCAATCTCATCTGCCACATTTAGCCATCTTTTCTCACTCTATGAGAGTTCTTCCCTAACTCTATCAATGCATTCCCACTTTCTCTGTTACTCATTACTAATTTTTTTTTCTCTTTTCTGATTCTAACAAAGGATCCTGGATCTGAAATAATAATTGTTTCTACAGATACTGACTGGCTTGAGTGTTTGTAGCATTTCCTGGTTCTGTATTACATTTCTAACATCTGCAGTTTTGATTTGATTTTTACAAACCATTTGCCGGCAGCTGCTCTAATAATCCCAAAGAAAAAAAAACTAATTTTCATTGTATGGATCTGCAAAATTAAGATAATGTTCCTTTTTATTCAGACCACTGTTAATCCACCTTCTCTCTAAACAGTACAGTAGAGCTACTACCAAATACTATTTGAACTTCTAACACTCCCCAAGATGCCAAGTAGTAAAAATGGCATTAAACAATTTGATCTGGTGAGCAAAAATTAAGTTATAAGCAGAATTTTGAGAGACAACAGAAGAATTTTATTTTTTTGCCAGGACACAGAGCTACTTCAAGGAGAATTTCAGAGTCTGGTATCTAAATTACACAAGCCTCAACTCACGCAAAAGGAATGGAAAACTCTAAAGAGTTTAAGCAGTTCTTGGAATGCTGTTGAACTGAAATTTCGAGATAGGAAGGGGCAAGATAATTGATGGAAATGAACAACTTTACACAGAGGAATTAGGTATATTCGATATAAAGACAACACATTGGAAATAATCTTTTCTACTCTATCAGACAACATCCCCAATATACATTGTCTGCAATGAAACTATATTTTATTATAAAGTCCTTGCTTCACAATATTATGTCATTGAAAAATTATAAAGTATTTCTTTAAGTATTTGCCATTGCTCAGTTTTTGATTTATAATTCAGATTTTCAATTCACCAATCGACTTTCTCTTCACACCTGTGCAAATGAATATAACTTTAAAGCCTTTATTCTATCTTGAGTTCCTTAATGTAAAATTGAAGGTGGAACTCCATTATGCACAGTTCTCCCCAGAGGAATCTTTACCAGGTAATCTCAAATTAATCCTAGCAAATTGTCCTTAAAATATTCAGAGAACTCATCTTCAATTGCCAACATGTTCAGTCCAATCTTTAATAAGACTACCATATATTTTAAGAGGGCTAACATATAAATGATTTCCCTTACTGCTTTTTATACCCCATTCAAGCTGATTATGCTTCTCATTTACGAAAGGTAGGAAATATCTCAATCCTGCTAGTACGCTTTATTATTACTGTTACCCAGTTTTATTTCCAGTTCTGCCTATTCTTCCAATTTGTCATAACCTTGAATCTAAAAGCTATTAAATTGTTTCTATTTATCACTATCAAGCTGTATGAGTATGTATGTTATGTAATTTTAACAACAAATCAGAACAAAAGTTCTAATATTTGTAACCTTTTACGCAAGAAAGCAAAATTAAGCAATGGCAACACTAGGGGTGGATTATGGCATTGGCCAAAATACACTCAGTGGCCATTTATGAGATACACCCTGTATCTAATAAAGTGGCCAATGAGAGTTTGGTTTTCTGCTGCTGTAGCCCATCCACTTCAAGGTTTGATGTGAACAGGGTACGATAGTGGTGTGCATTTAGAGATGCTCTTCTGCACACCACTGTTGTAACGTGGTTATTTGAGTTATGATTGCTTTCCTGTCAGCTTGAAACAGTCTGGCCATTCCCCTCTGACCTCTCTCATCAGCAAGACTTTTCAGTCCATGGAAGTGCTGCTAACTGGATGTTTTTTGTTTCTTGCATCATTCTCTGTAAACTCAAAACTGTTGTACATCAAAATCCCAGATCAGCACTTTGAGATACTCACCCCTTTTGGCACCAGCAATCATTCCATGGTCAAAGTCACTTAGATCATATTTCTTCCCCATTCTGATGTTTAGTTTGAACCACAACAGAACCTCTTGACCATGTCCACGTGCGTTTATGCATTGAGTTACTGCCATGTGATTGGCTGATTATATATTTGCATAATGAGGTGTACAGGTGTATTTAATAAAGTGGCCACTGAGTGCAAAATAACTAAATTGTGCACATGGAGTCCATGGAATTTAAACTACCCTGAAGGAACCAAGTATTTTTTTTTTAAACAGGACCTCTAACTGGCTCTGTGGTGATTTGGCTGACTGCACTTAACAGTAGTTACACTGTATCTCATTCAATAAAGATTAACATTAATGAGATTTCATAGCAATTCAGAACTGATTACACTGGCAAAGGAAAACAAAATTGGTGTGACATTAACAACTGCTTCAGTATTACCTTGTTTAACTGTCACTGTATTAATATAGCAGAACAGGTAGCCACTGAGCCGCTGAGCGTGAGGACCTGCATCGCGTGGTGAAGGTGGCCCAGCGAATTGTCAGGATGGAGCTCCCAGGACTGGACACCATCTATTCCAGCAGACTCAGGAGGAAAGCAATAAGCATCACCAGAGACACCACACACCCCGGCCACTCCCTGTTTGATCCGCTGCCGTCCAGCAAAAGGTTCAGGACACTAAAAGCCAGAACAAATAGACTGAGGAACAGCTTCTACCCCACAGCTGTGGCCTCCATCACACCACTCCCACAGAACAATGACTGAAACTGTGAGCGCACATGTGCACACACAAGGACTCAAACACTTGCACTAATAGCACTTTGTGCATTACTGTGATATTCTAGTCCTGCTGCAACTTATTTTCTGCTACTTATCTATTTAATACTGTTTTTCTAATACTGTCTTGTTTTTATCTACCGCTTCATTTAAATGCCTGAGAGGAAGCCAAACAGAGTTGCATTGCATCCATGTATAATGACAATAAAGATCATTCATTCAATAAGGCTCTTCCAACCTGGCCTGTTATTCATTAAGATCATGGCTGATCTACTTGGCACCATTTCTACCTATGCTTAGAAATCTAGCTATGTTTTGAATGAACATTATGACTAAACATTCACAAGCATCAGGAGTAGAGAATTCCAACAATTTACCACCTTGTGAAGAAAATTCTTAACTGTCATAGAGAATTTTGCCTTTAATCTTAAACTGCGTCCTCTGATACTGGACTCCTGTGGAAGGGAAATATTTTCCCTGTAATTTACCTGTCAAACACTTCACTAACTTTGCAGGTTACAATGAGATAAGCTCTGCCCTTGTTCTTTTAAATTCTAAGGGATACAGACCCAGCCTGCTTAATTATTCATCAATGGATGCACCCACCACCTCTGGAAGTACACCAGAGAAACTCCTTTGAAACGTACTCTTTAAAATAAGTGCATTGGATTCCAGTTAATTGGGACACTTCGTGACCAGTATATTTTGGATTAATTAAGTGGCTGCCCCAATTATCCAAAGTGTCATGTAAATACAAAATGTCTAAAAGAGACAAATTATATATTTACATGAAATAAAACAAATTAGAACACTATCAGTACTATTACAGTGTAGCAATGTACTATATACAGAGCTAGAAACAACACCACGCAGTCAGTAAGATGTTTCGAGACTAGTTTATTCAATACCTCGCAGCGCTGGCTTTTAATCCCTAGTTCCCGCCCTCTCCGGGCAGAAATGACTTCAGAGGTGCATTACCAAAGTCTCATCCCGCGCGCGAGCTACTTGTGAGCTGGTTCGCCTGCGTGGAAAGTGGGTCGCCACAACAGCACTATAAAACTGCATTAGCTCCTAATTGTTATCGATGGAGGAATTCAGCATTTTTTTCATTAACAAAATCAGTGCAGCCACCTCAGGTAGATAAGGGACTGCCTTCATTCAATAATATCAATGATCGTATCCTCCAAATCCTCACTTTCATTGTAACATTCATTGCCCCAATGAAGTGGAATAATGCCGCAAATAAATGAAGGGAATCCTGTCTTGATTAATTTTTGTTCTTTAAGAGTTGCCCCCAATAAGCGGCTGTCTTGACTAACTGATGGCACAAATAACTGGAATCCATTGTACACAACTTCTTAATTAAGGAGGCAATTCTTCAGGTGTGGTCTCACCAAGACCTTGTTGAATTGAAATGAGACTTCCTAACTCATTTGCCCTAACTACCTGCTGTATGTTGGTTTTTAGTGACTCATGTACAAGCAAATCCAAGTCCTTTTGAACAACACTACCCCATCTTTGAAGCTTTAACAAATACTCTGGTTTTCTGATATGTTCATTAAAGTGGACGACATTATATTCATCTATTGTGTTTATTATCCACTCATTCAACTTGTTCCATACCACCTTGAGGTCTTCTGACAACCTCTTCCACCTTCACAATCCAACCTAGTTTGGAAATATGGCATTTCATTCCGTGGAATTCCTGCAGTAACTCACTGTACTGACCGTCAAGCTGAATAGGATCTATTTATTGCCATTTTTAAAAACTTCTGTTCAATGCCATTCTGGAGACTCCTCCCAATGCAGACATCCTCTCTTCTCCTTATCTCAAAGACACAAAAGACTTAAATCATGCAATACCAAGCTCAAAGGCAACTTATATCCTGTATTTATATGACTACCCAATACTTCATGAGCAATAAGAAATCTTGACCTCACAATCTACATCTTCATGGCCTTGCACTTTATTGTCTGCATGCACTTTCCTGTACCAGTAACACTATTCTGCATTCTGTTATTGATCTTCCCTTGAACTATTTCAGTGTATTGTATGGATGACAAAAAATTTTCATTGTACCTCAATTACGTGACAAATAATACACCAATTTACCAGCATCAATATAATACCATACCATGAACAGATTCTGCTAATGCTAGAAATCTTGAGCAAAAAACGTTTCTCCAGTGTTTTATTTAGAGAGCAGCGTGGAACAGGCACTTCGGGCCCAATCAGCCGCATTGCCTAGCAACCCAGCACTGCCTCGCAAATGGGTTAGGTTAAGCTGGGGGGATGCTAGGCGACACAGCTCGAATGGCTGGGAGGGCCTACTTCCAAGCTGTATCTTAATAAATAAATAAATGAATACACACTTAGTTGACCTAGCCCGGGGGTCGGCAACACGTGGCTCCGGAGCCGCATGCGACTCTTTCATCTGTGCTGCGGCTCCCTGTGGCTTTGGAAAATAAATGATGAGTATTTAATTAAAATGTATTTTATGTTAGTTTGTTAGTTTTTGAAATGTAATTCTAAATTTGAAGATTATGGTGATCTTGTACAATCTAAATAAAACGTTGTGGCGACCCATTTCCTGGCACATCTGAACCGGCTCACAATTAGCCAGCGTTCAGGCTAAGGGAGATAGCCTACAGGGGTTTGTGAGTACGTGTCTTTTGGAGCATCCGCGCCCATGGGGGCGGGTTGAGGGAGGCTTAAAAGCAAGGCTGTTTAGTTCCAATAAAGTTATCTTTGACTGCAGTTTACCAACTGCGTGTAGCACACTGTTACAACGTGTTTTTATCGCTATTAATATACGTCACCACTGCCAATGCCTGACACCCGCCAATGTGCGATTTCTTTAATTTTTCGATCCAAGGTAGACTAACTATGGAGAATTCTAGAAAAAGAAAAGTGACTGAAGAAAACAGAACGTTTAATGATACGTGGACAGATTCATTTGCTTTCACTGCTGACGAGACTGGTTTACTGGTATGCTTAGTATGCAATGAGAAACTAGCAAACAACAAAAAGTCCAATGTCGCAAGACATTTCCGGAATAAACTCGCAGCCTTCGCTCAAAAATATCCGGATGGAGATGAGAGAAAAAAAGCCGTTTCGGAACTGATGCGGAAGGTTGATCTGAACAAAAATAATTTCAAGAAGTGGATGAAGTCTGGAATATCAACTACATACGCTAGTTATGTTGCCGCTCAGGAAATAGTCAGGCATGGGAAGCAGTTTACAGATGGTGAATATATAAAAGAATCTTTCATTAAGATTTCAGAACATCTATTCACGGACTTTAAAAACAAGAGTGAAATTGTGACGAAAATCAGGGATATGCCCCTCTGCAAAGACTGTCAAAGACAGAACCATAAAAATGGCAGAAGACATCACAAGACAGCAAATTAAAGATATCAATTCAGCTGTGGCGTACTCTTTTGCCTGTAACGAGTCTAAAGACAAAGGTGATATTGAACAAATAGCGCTGTTCTGCCGGTATGTAAACTCTGCCGGGCCACAGGAAGAACTGATTGAGTTGCTACCACTAAAAGACCAAACACGGGGGGAGGACATCTGTGAGGCTGTCTTGAATTGTTTAAGAGCCAAAGGAATAAAGACCACCCACCTGGTGTCAGTAGCTACTGATGGGGCACCAAGTATGACAGGAGCGCACATGGGATTTGTGGCTTTACTGCAGAAGTCGCTGGACAGAAAGCTGCTGACTTTTCACTACATCTTGCACCAAGAGGGACTATGCGCTCAAACATTTCCTCCGGAATGCACAGAAGTAATGGATGTTGTCATTCAGATTGTCAATAAAATAATGGCAAAAAGTTTAAATCACCGTCAATTCCATTTGTTACTGGACGAGCTGGAAAGCGCATATTCTGATCTCCTGCTGCACAACAAAGTCCGGTGGCTGTCCAGAGGGGAGGTTCTGAAACGCTTTGTTGCGTGTCTGGAAGAAATGAAAACTTTCCTGGGCAGCAAAGGGCTCACCTTTCCTGAGCTGGAACAGCCAGAGTGGCTGGAAAAGCTACACTTCAGGGTAGACATGACAGCGCACCTGAACATGCTGAACACAGCTCTTCAGGGGAAAGGACGTACAGCCCTACACATGTTGGAGGATGTTTTGGCATTCGAGCGCAAGTTGACAGTGCTTGCCAGAGATTTACAGAAAGGCACATTGTCTCACTTCCCCAATTTGAGAGAGTTCAAACAAGGTCACGACATGATAAATTCGGAGTATTTACATTCTGCAATCATCGCAATGCAAACATCGTTTGGGAAACGCTTCTGTGAGTTCAGAGAGGAAAAAAACACATTATCCTTCCCGGTCACACCCCTAAGCATCGATCCATCCCTACTGAATACGACTGCATTGGCAGGTGTGAGTCAACCTGATCTTGAGATGGAACTGGCCGACATAGCCGACAAAGACATATGGGTGTCCAAGTTTAGACGCTTGACAGCAAACCCTGAAGATGTTACCCGTCAGAAGGCCATTCTTGTTCAGAATCACAAATGGAGTGACATTGAAAACCTCCCTAAACCGGACAAACTTGTGTTCGAAACATGGAATGCTATCCCCGACATTTATGTAAACATTAAAGTATGCGCTTGGAGTCCTGTCGATCTTTGGATCCACATATGTATGTGAGCAGGTGTTCTCCAACATGAACTTTATTAAAAACAAACATCGCGCACTCCTCACAGATGACAGCTTGCGATCCTGTGTAAAGATGAAGGTGACGTCATACAGCCCTGATGTGCAGACGCTGTGCGCTGAGGTCCAGGAGCAGAAATCCCATTAACCAAGTATGATAAATATTTTAATTGCCTATTATTTTACATATATTCATATTTTTTCATTGTTCAGTGAAATAGTCCTTTTATTTTTCAGGTTGACAGCTGGCTGACGTTATTTTTGGTTTGCTGCTGGCGGAAAATTTAAGTTCGGCGTTTTTCATAAATACAAGAAAGACTCAAATAGACATTGAGTATTTTACTTAAAAGTAACCTTCAACCCAACGTCTTTTTTTCGGAGTTCAAAATGTTTTTGTTGCATGCAGAAATGTAATTTCGTTTTCTCTGCAGGAGTTCATCGATTTCATAAATGCAACACATTATAGTTTGTTTATACATAGCATAAAGGCAAAAAAAAAACGTTGTATGCAGTGTTATTTCATTTTAACCGTCAAACGGGTTTTGTGACTCCCAGTGTTTTCTTTTCTGTGGGAAACGGGTCCAAATGGCTCTTTCAGTGGTAAAGGTTGCTGACCCCTGACCTAGCCCAATCACAGGACAATTTACAATGACCAATTAACCTGCCTTTAGACTGTGGGAGGAAACTGGAGCATCCAGAAGACCACGCATTCATGGGAAAACTGTAGAAGCTCATTACAGACAGCACTGGAATTGAACTCTGTATCTCTGCGCTGTAATAATGTTGCAGTAACCGCTACACTGTCATAGCACTCTAAACATTTTGTGTAGGTTGCTCAATACATTAAATACAAAATGCTGGTGGAACACAGCAGGCCAGGCAGCATCTATGGCCTGCTGTGTTCCACCAGCATTTTGTGTGTGTTGTTTGAATTTGAATTTCCAGCATCTGCAGATTTCCTCGTGTTTGCTCAATACATTACCACTGGTTCTATATATTTTAACCTAATTAACCAATTTCATCTACAAATCTTATCAAAAGCCTTCTGGAAACCTGATCTAATCTCATCCATTATAGTAACCACAATTATATTAGTCACATTCCAAAGTTAATATTTATTTCACAGCATATTGATGATGAATGGACCAAATTATACTGTCAATTGCTCAAACAAAATGATTATAAAGTCACAAATATCTCAGTACAGTTAGGGTAATATAATACTTTGCTCTTTGAGGATATTATCGCCTTAACTTGTTATTGCACTAAGAACTTAATCATTACATTTTTTAAAAGAATAAACAACAAATTTAACAACTTAGAGTTGAAGAAATGCATTTTAGGTGAATCTTTTTTACTGACAGCAGCAAGCCTCATCCACTGCTCACAGCCGATCAAGAGAAGTAATTTTAAAATAAAATACATCAAGTGCTAAAAGCCACATATTACTTGATATTATGAAAGCATCAGGTAAAGAGTTGATCAAATCCTTGAATCTGTACGAAGATATGTAATCCAGCACTCAATTCTCTTTTGATTTACTGTATATTACAAATTAATTTCTCAAATCACTGGTGTCTCCTTAAAATGATCCTTTTGACAAAATTATGTCTTGTGGAAGCAGACCCAGGTTATGAAATTAAGTAATCAGTTTTTGAAGCCTGGCTTGAGACAAAGAGGAGAGGGTTGAGACATTACAGGAAAATGATGAACAGCGCTGAAGGAGACAATCCAGAAACAAGGAAGTAGGTCAACAACTTGGCAGAAAACTGAGATTCTAAAGACTTTGGTGCTGGACATTAAAATTCTTTTAATCTAAAATGTCAGCCATCTACAGTGGAAAATAAAAAAGAATAAATGTAGATTATTTTAAAATCAAGAGGCAGTTGACTGCATCATATGTGCAGTGGTTAGGCTAAATAACAAAAAGCTCCCACTTAAGTCCCTGCATCAGAAATTACTAAAACCAACCACAGAACTGTCAAAACAGTGAGTCGCTTTAATAACCAGAATTTGAGAGGTTGGGCAGACAAACGAATTTTAAGAATGGGAAAAAAACTCTACTCACTTTATACTTATGACTATGAGGCTAACCACAGCTCCAATGTCATAGTTAAGTTTGCTGATGCTCCACTGTCGCTGGCTGAACTAAACAGGGAAATTGAAAATCTGGCTGAATGGAGCCACAAAAATGTCTCACTCAATGTCAGCAAGACCAAGTAGGTCTTGACTGCAAGAGGAGGAACCCGCAGGTCCATAAGCCAATCTTCATCGGGGGAATAGAGGTGGAGAGGGCCAGCAACTTTCAATTCCTTGTTGTTATCATTCCAGAGGATTTGTCCTGGGCTCAGCATGCAAGTGGAATTATGAAGAAAGAACAGCAGCACCTCTACTTTCTTAGAATGCAGTTACAAAGAAGACATGACAGTGGCTGCATTAATTGCTTGAGAAGATTTGGTTTGTCTGATGCACCAACAATAACTCTCGGAGACGTGAGGTGAGATACAGGCTTTTATTGGCTGGAAGAAAGAACAAGTAGCAAATGACCACCACAGTACATCCTGGAGACTGAGGCCTGGGCTGTGTCTCCAATTGCCTTTATACCGGGGTCCATGGGAGGAGCCACAGGAGCAGTCAGTCAGCGGGGGGGGGGGGGGGGGGGGGGCGTGTCCAGACAGGTATATGTAGTTTACCAAAATGTCACCAAAGACACTCACAAATTTCTACTGTCTGGTATGGGGGGGGCACTGCACAGGATCAATATAAGCTGCATAAAATTGTGAATTCAGTTGGCTCCATCATGGACACTAGCCTCCCCAGCATCCAGGGTATCTTCAAGGAGTGATGCCTCAAAAAGGTTCAAGAAGGGTCTTCGCCAAAACATAGACTGTTTATTCATTTTCGTAGATGCTGCCACTCCTGCTGACTTCCTCTAGCATTCTGTGGGTGTTGCTTTGGATTTCCAGCATCTGCAGACTTATTCGTGTTTATGATTTACTGATCCACCATTAAGGGTCCCCATTACCCAGGATGTGTCCATTCTCATTACTACAATCAGAGAGGTAGTACAGGAGCCTGAACACACACAAACACTCAAAGATTCAAGAGCAAACACGAGAAAATCTGTAGAACACAGCAGGCTAGGCAGCATTTATAGGGAGAAGCGATGTCGACGTTTCGGGCCGAGACACTTAGTCAGGAATCTCTTGTTCCCCTCTGCCATCAGATTTCTGAATGGACTTTGAATCCATGAACATTTTTGCACAATTTATTTACTTTAACTTAAAAAAAATATAAACACTTACAACAAATTTCACCACATATGCTGGTGATATTAAACCCGATTCTGATATTTGCGAAGATCCAGCATGACATCTAACACTTTGATAAGCGTCTATAAATGTGTGGTAGAGAGAATAACAACTGGCTGCATCACAGCCTGGTATGGAAACAACAATGTCCTTCAACAGAAAATCCTACAAAAAGTAGTGGATACGGCCCAGCCCATCACTTGTAAAACCCTCCCCACCATTGTGCACATCTACACTGAGTGCAGTCGCAGATAAGCAGCATCCACCATCAAGGATCCCCATTACCCAATCAACGCTCTCTTCTCATTTCTATCAGGAAGGTGGTACAGGAGCTTCAGAACCCACACTTCCAGGTTCAAGAACAGTCATTACCTTTGATCAACCAGACTCCTGAACCTGTGGGATAACTTAACTCGTCACATCACTGAACTGTTCCCATACCTATGGACTCATGTTCAAGGACTCTTTATCACATGTTATTAATATTTATTACTCATTTCTTTATTATTACTACTTCTGTATTTGAACAGTTTGGTGTCTTTTGCATATTTCTATGTATCTACAGATAATATTGATAATATACAGTTGGCCCTACTTATCCACAGGTTCCGCATGCACAGATTCAACCGACCGCAGATCGGGAAAACCTGGAAATTCTCTCTCCAGCACTTGTTGTTTGAGCATATACAGACTTCTTTTTCTTGTCATTATTCCTTAAACAATACAGTATAACTATTTACGTAGCATTTATATTGTATTAGGTATTGTAAGTAATCTAGAGATGATTTAAAATATACGGGAGGATGTGCATAGGTTTCCACAGATCAGGAATTTAAAAAAAACGGAAGTTCTCCAAGTCAGAACAAGTATATCTGGTATTACTTAGCGTCAGTTAGTCAAACGTTTGGAGTACATTGTATATATTTTACCTTTCTATGCATATAAAGCACATAAGAAACATATGTATTTCAATAATTAAACCACCACATTGCTTGATAATAATTGTAGCTTTCATTGGGGCAGGGCCTTCACATGCTCCGTTATTCTCACTTTATCCTTTAAAATTTTCCGACAGTTGACCGACTGTAGCCTACCGCTTTTCCAATGACCAATGGCATTTTATCCCTTTCTGATTGCTTTATTATTTCCACTTTATTTTGAATCATGATAATTTTCCAGAACAGAAACACTAGGCAGTGGGTCCCGAGCTCTGCTAGGTCCTAAAGTCCACTGCACTGAGACAGGTTAAATAAGGTCTGGTGCTCCGCCAGGTCCTAAAGTCCACCGACTTCAGCATGTGTTTTTAGTATCCGTGGGGGTGTCCTGGAACCAACCCGCAGATAAGGAGGGCCGACTGTATATAAATGTCTTATGGTGAGAAGTAAAGAAATCTAAGCCACATTTCAGAAACTTACTTAACACAAGTCCTATATTAAGTAAATTTCTGAAACATGAATGCCATCGAGTCCAATGCCACTCAACGGCATTTGGGCCACTGAGCCTGCTCCACCATTCCATCATAGTTGATTATTCTTGTCAAGTCCATTCTCCTAACTCCACCCCACTCCCCATACCTTTGACACCTTGACTAATCAAGAACCTATCAATCTCATCCTTCAATATACCCAATGACTTGGTCACCACTGCTGTCGGTGGCAATGAATTCCACAAATTCACACCCTCTGACTAAAGACATTACTTCTCATCTCTGTTCTAAATCGACTTCCCTCTAATCTGAGGCTGTGCCTTCTGTCCATCTAGACTCCGCAACTATAGGAAACATCCTCTCCACATCCACTATCTGGGTCTTTCAACATTAACCAGATTTCAATGAAATCCCTCCTTATTCTTCTAAAGTCCAGCAAGTACAGGCCCAGAGCCATCAAACATTCATGTACTAAATCCTTTCATTTCCAGAATCATTCTCATGTACCTCTTCTGCCACAATCATTCTCATGTACCTTTCCCAATGCCAGCTTATACTGTCTCATGATTATGCACATGCTGAGCACTGCTATTACTTCCATGGCTTGAACAAAGGTCAATTTTTTCTAAGCCACTGTCACCATTGCATGACCAAAAACAGACTGTGAGTGAAACGAATTATATGACGTCAAGATACGTGAATTGTTCTGAACTGAATGTTCATAACAAACTTTACAAGAAAAGACGATGACATCTGAGAACATGGCGTACAATGAATTAAAATATGCATTACTTAATGACTGTCTTATAACTGCCAGTATGACTTGGAGGAAACCAAACCTCAAACCAATACTAAATATATTAAAATTGCTTAATAAACGTAAGATGGCCTGAGAGGCAAACCACAATTCATTATCATTATAAATTAGTCATTAGTCAACTTCTGGGTTTATAGATAGGTTTATATGCATAAATAACAAATTATGCATTGTTCCTCTAATAAAAAAATAAATTAACTTTAAGCACATTTAAATTTATAGAAAAATCTTGTGGAAATTACTCAATTTAGATAGGAGTCAACAAAAAGCTTTCAAGTGGAATTCTCAGGCCACACTGATGTGTATTATATATACCATGTCAGCATGGAGTATTTCCCTAGACTCTCTACAGCTGCCAGTTTAATCATTTATTCTCTTGTTTTAAGGATATTGAGTGTTAATTCTGTCAAAGGACAAAGGGAAACTTGTTACTGGCTAAGCTATTATCAGCTGGAATTTAAATTTAATTGCAACCACAAAAATAAATGGTTACAATGTTATAGTCTATTAATCTGTATCAAATCCTTAAAACTAATTAGCACTTTATTTTAACAGGACTTTAAAGCACTTGATTAACAAGTATTAAATGGATTAGATGGGTTGTCACATGAAGAATGTCAGATGGCTCTGGGCCTGTATTCACTAGAGTTCAGAAGAATGAGGGTGACCTTATTGAAACCTAACAAATGGCGAACGGCCTTGATAGAGTGGATGCGAACAGGTTGCTTCCTATGGTGGGAGAGTCCAAGTCCAGAGGGAATGGCCTCAGAACAGAGGGGTGTCCTTTTAGAATGGAAATGAGGAATAATTTCTTTAGCCAGAGAGTGGTGAATCTGTGGAAAATTTTTGACATAGGCAGCTGTGGAGGCCAAGACTTTATGTATATTTAAGGCAGAGGTTGATAGATTCTTGTTTGGTCAGGGCATGAAGGGATATGGGGAGAAGGCAGGAGATTGGGGCTGAGAGGAAAATTGGATCAACCATAATGAAATGGTAGAGCAGGTGCAATGGGCCAAATGGCCTAATTCTGGTCTTAACTATTGTGGTGTGCCCTTTCAAAATGAGGAAAAGAAAACCAAAACATAGAGCGCTAGGGACCTAACAAATATTTACCAATTGCAAAATCTTAACAGAAATAAAGTCTTAGACAATCACATTAACACCCCTAGCAGACACTAATTTACTGGCAAGCAGGGAACTAAAATGACAGATCGATTACTCAGAGCTGAGTCACAAATATGAAAACTGAAAGTGTGTAAAAAGTTATAGTAATCATCCATCATGGACGACCACAAATTATTTTGTTTGCTTTTCTCAGCTTCACCCTCATATAAAATTAAGACAAAAGAGACTACCTATGCTGGAATTTGGAACAAAAAGCAGATCAGGAGTCTCACAGATCTAAAACATTGACTTTACATTTTTTTCCTTCACAGGTGCTGCTTGAGAGTATTCTTCCTGTATAGCAATCTTTGTGAATATATAAGGAAAAATTGTTGCACAGAGCCACTGAGGAAATCACCTGAGACACTGCACCATTTTTTGTAAACAATTGTGGATATAATTGAATACAAATAGGCTCATTATGCTGCAACCTGCAAATAGCTATTTCACATCAGTTAGACTTACACTTGTCCATAGATTACATGGAAGTTTTGCACAGCAAGTTTGTCTTTCAGACATCCAGACAGCTCAGCGCCCTCTATAGGGACTTCTGAATAGCACTGAATCACATTGAAAATAGGATGTGCATTTAAAAGATTCTGAACCAGGAAATCCAAGTTGAAAAGTATTGAATTCAACTTGAAATGAGGTATAAAAAAGTCTGACTTGGTTCCAAGAACAATAAAAGTGAGATGAAAGTGACAAATTGTAACAAAATAGTTTGCAAGATCACCATTGAAATTTACTATGCATATAGAAGTTAACTTGCAATCTTGGAGCATATTGTAGATCTTAATCAAGACATACCATTTAAAGGATAAAGACTAATGGACAAATCCTAACTTTGATAACCTTAGTCAACACTCTGGCATCAATACGAGCACTTCACATTATTCAATTCTAAAGCGACACTTTTTTCAGAAAGCTTATGAATGAAAACTACATCGCAGGGCATGTGGGTTCCCCGAAAATTGCTCAGACATTATTGAATTTTTCTACAGCAAAGCCTTGAATAAATCTGCTGCCTTATTAGTCTGTTTTTGCAGATTTTTAAAATTTATGCATTGGGACAGAACTTCTTGGCAATGCTCAGAAGAGCCGTAAAAAAAAGTAAGCCCCAAAGCCTCCCAAAAATCTTCTGTCACCTAGGAACAGACCGAGTATTTATGGTTGTGACTCAAAAACCTTTCCTCTTTAAACTGGAGTTTTGAAGATAAAGTCATCGATAAAGCCTGACTCCTGCACCTTGTAAAAACATGGAAGAAGAATATTCCATATTCAATGAGCAAATTTTAAAAATGCTTATATCAGTTATCTAATCAGAATATTTGTTTAGATCACTAGGAAACCAGTATCGATGTAGACCAGATGGAGGCGAGAGTGAGCACAACACCACAGTCATAGATGATATACCAGACAATAGGTGGGAAGTTCCTGATGATAAGGACATGCACTTCCCTAGAATCATTTTAGAAGTTCTGTACTTTTTTTTTAAATACTGTCTCATACACAAATGCCCTCTTTGGCCATGTGTCAGAAAAAGAGGCAAGGCTTATACTTGGAAAAACACGATCAAAATGTTTGCTTAGGGACAAATTCTGAAATATACAAAATGCCCAACGGAATATAGAATAAGAAACGGTTTGGTGTCTTGTGTACAAGATCACAGATCTGATCTGATCCAAGATGGCGGCGCGATGCAGCAGCCACTCCAGAGCTGATTATCTGTTATTTGTGAAGCGGGGTGCCGTGCGCAATCATAATCGGATGACAAACGGACGTGGGAGCACGGAGGAACATCTGAAAATCTCCAGTAAGACCTTCCTCGTTGCTGCTGCTGCTGTGAGGTCCGGGACTCTGCTGGGAAGAACAGGCCCCCATTCCTTGGGGTCGCGTTGCCTAAAGCCATTGGCGCAGCCGTCTTAATACGCTCGGCAGAGGATGGTGCTCGGAGGGGAAGGTCGGAGGCCCGGAGTTTCGATGGACTCGGAGTCCGCTGCTGTCAGGTCACTTTCGGTGTGCTGCGCCTGTGAGGCCAAGTCGAGCGGCGCCGTGGAAGTCCATAGCAGGGGTATTCCCTTCTGCCACTGGCGTGGAATGACGAGTCAATCAGGGACTTGTGGAAACTGTGTGGTGGTTTCTTTCGAACTTATAGCCTTTGGACTATTTTTACTGTGCCCATGGTCTGGTTTTTATCAATTATGCTATTGTTTGCACTGTTGTAACTATATGTTGTAACTATGTGGTTTCGTGTAGGTCTTGTAGCTTTAGTTTTTGGTCTTGTTTGTCTGTTGGGATTGGAGCTCCTTTCCGGGGAACGCGCTAAGATGGTAGCGTGATATTAATACGCAGCAGCCTCTCCGGACTCTGGAATGGGGATTGCCAAACGTTACATGGATTTTTTGGTGTAGTCTGTTTTGTCATATGCTTTTGTGATATCATTCTGGAGGAACGTTGTCTCATTTTATAACCGCATTGCATTTGTGGTTTTTAAATGACAATAAACTGAATCTGAATCCTTGCCTTCTATTAGCTTTCCTGTCAATTTGCAAGTAATTAATGATCTATTTTAATCCAGAAGGTTAAGCTTGGATCATAAAGTTCTCACTAATTTTGTCAAAGTCTTAATTTAATTTTCCAGTATCCAGTGCTTTTGGTTTTGGGCAGCTGTGCAAACATAGTGTTCCAAGTTAAATATATAGACAGTTACATTTTACAATATTCATCTGTGCAGAAATTAATTTGGAAAGGTTATAAACTAGCACATTTCACAAAGCTGCTGTTTGTTTCTTTAAAACACACAGAAGCCCTTAAAATATGGAAGACTATTATATTAAACTATAACTCAAATTATTGGGATTTGTAAACTTCAATCTACTTCATGACTAAATCTTCAATAATTTAAGGCCAAATTGGCCATAAATTATAAATCTTTACATAAAAAAACATGCATTACTAGCAGTAATTGAGGTTTAAAGTGAAACGAAAAAAAAAAATCATTAGAGCTAACAGCAGACCTTGCAACCAGGTGGAACTGATTTTCTTATCTGCACAGCCACCAACTCACAGACTTGTCTCCTCTTGAAAGGAAGCATTTGAAAAGATACTGGCTGCATTTTATGTTGTATTAGCATTACAGCAAAGTTGAATTAATAATTCTGGAAAAGTGATCTTTTTTCAACTAGCAAAAATTATAAATTAAGATATTCTATGAACCACAGTAGCACAAAGCTAAGTTTAGGCATTGACCATCAAACCAATTTGTGTAATCAACAGAACATCTTGTTCTTCTGCAGTGTAGAGAGATGCAAAGATAATTTCTACAGAAGAGTGGAAATGAAATAAAAGTAACTACAGAGACTCATAACCAAATTCCTTGATCCCCATTACAAGCTCCTTTCCAGCCACGAATTCATTCACCAACCCTTTTTAATGAGGCTGAACCGCAGAAAAGGATGTGCACATCTCTGGCAAAGGAGCTTCTACTCTTCATTCTCAATTGCTCCTCATGTTAGAATGCAGTTAAGCACTAAGCACAGTAAAGTATTTTGATACTGAAAGTACTAAACAAAACAGAATATGTTGGCAACATTGGCAAGACAGGAAATTTAGAGTGTTTAAAAAATATTGGAATAGCCAATGTTATGTTGATGTTTTGCACTGAAAATATCTAAATGGGGGAGAGTTTCAAGATGGCGACGTAGACATCTGCCTTTTAGGGGTTCTTCATTTTTTAAACTATAATCACCCTTTAATCAAATCTTTTCGTACTTAATTACATGGGTTGATATTTACGATTTACTTCTTTTTTAAAATAATACTTGATTTAATTTTTTCAAACTTAAAATGTCTGTATCTAAGAAATCGTCAAAAGACCCTCTATCTCTCGATGCAATCTCTAGTCTTCTGGACACTAAACTTGCAAGTCTGGAAAATAAACTTACTGCGAAAATGTCTGAGCTTGAAGAAGTCGTTAGATCGTTTGATACCAAGCTTCAATCGCAGGCAGCAGATATTGAATGGCATGAAGAAAAGTTTGCGACTCTTGACAAGTTAATTTGTGAAAAAATACGTACAATCGAAACATTAGATGAGAAGGTACGGTCGACTGCTAAAATAGTGGAGCAGAATAAGTTTAAAATCACCAATCTTGAAAACCGATCTCGCAGACAGAACTTGCGTATTATCGGATTTCCCGAAAATGTTGAGTCTGGTGACTTAACTGAATATTTCTCTAACTTATTGTGGGAAATTTTTGGCGAGGACGCTTTGCGGGCTAAACCTACTATTGATCGTGCCCACAGAGTTTCGAGATTTTCGGCTGCGAGAGACAAGCCACGAGCTGTGATTGTCCGTCTCCATTATCCTTGGGAGAAAGAGCTTTTAATTCGATTAGCTCATCAGAAAGGTATGATTTCTCACAGAAGCAACAAGTTTCGTATTGTTGAAGATTATTCATTCGAGGTGATGAGGGCGAGAATCGCTTTTAAACCAGTGATGGCAGAGATTCATTCGAATGGACTTAAACAAGCTTTAAGATACCCAGCGAATCTCAGAATTACGTTGAGTGATGACAGTCAGCGCTTCTTTAATACTCCGGAAGAAGCGAAGAAATTCGTTGAAGAATATCGGTCTTCTAGTACAATTTGAACGATGTGCTATGTTGAAGAATTTTTGGAGAGAAGATGCCATTTCGTTTTAGGCTTTAACTTATGAAGCTTTTTACTTTGGTCTGTACACCTGTTTTTTTTTTATTATCATGATTTACAGATGCTCTTTTAATTTTACTATAATGTCTTTATTCTTAATTTTTTTTCCCCTCTGGATTGGATATACATGTTAAGACTTTGTAATAATGATTTATTTTTTAAGATGTCGTTTCTTCTTCCCATAAGACTTTGCTTTCCGTAAGCGTTTATTTGCTTGTATTTGAGAATGGGACGAATGTTTTGAGTTTTTGGACCTTTTTTTTATATATTGTAATGGTTATTGAATCCTTTTTTAATCTTATTTTGATGACCTTTTTTTTAAAAAAAATTTTTTTTTAACAGATTGGTGAATTTACATTTATATTCTGTAATATGGTCTTTTCAAAATGTCGTTTCTTCTTCCCATAAGTCTCTGTTTTTGAAACGTCATTTTCTTATATTTGAATATGGAATCTTTTTTTAAAGGCATATTACACTATTTTAAACTTCAATGGTTATCCTTTTTTTATTAATGATCTTTTGCTTTTTTATATTATTTTTTCATTTTGATTGATATATATTCTTCTTTTTTTTTTACAACCCTGTATTTATATCTGGGTGTTATATAGTTTCTCTTTTCTTTCTTTTCATGGAGTTGCCATCTTGAAAATGGGGGTAATATTAGTATTAGTTTGTGCGCCTGCTGCTTGGCTTTTTTTCGTGGGGTTGGGGGAGGGGGTAGGGATCTTTTTTCACGCTTTTGCTTTTTATTTTTTTGCTTTTAGTTTATGGGCTGACTTTAAATTATTAATATTGTTGAGGTGTCATGTTCTCCGGTTGCTCCTGAATCATTTTTCCTTCTTCCTGAATTATGGGTTATGTGTCTTTTTAACCTTTTATGATATATACAATTAATATTGGCATGATGGATAAGTCTATTAACTTTATCTCTTGGAATACTAATGGTTTAAATCATCCGATTAAACGTAAAAAAAATTTAAAGTATTCCGTAGACTAAATGCTAATATTATCTTTGCACAGGGGACCCATATTAGGAGGGAGGATAATCAATGCTTTTTTAGGTTCTGGAAGGGTCACCAATTTCATTCGAATTGTACCGCCAAAATTAGGGGTGTGTCTATTTTTATAGACCCCTCAATTTCGTTTACACATCATGAAATTATTTCTGATCCACAGGGCAGATTTTTGTTGATAACTGGTTCACTTTTTAATCGAAAAGTGGTTATTTATGCTCCAAACTTTGACTGCCCTGAATTTTTTAAACACTTATTTACTTCCCTTCCTAATCTAAATGAATATATGTTGATAATGGGTGGAGATTTTAATTGTTGTCTGAATCCTTTGATGGATAGATCTAAACCTATTCGAATTCTTCCGAATAGATCAGCCTTACTTATTAATTCCTTTATGGTTGAGTCGGGAATTACTGAAATATGGCGGTTTTTGAACCCTAAAGATAAAGAATTTTTGTTTTTTTCACACGTATATCACAGTTATTCTAGAATTGATTATTTCCTTATTGATCATCGTTTATTAACAGATGTTACTGATTGAAAATATAATTTTATTGCCATTTTGGATCATGCCCCTTTGAAGTTATCTATCAAGATTTTGGACTTTTCCAATAATACTAGATCTTGGAGACTTAACGCTACTTTGCTTCAAGATCCAGAATTTATCACCTTCATAAAACAGCAAATTGACTTGTTTTTCTCAACAAACTATACTGAAGAAATCGACAGAGGAATACTTTGGGACTCTTTTAAGGCTTTTATCCATGGACAAATTATCTCATATTCCGTTGGTAAAAGAAAACAAAGATATTTAGATATTGCTTTATTAGTGGATAAAATTAAAGAAACTGATAAGATTTATTCCGTGACTCCTACCAAAGAACTTTATAAGAAGAGAGTTGAGCTTCAAATGGAGCATAGCTTATTATTATCTTCTTCAATTGAGAATCAATTAATTAGGACCAGGGCTCAATTTTATATTCATAGTGATCGAACTAGTAAATTGTTAGCTAACCAATTAAAAGCTATTTCGACTAAGCGACAAATTATTAAAATTCGTAAACAAGACGGTAATCTGACTACTGATCATAAAGAAATCAATAACACTTTTCAAGATTTTTATAAATCTTTATATCAATCAAAATTTGATGGCGATCTGTCCATGATGGATAATTTTTTTAACAATTTGAATATTCCCAAACTGACAGATGAAGATCGTAGCTTGTTCGATGCTCCTATTTCTATGGCCGAAATAGGAGAGGCTATCTCATCAATGAATTCAGGGAAAGCTCCTGGTCCTGATGGTTATATTATAGAATTTTTAAAAACTTTTTCTTCTTTGCTTTCCCCTTGGTTATGTGAAATCTTTAATGATGCATTTGCTAAGAAGAGATTACCCCAGTCTTTTTATGAAGCTACTATCTCTCTAATTCTTAAAAAAGATAAAGATCCTACTTTATGTGCATCTTATCGCCCTATATCGCTATTAAATGTAGACTCTAAGATTCTTACAAAAATTTTAGCTATTAGGTTAGAAAAGTTACTATCACAGATTATTTCAGAAGACCAAACTGGTTTTATTAGGAATCGGTATTCCTTTTTTAATGTTAGAAAATTGATTAATATAATTTATACTTCATCACCCACAACCCCAGAATGTGTTATTTCATTAGATGCTGAAAAAGCTTTTGATAGAGTTGAATGGACATACTTTTTTAATGCATTGAGAAATTTTAATTTTAGTCCTAATTTTATATCATGGATTAAATTAATATATTATAAACCTGTTGCTTCTGTTCTTACAAATAATTACAGATCCTCTTTTTTTTCAATTATCTCGTGGTACGAGACAAGGTTGTCCCTTAAGTCCTTTATTATTTAATATCGCATTAGAACCTTTAGCCATTGCTATTCATGAATCTCCTAATATTTTTGGTATTACCAGTAATGAGAAGTTATACAAGTTATCACTTTATGCTGATGACTTGCTGTTATATATTTCTGATCCGGACAGGTTTATTCCCGCTATTTTATCCTTGTTGGCTCAATTTGGTAGTTTTTCTGGTTATAAACTAAACTTGGATAAGAGTGAATTATTCCCTTTAAACGCGCAAACTTTATTGAATGACAGGATACCATTTAAAGTTGTTACTGATAACTTTATCTATTTAGGTATAAAAATTACCAAGAAATATAAAGATTTATTTAGACTGAATTTTTTACCTATGCTTCATCAAATTCAACAACTTACTACAAGATGGTCTCCCTTATCCTTATCATTAGTTGGTCGGATTAATGCTATTAAAATGATGATTTTACCGAAATCTTTATATTTATTTCAAGCCTTACCAATTTTTATTCCTAAATCTTTTTTTGAAAACATTTATTCAAAAATTTCCTCATTTGTGTGGCAAAATAAAAACCCCAGGTTAAGTAAAAGGCAATTACAAAAATCTAAAAAAGATGGTGGTTTAGCTTTACCGAACTTTAGATTTTACTATTGGGCGAATAATATTCGTAACTTAATATATTGGAAATTAGATTTGGATTCACCATTGTGCCCACAGTGGGTAAATTTAGAATGCAATGATGCACAGGGATATTCTCTATTCTCCGTTCTTGGTTCTTCTCTTCCTGCTGATTTAGTTACATTCAATAAACAGATATCCAACCCTATTGTCAAACATACATTACGAATTTGGTTTCAATTTCGTAAGTTTTTTACTCTGAGAAACTTTGTTCTTGATAGCCCTATCTTACTTAACTTCTTTTTCAAACCTTCTTTAAGAGATCAAGCTTTTAGCATATGGAAAAGGAAAGGTATAAAATGTTTTCGTGATCTTTCTTTTGAAGGTAGTTTGATGTCTTTCGACCAACTTTCCAACAAATTTAAGTTACCTAAATCTAATTTATTTAGATATCTACAAATCAGAAATTTTTTACATAAAGTTCTACCATCCTTCCCCAATTCAACTTCGATAGATTTTTCAGATTTGATTTTTACCTTAAATCCTTGTCAGAAGAGATTAGTGGCTTTTATTTATAATATGATTATGAAGATACAACCAGAAATATCAGGTAGAATTAAACAAGAATGGGAAAAAGAACTTCAATATAATATATCAACAGAAAAATGGGAAAAAATTTTACAAATGGTTAATTCTTCTTCTATATGTGCTAAACATGCTCTAATACAATTTAAAATTGTACATAGAGCTCATATGTCTAAAGATAAGCTTGCTCGATTCTATTCTCATATTAACCCTCAATGTGACAGATGTCATTCAGATGTGGCTTCATTGACCCACATGTTTTGGTCATGTCCCACCTTATATAACTATTGGAAGGACATATTTGCTACCATTTCCTCAATTTGGAATATTGATTTACAACCTCATTTTATTACTGCAATTTTTGGTATACCAAATGAGGATGGTAATCAGTTTTCCCCTTCAATTAGACGAATGATTGCCTTTGTAACATTAATGGCCAGAAGGTCTATATTACAAAATTGGAAAGAAATAAATCCTCCTACCATGTTTCAGTGGTTCTCTCAAACTATTTCTTATCTGAGCTTAGAAAAAATTAGAAGCACTATTTTTGACCCATCAATTAAATTTCAAGAAACTTGAGGACCGTTCATTCGACACTTTCATATGAATTAATTTGGCCTCTTCCAGACCTTCTCTCTGTTTATTCTTGTTCTGGTATGGAGTTCTGGAGTTTTTGACACTATCATATACACATAAACTGTTATTATTGCCCATGTTAGTTTAGTTTAGTGTTTTTTTTTCAATATTTATTTTTTCTTGTATTTTTTAAATTTTTTTTTCTTTTGATGATTATTCTTACTTTTTTTCATGTATAATTATTATAGGCTTGATTGATTAATGTACTATTTTTTGTTGATATTTTAATAGGATATTGTTATCTTATTATTAATTCAATTTCAAGTCTAGTGCACTTATAACCTATTCATTATTATGTTATGTTTTTTTTATATATGAAATTCAATAAAAAGATTGAAAAAGAAAAGAAAGAAAGAAATGGGACAAAAGAACAAATGATGTGGACAGAATCAAAGTGGAATAAAGTCCCTTTAGATTCTGCTAGAGTAATACATCTGGCTGAAGAAATGAACTGAAATGAATTGAATTGAATTGACTGGGAGAGTGGTAAATTAATCACATGAAGAACTCAGTCTCCTCCCAGATCTGAAGTTCATTGAGGCTGGGGCATAAACTTTGAAATTATGGGCTCTTTAGATGACCAAATATTTGGAGTCAAACTTGTAGGGGATAATAAAAGTGTCAGAATAAATGGTGAAAAAATGGAGATATAGATTTAGGGTTGGTGCCTGGGAACCGCAAAATTGGAAATTTTACACACTTATTTAAAAAGAGCATAAAATAAACCCAATAACAATACACCAAACAATTTACTAGAAAAAGTTATAGAAACTATTATCAGGGACAAAACTGGTACTTAAGAGTAAGAAAGCACACAATGGAAAACAGAAAGAAAAAAACATTTGGAAGGATTCAGTTGGTTGGTTAATGATGAGAGAATTGGTTGTCACTTGGACAAGCATGGATTGATTGGAGAAAGCAGTATGGTTTTGTCAAAGATAAACAGAGTTTTATGCTAGACTAACCAAGAGGATTGATGAGGGAAATGTTATTAATCCACTAAGTCTGGAGTTCCAAGAGGCATTGATAGAGGCATCTGGTGTTTTCCTGGCGTATGTAACAAATAAGCCCTTTTCAGACTTTCAGCTGGGTACAGGTATTGATTATAACTGACATTCGATGACAAAATCTGCCATTTTTTTCAGGGATGATGCCTGGGCGTGTCTAGTCCTGTGGTATTTATTATCTCTGTAGTCCATCCCTCCTGATTGGATAGTCCTCATCCAATCCGGTTTCCACTCCCCCACTTTTTTAACAATCAAATTACAGTTCTTGCTTACAGCGAAATCTTCATCTCTGTGAAAATTCATTTCCTCTAGTTTAATTTCAATGGCTTCCTTTACCAGGTGGTCCCAAAAACTATTGGCACGACACATCTCAATTGGGTTAAGGTCTGAATTCTAACTTAGCCATTCCAAAACACGAATTTTCTTCTTTTAAACCATTCTGCTGTTGGTTTACTCTTGTGTTTCAGATCATTGTCTTTTTGCATCATCCAACTTCTAAGCTTCAGGTGACAGAGTGGAACCTTGACATTCTCCGGTAAAATGTCGATACAATTTTGAATTCATTGCTCCTTCAACGATTGCAAGCTGTCCAGGCCCTGAGGCAACAAAGCAGCTCCAAACCATGATGCTCTTTCCACCATGCTTCACAGATTTGATAAAGCTTTGGTATTGGTGTGCACTGCCCTTTTTCCTCTAAGCATAACGATGTGCATTTCTGCCAAAAAGTTCAATTTCTGTCTCATCCGTCTACAGAGCATTGTCCCAGAAGTGTTGTGAAATATCCAGGTGGGTCTTTTGCAAAATTGAGAAGGGCAGCAATCTTTTTGTTTGGAGAGCAATGGTTTCCTCCATGGTGTCCTTTCATGATCACCATTCTTGTTCAGTACTTTTCTGATAGTGGACACATGAACAGAGACTTTAGCAAGTTCTACAGATTTCTGCAGTTTTTTGCTGTTACCTTTGGGTTCTTTTTCACCTTGTTCAGCATTGCACGTTGTGCTCTTGGTGTGATCGTTGCAGGACGCCCACTCCTAGGGAGGGTAGCAACAGTACTGAATTTCTTCCATTTGTAGACATTTTCCCTTAGGATGAACACTCAGGTCTTTAGAATGCTTTTGTAGCCTTTTCCAACTGCATGTTTCTCTACAATTCTTCTTTTAATGTCTTCTGAAAGTTGTCTTGGTCGAGGCATGGTGCACATAAACAGATCTTTTTTGAGAAGAGCAGGCTGAATCAGTAACCTAACTTTGTGTGTCTTTTTTTAAATTGGACAGGGCACCTCTACAATCCAAACCTCCAATTTTATCTCATTTACTGGAATAACTGATTCTGAATAGTTTTTATAGAAAGCATTACCCCAGAGGATCACATATTTTTTTGAACCTAGATTGTCAGCATTAGAATTGTGTACTCAGTGTACCAGAAGTAGTACAATTGTGTGTTATTAGTTTTGGTAGACTGTGTTTATTATTGTGACTTTGATGAAGGTCAGACCACTTTTTATGAGTAATTAATGCAGAAAACCACGTAACTGTAAAGGGTCATATTTTTTTCTGGCAACTGTACATAAAAAAATTCAGCATATATATTGCATATATTTCTCTGATATTAAATGTACCCATTGAAACCTAATGAAAAATCAAGTTGCATGGATAAAAGTGAATGGCCACTGAGGAAATTTGCAAACCTGTACAACTGAACTTTTCCCATCTCGTTTATTTCATTTAACTGTGCAGTTTTACCACCTCCCCATTATTCATCCATGTCTTGAGACTAGATTGACATCTTACCTTCAGGGGGGCTTTTGTTCTGATTGTTCCACACAACTAGCAACTTGGAAAGGCTGGGCACTTTGGAAATCTCAGTGATCACTCGGAATAAACTCTCAACACGGTCAAAGGTGAGAACAACAGCAGTGAAGCCTTGAGACCGAGGTGGAATGAGTGGGAGGAAGAGAGGATTGTTCACACTCACCACTTTCTGAATATAAAACATACAAAGATACAAGTCTCATAAGTAACAGCATAGATCAATACAAATAAAGAGATGATTACTGTTACTAAATGAGCTGGCAATAGATATTTTCCAAGATCATCTAAAACTTTAATCGAACTTTGTTCATTCAGTAGCAAATACTTTATGCAATGTTTTCCAAGAATAAAAATATTTGAAAAGAAATGAAGACTTTGTTTGATTTGACTCGTTCCATTTAATGAATTCATTTATGGCAAATAAGAGCATTGTATGAAAACTTTGTATAGAATTCTATTCCTGGAATGGTAGGTTTTTCACACAAGAACATACATCAAATTTACATTATTGAATTTAGAAGAATGAGAGGTGATCACCTGAAATACACAATCCTGAAGGAGCTTGGCAAGGCAGATGCAGACATAATGCTTCAGCAATTTGGGCATCTAGAACTAAGAATCAGCTTCAAGGGGTACACTATTTAGCACAGAAACAAGGATAACTCTCTACAGACAGGGCACAGTAAAGCTTTAGAATTTATTTCTCAAAAGGCTGTGGAGTCAGTCATAGGATATACAGTCTGTTGTTCCAGTCCCTTGGTTGTGATTTTATCAGCCCTGCACATCACATTCCAAGAATGGTCTCATCAGGCTCCTGTATATTGGATTAAAATACCTTTGTCCTTATAGTCAAATCCTCTAGCAAGAAAGGTCAATTTACACTATGCTTCCCACTCTGCTTTATAAACCTACATGTTAACATTCAGTAGCTCAAGGACACAGCAATCACTCAGAAAATCTTTTATTCTCAGAAATTTTTTTTATTCTCTTGCCATGAAAAAGACAAATCTTTCCATTTTCCCCCTTATCTGCAATCACCTCGCTCATTTATTTTGGTTTGTATTCTCTGAGAATCATTGTATTTTTTTTTCCCCACAACCCACAAGTTCTTATCATCAATAATCCTGCATGCATTAGACTTGGGTTGATGTAGATATACGACAAAGGCCCAAGAGGCAATCCCTGTGACATTCCACTAGACAAGGTCTCTGAATCCCAATGTCTACATTAATTTTTTGCTAATCTTTTTCTATATTAGTTGAGCTTTACAGTCAGCTTTTATGCACTTCATTAGATTAGTTCTATCGGCCATTCTTTTTACCAATTGTTTGGGTAAAGTTTCAGACTGAAGATTCAGAATGATTTATTTCAATTGTAACTCTGGTTTCAGAATCTAAAAATAGCACACTACAAAAGCCATAAAGCAAGCGTAAATAAGGTAGATTGGGAAAATGCAGTAAAAGCTATGGCTGTAAGTACATAGTTCATAGCAAACAGGTAGCCCTTTTAATGTACAAAAATCCAACAAGCAATGGATGAAAGATGAAAACTGAAAGCAAAATTTACTCTTTTGCCAAAAGAAGGAATCCTGAGAAAACTGGGAAAGTTTCAGAATTTGGCAAATGAGGACCAGTTTTTGAATCACACAATGAAGTCCCTGATCGAAGGCAGAGATTGATAGGTTCTTGATTGGCCACGGCATCAAAGGTTACAGGGATAAGGCCAGGGAATGAGGCGGAATGAATTGAATGGTGAAGCAGACTCGAAAGGCCAAATGGCGTAATTCTGCTTTTATATCTTAAGGTCTTATCTCAAGTCAAGTCACTTTTATTGTCATTTTGACTATAACTGCTATGTACAGTACATAGTAAAAATGAGACAAAGTTTTTCAGGACCATGGTGTTACATGACATAGTACAAAAACTTGACTGAACTACGTAAAAAGCAGAGAGAAGAAAAAAAAACAACTACACTAGACCACAGATCTACCCAGGACTGCATAAAGTGCACAAAACAGTGCAGGCAATACAACAAATAATAAACAGGACAATAGGGCAGTAAGGTGTCAGTCTAGGCTCTGGGTATTGAGGAGTCTGATAGCTTGGGGGAAGAAACTGTTACATAGTCTGGTCGTGAGAGCCCAAGTGCTTCGGAGCCTTTTCCCAGAAGGTAGGAGGGAGAAGAGATTGTATGAGGGGTGCATGGGGTCCTTCATAACTCTGTTTGCTTTGCAGATACAGTGTGTAATATAAATATCCGTGATGGCGGGAAGCGACCCCTCTATGATCTTCTCAGCTGACCTCACTATCCGCTGTAGGGTCTTGTGATCAGAGATGGTGCAATTTCCGAACCAGGCAGTGATGCAGCTGCTCAGGATGCTCTCAATATAACCCCTTTAGAATGTGATGAGGATAGGGGGTGGGAGATGGACTTTCCTCAGCCTTCGCAGAAAGTAGAGATGCTGTTGGGCTTTCTTTGCTATGGAGCTAGTGTTGAAGGACCAGGTGAGATTCTCCGCCAGCTGAACACCAAGACTCACTGACTCCTTGCAATTTTCACATGGCTCAGAGAGCAATCCATTGATTACATGACTATCTATTTCTTAATTTGGACATTAACTTTTCATGCTGCTTCAGATAAATCTCCTCATCCTAAGTTACTGGTGACCATTTGGGTCAAGATAACTGGTCTGTTCCTTTCTGACCCAGTTTCTCTCCAGCCTTGAAGAGATGATTTAACCTAGATTCGGCACGGACTAGAAGGCCCAAGATGGCCTGTTTCCGTGCTGTAATTGTTATATGGTTATATAGATACTGAGCAACAGCACAGCCTTCTTGACTCACTACATTCCTGTTACTTCTCACAACTCACCAATCTACCTCTGTGATGGTCAGTTTGTTGATCGTTTCTGCAGTCTCTGTGCCTGTCCTGGTGGTATGAGTCCTGAGGCTCCTATACCTTCTTTCTGATGGTAGCAGCGAGAGGAGAGCATAACCTGGGTGGTGGGGGTCCCTGATGATGGATGCTGTGTTCCTGCAACAGTATTTAATGCAGATGTACTCAATAGAGAGGAGGGCTTTACCCATGATGGACTGGGCTGCACCCACTACTTTTTGTTGGACTTTCCATTCAAAGGCACTGGTGTTTCCATAGCAGGACATGATACAGCCAGTCAATGCACTCTCCACTACACATTTATAGAAGTTTGTCAAAGTTTTAGATGTCCTGCTGAATCTTCACAAATTCCTAAGTAGAGGCACGGCCATGCTTTTTGTAATTTTTGTAATTGCATTCATGTGATGGGCCCAGGACAGGTCCTCCAAAATAATATCACCAAAGAATTTAAAATTGCTGACCCTCTCTACCTCTAACCTTCTGATGAAGACTAGCTCATGGCCCTCTGATTTGCTTCTCCTGAAGTAAATAATCAGCTCCTTTGTCTTGTTGACATTAAGTAAAAGGATGGTGTTATGACAGCACTTAGCTAGATTTTCAATCTCCCCTCTATATGCTGATTTATCCCCATCTTTGATTTGGCCTATGACAGTGGTGTTGTCAGCAAACTTGAATATGGCATTAGAGCTGTGCTTAGCCACACAGTCATAAGTGTAAAATGAGTAGAGCAGGTGGCCAAGCAGATGGCCTTGTGATGCACCTGTGCTGATGGAGATTGTGGAGATTTTGTTGCCAATTTGAACTGACCGGGGTCCCTAAGTGAGGAAATCAGGGATCCGATTGCAAAAGGAGGTATTGAGACCAAGGTCTTAAAGCTTGTTGATTAGTTTATAAGGACAATAGCATTGAATGTTGAGCTATAGTCAATAAAGAGCATCCTGATGTATGCAACTTTGCTGTCCAGATGTTCCAGGGTTGAGCAAAGAACCAATGAGATGGCATCTGATGTGGATCTATTGCTCTGATAGACAAAATGGAGCAGGCAGAAGTCCCTTCTCAGGCAGGAGTTGACCTGCTCCATTACAAAACTCTCAAAACACTTTATCACTGTGGATTCAAGTGCTACTGGATGATAGGCACTGAGAGAAGTCACCACGTTCTTCTTGGGCACCAGTATATTTGTAGCCTACCTGAAGCAGGTGGGTACCTCAGAGTGCTGAAGCAAGAGGTTAATGATCTCAGGGAATACTTCAGCTGGTTGATCAGCACAAGTCTTCAATACTTAGCCAGGTACCCCATCTGGGCTGGATGCCTTTCATTGGTTCATCTTCCTGAAGGCTGCTCTCACATCAGTCACATGATATGAAATCCCAGGATCATGGGAGTCTGTGGGAGCTCATGATGGTTCCTCCATGTTTTGATGGTCAAAGCAAACATAGAATCATTGTGTTCATCTGGAAGTGAAGCTCTGCTGTCACCTATGTCTCTTGATTTAACTGTACAAGAGGTGATAGTATTCAAGCCCTGCCACAATTGTCAAGCATCCTTCACTTATTCAATTTTAGTCTGGAATTGCCACTTCACCCGTGAGATAGCTTTCCAGAGATCATACCTGGATCTCTTGTAACTTTCTTCTTCCCTAGACTTGACTGCCTCTGATTTTCCCCTCAGCAGATTGCAGATCTTATGGCTCATCCAGGGCTTCTGAATGATTCTGTAGAGTCACATTCATGCACAAATGTTTTAACAAAGTCATTCATTCAGATTCGCAGACGAGTCCTTGAACGTGGCCTTGTCCACTGACTCGAAGCAATGTTTCTCTTCCTCCTGTGACCACCACTTTGCTGTCCTAATCTCTGAAGCTTTGCTCTTTAGCGTCTGCCTGTATGCAGGTAGCGATCCGATTTACAGAAAAGCTGGTTACTCAATTAACCAGATTTAAGAATAAACCTAATAACCCAGAATGGCCTTTTCACACATGTTCTTATTTGGAAGTTCCAATGAGATCTTTTTCATCTAAATATGTAGCAACAGGAAATGAATTTAAACAAACGCACAGAAAGGTCAGCACTGAATTAACTTGCAACCTACCAATCTTCGACTAAAAGTTACATATTAAAGAAATTGATAACGTATTATTGCACCATTGTTTATTCCATATAAAATTCAGGAAAAAATGTATCACTTGCAATATGAATAAAATTATAGCCTCAATTTTAATTTTGATAAAAATGCATGTTCCAGGAATATAAACCTCCAAGTCAAATGGATGCCAGAACATAAAGCCAGCAGTTTTGGCTCTAATTCAAAATATCTCAAATACTCCTCATGTGACATGAAACCGGCAGGAGAACAGAGAGACCTTTCCTGCTGACATGTTTTTTTTATTTAAATATAAGAAAGAGCAAATTAAACATTACCGTATGTTTACACTTTAGAAAGAGTATTTTGGCAATTGGACACTTGAATAAGAACGTTTAAAGAAGTCATTCAGAGTTTTGAGAACAGAAGATACTGTACATGAATATTTATAATATAAAATTTGCTTGCCACTAAATTAGTGTACACCAGCTGTAAGTAATTGTAATCTAAACACAAAAAAGCTCAAGCCATTTCAAAGATGTTGAACTTAAATGCAGAGTATAATTCATAAAGCAGCTAAGTCAGCATTTGAGATGGCCCACCTAAGGATTAGCACTTTTTCCTCTTCTGCCTATAACTTTCAGTTCCAAATCTGAACTGCAAACAACTTTTTTTTTCTTTAAGTGTGCAGCCTACAGTAGATTGCAGTGCAATTCTAAATCTATGTAAAGATATTCACAGGTCTAGTTTGCATTGAGAAGTTTGTCTGCCTCTTCCTTACTGCAACAGATGGAGTCGCTACATTCTGTCTGCATATTTTTCATGATTCACACCATCTATAATTGTATTTCTTCATCCCTATCCAATTTTGCCATTTTCTATAATATATGATGCGCATTTCTGATGTTTCAGTCAAGAGAGATTATCTACTCCACACTTACACATAGCAGCAACTTTAAGGCTGGTATGTCTCTCACACTGAGCTTCTAAAACATCTTAAATCTGCAAGAACATAATCTCTCTCATAGAGATAACTAACTTAAGTAACATCCTTTTGACTTTAGTAATAAGCATTTTTAAATTTAGTATCCTGAAGTATGATGTTTGGGTCTAATAAACATCTACTCATTACGACTGGAGCTATCTTGCATTTCAACAAGCATTGACTACATAAACATGCAAGTGCTTTGTGACTGAATAGTGTTAAGAGTCATCTGGGGGAGATCATTATCATACTTCCAGTGCCTCAAAATGCTGAGTGTTTCATAAAAATAAGAAATAGGATCAGCAGTACTCCATATTGCCCTTCAAAAATGTTTTATGACTTACGATTATGGCTGATCCTCCACTTCAGCACTATACTTGTTTTTCTTAATTCCCTCAATGACCAGAATCTATCAACCTCTGTTTAAATGAAGTGTAAACTATCATTCCAATCTAACATATATCACAACATGTTAATGCCATGGATAATTACAGCAAACTTAAATATTTCAATTAATATATGATCAAGTCACAACAAGGTATTTCACATTTTTGGAAACAGTAAAAAAAAAATTGGAAGCATTGGCTCAAATCTACCCGATCATTTCTTACTATTCTTTTTTTTTAAAGAATACTTAAATGGAACAGATATTCAAGAAACAAAGCGCTGGACATTCCCCCCCACCCTCCCCCCGGAAGTGTTGCTTCCTCAGATTTTTTTTTTGTTTCATGATAGATCCCTTGAAACTGAACACAAATATAATTTCAGAGTATTTGTATCATGTATGAATTTGCAGAAACAAGAAATTAACTTTTATTGAATATGTTTAATTGCATAATGGTGCTTTAGCTTGGTTTAATGAAGCTAAAAATGTTTTGATGATGATTTTCATTTGTACTCAGTGTCTGAGGCTTCTCACGTAAGTGTTGAACAATAATCAGCCACCACAGATGGATACCAGTTGCTCTGATACTGTTTCTCTATGACCAAAATGTCCTGGAGAAACCTTTCACCATGCTCATCACTGACAGTGAGTACCAAGATTCTCAGGGAAGAAGTCTAAATGGGAACGCAGAAAATGAATCGTCAGTGACATGTTGAACTTATGGTTTGTTTGCTTGAAGCACATTGTCAACCAGCTGCACATAGTTTGGTGCTCTGTTGTTGCCATGAAATTTTCAACAACATCCTTAAATGTCTTCTATGCAATTTTCTCAAGTCCAACGAGGAGTTGTTCAAATTGCCTGTCATTGATGATCTGTTTGATTTATGGAACAAAAAAAATGCCTTCCATAACCTTGGCATCAATTATTCTGGGAAATAACTGTCAAATATCAAAATCCTTCACAGAAATTTATAGCCTTTCTAAATCCTGTCCTACCATGCAGAATCCACCTAGCCTAAGCTCGCCCAAGCACGCCTGCACAAGATAGAAAACTTTTCAGCTTACCTTGTGCGTAACATTTTAATTAACTTGAATCATGAATTGAAGTAACAAATATAGGCAATTTCAAACAAATGGTACGTGATAGGGAATTTTTCATAGTGATTTTCACCATCAGCAGAACAAAATCCATAAGATACACCCAAAAGTATTCAGGAAGTAAAATCTTTGTTGTCCACTGTAAGATGGGGTAACTCAATGAGCCATGCAACATCTACAATTCCTGTAGCCCTCAGACGTTTTGGGTTGAAACACTGCAACCGTTGTGTGTTTTTCAGATCTGGCTCTCCCCCCCCCCATTTTCATTCATCACTTTTACATTACTTCTCGAGGTCTGAAGGTCAATTGAATGTTCCAATAAAAGCCTGAAGGTCTAATGGCTGAAGGAAGTCTGCAGCGAAGTTGGGGCCCAATGTTTGCGAATCCATGAATCCGCTGGAGGCCGCAGACAGCCTGAGGGTGGGAGGAACAGGGGTTTTCCAGTGGCACTTCTTTGTTGCTTCGTATGTTCTGGTTTTTCTGTGTGTTCTCTGCTGTTCTGACAAGCATTATGGCCATGCTATGTTGACACCAAAACGTATGGCAGCACTTATAAGGAAAAGCCCCCAGCACATCCTTGGGTGTATTGGTTGTTAATGCAAATACACATTTCACATTACTTTTCAATATTCATGGCATAAATTGGAATCTGACTCGCCAAACAATCTATTTTCAATTTTTTAGACTTCACTAGCCTCTCTCACCATTTGAGCACTACCCTCTTTATTTTCCTCATCTTTTTATTTTGCCTACCTGCTTTCTTATTACTCTAAATATATTTAATTTCTATGCTCTATCAGTTTGTATCAAGATCATTACTCAGTTTCTCTTTCCACAGATGTTGCCTGACCTTCTGAGTAGTTCTATATTTTGTTTCAATTTCATATTTCCAGATTTTGCAGATCTGCAGTAATTGTTTTACTTTTAATATCCATCACATACCAAGTCCTGCTCATCAGTTACTCTCATCTTGCGAACCTACATTGATATTTGATTTGGAAAAGCTCTGATTTTAAAATTCATGTCTCTAAGGTGCCTTCATTGTCTATCTCTTAACTCTGTTATTTTAACCTTCTGAATTTTATGCATTCTTCTAATCTCTTGCACATCCCTAACCTTAATTCCTCCAACAATCTGAACATTTTCAGCCATCTAGATTTGAAGTATTAATATCCTCCCTGAGCTCCTCCACCAATAAAACCAACCTTTTCAGCAAAGGGTTTGATAACTTTACCCAATGTATATGTGAGAAGAGGTGGTAAATCATTCAACAATGCTGTTAAGTTCTTTGGGGCATCTTATGTAAAAACTACTAAAAATAAAGGAGATTGGTTAAAGTTTCACCTGCAGTAGAAAATAAGTCTTAAAGAGTACGGCAATATTGCAACTGGCTTAAATTACAGCAGCTCCAATCTCTAAACATTTATTTATACATTTTAATAACCTCATTAGCTCATGGTCAGTTCAAATGTTAAGAAGCCCAACATATTGAAAGCCTAAACACAAAGTACAGTGCAGATTCTGGGGTCAAAGCAACATGTACAACAAGCTGGAGGAACTAAGCAGGTCAGGCAGCATCCATGGAAACGAGCAGTCAACGTATCGGGCCAAGAACCTTCATCAGGACTGAAGAGGGAGGGGGCAGGGGCCCTATAAAGAAGGTGGGGGGACAGTGGGAAGAAGGCTGGTAGGTGCCAGGTGAAAAACCAGTAAGAGGAAAGATCAAGGGGTGGGAAAGGGGAAGCAGGGAGGAGATAGGCAGGAAAGGTGAAGAAGGATGTTCAAGTTTGCTTGAAGCATGTGATCAACCAGCTGCACATAGTTTGGTGCTCTGTTGTTGCCTCCCTGCTTCCCCTCCCCCACCCCTTGATCTTTCCTCTTACTGGTTTTTCACCTGGCACCCACCAGCCTTCTCCTTCCCACCCTCCCCCCACCTTCTTGATAGAGCTCCTGCCCCCTCCCTCTTCAGTCCTGACAAAGGGTCTCGGCCCGAAACGTTGACTGCTCATTTCCACGGATGCTGCCCGACCTGCTGAGTTCCTCCAGCTTGTTGTACATATTGAGAGCTTACTTTGCATTACTCACCTTGGGTACATTATAGATTGAAACCCCAAATCATTACTTGTCTTACATAATATGCACGATTGTTGTCACAGCTCTAAGTTACTTTTCACACTGATGTTTACTTTAAGACTATTATTCAGTGCACAGAAAAAACAGCAATATGAGGAGAAAACAGGAATTTTGTGGAAACTTCTATCCACCTATTTGGCAGCATACTGAAAAATTCTGAACACCAATATTGGAGATATATGAGTAGTGTGCACAACTTTTCTTTTGAAATAAACAGCTAGACTATTAACAATCCAAGTGATTTTTGATGGCCTCTTATATTGGCACTAGAATTCTGAACTTTGAAAAAACTGAGTTGTCATTGCAAATTTTCTCTAATGTTGGACTGAACATGGAGACCAATAGCACAGTACTAACACCTTATTCTGCTCAGAGAGTGAAAATTGGCTCAGGTTCATTTCAATACAGGCAAACAGCTCCAAGGAAGATGGGCACAGCTGAGACATCTGCACCTAATATCATTCACATAGGAGTATTTCAAGCAGGGGAAAATTCATTACTACATTGGTCAAGATTACCATCATCAAATAGGATTTGAATTTGGCATTTACTTGTTATTTTATCTTTTTGTACCATACCACCAAGTGCATTTACACAGTCCTCAGGGAGCTCTCAAATGTACTTAAGGAAATTTAATCTATTTTCAGAAATGAAGTTATCAATTTATAGAAAAAATAAATATATTTTAATATAAATAGAAATCATTTAACTTCTTTATGCGTATCATACAATCATGGCAGAATTCTGATTGGCACAATTTGTGATCAGGTCCAGCCTGACAACACTTGAACTAGCTTGTTCCACTCCTTGCCCCACCCCTCAAATTGAGGCCACACGCAGGTCGATGGAGCAATACCTTATCTCCCGCCTAGGTAGCCTCCTACCTGCCGGCATGAACGTTCAACTCACAGACCTCCGTTGATACCCCTGCCCCCCCCCCCCCCCCTTACCCCATCCCTATCTATAATTTTAGTCTGGTTCTCTTTCCCTCTCTTTTCGCCCCTCACTACAATCTCCCCCCAGCCCTACCTTTCATTCTCTTTTATTTCCCATAATTCTCCACCTTCCCCTAGCCCATTTCCCTTCAGCCTATCACTTCCCAGCTCTCTACTTCATCCCTCCCCCCACTTCTTATCCCCCCTTGACCATCCCATGTTACTTCACTCTTGATGAAGGGTTTCGGCCCGAAACGTCGTCACTACCTTCTCCCATAGGTGCCTGCTGAGTTCTGCCAGCATTTTGTGTTTTTATTTATACACAACTGTAGTTTTAAAACCTGGAATTTTCAAATAAGCATCTTAATGGATGTGCATATAATTCAGTGTCCACAGTATGTTGGCTTTTTAATAAACTTTGAGAGGAACTATTGCTTGAGTATTTCAAAATTACATTAGTACTCCCCAATAATAAGTAAAATGGTAAAACAGGAAACACATTCAGGTTTGACAAAAGTCTCAGCAGATTGCTGAAAATTAACACTTTTCTTTAGGCAATATTTCCAACATGTTTTAGACAATCATGAGGTCACTATATCAATTTTAAGAAACAAAAATATTAAACAGAACTTGCATAATGTTCATACAAGAGTAACAGTGCTAAAAATTGAATACAGAATCAATCTATTGGCTGCTAAGCTTTCAAAGGAATTTTACTCCACAAACAATTATGAGCACAGTAAAACAATATTGCTTCCCAAAAAAATCAAACATTTCAGGATCAAAGAGAGGACTATATTTGTTGGAAACAGATTGGCAGTTTTACTCATGCTGTGAGAACAATATTTTAAGTGTCTGGAAGCTGGCATTTCTCAGTTTCAAGCTATCCACAAATGCAAAGTAAATAACTATGATGCTATAGTGCTGACATGTGCTATTTGAGATACTTTTTCCTTTGCTTAAAATGTTACAGACATGCATGACAAGCAACACTGTCAGAAAGAACTACTTTATTGAACTGATCAGATTACAGCGTGAGACATGCTGTGTTGGACAGACAGTGAAACAATAAAGGCTGCTTGTTAACACACCAACATCTATACAACTCATCATTCTGTAAAACTAAGGGGAGCCTTTTAAGATTCACAAATGTTTATCAGAAAGGGAGTGGACACATTTACAATCATGGATTGCTGCATCTTAGGCCTCTGCGAGACTGCAGAGACAAGCACATCACTCTGTCTATGATGCCTTTTAAATTACATCCTACCACAATGTGGTTTCAATTACAGCTTTTGGATAAAAAAAACACTTGATTTATTCAATGCTTCAGTCCAATTACCCTAGATGCGTTTCCAATGAATACTTTGAGAAAGTATTCCAAGTTGCTTCTCATCCTGTAATGGTCAAAAGGCCAAAAACAGCCTCAAGATGCATTAACTCTTTCGGTTCTTTGCTCAGTTCATTCTCCACATATTTTCATGTTCTAAAACTGATTTGATCTATTGAAAATCATAATCTTTGAGCTTTATTCATTCTAGTGTATGACCTCTATATTGAGAAGAATAAGGACTATTCATAGTGTCAAACTATATTAAGATGGAAAGGGCCACTAGATGGAGTAGGAGACAGATGCAGCAATTCTTTTGGACAGAAATCATAAAAAATGTTTTCCTCCAAGGCAAGTATCTGTACAGGTTTAGTCATGGCAGTGAAAATATTCAGACAAGATGACAAGCAGTGAATATCAAATGTGAATGAAAATAAAGCTTAAATAAAAGTAGTGCTGTGGTGTTTTCTACAGGATACCTATAGTGAAATGTTATTCAACATATCATGCAAGACATTATGGGACTCAGGAAGCATGAAAGGATTGTGCTATCAGAATACTCTGCACACCAATCTCTGGTTCGAGACAATCCAAATGTTAGATATTCTGCAGTGAACCAAATTCAACTGGAGAATTAACTCTTTGGAAAAAATAACTACTTTTGTGGCTTACAGAAGTAAAATGGCAATTTTCTGCCTTTTAAGCGTTTTATAAAATATTGCTAAGCATTAATTCCATTTTTAAACAAACTAAGCGATGAATATAAAGACAGGTGAAAATCTCAGCTGGTTCTTGTTGGAATGACACATTTTTCTCTCAAGACAATGCTTAAATTGCATTTAATACAGTCACCAACTCATTAGTTCAGTTTCATTCAAAAATAATAGATTGATCTCAATACTGAGGGATATCTCTAGACAGGCAACAGAATGATAAAGATCAGTGCATTTCCTTAACACAAATGAATCATTTATTATCATCTCCCAATTACCACATCATTAAGTAGAGGTAAACGACGATCTGAGCTTTAAAAGGAGAATCTGTTTTTAGTTAACTTTCAGGAGCTCAAGCAAGACAAACATGAAGAGAAATAAAGGCCATGAAAATAAAGCAATGGTAAACATTTCATTATTGAAAAGAGCTCACAAAGGAAAAAATACACAAAAAGGATAGATGAAATAATTCATGCAGCTAGTCTTTATGAGTCCTGGGTATCATACACTTACCACAGTTGTTGGATCATTCCAGTCCTCATAAGATTTGGCAGCATAAGGGTAGATTCTGTCATTGATGATTTGCAAAGTAGCAAGTCCAATGGCTTTCATCGATTTAAAATAAGCTTCCCAGAACCACCTTGCCTGCAATAAAAATTAATTGATTTTAAATAATCTAAATAGTAACCATCATAATTGTAATACTCTAAATTAAAATTTGCTTGGGTAATTTTACTATTATAAAATAAAGGTAGTCCAAGTGAACCATGATATGAACAATCATACAATGTCATTTGGCCCAACTGTAGAGCAACTCTACAATTCTAATGCTGATGCATACTGAGATTTGTACTTCATCATCTCACCAGAAGAGTACAAGTTCACTATTTTAAACTCTGAAAATATTACTTTAAAATTACAAGATATTTTTATTTAATCTAGGATATGTGAATACAACCAGAAAGACAAGCATTTGTTGTCTCTTCCTATTCAGAAAGGGGAGATTGAAAATTTGGCTGAGGGTTGTAATAACAACAACCTTTCACTCAACATCAATTAGACCAACTGATTGTAGACTTCAGGAGAGGGAAACCAGAGGTCCATGAGCCAGTAATCATTGGAGGATCACAGGTGGAGAAGGTCAGTAACTTTAAAGTCCTGGGTGTCACCATCTCAGAAGACCTGTCATGGACCCATCATATAAATACTATTGTAAAGCACCTCTACTGCCTCAGGAGTCTGCAGAGATTTGACATATTGTCAAAAACCTTGGCAAGTTTCGAGAGCTGTGTGGTGGAGCGTGTGATGACTGGGTGCGTTATGGCCTGATATGGGAACATCGGTGCCTTTGAATGGAAAATCCTACAAAAGTAGTGGATTCAGCCCAGTACATCATGGACAAAACCCTCCCAACCATTGAGCACATCAACATGAACCAATGCCATAGAAAAGCATCATCCATCAAAGATCCTCACCACTCAGGCTACGCTCTTCTCTCACTGCTGCCATCAGGTAGAAGGTACTAGTGCCTCAGGTATCATTACACCAGGTTGAAGAACACTTACCACTCCTCAACGATCAGGTTCTTGAACAAAAGGGGATAACTACACTCATTTACTTCCGGTGTTCTCACAACCGAAGGTCTCACTTTAAGGACTCTTTATCTTGTTATTCCATGCTCTTGTTATTAATTGCTATTCACTTACATTTGCATTCACACAGTTTGTTGTCATTGACCCTGTTTACAGTTATTGCTCTATAGATAGGCTAAACATGCCTGCAGGAAAAAGAATCTCAGGATTGTATGTGGTGACATGTATGTATTCTGGTAATAAATTTTATTTTGAACTTCGGTAGTCAGCCACTCAATAAAGCTGCAAAGTTACATTTGGTAAAAGTATCCTAAGAGCTATCAAACATAGCTTTCTAAGACTTCAGCAGTTCTGATGATAGCACCTAATCAGGACTGTGTACTACTTGGAATGAAACCTCCTGATAATAGTTCAGGTGGCAGAAGTTAAGACATGCATAAGTATTGTTGAAGTAGCCTTGGCAGATTGCTGTACTGCATCCAGTGGATGAGATACATCATTTTTAATATGGTGAGTGAGCCATCAAGTACAAGAGGCTCCTTCAAACTGAATAACTTCAAGCTTCCAATGTAATTATCCAGGAAATGGGAAGATTTAATTGTATTCCCGACTTGTGCTGGGAGAAGTTTGGAGAGTCAAATGGATTTGCCTGCTGTAGAATACCCAGCCTGTGATCACAGAACTTGGGACTACATTGCTTGAGCCAAAACAAAAATTGGGGCATTCAGTGTTGAATGATAGTGACGTCACTGAATGTTGAAAAGTGGTGTTCTGATTCCCACTGGACACGGTCACTGCCTGGCACACTAATGATCCAAGAGTTACTTCTGCACAACATAGAAAACCCAGTTCTTGCATCTTGTGGACACGGATATGTGAGCAGTTGCAGATGGCACCAAATACCAATACATCAGACAACTTTCCCTTTTATAATGTTATATGATGTTTATAATGGAAAGAAAGCAATTTGAAGAAGCCAAAGACACTTTTTGCATACATAGATTAGATTTGGGAATACTGCCATAGTGGAGAGTTATGACTTTTGTTCACAAACTTGAGTTTAACAAAAAAAAATCTACTGCCAGTGTTGCAAGTTACACCAGATCTCTTTCACCCATTTGCTACTCAAACTAACAGTGGTTCCCTTCTAACCAACCACACTTTAAAATTCCCAACTTGTTTTCAAATTTCTTCATGGTCCTGCCCTTCATCTTTAATCTTCTCCAGCTCAACGTTAATCTAAAACATACATGCTTCTCTAATTGGCAACTTGTGCAGCTCTAAATTTAATTTTATAACATCGTTAGGCATGCCTTCAGATATCAAGGTCCAATGGTCTGAAATTCTCCCTTAAATTGTTCATTTCTATATGTCCTTCTTTTGAGCCTATGCTGAAGACCAAATATTTGATCATCCGCTCCAATACCTGTTAATATACCTTTGGCAATTACAAAGTAGAGATTGCTTAGAATTTTAGAGCTTTGCGCAATAAATCATCAATAATTTCCAAAATATCAACTCACTCTTATTTTTTCCTCTATTCCAAATTTTTATTTGAAGACAGTTTCAAGGGATTCTTATTTGTAGAGTAATGGACTCAGTCAGTTCCATCAAGGGCACAGCTCTCCTGCCATCAAGGATATTTCAATACGTAGTACCTCAAGTAGGCAGCAAATGTCATTAAAAGTCTTCACCATTCTGGACAAGCCCTCTTCATATTACTACCATTGGGAAGGACATACAGAGACTGAAAACCTGCATTTAACAATTTGGAAGAGCTTCCATGAACACTAACTACAGTAGTTATTCGTCTTTCGCACTATTTATTTATTTATTTATTTATTTTGCAGTTCATAGTTTTTATTACTCTTACTGTACGACTGATACAAAACAACCAATTTCATAACATTTGTCAGTGATAATAAATCTGATTTTGATAATTATCTGTTGCAAAGCCCACAATTTGTTGTTGAATTGATAAGATGGGAGATATCCAAAAATAGGCTTGAGCTCGTACAGAATTGTGACCTTTTGTTTAAATGACCACTTTTAACATTTCCTCACAGCAGTACCCGTCAGTGTGAAAACACCATTAAATTTTGGGAATTACACAGTTCTCTGAAAATCAACAAAGACAGCCCAACTATTTGAAGGAACACAAAGTACTTGACCAACATGAATCAATCTTATAAAAATTGTGCTATATTATATGTCAGTTCCACCCACAAATCTGATCATGCTCCTAAATCAAATTATCATAATGAGTCTAGTGATTACTCACACTCAAGTGTTCTTAGGGTCAAAATTAAGTCACCATGTTTAAAGGTGCAAGAATACCCAAAAAAAACTCAACTCAAATGTCAAAGAATTATTCAGGACAGTTATACAAATCATAAGTAATCATCTTCAGCTCAGATCTTTAAATTAATTGTTATTTATTGAGTTTTTAAAGCAGGAAAAGATTGGTTGACTAGATTGGTGAAGAGTGAGATTAAAGGGGCTTTTATGGGTGATTGCTGGTGAATAGTGGTGTTATGCAGGCATCAGTGTTGGGACTTTTCACGGTATACGTCCATGACTTAGATGAAGGAATTATGGCTTTGTGGCCAATACGAAGATAGGTGAGGGCAGGTACTGTTGAGGAAGCAGGGTGTTCTAGGAGTAGTAGACAGATAGGAGAATGGGCAAAGAAGTGACAGATAGAATATTGTGTTGGGAGGCACGTGATCATGCACTCTGGTAGAATGAAGGCGGCACAGAATATTTTCAAAATGGGGATTTCATTCAGAAATCAGAGGTGCAAAAGGACTTGGGAGTCCTCATGCAGGATTCCTTTAAGATTAATTTGTAGGTTGAGTTGGATTTGAGAAAACTAGAAAATAAAAGCAAGGATGTAATGTTGAGGCTTTATAACCACATTTGAAGTATTGCAAGCAGATTTGAATCCCTTATTTAACAGATGTGCTGACATTGGAGGGTCCAGAGGAAGTTCAATGAGAATGATCCTGGGAATGAAAGGGTTATATATGAGAAATGTTTGATAGCTCACTGGAGCTTAGAAGAATGTGGGGGAATCCCACTGAAACCTATTGAAAATTGTAAGACCTCTATAGAATGGATTTGGTGAGTATGTTTCTATAGATGGGGGTGCCAGAGGGCACAGCCTCATAAGACAAGGACATTCTTTTAGAACAGAGATGAGGAGGAATCTCTTTAGCAGGAGGGTGATGGATCTGTGGATTGCAGTGCCAGAGATGGCTGTGGAGGCCAAGTCACTGGGTCTATTTAAACCGGTGGTCAATAAATTCTTAATTAGTAAGGGTGTCAAATGTTATGGGGAGAAGGTAGGAGAATGGGGTTGAGAGGGATAATAAAACTTGAACAAACTATGCAATTAATAATCAATGAGCAATCTTTACAACTTGCCTATATTATGGTGTCCTAACTTCATTACTAGGAAGATAAGTTCAGAGTTAGCAAACAATGATCCAGGACTGAGGCAAAAAAATGCTCCCAAAAAATTGCCTCCAATGTGGACAAAAGTAATGTGGGAGGCAGACTGCATTTTCAAGGAGGAAGTTTCTTCTCCAAACTTTGCAAATTCCTTAAAACTAGGTAGGCAAGTAAATATGTCAAAGTGGAGAAGCTCTGCACAAAATCTACCTGGTTATCTCAGTCCAATAATTGTTGGAAATTCAATTTGATCTAATTGATATGCTCTTTGGACCTATGTAGGTGAGAGATCATTTTACAAGACAATCTTTTTTTATGAACTGGGGACTACTAATGCATCAACTTAAACAACCTGCCGCCAACAAAACTCATGGCTCCATCATAAATCATTTGGGACTTTTCAGGGTCAAAGGGATAAGTGAGGAATTTATACATTGTTCATAAATCACACCACTTTATATCTGCTGACCTTTCGGAGACTGAAGCTGTTCATATGTATATGAAATGTCATTAAAAGCCCTCACCAAAGATGTTGAAATTCTCCAAAGCAATATTATTTTTCAAAAAAATATTCCTGATACTAATTCAAAATAAATTTATTACCAAATCTCACCATATGCTACCCTGTGATTAATTTTCTTGTGGGCATTCACCATAGGTACAAGAAACACATTAGTCGATGAAAGCTTCACACAAAGAAAAACAAGCAATGCGCAAACGATGCCAAACTATACAAAGATAATAATTATTAATTTAACACAATCTGATTACTTACACAGACACTAGCAAGTGGCAAACAACATTCATCAAAAGTTTGCTTTAAAATACAAACTCATAAATGAAATCACACCTTACTATAAATACAAGCCTAATCTAGTTTTAGTATCAGAATACAAATTATATTATGAACGATCAGTTACTACAGATAGGACAATCCACAGTAACTGTCCAGGTATAATAATACAGGATAAACAAACAAGAACAACTTATTTAATAGATATAGCCATTCAAACACACACAACTTACAGAAATCAGTAAGTAAAAAAACACCAGAAGTATGCTTAATTAAAAGATTTTGAAACATGAACAAGCTTATCATTGTCCCAATAGTAATATCTGCAACTGGTGTCATCCTGAAGGTACTACAAAATTCTATTACTACTACAATTCTATGTGGAATGAGCTTTGGGTAGAAGTAGTAGAGGCCAGTTCAGTTGCGTCATTTAAGGTAAAATTGGATAGGTATATGGACAGGAAAGGAGTGGAGGGTTATGGGCTGAGTGCGGGTAGGTGGGACTAGGTGAGATTAAGAGTTCGGCACGGACTAGGAGGGCCGAGATGGCCTGTTTCTGTGCTGTGATTGTTATATGGTTATATGGTTATAATTAACACTGTACTATCTATGTAAACATTCAGAAAGCCACAATACTAAAACACCACTAGAATAATCTTAAAGGGCACAGCTTTGAAAATTCTTCTACAGCCAAGTTTATAGTATTGGACTGTTTTTCCAGTATATTAAAGTAAAGCAACATTTCTTCACTCTGCCACTTTATTTACAACAAAAAGCATAATTATACTGCCAAATAGATTTAAGACCTTGTTAAATGGTGGAAACACTCCATAAGCATTATTGAATTTGATATTTTTGTTAACTTTGATAGTGACACACAAGTACATTAAGTACTATTGCCAAATGCATTCTTGAAGAGAAACATTTATGACTGAAATACTGGCATGATCTTGGAATAATTATATTTTATCAACATGAACATGATATGGTTTTTAACGCTAGTCATATATTTAAAGTAGAATGTGCTTAGACTGTCAAGCAATTTTTTCGAAGAAAAATTTTGTCCATATCAATAATAACATTAATTAATGCATTATTAGAGGCACCAACGTGCAATTCCTTCTGAATAAAAGACTCGAAGGGTTCAGAATGAGGTCATTACAACCAGAAATTACTGATAAAATAGCATGCTCATGTTTCAACTGCATTCAGATAATTTAAAAATTTTTAGGTCCTTTTATTTTATATTGTACCCAACGAAAACAACATGACATACTTTGATGCGTTCTCATTAAATACATTTTAAACTCCAAATCTATAATTGTTGGGCAAATCCCAGTTTCCCTCAACTCCACAGTGGAAAAGCCAGACACTATTTTTGTGCCATCTATACAGTTATATTTTTAATTAACTGAGAATTTAATTTCACTCCACTTAAGGCTACATTGCTAAACCGCAAGTCTTACCCAATCATCATTAAACTATCTTATATGTTCATTATCATACAAATTTGACACTTTTTGCCATCTCCCATCTGTAATTCTATCACAAATTACATACCAAGTTTGCATGCCCTTCCTATTCTCCAGTGTTCAAAATTCTTGCCATTGTCTAAAAATATACTCCATTTTTCCAGCCACTAATTTATTTACAGCCAGTTAAACACCTACACAGTGCGCTTTCTTTCTTCAATCCAACAACTGCACACAGACTCAACCCTCACTTCACTTCTACCTTTCTTAAAAAAACATATTTTGCTAAATGTTTCCAGAGTTTTACAGTGAATTCTGGTTAATTGATCCATCGGTCATTTGGGGGAACTCTTAAAGAACAAAAACCAATCAAGAAAATAGCTAGGATTCTCTTCATTTGGACCAGAGATTGCTGCCGAACAGTTTTATAACGAGCAAAAGGCATATAACCTTCTGTGACTGGTAGGCTCCACACTGTGTTTAGTGCAAAGTTTTTAAATAGTGTCATTTGTGCTCAAAAAGCATTGATTTATGTCACTGATAGTTGGTGACAAATAAGCAGCAAGGCCATTTAGAACTGTATTACTCACTGCAGTTTCAAGCATTCAGACTTGGAGATGCCAAAAATGGCTGGGTGTGAAAATGAAACAATTTCACTACTTCACAAGTTGGGAACTATGAAAATATGAAGGTATTGATAATCATCTTGAATGTTACAATGAGAATGAAGAATTGGAGGATGCAATCATCAAAAGCATTGTACAAAGGCAATCCCTTATCTGTTATTGGTGCCTGCACTAATTTGCTCTTTCACTGTCATCCGAAAGAACACAGAAGCGTGTTGGTTGACTGTTGTATCCGACAATCACAGTGAAACCTGTGTGAGAGAGAGTTTTTAAAGTGGAAAAACTGTTGCACTGGGACAGTTCCACTCGAGCTCAGAAGTCCAGGTTCAGTGGTGCAAATAGTCGCCATTAACTGGGGTCGTCTTTGGTTACAGTGGATAACAGTGGTTGCTCTCCTTGAAGTATGCAGAACTGCCTTCTTGGCCATTGGATCTCACTGTTGATCTCATTCACCCAGTCCGCCAGAGCTGACTTCATGTGCTAGGACAGGCATGTTCCTTATTTCACCAAGGTATGAGGCCTGTCAGCTATCCTCACCTTGTTTAGCCACCTGTCCAAGCAGTGTACTGGGATGTAGCCACTGTCACATACGAATATCTTCTTGGAACCACAGCTGAGAGCTGAGTGTCTGGTGGGGACTAAAGATGCCCCTTCAAGATCAATGGTACCCCTCTCCTTGGATACCCAACATACGGTCGCATACACTAGATGAATTCCTCGGTTGATAACTAATAGGAACTACCTCATAGTTTTATAGTACTGTAGCATCATCAATCACTAATTCGTTCAGTATTTCATTTTTTCATTTCATTTTCACATAATTTTCACATAATTTGTTACTCAGTTAAACCACAGTTTGCCTTTTTATACATTTTTAACCATTTTCATGAAACTTCAGCTTATTGGGGCAGCTGCTTAATTGTGATACACTGTACTGGTTCCACTGTACTACTTATTAATTTCATCAACACTAACTTTTGCACACTTAGTATCTGCAAATTTTATACATTATGAAATAGAAATTAAGTTGTTGTTACTGAGGCTTATTTCAAACAAAAACATTAACACATAGTTAAAACAATTCGTGATTTATGTTTTTATTTCAGGAATTTGCCAAAATTTGAATGAAGGAACTCTATCATGTTCTGACACATGATGGACAGTGTTTGAAACTCAATGCCACACATTTCAACACTCCAGGGTATCATCTTTAAATCTGTCAGTGTTTGGGACTCATATCAACTTCCCTTACAACAGACATCCAGCTGAGAGAGTGTTCCAAGAAAAATATATGGATTTAATTGCAAAGCTTTGCTCAGGCAGCCCCAGAGGAGAGTTCAAAGGCAAAATAAGGTACTTTCTAGCACCTCCGAGTGCTGTAAGGTCTAAAGGTTACTAAAGCAGGAGCCACTGCCCAATAAAAATCTGGTTTGAGAGTTCAATTGTAAAGCATATAATGGATCCTTTTACAGCTTTCCCCTCATTCTGAGGCAGAGTGCTGGTTCCTATAGTGATAGCGTTTCAGCTGCTGTCTACTTTTGCCTTCAAAGCTACCCCAAAGCAGTGTCTGTTTTAGCTCTATTCGCTTAGCAGACAATTAATAATATATCTATTTTGTAGAACCCAGAGCATTTGATTTAATTTTAAGTGTGGCTGTAACCCTGCAGTCTAACCCAAATAAACTGGATACTGTGGTTGTGACTTGTAAGCAAAAGAGTAAACTCTCAGCATTCTGGGGATCTGAGAACACAAATGGCACGGTACTCAAACCAATCAAATAAGATTGAATGAATTGCTCAAGCTCTCAGTCAACATCACAAAAGGAACCTGTTAATTCTGGGCTAAAACTAAAAGATATCCGATGTGGTTTTCAATCATGTTTTTAATCAGGGCAATAAATTGATTCACTAACATTTTTCACCTGCCCGGGGTGAACTTAAGAGTACAAATATAAGCTAGTTTATTTGTTCATAAGAAACATTCATGTACCTATAACAATACATAGGCAGTGTTCCAGTCAAGTAGAAACTAGAGGCAACAGTATTAGTGATGCTAATAGTCATTTTGGGTAGTCATGACTAGAAAACAAAGCTAGCAGAGTTTGTTTTAACAAAAGGAGTGCTTCACAAATCATTTGGGTCTGTCTGCAGATATTTTTATTTCCTTTTCTCCTCACTTTCACCAACATACAAAAAAACACTAAATATTCACAGCTATTCTTCAATTTGCATTTTTCCCTGTTTAAAATGCAGATTAAAATGCATCATTAACATTCCAATAAATGTAAATTAAAAATGGTAACATTCAACTGAAACACAAATAAAACACTTGCTTGCTACCATCATTGCCCTACAAAGGCTGCTGAGTTAAAGGTAACTCTGTTTTACACAAAATGGACAAAAGATGGTAATAAATAACAAGGTGTATAACAATGCTGCAAAAATTACATATATGAAAGGTTTTGGCTAATTCAGTTCAATTACATTACTCTAAGTAAGTTATCCTTTCTGTACTGTTTAAAAAATCTTGACTTGTAAATTACACACAAGTTAGTCATTTTTAAAAACATCATGCCACTAGAACTGATGCAGAGAAGGAAAAGATAAGTGGACTATGAAATTTTGATCACTTCCCATTGGTTAATGGTTTTAAATAAGGAATCAGTCAAACTTTTACTAAAATGATCTTATTTTGTTTGCTCTTTTTTGGTTAACAGCAAATTCTCATTTTTCAAAATAAAAGAATGATGTGAAACATACAAAATATTTTAATAATGATTCTTAAGAAGCAGCTTTTGAAAATGAATTTTTAATTTTACAAACCATAATGGATTTTTGTGACAAGGAAAATGTAATGAATTATTCCTCTGGAAATCTTGGCTCTCTGACAGATAAGTTCATGTGATTTCAGCTGCAACTCAGAACTGGATAGAGAAAAAAAGTCATTGGTTTAAATTTTCATCAGCATCCAGACACACCAGCTAAAAGTGCGTGAAGACAGAATCAGGCTTGACTGTGATGTCTTTTGTGATAAAGCAGTCTGCCAACACTCACTGCAACAGATGAAAAATTCAGTTGTTGCAGTCAAGGTTCTGGGGCAGAAAATTTCACTTTTAGAACTGCACAGTTCATGGGAGGAAAAAAATATTTTTTGACACATTAAGCCATACTCAAACTTGTGCTTGTTTGGTTGCCTTCTGCATGAATCCGCTTTGCTTCAATTGACTAAATTCAATCAAGTTATGCTTTAAATATCTGAAATCCAAACAGCATTTGTATATTAATGATCAAGGACAAATTTTATCATTAATTTACACTTATAGTTAATATCGATTAAAACTGCATTTAAATAAAAGTTCAAAGTATAGTCATTATTTTGGCTCCTGAAAAATGTTTGTATGTTTAACATAACATGGACACACAACCTCTACTGTTGTACTTATTTCATCTTTGCTTATCAGCTGAGCTGCACTGGAAGGTAGCCAGACACAGGCAGCAGGCAGATGGCATGCTTTCTATCATAAGTGATAAGGATACATGAGACAAACTAAGTTAAAATAATATTGACTATATACTCCCTCATTTCTGAAAAATTTTAATGTGCCTTTGCTCAATCATTATAATTTTCTATAAGTAACAAAATATTTCTCAAACAGGTGAAGGAGAAAAATGTTAAGAATTTATTTTAACCTCCAAAACATAGATAAGTTAACCTAACCCTTCACTATCGTTCTTGACTTAGCCTCAGTCTGAAATATCATATAACTCATAAGAAAAAAATATTTTTAAACATATTCAATACTCAATAAGGTTTTAATCATGTAATATTATTTATTCCATTTTGAACCTAGTTTGATATTTTATGATTTCGATCAGGATTTGTATATTATGCTCCTTTCTGTGATTCCCCTGGAGTACTTCAGGATTCCCCTGGAGTACTGAGAAATTTTAAAGAAATCAAGAAAGAATGGGACTAACGTGATACAGTAGCATTAAGACAACTAATCATACTGTTCTTGGAAAGCAGTGCAACTTGAATGCAGCATATGATCTATCCCTGCCCGTATTTCCTATACTAACAACTTATTTACATATCACCTATTAGATTTGAGCAGAATTAATCTTTCAATTTATCCCTTTGCTCATTGAGTTAATATACAACCAACATCTCTGAATTACTTGGATTGTCAATGCATGTCTAAATGCCTCCTCCTCACACATAATGCCTGTGTCATGATGTCCTAAGAAAATACAAATAAGTTGTGCTGCTGGATAATATTCATTCTCTCTTCAAATGGACACTTCTAACCTTATCACATGATAGATGCATTACACTACGACACTGACTGAGACCAAAACATTTTCCAAAGCACCATCCACTTGAGGATTTATTAAGTACTGTCAGAGCTCAATATTTCATTAGCAGACATGCAAAATCTGTTTTTAGTCAAACAGAGAAATTCTTGAATTTCATATTCCTTCCTATTTATCTTCCAATAGTTTCTCTCACTGGCCAACAAATCTGAGGTAATTTCAATAATTTTCAAATGGATATCGTAAATTTGTACTATCAGTCGATGTTTTCCTCAAAAAGGTATACTAGTACTTGTGTATGGTTAGTCGAATGGAAAAACAAAAGTTGTGAATACAAAACAATATTAAAATTGATTTGAATTTAGATGGGAAAAGGTCACCCCTCTCTTTCACCTCAAAATTAAAACACAAAAAATATAGTAAATAATATTGAATTACTTTTCTAATCCAAACAGCTTTCATGAAAATACGACAAATTTCAAAATTATGCTTTGCTTCCTGAATAGAAGGCAATGAGTAATTTACTTATTGGAAAATATTAGAATGGGAACAGTGCCTCAACGAACTGTGTCTGGAAGCTACACAGCATGCAATTGGATGTGAGAGAATGGCTAGTAATGTAAAAGATTAATCCAATCTGTACAAAACTTAAAACATCTCCAGTCGTCTCCACTTTGTCTTCTGAAAAGGTCCCAATTATTATTTTATCTTTTCTGGAATTAGCCAATTGTAAATTATTCTCTATTTTTATTTTCACCAACTGCCCCAGATTCAACTCCTCACTTCATAATAGAAGTAATTTACAGTGACCAACAAACTTACAAACTTGTGCATCTTTGTGAACCTATACTGTCACAGGGAGGATGTCCAAACTCCACACAGACAGTGCCTGAGATCAGGCTTGAGACCAGGATTTTGGCAATGAGACACAAGCTCAACTAAATGTGCTGCTAGTTGTTAGAAAAGTTGCAATTTTTTGCATCTCGGTCTCAGATTGTGTTTGTCTTAAAATATACTGTCAACTGGTGAATAGAGTTTAGCATACTTCAACCAAGTACAGATGTTTAGGAGCAGCATTGGCTAAAGATGTAATTACTTTATTCTGAATTTAATTTGGATACAAGCATGTGAATTAACAAATCCCTGTCTGCCATTTTAAAACCTTAATCTTAAAATAAAATCAGCTCCTTTGCTAAAATAACAGTTATTCTAGATGAAAATATTAAATGGTCTTATGTTAATAAAGCAATGAAATTTCAGGGTCCTCAACTTATATTGAATAAAGTTAGAAAGCAGTGGCTGCCAGCAAACTTCATATGGGAAAAGATGACATTTACTCTTGAAATGTGCAAACATTTCTCTCTACAAAACAGCCATGAGTTAATTATCATATTTTAGGGGAATGATAATTCCTTTAGATTGACTGAGTTTGGAACAGACAGCACAAGGCGAAGACTTGCCAAATAGAATCTCAGGAGTTCCAAAATAAAAGGGCAGAGGCATGTCAGTAATAAAAATTATCATATGGGCAAAAGAAAGACCTTTTATAAATTCTTTATTACAGCAAAAGTAATCAGAGCAGGGCCAACAAGTTTTCTCACTCATCATATTACAATTCTAGCAAAGAATGCAAAATTGAGTCCACTACTTCTAAACATTTCTCAAGACTGGGAGCAATTATCTAGTAAATATCCTTTAGACTAGGACAACGTCCACTTAAACTGACCTTTCTTGCACCTCTAACAAGTAACTCAAGGATTACTCTCCACCTCAAATCCATTACTCGCTCACTTTTCATGTTCATCAGAACAATCTAATATTTTCTACAGCTATTGGTCACCTTTGATTCATAACGTTTCTTGCTACACTTCTTTAAAGATACCCAGTTTCAACTATTTTCATTTTCTTCCTTTTGCTGGTACTATGATTTTCATCATTATAAACCAGATGCACAGAAGTAATTGCACATGCTAGAATTCCAAAATAAAAACAGAAAATGCTGGAACCACTCATCAGGTTAAAGAGCTTTGTGAAAAGAGAAACAGAGGTTACATTTTGATGCATCAGGTTGAAGATTTTTTTGTCACCTATCCAGCATTACTTCCAATCTGAGGAAAGGAATTCAACTCATTGATACAATTGTTCCTCATTTCAGAGATGCTGAGTGCTTGCAGCACATCAGTCTTTATTTCAGCAGAAATATACTGGTAAAACTAAAGGTATAATTCAGCCACCTTCAACGGGATCGTACCACTAAGCACCTCTTCCCCTCTCCTCCAACTGTTTGCTTTCCACAGGGGCCGCTCTCTATTTGATCACTTCTCCACTTTTTCCTCCCCACTGATCTCCCTCCTGGCATTGAATCCTGCAAGCGAGACAAATACTCCATCTGCCTCTATACCTGCTCTCTTACCAAAACTTAGGGCCTCAGACAGTCCTTCAAAGTGAGGCAACATATCATCTGCGAGTCTTTAGGGGGTCATCTATTGTATCTGGTACTTCCAATTTGGTCTTCTCTATATTGATAAGACCCAATGTAGAGTGAGGGACTGTTTCGTCGAGCATTTTTGCTCCATCTGTCACAAAAAGCAGAATTTCTCAGTGGCAAACCATTTTAATTCTATTTTCCATTCAAACATATTGGCCCATGGCCTCCTCTGCTGCAGAGATAAGGCCACTCTCAAGTTGGAGGAGCAAAACCTCATTCTATCTGGGTAGTCTCCAACTTGATGGCATGAACATCCATTTTTACTTCCAGTAATTTCTCCCCCTCTCCCTTCTCTCTTTTTCCATTCCCCATTCTGGCATCCTGTGCAAATGGATCTCAATTTCCTCACTTGCAGACTTCAGTCAGTTTAGATTGGCAACAACATCTCCTCCAGGATCTCCATTAGCACAGATACATCATAAGGCTGTGTGCTTAGCCCTCTGTTCTCCTCACTTCACACTTACAACTGTGTGGCTAGGTATAGCTCCAATGCCATATTCAAGTTTGCTGATGACATCTCTGTAGTTGATTGATTCAAAGGTGGCAAAGAAGCAGCATATAGGAGGGAGACTGAAAATCTGAGTGGTGCTACAACAACAAGCTCTTACTCAATGTCAGCAAGACCAAGGAACAGATTATTGACTTCAAGAGGAAGAAACCGTGGGATCAGAAGTGGAGAGGGTCAGCAACATAGAATTCTTCAGTGTTATTATTTCAGAGGACCTGTCCTGGGTCCAGCATGTAAGTGCAAATACAAAGAAAGCACAGCAGCGCCTCTACCTCCTTTGGAGTTTGTGAAGATTCAGCAAGACATTTAAAATTTTGACAAATTTCTATAGATGTCTAGTACAGAATATATCGACCTGCTGCACCACAGCCTGGTATCAAACTACCAATGCCCTTGAATGGAAAATCCTGCAAAAGAAAACAGCAGATACGGCCCAGTCCATCACAGGTAAAGTCCTCCCCACCATTGAGCATATCTACATGAAACGTTAGAAGGAAAACAGCATCCATGATCAGGGATCCCACCATCCTCGACATTCTTTCTTCTTGTTGCTGCCATTAGGAAGGTGGTACAGGAGCCTCAGGACTCTCCACCAGGTTCAGGAATAGTTATTACCCCTCAACAATCAGGCTCTTGAACCAAAGGGGATGTTATGTACTTGGATTTTCAGAAGGCCTTTGACAAGGTGCCACGCATGAGGCTGCTTAACAAGCTACAAGCCAATGGTATTACAGGAAAGATTCTGGTATGGATAAAGCAGTGGATGTTTCGCAGGAGAAAAAGAGTGGGAATAAAGGGATCCTTTTCTGGCTGGCTGCCGGTGACTGGTAGTGTTCCACAGGGGTCTGTGTTGGGACTGATCTTTTTATGTTATATGTCAATGACTCTGATGACAGAATTGATGACTTTGTTGCAAAGTTTGCAAACAATATGACCATAAGTAGTGGCACAGGTAGATTTGAGGAATAAGAGCCTACAGAAGATTTTAAGACAGATTGGGAGAATGGGCAAAGAAATGGCAGATAGAATACAGTGTTGGGAAGTATATGGACATGCATAAAGGTTGAATATCTTCTAAATGGAGAGAAAATACAAAAATACTGAGGTGCAAAGGGATTTGGGCAGGATTCCCTGAAGTTTAATTTGCAGGTTGAGTCTGTGGTGAGGAAGGCAAATACAATGTTAGCAATAATTTTAAGAGAACTAGAAAATAGGAGCAAGGATATAACGTTGAGACTTTATAAAGCACTGCTGAGGCCTTACTTGGGAGTACTTAGAGCAGTCTGGAGCCCCTTATCTTAGGATGTACTGAAACAGGAGGAGGTTCAAAGGAGGTTCAAAGGAGGTTCAAAAAACAATTTCAGGATTGAATCATTTGTTATTTGAAGAGCATTTGATGGTTCTGGGCCTGTATTCACTGAAATTCAGAAGAATGAAGGGTGACCTCATTGAAACCCATCAAGTGGTGAAAGGCTTCGATAGGGTGTATGTAGACAGGATGTTTCCTATGGTGGGAAACTCTAAGACCAGAGGACACAGCCTCAGAACAGAGGGACGCCCTTTTAGAACGGAGATGAGCAGGAAGTTCTTTAACCAGAGTGGTGAATCTGTGGAATTCTTTGCTAAAGGCAGCTGATGAGGCCAATTCTTTATGTGACACAGTGTAAGGTTTCACTGCTAATGTAATGGTTTCTCTGCAATGTTTCACTGCTAATGTAATGGTTTTGCTGTAGCAGCAAGGTTTGGGTTATGACTAGAGATAACAGGGCTTTGGAATGTATGTTATCCAATAGGAGAAATGTTGCTCTTTCTTGTGAGTCTGGAAGAGAGATTTTCAGGATCTTTTGTTGGGGAGAGGAGGAGGAAGAAGACACATGTGGAGGGAGCTGGGAGACAATCAGATGGAATGGACTGGGAGCAAGGGTCTGAAGGTCGGTGATGCTCGGAGGAGGTTGATGAATGCTGAATAGCCGTATCAGTGAGTTCCAACGTGCACTTTTGACTTTTTTTCTTAAAAAGGGCCCTTTTTCTTTTTATTTTCTTTACTAACCCTTTACTCAGATTAAGATTTATAAAATTCAATCATTTAATTGCATATGGTGTACTGTCTGATATCTTGTGGTGCGAATTTGTAACCGGGCAACACATCACACAGCATCCACACAATGAGATTTCTCAGTTTGGTGGGGCCAGAGGTTGTCTTCCCCTAGACAGATGTTCTACTTTGTTAAATAGGTAAATGGCAAGATAAAAAGTGAGGTCAGGCATGAACTAGAGAAGACTGCAACTACTTTCTGAAGTACCCTGGATAGTGGTTAGAGTAACACTATTACAGATGCAGGGACCTGGGTTTAATTCCATCGCAGTCTGTAAGGTGTTTACAGACCTGGGACCGAGTGGACTTCCTCCAACATTCCAGAGACAAATGGGTTGGTAAGTTAACTGGTCATGTGGGTGCAACTGGGTGGCATGGGCTGCTTGGCCAGAAGGGCCTGTTACTGTGCTGTATCTTTAAATAACACCCTTAGGTTTTTCGATTTTAGATTTAGGGATACAGCACAGAAAATGGATCTGTGGAAATTAATGAGGAATTATCAGAATTAAACAGAAGTGCACACACAAATCCTTTTAAGAAAGGATGTCACAACTTCAGTAATCCACTATTACATTACCACAGAAATCCAATGACATCTGGCTCATCACATTCTTGTTTTCCATGTTCCCCTTAAGTACACCAGAATCCCATTTTCCTGGATTATTAATAGCTCTATTAGTTTGTGAAATCTCAGTCCAAAATCCCAAAGGTGCCAGGTTACCAGAGTTATTATAATAGGAAATATATATCAGTAAGGAAAATCTTATTTCCTTATTCATCATCCAAAAGTTACTCCTGGTACTTCATCAATGAGAATGGTGAAAGTTTAATAGTCCCAGTCCTTTCAATACATTTTGTTCACTTTTATCTGCTTGCACATTTTATATTCATACACAATGACTTTACTCATGTTTGTGCAAGCACACTAATAAAATTTGCTAACAGAATGCTGGAAAATGTAGATACAATTAAATCTAATTGAAATATCAAATCATATTTACTGAAGAGATTCATTGTGTCTTACCCGTCTTTGCAGGTCTTCAATTTGCTGCTGAGGAATAGTCTTTAAAATACTGTACATTTCAGAAAGTTTGTCTTCTGGTACGACTACAGAAGCTCTAGAAAAGTTAACAGATAATAATGATTAGATCCATTCAGTTGAAAACCACTAATTCTCATTATTTGTTTAATTCAAGTAGTGGTGCCAATCCAAGATGCAAATCCAACATGAAAGCTTTGGATCAGTTTATATCTGTAGAATATAATGACAGAAGCATTAAATTCTGATTAGGAATTTGTAGTGAGTATTCACTATCAACACTGGGACAAATATCTGCTCCAGGCAATCCTGCTCATGCATGGAATGATCTGACTCAGCAAAAAAAAGATTTTATTTTCACAGTCAGCCCTTCAGCATAAGGGCAATTTGGTTTCAATTCAGCAATTTCAGGAATGGTAAATGCCTATTCGTGGAATTCCATTAAGATTGGATTGCAGCAATCACACCGTCTTGATAGTGCATACACCTGGTCCAAGACAACTTGAGGCCAAGATCTGTTGTACAAAACAGGCATGCCTGTGAATACCTGTGTATCCATTGTTATATCATCTTCATTAACATTCAAATTCACGTGAAAATATTGATTTCTTGCACATGTCCAACTTACATCTGTCTACCTTTGGTAACCATGCCTTCAGTTGCCATGATCCAGACTCTGGAATTCCCTAATTTTCTACTTCAAAAAACTTCTCTTCAATCATGCTTTTGAGCACAGTATCTTACAGCATAATGTCAATTATTGTCCATTATTTGCTTCTGGAAAACTATCCTTGCTATGTACCAATGCACGCCAGTCAGTTATAAAGCTGCCTCACCAGGAGAATACAGCCTGTGCGGACCATAAATACCATCTCTTCCTAACTAACAATCAATGCAGGCACACCTCAAAGATGCATGCTGAGCCCACTGCTTTACTATCACTCTAAGCACAACTCCAACGCCATCTATAAATTTGTCAACAACAAAATTATTAGGGGCAGAATTTCAGATGGTGATGAGGTGTTGTATAGGAGCGAGATACACCTGCTGGCTGAGTGGTTTCACAGCAACAATTCTGCACTCAGCGTTAGTAAGATGAAGAAATTAATTGTGAACTTCAGGAAGGGGATGTTGAAGGAGCACACACCAGTCTTCAGCGAGGGATCAGAAATGGAAAGGGTCCATTTCAAATTCATGGATGTCAAGATCTGAGGATCTATCTTGGGTCCAACATATTGAGGGAATTACCAAGAAGGTATGACAGAGGCTATATTTCATTAGGAGTTTGAGAGGAGCTGGTATGTTAACAAAGACACAAATTTCTACAGATGCATTGTGAAGAGTATTCTAATCAGCTGCATCACCATCTGAGTCGTTACTAAAAGAAGGTAATAGTTCGGAGTTTAGCATCAAAGGATATACTTTTTAATCGAAAAGACAGGCAGGAAGGCATAGGCGGTGGTGTGGCTCTATTGGTAAGAGATGGAATTAAAACCCTTAGAAAGAGGTAACATAGGGCCAGAGAATGTTGAATCTTTGTGAGTGGAGTTAAGAAACTGCAAGAGTGAAAAAACCATGAGGGGAATCAGATAAAGGCCTCCAAATGGTAGCCAAGATATGGGGTTAAGATTGCAAAGGGAGCGGGAAAGGATATATAATAAACAAAATGTCACAATTGTAATGGGGGATTCCAATACGCAAAGGGATTGGGAAAAATCAGATTGGTGTTGAATCGCAAGAGAGGGAACTTATTGAACGCCTACCAGATGGCTTTTTTGAACAGCTTGTGCTCAAGCCTACTAGGAGAAAGGCTGCCTTAGATTGTGTGTTGTGTAATAACCCCGATTTTATTAGTCAGCTTAACGTAAAGGAACCCCAGGAGGCAGTGATCGTAATATGATTGAATTCATACTGCAGCTGGAGAGGGAGAAGTGCAAATCACATGCATCAGTAATGCAATGGAATAAAGGGAATTACAGATGCATGCGAGAGGAGCTTACCCAGGTGGATTGGAGAGGGCTACTGGCAGGGATAACAACAGAACAGAGGCGGCTGAATTTTCTGGGAATAGACATGTCCCACAGAAGAAGTTGCTCTCAAATAGCAGGGTTAGGCAACCATGGCTGAAAAGTTGAAGACTTCATAAAAGCCAAGGAAACGGCATATAAGGTAGCAAAAGTGGGTGGGAATTTGAATGTTTGGAAAGCTTTTAAAATCCAACAAAAAGCAACTAAAAAAAAGCTACAAGGGAAAAGAAAAATATGAGGGCAAACCAGCTGATAATATAAAGCAAGATACTAGAAGTTATTTTAGTTATATGAAGAATTAAAGGGAAGTGAGTTTATATTGGACCACTGGGAAATAATGCTGGAGAAATAGTAATGAGGGACAAAGAAATGGCAAATGAACTTACTAAGTACTTTGCTTCCTGCTTTACTGTTGAAGACACTAGCTGTATGCCAAGAGGTCCGTGATTGTCAGGGAGCAGGAGTGAGTGTAATTGCTATTCCAAAGGAAAAAGTGCAAGACAAACTCAAAGATCTTAAGGTGTATAAATCACCTTGGCCAGATGGACTACATCCCAGAGTCATGAGGGAGGTTGCTGAAGAGATAACGGATGTATTGGTCATGATCTTTCAAGAATCATTTGATTCTGGCATGGTCCCAGAGAACTCGAAGATCACAAATGACACTCCACTCTTTAAGAAGGGAGGAAGAGAAGAGAGGAAATTATAGGCCAGTTAGTCTAACCTCAGTGGTTGGAAAAGTGTTGGTGTCTATTACTAAGGATGAGGTTTCGGGATATTTGGAGACTAATAACAAAATAAGTCAAAGTCAGCATAGTTTCTGTAAAGGGAAATCTTGTCTGACAAATCTGTTAGAATTCTTCAAGGAAGTAACAAGCAGTGTGGAAAAGGAAAGGCAGTGGATGTTATTTACTTGGATTTTCAGAAAACATTTGGTAAGTTGCCTCACGAGGCTGCTTACCAAGGTAAATTCCTATAGTGTTGCAGAAAAGATACTGGCATAGATAGAGGAATGGCTGACAGATAGGAGGCAGCAAATGGGAATAAAGAGGGCCTTTTCTGGTTGCCAGAGACTAGTGGAGTTCCTCAGGGACATTCATGGGACCACTACTTTTCACATTGTTTGTCAATGATTTGAATAATTGAATAGAAAGCTTTGTGGCAAAGCTTGCAGATAATATGAAGATAGCTGGAAGGGTAGGTCATGTGATTGCAATAGGACTTTGACAAATTGGAAGAATGGGCAAAAAAATGGTGGATTGAATACAGTTTTGGGAAATGTACGATAATACATTTTGGTAAAACGAACAAATAGTGCAGACTATTATCTAAATGAGGAGAAAATTCTAAATCAGAGGTGCAAAGGGACTTGGAAATCCTCGTGCAAGACTAAAGGAAAATGTAATGTTAGCATTTATTTCAAATGGAATAAAATGTAAAAACAAGGAGATAATGCTGAAGCTTTATCTAGCCAGGCCACAGTTGGAGTACTGTCAGCAGCTTTGAGCCCCTTATCTCAGAAAGGATGTATAGTCATTCGAGAGAGTCCAGAGGTTTACGAGGATGATTTCGGGAATGAAGAAGTTAACATATGAGGAGCATATGGCTGATTTGGGCCTGTACTCACTGGAATTTGGAAGAATACGTGGAGATCTCATTGAAACCTACCGAATGTTGAAAGGATTATTAAAGGTAGATGAGGAGAGGATGTTTCCTCTGATGGGGGTATCCAGAATTAGATTCATTAGATTCAACTTCATTGTGATTGTACCGAGTACAGATACAAAGCCAAATGAAATGCAATTAACATCTAACCAGAAGTGCGAAAAAAGTGTTATTTACAAAATAACTGCAAATAAAAAGTGCTGCAGCATACAAATATAAAAGTACTGAGACAGTACAATACGGTGCAATACTGCTTAGCGCTGTGATGTGAGGTTCAGCAGGGTCACAGCCTCAGGGAAGAAGCTCCTCTTCCTGTGCCTGTTGGTGCAGGAGTGGAGGCTCCTGTAGTGCCTACCGGATAGGAGGAGAGTTAAAAGTTCATGGTTGGGATGAGATGCATCTTTGATAATGCTTTTCGCCCTGCCCAGGCAGCGTTTATGGTAGATGTTCTCAATGGTGGGCAATTGGGTGCCGATAATCTGCTGGGCAGTTTTGACCACCTGCTGGAGTGCTTTGTGGTCTGATACAGGACAATTGCCACACCACATTGAGATGCAGTTGGTGAGTATGCTCTAAATGGTACAGCAGTAAAAGTCTATCAGTATCCTGGGACAGAGGTGAACTTTCTTGATGCTCCGCAGGAAATAAAGGTGCTGTTGCGTCTTTTTGATCGGGATGGAGTAGTTCAGGGACCAGGTGAGATCATCAGAAATTATGGACACCAAGGCATTTGAAACTTGATACACGCTCCACTGCAGTTCAGTTGATGTAGATGGGGTCACGAGGGTAGCTCCTGGCATGCCTGAAGTCCACAATGATCTCCTTGGTCTTCTGGGTGTTATAGGCCAGGTTGTTGTCGGCACACCACACGTCTAGATGCTGCACCTCGTTCCCGTAGGCCGTCTCGTCATCCCCTATGATCAGGCCAACCACCGTGGTGTCATTTGGTAACTTGATTATGGAGTTAGAACCATGTACAGGAACGCAGTCATAGGTGAAAAGGAAGTACAGAAGAGGGCTCAGCACACAGCCTTGAGGCACGCCGGCATTCAGGATGAGAATGGTGGAGGAGAGGTTGTCTAACTTAACAGATTGGGGCACAGCCTCAAAATTGAGGGGTTACCTTTCAAAACAGGAATTTTTTTAGCCAAAGAGTGGTGAATCTATGGAATGCTCTGCCACAGACTGTGGTGGAGGCCAAGTTCATGGTATATTTAAAGTGGAAATTGACAGATTCCTAACTGGTTGGGGCACCAGAGATATGGTGAGAGGGCAGGTGTATAGGATTGAATGGGATCTGGAATCAGCCATGGTGAAATGGTGGAGTGGACTCGATGGGCTGAATGGCCTAATTCTGTATGTCTTATACTTTTAACTGGTATGGCTGCATAGGATTGGAAAAAGCTGCAGAAAGTTGTAAACTCAGCCAGCTCCATCCAGAACATCTACAAAAGGCAATGCCTAAAAAAGGCAGCATCCATCATTAAAGACCCCCATTACCTAGGCATGCCCTCATCTCATTGCTACCATCAAGGAGGCGTACAGGAGTCTGACAACACCACTTTAACATTTCAGGAACAACTTCTTCCCACTGCCATCAGATTTCTGAATGGACAATGAACCCATGAACACTACCCTCAGTATTTTTCTTTATTTTCCCCTTACTTTTGCACTAATTATTTAAAAAAAATACAGTATATACTTATTGTAATTTATAGCTTTATAATGCACTGCAATGCACTACTGCCACAAAACAACAAATTTCACAACATCTGCCAGTGATATTAAACCTGATTCTGAAGCCTTTGTTCTTCCTAATTTGCCTCTGTATGGTAAACATTGCCTGATCCTACAAGAAGGGAGTAAACACTATTGAAAGCTGAGTTTATACATTTATTTTTATTGTATTTAATTTTGGCACACCTCCTAGAGGACCACAATCTTGTCATAGGGTTTGCAGGCCTGTCTGCCTCAATGACCCGGACAGTTATGGCGATTGGAGACAGGGCTATATGCTTTGGCTCTTGGCAGGATCACACGTGCCCAATAGGTCAAAAAAGACTAAAAGTGGTCCACTGGTCCTCCAGATTCCGCTCAGTTTTAACAACCCAGACCGGTAAAACAAAACTGTTACAGAAACACCAATGAAGAATCCTTCTCCATCTGAGTGTGACAACGTTCTTGGGTCTCCATCCAACTTGCATGACTGACAGTAATGAAAACCAAGAGGAAACTACTGACATGATGAGGAAAGTCCTGAATACTACTAGAGATGGAGGACCTTCACTGCTTCCCGAAACGTCAGTGGCATAATGGGCAGTAAGCAAGCAAGCATGGCACAAGCATCCCATACATGTCAAACACATAAAAACTAAATACAGACAGTATTAGATTGAATATAGCAATACCACATCTTAATGTATTCCTTCCTCACAAGTTGACTGGTCAAAGGAATAGAAAATTCAGTGAAAAAGAAGCTAAGTTCCAGTTTAAGTATCCTGCCAAATAATTCAAACATGGATTAAAGACTGCATTTAGAATCTTCCTACTTTGTATGATTTACCTTATGGATTATAAACAAGGCACAGCACTTTCTTCATTTAATTTCCATAAAGATACAGTGGTTTAACAAAACACATAGAAATTGATTTAAATGTGAAAAATCTAATTAAAAAAAAAGATTTTATAAAAACAGCACGTTATAAACATTAACTATCAGCATACCTTTTAATAGTGAAAAATCAAATCTTTGATTTAATCGTTCATAGAACGCTACAGTATAGAAAGAGAACAGATGGTCAATTCTGCTCAAGTTGTTTCTTTGAAGGAACTGTGCAGTTTAGTTCAATTACTAAATGACTTTAGAACATTTGTCTATTGATGAACCCTTAGAAAACTCAAAATGGACAGACTATGGCAAAGCCAGACAGGGAAAATTGACATCTAAATTTCAGTGCACATTTAAGGGAAACCAAAAAAATCTATCCACTTAAGGTGCTACGCTCTTGGATATAGAAAATATAAATTCAGAAACTGCACTGATTTTCCAGGAAAGCTTTGTTTTGATAAGATTTCACTAATCTCAGTTTGTTTAATTAAAATCTTGCACAACATTTAAACTATGGAACACTGCAATTTTCAATTAATTATTCGCTCGAACTTACATTATGGTAGAAGCTGCAAGTGGTAAAAGATTTCACACAGCTAAAGGTAGCATTTTGTTTTGAGCCATGAGTTACTGCAAACATTGAATGAATATGAGCACCAAAATAAGTTAGTGAAACAGACACAGAGTAGACAAAAGCAGAAAAAGGTACTCTCTGAGGTAAATTGTTGTGGATATATCCCGTGTGTGACAAGTGTCCCCTTGAACTTTGTGGGAGGCAAGTACAGAAATCACAGGGGCTGTGGCAGAAATATTGAAAATTTACGGCACCCCACTCTTAGCCACAGGTGAGGTGCCATAGGACGAGGATAGCAAATATTGTTCCATTGTTCAAGAAAGGGTCTAAGAAATTATAGGCTAGTAACCCTGACATTAGTCATGGGTAAATTATTGTAAGGTATTCTAAGAGACAGGATTCTAAGAGCATGATCTGGGAGTGTCAACATGGCCATGTGCACAGTAGGTAACATCTAGTCAATCTTGTAGTTTTTTTTTGAGGAAGTTAACAGGAAGATTGATGAAGCAAAGGCAGTGGAAATTGTCAATGTAGACTTTAGCAAGGCCTCTGACAAAAGTCCCACATGGGAAGCTGGTCCAAATGGTTCAGTCACTTGGTACTTAGGATGAAATAATTAACTGGATTCAGCATTGGCTTAGCAGAGAAGAAAGAGTAGTTGTCTTTCTGACTGGAAGGCTGTGACTAGTGGTGTTCCACAGGGATCAGTGCCCAGTCTATTGTTGTTTATCACCTACTTTTAATAATTTAGACTTAAGTGGTAAACTGGATCAGCAAATTTGTGACATTTAGGAAGGCTATCAAAGCTTGCAATATGATTTAGACCAGCTGGGAAAACCTGCTGAAAAATGGTAGATGGAATTTAATACAGACAGGTATCAGGTGTTGCACTTTGGCAGGACAAACCAGAGTAGTATTTATAGAGAATGACAGAGCATTGAGGTCTACGGTGGAACAAAGGGATCTGGGAATACAGGCTCATAACAGCTTGAAAGTGGCGACACAGGTAGATAGAGTTGTAAAGAGACATCTTGGCCTTTGCAAATTAAGAACATACAAACCTTAAATGGAATGCAGCAAAGGATCTAGACTGATTCCTAGGGTGGCAGGGCTGTCTTATAAGATATTGGATCAACCTCATCTATAATTGCTGTGGTTTAGAAAAATGAGAATGGAATCTATTTGAAGCTCCAAGTGTTTTCCCTTTATTCGAGGTCTGCAGGATGCTATCTGAAGATTTACAGTACAGTGTAAAAGTCTTAGGCGCATATACTAAAACTTACTAACAGGACTTTAGTAATTTTATGTATTGAACTGTACTGCTGCAAAAAACAAACAAACAAATTTCATGACATATGTGAGTGATGATAAGCCTGACTTGGATATGGAACTCCAAGTCATTGAGAGTGGGAAGGGGGCAGGGAGAGGGGAATCAAGGTTGGAGAGGGGAGAGAGCAGGATGCAACAGAGAGACATTCTGTAATGATCAATAAACCAACTGTTTGGAATCAACTAACCTTGCCTGGTGTCTCAGGGCTGGATGTGAATGTACCTGTGCCACACCCCTCCCCCACCACCCCGGCACTCTTTCCCTGCCACCTGTCCCACACCGATCCTGAAGCACCCCACCCTCACCATTCCAAAATCCTTTACTCCTGCCAGATTTACAAACTCACTGTTCACTGCATCTTGACAAATACAGTACTGTACAAAAGTCTTAGGCACCCTATCTATATGCTTTTGAGCAGTACCGTATGATGTTAATAAGTCTGAATTTGGAGTATCACGTGCAGTACAATTTACAAGGACGTTGCTGTGACTTGGCATAGAATTCTATGGTTCACCACCCGATAATGAAATTTCTCCTCACAGCTAAATGTAATTTCTCCCACTTCACTACATATCCATCGACTGTTACCCCCCACTCTAGAATGCTGAATTAACTCTGGCATTCATTCTAGACCAAATAAAGTCTCAAAGAGATTACTTTCTCATTCTTCTAAACCACAGCAAATATAGATGAGGTTGATCCAATCCCTTATAAGAGAGGCCTGCCACCCTAGGAATCAGTCTATAACCTTTGCTGCATTCCCTTTATGGCTTGTATATTCTTCCTGGGATAAGGAGGATATATGTGTTTTCAGTAACTAGTGTACAAAAAGACCCAAGTCTCCTTGTACATCAATGTTTCCAGATCTCTCAAATTTTGTTTTTCTGTGAATGTGATTTACATTATAATGCACATGTTACACATTTCCTCACATAATTAACTTGGCTAAATAATCTCAAAGCCTGTATATCCTCCTCAAACTGATTCTTCTTCATATTTGTGTTTTTGCTTACCTTTTCCAGTCCAGCACTTCTGAAAATGGGAGGATGTAAGAATCTCCAACAATTACTGGAATGCAACCTGCTTGAAGGACATCACTTAGGATTGCTTGCCCAAGACGAGCTCCACGCAGCACAATACAAAACGTGGCTTCCTGTCAAAGAAATAGAACATCACCCTGGCAATCTTAAAGGGACATACGTCATATCTCTAAATGTCCTAAAATGGATTAATGCCTTTTCCTTTCTACTTTTATCTTCAATCAAAGAGTGAGACCTATTGTGAGTGAAAATATCAACAGCAAAACTAAGGATATATCTAACTGAGCAACATTAACAATTTGTATAGAAACATAGAAAACCTACAGCTCAATACAGGCACTTTGGCCCACAAAAGCTATGCCGAACATGTCCTTATCTATACACAGTGTTAGACTATGACAACAAGATAATTGTTTACAGCAGTCATCTAAACTTCAAGATGGAATGCATTCTAAAAGTGCAAATACAAATATTTTTGATTATTCATTTGATAAAGGAATATTAGCAAACTGCATCATGAACCTATTATGAAGACATGACTGGTAGAAAATATACTTTTAATAAAAAAACTTCTAAAAATGAATATGATTAGTGAATGAGTATCATCCAGTAGATATGATCAGCTTGGTTTTATAGAAAGATGTGGTATCCTCATCAGATCAATGAAATCCTTGTAGAATAGAAGAGGACCAACTACAATGAACAAAATAAAGCTTGTGAAAAATGGCTATAGATTTACTTAAAGGTGCATTAATAGTGATTAATATAGCATTATAACTGTGTAAGACAATCTAGACTTTTGCCGTCAAATGCTTTCATACTTTTTTTTAATGTTTATACTAACCTTTGAGGCAAAACACTCAATGAAAAGTCAGTCAATGAAAAGCAGGTCTAGGAAATTCCAGTTCACAACCATGTAACAAACACTATTCCAATAATAAATCTTCTCAGATCTGTAGATGTCTTATTATTTTCATAACACAGCAAAGTATAAAAGTATAATTCCAGAGAATTCTATATGTCACAGTTATCATTAAGCACCAGTTGATCAGTGACATTATGTACCTATGCATTTTTAAATATTTTGGTCAAAATTGGTTAAAGTACATATCTTAAGAACAAGCAAATTAACACGCAATTGTAAACACTTACTACAGAAGATTTAGATGACAACCACATTCTTAGATCAGCTTTTTCTGATATAAAGCTGGAGGCAGCAATTGGAATCATTTAATTCTTCAATAAACACAAGCATCTGGAGCATGCCAATCTGTTCCTCAGACCTGCTGTGTAACTCAATAACAATCAATCCAATCATAGCCTCACACGCCTTTCCTACACTCTTCATACCTTTTGACCCCTTTGCACGTAGTTCAAATGCTTTTCAGTCTGCTTTGAGCATAATCAATAATTCCATGTCCAGAAATCCCTGGGGTTGAGCATTCCAAAGATTCAAAACCTCTGAGAAAAGAGACCTTCCTCATCTCCATTTTAAATGGGTGCTCCGATTCTGAAACTATCAACCTACTGCTGGATAATTCCACAATGGGAAACTCCTCTCAGCAATAACAAATTTGAACCCTTTGCCAGTGTATAGCCAGTGATTTCAAAGCTGTTTGCAATGGCACGGACAGTGAAAGAAATCCAATTTGAGCTACAGGTCTGATGCTAGCAGAGACTAGCAGCAGAAAGTGACATGCCGGTGAACGCAGATGCACCACAGCACGGATCTGAGCAGGGAATACGAAAGGGGAACATACTGATTTGAACCACAGCTTCTAAAAAGTAAACAGAGATTCTTAAACATGTGAGGTTAAAACAGGACAATACAATAAATATAAACTGGAACAGGTCCATTGGTTGCAAAGAATGAAAAAAGGAGATGGCAAAGAAGGCAACAGAATTATATTCAAATAGTACTAATTGTAAGGTCAAATGTTTGAAACACTGATTGGTCATTCTATGCAGATTATCCATAAATGTATGCAAGAGTCCTTGAATCCCATTTGAAAAGTTTGGCCTACAAAAAGCAGAGTAACAATTTACAACACACACACAAAATGCTGGTAGAACACAGGCGGCCAGGCAGCTGCTATAGGAGAAGCACTGTCTACGTTTTGGGCCAAAACTCTTCTTCAGGACTAACCGAAAGGAACCTGCCTTTCACCTATCACCTCCCCCTGGTGCCCCTCCTCCTTCCCTTTCTCCTATGGTCCATTCTTCTCTCCTATCAGATTCCATCATCTCCAGCCCTTTACCTTTCCCACCCACCTAGTTTCGCCCATCACTTTCTAGTTATCTTTCTTCCCATTCCCTACCTTTTTATTCTGGCATCCTCCCTCTTCCTTTCCAGTCCTGAAGAAGTGTCTCAGCCCGAAATGTCGACTGCTTGTTCATTTCCATGGATGCTGCCTGACCAGCTGAGTCACCACAGCATTTTGTGTATGTTACTTTGGATTTCCAGCATCTGCAGAATTTCCATCGAGACTGCAAATAGCCAGTCTCAAAGTGAAATAATACTATTTATATTCACATGAAGTCATACTTTATTTCAGATTAATGTAGAATGGGGGAAGGGGAAGTCAATTAAAGAATGTAGACAGCAATTTTGGAGATTGTCTTAGCATTGTGCTGTCCTTAAAGGCACAGTGTTATTCACTTTGAGACTGACCACTGCAGTCTCAGGAACTTAATGGCAGATGAAGTCACTAGTTCAAATTAAGGACAGCAAATACTGATGCCAATTTGGCATGAAAGGTCTCATGGCAGCAAGGTTTTCTAAGTAGCATCATAAATCTGGAGACTGAAGGGTGTATTTTCTGTCCAACATATCCCCACCCCCACACACCTAATGAGGAAGACTGAAATGATGGTTTGCGTTTTCATTTTGATTTAAGGCTGCTTTGAATACCATGTGTAGGAGTACCTTTGGGATTGAATATATGCCAAAATTCTCCTTATCTGGACACCAAACAGAAAATCTTTCCCATCTGTTGTTATAAGCTTTTTTAAACAATAGATTCTTGAAAAGTTTACAACAGATTCACTTGCAGCAGTGACCACCTTTTCAAGACAGCAAAACTCTTACATCTTCCTTACTCTTTTACGTAAATAAAATAATTTAGTTGACAAAGTTTCCATACTTTTTAATAATAACAACAACAACAACAAATACACCCTCATTTAATATTCCACTTCTGGAATGTACATTGCACTATATTCTACCTTCCTTCAAAGGATTGTTTTCTCATTAAGTTCTAACGTGTCTATTCCCTTTCCTGCTCCCCAATACTGATAAGGTCAGAGCATGAAAAATATCTTACTATAAACTTAGTTAGATGGATACAACTGCTTGCATGATTTTATTTAGCGTTGAAAATAACTTCTGAATATTATCATTAACATTTCATGCTCTCTTCATGCCAGTCCTCAGCATTAAATTACATTGACACTAAGTTAATACTTTTCATAAAATTGATTGGCATAATTCAAAACTAAACTCTTATTGGAATGTGTTGCTCTATATAAAAATATTCTTCAATCTGAAGCAATTTTTAATGCATTTACCATTGGATGTTGCAGCAGCTTGGCTGACTCAGTTGATACCTTTGAAAGACTGGATAACGTCTCTTTCAAAGGTGTGAGAACATAATGTAGAAAGATTCTTTCATTCAGTACTGTAGAAAATATTAGGCTTCAAGCACATCTGCCACTTGGCTAACTCCAGTTCATACTAATCACCTGTCATTCAAAGCACAGAAAAGAGAATCTTCCTGGTACCTTTAACATGATTTTTCTTTCATTGATAATGGAATTTCAAAACAATATTGCATTGTAAAACACTTCATTATTTGGAAAATAAACAGATCTTTGAGATTTCTACAAATTATAATATCCAATAATATGTACACAACACTGGAAGAACTCAGCAGGTCCATGAGAAATGAGTAGCCAGTTTCGGGCCGAGACCCTTCATCAGGAATGGGGGGGAAAGAGAGGGCCGAAGCCCAGTAATAGAGATAGGGGAAGGGGTAGGGCCTAGAGGCGCCAGGTGGAAAACCAATCAGAGGAAAGATAAAGGGGGGAGGGGAAGGGGATAAGCATGAAAGAACTGTAGAGATAAAGAAGCAGAAAGTTGAAAGGGGAGAGAGGCAGAGAGGGACCTGGGATAGGGAGGGAATTACTGGAAATTGGAGAACTCAATGTTCATACCACCAGGCTGGAGGCTACCCAGTCGGTAGATGAGGTGTTGCTCCTCCAACCTGAGTTTGGCCTCATCGTGGCAGTAGAGGAAGCGATGTATGGACATATCTAGATGGGAATGAGAGGCAGAGTTGAAGTGAATTGAGTTGAAGCTTCGGCCCTCTCTTCCCCTCCATTCCTGATGAAGGGTATTGGCCTGAAATGTTGCCTACTCCTTTCTCACGGATGCTGCCTGACCTGCTGAGTTCTTCCAGCGTTGTGTACGTATTCTTTGATCCACAGCATCTGCAGTTGTGTTTTTGTGTTATAATATTCAATAAAATCCTTCTTATTTATATACTGATGGATGAAGTCATTATAATCAGATTTTTTCAATCTTAGAGGATAATAAGATGTTATTTAAATTTTTTCACTAACCTTAATGTTTTTTGTTTCCTGATTCAAAAATACTGACTTCTTAAGCACTAAGACAATAACTCATCATAATGTGAATACTAATCAGTGTACAAATTTGTGATAAATGCAGAAAATGTTAGAAAATCAAAAATACTAAAAAAATACACACTTTCATGGATTGTCAAAGAATGATGCTTGAGCATAGAAATGCCATTTTCAAGGACAAACTGACTTAAACTTCAATAATAAATTAGGAGAAACATTTTCCAGCAAGTAAATTCCGAGGCAATCATCCCACAACATCTCATTTTAGTATATGTTTCAAAGCATTATAGTAGATTATATTGGAAAGAACTTGCTGAGTTACAGGAAAATATGGCAAGTGACCAAAGTTTAGTCAGAGAGATTTTAAGGATTATCTTGGATGAGGAAGGAGAAGAGGCACCCAAGAGTTTTGAGGGAACTCCAGAGATTTGCTTTTCTACTTACAGTTGAGAGCTAGACATTGCAAAAAAAAAAGCCTTTTGTTCTGTTCATCCTTGATTGCCCTTAAGATGTCAGGATGTGCTGTCTTGAATTGCTGCAGTATGTGATCTAAATGAGCTGCTAGATGAAGAGTTCAGGGTTTTGACCTGGTACAGATGAAGCAAAGGTATGGAGCCAGCATGATTTGGGAGTTAAAGCAGAAATGGTAGCAATGCTGGCCCAACATTCCAACTGCCCTTTAATTTCCAAACAAGAGAGATCACAAATTTGATAGGAATATTGAAAAAGCTTTGATGAGTTGAAGCTGTACATCTTATAGATAGTACACTTAATAGCAAGATGCAAATGCTGGTGGTAGCAACTTACGAGCTGGAGAATGGATGTACAAGATTTATTAAGCAAGTGACAAATACTTCGAGGATTGTGTTCAATTTTCAACAGTAGGACTAATGAGGACAAATTTAACTGCTGCAAGCCCTTTGGGCAGTCTTCATTTAGGGCTCGCCTGCTCAGGTAGTGAAGCAACTTCAGAGCTACACCTGCTGATTGTCATTGGAGTCCCTTGCTGTCTTCAGAACTTCATCCAATAATGTTGAAACTCAATTAGCAGACAGTAATAATGAGCAAACCACCTTGCCGTGATAGTGAATCATGAATAGTAACTTGCTTGTCTAATGTTCAAGTAAAAGGCACAATAGGAGAAGTAGTTAAAAGTCTACAGGAGGATAGTAAATCAGCCAGAAGTATTAACTTAAATAGAATAAATGCAAGATATATAACACAGGATACATTCTAATGTACAAAACAGCAAAACAAAACTACCTGAATTACTTTCACGGCCCTCGAGGAACAACCTAACTCAAACATTTCAGTTGTGCATGCACAAATAGTACAAACATTGAAGAGATGGAACTATTCTGACCATTTGGAATGTTACTTTCATGTCCACTCAAGGCAAGAAAAACAATAAAGAATAAGGAAGGTACTTACAGGGAAGTCATATCAATGAGTACTTTATAATATGGATTTCCAGATGCTCTTAACCTCACATGTAGTAGATGTGTGTTCTTAAGATCAATAAATGCTTCCTCTTTATATTTCCTCTCAGACACTGATTCCCGACACATTTCCTGTGGTGCTGATTCTCTAGCTTCATCAGTTTTCAAATTTCCAAAAACTACAGTATTTGGATATATTTTTGCACGAACTGTTTAGTTTATTGTTCTGCTTAGAACATAGAATAGTACAGCACAGTACAGGCCCTTTGGCCCACGACGTTGTGCCGACCCTTAAACCCTGCCTCCCATATAACCTCTCACCTTAAATTCCTCCATATACCTGTTTAGTAGTCTCTTAAATTTCACTAGTGTATCTGCCTCTACCACTGACTCAGGCAGTGCATTCCACGCACCAACCACTCTGAGTAAAAAACCTTCCTCTAATATCCCCCTTGAACTTCCTACCCCTTACCGTAAAGCCATGTCCTCTTGTATTGAGCAGTATTGCCCTGGGGAAGAGTTGCAGGCTGTCCACTCTGTCTATCCCTCTTAATATCTTGTATACCTCTCATGTCTCATCCTTCTTCTCTCCAAACAGTAAAGCCCTAGCTCTCTTAATCTCTGATCATAATGCATACTCTCTGAACCAGGCAGCATCCTGGTGTTACGAATGTGGAGCAACTCTGAGGGGCCGAAGGGTACAAAGTCGCCCCCCCCCCCCCCACTCCTTTTTGAGAATCGCAAGATCGCTATTATTTCGGGTCTGAGACCCAGGAAGTGAGAGAGATACACATCATGTCAATAATGAGAGAGTGAGACGCAGGATCACAGCAAAGGCAGTTGCCATAGACAACGCAGAATACACAAGGTAGGGAGAATGCCTCCTAACAAAAGTAGAACGGAACCACTGAGTACTGCTATTGTCTCTTGGAGAAGGAATTGTGTATTGAGTACTGTACTATTCATTGAAACCCCTCAGGGGACAACCAGAGTGGTCTGGTTGAGGGATTGCATCATCCCAACCTGATTGACATCTGAGACCCCGTGAGTGAGGATAAAAGGAGGGTCTGGGGAAACACCCCTCAGACGCATCAGTAGAAACGCTAGAGATCCAGGGACAGCGTTTTATAGCAAAAGCCGGTGGGAGCTCGTGTGCGTCCTCCCTTGCCTGGGTGGCGGGCTCATCACGGAAGAACAGCTTAGCTGAAGGAGAGGTCACACTTGAACGGCCACACCAATGAGACACCAACGGATCGAAATCATAAAGGAAGGTTGGAAAAACCCGTAGCGGTAACTGTTCCCATTCTCCTAATCTCTCTCTCTCTCTCCAACAACTGCAGCACAGCGGCAGCCTGTGTGAACTGCAGCGAACTTTATATTTCCATCGAACAATTCATTATCCCCTAGACAACCACAGAGCTTATTTCTTATTGATTATTATTATACCCACACTTTTAGGTTTAGTATTGACGACGTATATTATCTGTATATTTGCATTTATATGATTTTTGTGTATTTTTACTAATAAATACTGTTAAAAATAGGGTCATCAGACTTCAATGGACGTCTCTATCTTTGCTGGTAAGTGTCCCAGTTATGGGGTTCGTAACACTGGTAAATCTCCTCTGTACCCTTTCCAATGCTTCCACACCCTTCCTTTACTGAGGCAAACAGAACTGGACACTGTACTCCAAGTGTGGCCTAACCAGTTTTATAGAGCTGCATCATTACCTCGCGACTCTTAAACTCTATCCCTCGACTTTTGAAAGCTAACACCTCATAAGCTTTCTTTACCACCCTATCTACCTGTGAGGCAACTTCCAGGGATCTGCAGACATGTACCTCCAGATCCCCCTGCTCCTCCACACTACCAAGTATCCTGCCATTTACTTTGTACTCTGCCTTGGAGTTTGCCCTTCCAAAGTGTTATCACCTCACACTTCCCCAGGTTGAACTCCATCTGCCACTTCTCAGCCCACTTCTGCATCCTATCAATGTCTCCCTGAAACCTTCGACAATCCTCTACACTATCTAAACCACCACCCTTTGTGTCGTCTGCAAACTTGCCAACCCACCCTTCTACCCCCACATCCAGGTCGTTAATAAAAATCACAAAAAGTAGAGGTCCCAGAACAGATCCTTGTGGGACACCACTAGTCACAACCCTCCAATCTGAATGTACTCCCTCCACCACAACCCTCTGCTTTCTGCAGGCAAGCCAATTCTGAATCCACCTGGCCAAACTTCCCTGGATCTCATGCTTTCTGACTTTCTGAATAAGCCGACCATGTGAAACCTTGTCAAATCTATGTCGATCTCATAGCTACTGTATGTTTCAGTACCGTATCTTGCTATTAACTTAGTCAATTCTAGTTTCTCTCTGCATCCAAAAGTCTTGATTTTATGAGAATCAATTTTCCAAATAGCTTATGATTCCTGCTGTAAATTAGGGCAGGATAGAAAGCATAAATTTGGTTGTGTTTTTTTTTCAGCAAAGGCTGATTTACTATGCATAAACTGCAGCTTCTGTTTTGTCCTTTTCCAGCCACAAGACAGGGCACTTTTTCCAGTGTGCCAGATCCAAAAAGCTAGAACATACATCAATTAAAATTAAATAATTTTCTATCTATCATCTTTTCATTTTCCAAAGGGGTAAAAAAACTGAAAATATCTTGCCTCCTTAAATGCTAATGTAGGAAACTGCAGGTATAGTTTCAAAATATTGTTGAGTGGCCATAGTTTGAGTGAGACAGGGTTACAGTGGTATCGAGGCTTTGGTGAAGAGAGGTGAAGGCTCTGATGAGGCTCCTGTCAGGTTACCCTTTCTTTTATTATTAGTGCCTAGTTAGATTAGAAAGAATGAATTCTATGTCTGTGATGTACTCCTTATAAAAGACATGGGAAATCTGGGAGACCTCCTATCTCCCTGACTTCTATGTCTGAGAGAAGTGCATCTGGATGCAGCTTCTTATAGACAATGTTAGGGAGTTGGATGACCTTCAGGAGAATGAGGTGGTGACAGATAGGTGTGATTACCTCCCTGTAGCCCCTAAATTGTAGGAGGCAGGTAGCTAGATGATTGTCAGGAGAGGGAACGGCAACAGGCAGACAGATCCCTATGGCCATTCACCTCAACAACAAATATAACACTTTGGATCCTGTTGGGGGGGGGGGAGGGGGGAACCTACCGGGGAAAACTGCAATGACCAGGTCTCTGGTACAAAGTCTGACTCCAGGGCTCAGAAGGGAAGGGGAAGAAGACGACAGCAGTGATGACAAGGGATTCAATAGTTAGAGGAACAGACAGGAGATTCTATGGATGTGAAAGAGACTCTGCAGATGTTATGTTTCTTCCCACATACCAGGGTAAGGGAAGTCTCTGATCAGGTCTACAGCTTCTTAAGGATGAGCAGCCAGAAAGCAAAGTATATATTGATAACAACACCATAGTTAGAACAAGGAATGAGGTCCTTAAGAAGGAATATAAGGAACTAGGTAGGAAGGTGAAAAGTGGGACCACAAAAGGTAGTAAATCTGTGGATTGCTACCTGTGCCATCCACCAATGAGGGTAAGAATAGGGATGATATGGCAGTTGAATGTGTGGCTGAAGAATTAGTGCAGAGGTCAGAGTTTAAAATTTGTGGATTAGTGTGAACTCTTCTGGGGAAGCTATTACCTGTACAAAAGGGACCAGCTACATGTGAACTCAAAGGGGCCAATCACCTTGTGAGAAGGTTTGCTAGAGTTGTTAGGGAGGGCTTAACCTAGTTTGGTAGGGGATGGGAACCAGAGTGATAGGTCAGAGGATAGGACAGTTGGTATAGAATTAGATGCAGCGTGTTGTGAGGCTGTGAAGGAGTTTAGGTAGCAGATAGGGCATACATGCAGTCAGCGGGATGAGTTGAAGTATGTCCATTTTAATACAAGTAGTATCAGGAACAAGGACGATGAACTTAAAAGCATGCATCAGTACATGGAGCAACAACATTGTGACTACTAAAGAAGCCTGGTTGTCATAGGGGCGGGAATAGCTGCTTCAAAAAGGGTCAGGGAGGAACGTAATACAGGATGGGGAGTGGCTTTGCTAATCAGGGACAGTATTGTAGTTTCAGAAAGGGAGGATGTCATGGAGAGATCATCTACTGAGTCAGTATGGATAAAAGTCAGAAACTGAAAGGAAGCAATCACTCAATGGGGAGTATTCTATAGACAACAACAACAGAGACAGAGGATCAGATTGGAAGGCAGATTTTGGAAAGGTTACAAATAATAGGGTTGTTATGTATCACTGCAACTTCCCTAATATTGATTGGCACCTCCTTAACTCAAAAGGTGCCGATGAAATGAAGTCTGTTACATGTGTGAGGATAAATTCCTAATAAGTATGTAGACTAGAGGAGAGGTCACACTGGATCTAGTACCAGGCAATGAACTTGGTCAGGTTCATTCATCCATGATCTCTCAGTGGGTGAGCACTCTGGAGATCCCCTGACCTTTACCACAAACTTGGACAAGGATAGGAGCAGATGGTATAGCAAAATATTTAATTTGAAAAGTACAAATTATGATGCTACTAGGCTGGAATTTAAAAGTATAATTTGGGAATAGATGTAAAATGCCTTATTGATAAATCTGATTGCTTCTTTAACAACCTACTAAACTTAGGAGAATGATGCTTTTCCCAAGAATTTTGACATCAGTCTGATATCAAGATAGAAGTTCAAAAAACGTCAAGCGTAAATAGGTTAGATAGCCAAAGTTTTTCCCCAACCCCTCCCTCCCCCGGATGAAAATATCAAACACTAGGTGGCATAGCTCTGAAGTGAGAGACAAAAAATTTTAAGTTTTTTTAGAACTATATGGAGTGGTGGGTGCCTTAAACATGCTGCTGGGGAAGAAGTGGAAGCAGATAATGGAGAGATATGGATAGTGTTCAGGCAGATGGGTTTAGTATGGGTTGGCTTCTTGGTCACATCATTGGCCAAAAGGCAACAGGTATTCACAACACAGAGACACGAGACTGCAATTGTGCATCTTCAAGATTTGGAAAGTAATGAAGATGAGATGTATTCCATTCTAAATATTTCATAATGTCAGTTTTTTTGTAATTAGAACTTTCATCTGGACAAAAGCTGTAAAGCAGATGTGGAATGGTACTGCACTATAGCAAGGTCAGCCCACAAGTTGCACTCAAATTTCTAAAGTGTGCCTTGAACTCAAAACTTTAGTATTTGAAAGTCAGTGAACCATGGCTGGGCAACTGAGGAACTACCACCCATTGAACAATTCTTTGCCTTGAAGTAGAATTATATGCTAATGGATACTGATGGCGCAATCTTGTTTTTATGTCCCCTTTTATTGTCATCTCGGTCTTTTATTCACAAACCAGATTCTAAGCTTTATTCCTCATGCATGTTGCAATTTAAACATTTTCATGTTTCTTGTCTGAGGTCATCTTCCCCCACTTTCCACCTTCAACTGCTTTGCTACTTTGCTGGATTAGTTCATCTCTTTCAATTGTGATATGTAACTTTCTGCCCATACAAATCCTAGCAATGCTCGCTTGAAGCAAATTAAGAGGTTAACCAAATGGTTTCGATATGGCTTATATTTGGTGAGGGGGAAAGAGGTAATTCTCCCTGTGTTAAATTCGAGACACTTTATCCACACAAGTACACATTCCCAGGCCAGAGAGACTGAAGTGGTGCCAACATCTGACTGCTAAAAAAAAAGGCAGAACAATCTCCAAATATTGAATGTGGGAAATAATTCAAGTTGGCACAAACATGCATTTCTCCTCTTCCTTTCATGGCCTCTCTGACACAATCCAATATACTTAATAGGTGAGTAGAGATAGAAGTTTTTGTAGCAGTGCCAGTAGAAATCATTGCCAACTTAAAGTTATGAATTATATTTAAAATAATTAGGTTAATAAATGTCCTTAAATGTATAAACACCATACCTGTAATATTTGTGGGTAATTGAAGACCTGATTTTTGTGGCACCGTTTCCGTGTGGAAGAGACACCTTCTGACAAATTTGTACATTTATCAAGGATTAGGAGAGCATCTTTATGTTCTGCCTCTATTGCCTCCAGTTCAGAACGGTATTCTGAATGGATAGCAGTTTGTGCCGACAAGATAAAATACATCCGGTAACTGAAAGACATTTAAAAATAGTCTTATTGTTTACATTCTTTTAATTTACATTGCAGGCATTTATTCTAAAGCCTTAGAGCCTTGTGCAACCTAGTACAAATTTCACTAATGTCAGTTTTATTCCTTTCCATTACATATTTAGTGAATTGTAATACTCTATGTAGATTCACCAGAACTAAATTTACTTTGTGGTGTGTTACGTACCCGTGGGTATCTTGTACTTGTCACGTGACAGTGGTGTTGAAGATATGCTGGACCTAAGGTAGTGGTCTTGTGATGGTGGAGTGACTTTATTTTCCCGCCAGCAGAGATCATGTGACAGTTTTTTAAATTTTTTTTTATTACAGGGTATAAAAGGAGGACCCCTCCCTGTGAGGAGGGGCAGTTCGTGGCTGGATTTTCCATTTTGACTCCATGCCACTGCGTGGTCCAATATTATGACGCCGTTTGGTTGCAAGGTGGAGTTTTATTTCATGCCTAAAGTTTAAAAGGTCATTGCCGGCAGTTTCTTTATAATATTGCCAGTTAAAAATCAGTGGAGAGTGAAGATTGGAGTTTGGAAGCTAAAAGGTCGAGGAAAGTTGACTTCGATGGTGCAACAGGTTCGACCTTGTTTGATCCTCATTCGGAAGGAATTCGTTGGCTGTGCCCATGTTAACCCCTGCAAACAATAGCAGAAAGGGTTGGGTACAGTTTCGTAAAGGCAAGGTCAGTGCCTTTAAGCCGTTTCATTTTCATCTTCGTAAATTCTCGGGGAAAAGTAGTTCGACTGGGAACCACAACAACACGACGTGAAAGAGAATTTAAATCGTCTAAAAAGTCTCTCCTTTAATGAACTGTAAGCATTTTGAACTTTTGCAGTACTACTTTGAAGAACTGTTTTTGCAACATCACTTTAAGAACTGTTTTCGCTTTATTTCTTTAAGAACTGTTTAAGCTGCCACACAACAGCTGATTTCTGGTTACGTTAGCTGTTTGTTTACTTTTGGGGGTTAGTTTTTCAGTGTTTAACAAATGTTTTATTTGTTATAAAAAAAAAACTCTGCCTCACTTATATATTTATTGTTGCTGAATCCGTAACAGGTAGAGAAGTAGTTACCTTCGTAATACTTTAAGAATAACATGATGTGAAAAGAAATTTTAATGGATCAGCAAATAAAAGCATGGCATAGATGCATGAGAAAGCTGCCCATCAAACATGGGGTCATGTATCCAACATTGACAAAATAATTGACTTACAACAGTAAATCCAGTAGCATATTTGTTGATTCTTACCCAGGCATCTTCTCAGGTAGTTTGACATCTGCTGACAACGGACTAAAAACTGGAATACTGACATCATAACCTTGTCGATAGGTCCATGTGGAAAAACCTCCACCAGCAAGAAGCGCCCTTAAAATAGATAAATAAAAATTATGATAATCTCCAAAATATACTATTCTAAAAATGGCTCAAGGACAAACAAGCAAAGGTGCCAAAGTAAATTGGCCAATTTTAGGATCATTTTTGCTTTGTACCCTTACATAAACAAATCTGCAAAAGTACACCGTTAAAACCAGAACTATCATTTACAACAAATGTTAGTTTGTTAAGCAAATAAAATTCACACCAACCAAAAATATATGAGATAACATCTGATACACAATGAAACCCGTTCAAACCATTTGCTGTGCAGTTTTGTAAAATGTTTGTGGCCCGAAGAAAAGAATTTTTTTTTAAAGCATCATCTACCACATCTTTCGCTCTCTTGATTTCTCCCTTTTTCATAGTTTGGCACAATCAAGCTTAAAGAATTACAACTGTATACTACACTTACTGAGAGGGATAAACAATCTAAACTGTTATTCTTCTCCATAGATGCTGCCTGATCTGCTGAATTCCTCCAGCATTTTGTGTTAGTTATTTCAAGACTTCTAGCACCTGCAAAATCTCATTTATGTATAATAGACTTCCATGCTTTTCCACAAGTTCTTCAAAAAGTAACTCCAAAAATGCTATACCAGCTGGCTTAATGGCAGGTTGTACTCGTAAAATTTGTTAAGATATTTCACTGTTGTACTTAAATGCAATATGCTGTTCCTGATCATATATTTATAAACAAAAATAATGCTTTTTAAGGCACATAGATCAGAAGCTTCTGCATTGAATATATCCCTTATAATCAATACTGTTTAAATTATCGAAGTTTTATATATATATATATCAAACTCTACTTTGCAACAAAGACTTGAATCAGCTATGCCTGGGATTTGCTATATTGCAGTCAGAAAACAAGGCAACCACGATACCTCATAATTTTGTTGCAGCAAGTGATATCAAATCCAAAACAGAAAGGGCATAAGAATTACATATAGAGAAGGCAAAAGATTAAATATAGATCTTGCACTGAAAATGAAAGACTGCTAATGCTTGGACAAAAATAAAAGCTGAACAAACATAATTCAAGTCCCAGCAGAACAACAGGCTAAAAGACCTAATGCCATAAAAGTTTACTGATTCTGTACTTAAGTTAAATGTATTCTTCTGGTACATTGGAACAAATTAAATCATTTCGAGAATACAGTACATTTCAGATACATAAAGCTATGCAGCCTTGGGCACAAATATGTAGCTAGGGTGACTAAACCTTTTGCACAGTACTGTAATTTTATATATTGTATTGCACTGTAATGCTGCTGCAAAAAAAAAAGATTCCATGACACATGTGAGAGATGACAAACCTGATCCTTGTCCTCACCTACCACCCCACCAACCTCCGGATCCAACATATTATCCTCCGCAACTTCCGCCACCTTCAAGCACATCTTTCCCTCCCTACCCATCTCAGCTTTTCACAGGGATCGTTCCCTCTGCGACTACCTGGTCCACACGTCCCTCCTCACAGTACTCCCACCTGGCACTTATCCCTGCAAGCGCAAATGCTACACCTGTCCCCACACCTCCCCCCTTACCACCATTCCGGGCCCCAGACAGTCTTTCCAGGTGAGGCAACACTTCACCTGCGAGTCTGCTGGAGTCGTCTATTGCATCCGGTGCAGCCTCCTCTACATCGACGAGACCCAACACAGATTGGGGGACCACTTCGTCGAGCACCTCCGCTCCGTCCGTCACAATAGACAGGACCTCCCGGTTGCCACCCATTCAACTCTGCCTCTCATTCCCATCTAGATAATATCCATACATGGCCTCCTCTACTGCCATGATGAGGCCAAACTCAGGTTGGAGGAGCACCACCTCATCTACCGTCTGGGTAGCCTCCAGCCTGGTGGTATGAACACTGAATTCTCCAATTTCCGGTAATTCCCTCTCCCTCCCCCATCCCTCTCTGCCTCTCTCCCCTTTTAACTTTCTGCTTCTTTATCTCTACAGTTCTTTCATGCTCATCCCCTCCCCCCCCTTTATCCTTCCTCCAATTGGTTTTCCACCTGGCGCCTCTAGGCCCTACCCCCTCCCCTGTCTCTATTACTGGGCTTCGGCCCTCTCTTCCTTCCCATTCCTGATGAAGGGCCTCGGCCTGAAACGTTGGCTACTCTTTTCTTACAGATGCTGCCCAACCTGCTGAGTTCTTCCAGCGTTGTGTATGTATTCCTTGATCCACAGCATCTGCAGTTGTATTTTTGTGTTTTAAACCTGATCCTGATATGGGTCTCTGTTTTGGACTGAGAGTGGGAAGGGGGCAGGGAGAGGGGAATCAAGGTTAGCAAAAGGGGAAGGGAGAGGGGAGAGAACAGGAAGCACGAGCGACACATTCTGTCCTGATCAATAAACCATTTTATTTGGAATAAAATCCCTCCTCTGTCCTGCCACCTATCCTACAGCCCTCACACAGAGTTCCACACTTGCCATTCCCAACATCCTTTGCTCCCACCTAATTTATAAACTTGCTCTCCACTCCATATTAATAAACCCAATACTATACAAAAGTCTTAGGCAACCGAGCAATATATATGTGCCTAAGGTACTGTACCTTGAAAACAAGGGCACCTAGTAGTGTTAGTGATAAACTGCGCCATCTTCTTCATGGTAGATGGCTTCTAAACATCTACATCAAATATCTTACTTAGTTCATACAAATTTCACCCTAATGCTCTGGGAATTTAATTGACTCAATACTTTGAGAGAAAGACTAAAATATTACCTCGTTCCCATCAAAATATAATATCCCAAATTTTAGCTGATCATGCATAATTCCTTGGCAAAAGACAACAACTCTGAGTGTCAGCAGATTTTTAAACAGCTACCATGCAGGAAATACATGCTGGTTTGATCATTTCTACAAACTAATAGGAATCAACATAAGAACAAAGAAACAAAAAGGAACACCAGAAGGCTACTTGACCGCCTCAATCCTGCTCAGCCACTAACTACGCCTCACTTCTTCCTAATTTCTTCTTTGCCAGGTCCCTGTGGCCTCAGTTCCCTAATCTTTCTAAAACTGATTTACCATCAGATTTCTGAACGGACAATGAACCCACGTATACCACCTCACTACTCTTTTATTTTTTGCACTACTTAATTGTATACAGGTGTCCCCATCCCGCTTTACAAATGTCCGCTTTATGCCACTTCACTTTTACTAAAGACCTACATTAGTAACCTGTTTTTGCATTACAAAGAGGATTTTCGCTTTTATGAAAATTTTTCCCAGATAAATTAATGGTTCTTCGCTTTACGCCATTTAGGCTTAAGAAAGGTTTCATAGGAACACTCTACCTTTGTTTGGGGGGGGGGGGGGAGAAGAGAGAGACACCTGTATATTCTTATTGTCATTTGTAGTTTAATTACGTATTGAAATGTACTGCTACCACAAAACAACAAATTTCATGACATGGCAGTGATATTAAACCTGATTCAGATCTTTTTTTAAAAAAAAACAAGAATCTCAACTCCCCCACCCCCCAGAGTGTAAAGTTCTGGAAATTAATCACTCTCTCAAAAAAAAAGCAAATCATTTTACATCAATATAATTAAGGGCCTTAGATAATCAGCACTCAATGGGTTAATTTCATTCTAGATTTTTATTTGAAGCAAATGCAGCTATTATCCAAAATATGATATGTTTATATCTAAATCATAATATAGTTAATCTGGCATGATGCAGGGAAGGAAGTATCTTGCTCCACAAACAACAGAATTCATGAGCTGGTGACAAAAGCAAGAATAGCAGCACTGCAGACAGAATACATTTTCTTTTCCTCCCAGCACCTTGTCTCAAGGGTATTGACTCATGAGGGAAGAATGAAAGCTGGAAACGTCTTGGTACATCGTCTGATTTGTGGCTTTTCCAATGTTTATGCTTAATTGCGGTTTTAATTCTGCACTAATCTTATGATATAATATTGTGCAGCCTTTACTAATGCAAAGCTGTGATTGGCTGCAGCAAGTTTTCTTTAAATCTCTGAGCTTCTAAAGCATTTTTGAGCCAATTTGTTTTCCTTGTAAGAGAATCCAACTACTCTATTACTCAGCAGACGAGAAATTGAATTAAATTGCAAGTGCCATTGCTTGACTTTTCACCCATTTAATAGGTATTGTGGTTATTACACACTAAAGTTATTCCTTTTATGTCCATCTGAAGATGCACACATATTTAAGAAAGAAAATTATTAGCAGATGCGTGCAGTACAAAATGTCTTACAGACTCGTTTTGTGGTGTATCCATGCACATTGAAAATTACCATGACTTCTAGGAACTATATGGTATACATTTACTCTATAGCAATCCTTTTGTCTCCAAGACCATTGATTTCAGAGATAATCATAAAAAAAATCTGAACTTGAGGAATAGTCATATTGACACTGAAAAACTTATGATTAACATGCTGATCCAGTTTACAACAACCAAATAAGAATGCACTTAATTGAACGTCATGACATTGGAAGATTATAAATGAAAGAACATAGTATGTTTCAGAACCTCTATAGCAGGTCAACATAATCAGGTCAATTATTCCACAACCAAAACTAACAAGAGCACAATCATATGATCACCTTTTCTTGATCCTGTCATCTTCAATTACCTGAAGAGCAAATATATGCATGACAGGAAAAGGTCTGCAGAGCTTATGGCCAAAATAGTACTGGATTGCCAGACATCAAAACTTGTATTTCAATATGGTGCAGTGCTGACATGGTGAAATATTAAAAAAGGAAATGCCCTAGCTTCAGGTCAAATAATAGGCGGCACAGTAGTGTAGTGGTTAGCGCGATGCTATCACAGATTGGGGCACAGGTTGGAGGTTGCTTCCAGTGCTCTCTATAAGGAGTTTGTACATTCTCCCTGTGACCACCTGGCTTTCCTCCAGGTGCTCCGGTTTCCTCCCAGTCCAAAGATGTCCCAGTTAGTCATTGTAAGTTGCCCTGTGATTAGGTTAGTGTTAAATAGCTGGGCTGCTGAATGCCGCAGCTCATTGAGCCAAAGGGGCCTGCTCCATGCTGTACTGCATCTCTAAAGAAAAAAAAACTACTTCTATATTACAACAACGATCAGACTTCAAAAGGTGGTTTGGGATGTTAAACAGCAATACATTAACAGAAGTTTACCTCTGTGAGAAGAGCACTGGAATGTGTGACTGAATGCATAATTCCAAATGCAAAAAAATTGACTATTTCATCAAAAAGATTCAGTTCAACGTTCTTCAAATAGGAGCATCTTTGAGAAAACCAGAAGCAGAAAAGACACAGGTGTGTTTTGAACTTCCTTAATTTAATGTAAAATGAAAAGAAACCTTTTTGCTTGCAGTCAACTGTTAACTCATCAAGGCTGAACTCAGCAATGAACTCCACCCCCACAAGGAAATTATTATAATGTCCTATCTGTGGAAAAATGCAGTTTAACACAAATGAATTGAATTGACTTTATTTTTTACAAACTTCACATACATGAGCAAAAATTTTTACGTTACATCTCCATCTAATTGTGCAATGTGTAATAATTTATAATAAATAGTATGTACAACAGGACAGTCAATATAGCATAGAAATATAATTGTATCAGCATAAATTAATCAGTTTGATGGCCTGGTGGAAGAAGCTGTCCCAGAACCTATTAGTCTTGGCTTTTTGCTGCGGTACTGTTTCCCAGATGGTAGCAGCTGAAGTTTGTGGTTGGGGTTACTCAGGTCCCTGAAGATACTTCAGTCCCTTTTTACGCACCTGTCTCTGTAAATGTCCTGAATAGTGGGAAGTTCACATTTACAGATGTGCTGGGCTGTCCACACCACTCTCTGCAGAGTCCTGTGATTGAGGGAAGTATAGTTCCTATACCAGGCAGTGATACAGCCAGTCAGGATGTTCTCAATTGTGCCCCTGTAGACAGTACTTTAGGATTTGGGGAATCATGCCAAACTTCTTCAACTGTATGAGGTGTGTTGTGCTTTTTTCACCATACAGCCTGTATGTTCCTACCATGTGAGAACCTCTGTGATGTGTATGCTGAGGGACTTAAAGCTGTTCACCCTCTCAACCCCAGATCTATTTATGTCAATAGGGGCTACCCTGTCTCCATTCCTTCTGTAATCCACAACCAGTTCCTTTGTTTTTGTGACATTGAGGGAAGAGGTTGTTCTCTTGACATCACTGTGTCAAGATGATGACTTCTTCTCTGTAGGCTGCCTCATTATTATTTGAGATGTCAATCAATGCAGTATCATCAGCAAATTTAATTAGCAGACTAGAGCTGTGGGTGGCTACACAGTCATGGGTATACAGGAGGGGGCTTAGGGCACAGCCCTGAGGGGCTCCTGTGTTGAGAGTCAAAGGGGCAGAGGTGAGGGAGCCCACTCTTACCACCTGCCAGCGATCTGACAGGAAGTCCAGAATCCAGCTGCGCGAGACAGGATTAAGGCTGAGGTCTCTGAACTTCTTGTCAAGCCTGGTGGGAATTATGGTGTTAGATGTTGAACTGTAGTCCAAGAGCAACATTCTCACATAAGCATCCTTCTTCTGCAGATGTGTAAGGACCCTGACACAATGTATAGAGCTGTGACTATTGTGTCATCTATTGATCGGTTATACCAGTAGGCAAATTGTAAGGGGTCCAGTTTGGGTGGTAGCATGCTGCAGATGCAGTCCTTGACCAGCCTCTCAAAGCATTTGCTTATTATTGAGATGAGTGTGACAGGACGCCAGTCATTCAGACATGTTACTTTGGTCTTTTTAGGTAGAGGAACAATGGTGGATGTTTTGAAGGAGGGGGGCACTCTACACTGGGAGGGGGAGAGATTAAATATGTCTGTAAACACACCTGCCAGTTATGCCACGCACATCCCGAATACCCACCCTGGGATGCCATCCGGTCCTGCAGCCTTGCAACTGTCCACTCATTTGAAACACCAGTGTATTTCAGCTTCAGAGATAACCAAGATGCAGGTCACTTCGGCAGCTCTTCTTGGGGGCTCAGTGTTGGCGACATTGAACCGAGAGTAAAAAACACTTAGCTCATCCGGAAGAGGGGCACCGATGTTTGCAACACCACTGTGCTTAGCTTTTAAGTCTACAATGGTGTGCAGATCTTGCCATAAGCTGCACGTGTTGTTGGTGGAGAGCTGCGTCTGGATCTTGTCCCTGTATTGTCGTTTTGCTGCCTTGATGACTGTGTAGATCATAGCTTCATTTCTTGAGTTCCTATTGGTTACTGGCAATGTAAGCTGTCTTGCGCAGTAAGTGCAGCTCACATGGAACTGTTGATCCAAGGTTTCTGACAACATTCTCGCTAAAATGCTAATCATAAATGCACAACAAAATCTTCCCGTTTCATATTTTAACCTCCCTTACCCTCAAGAAAAAGATATTGACTAATTTTTTTTTGGTAAATAAGGCTTTTTCCCCACTGTGGTAGTATAACAGTATTTAAACTTGTAGATTTAGGTTTTTGTTTTCCATACTAGGTTGCTGAACCATGACATGATACCATTACATTTAGCACTTGAGTAAACAGACTTTGCAACTGTTCATCTTCGTAATTTGATTGAAAAGCTGAGGAAAATTGAACTAAAAAGTAGTTCAAATCAGGTGCAGACACAGAAAATAAAAGACATGAGCAAAATGAATGTATAGTTATCTTGGTATCTTCAAACACAAGAATGAACCAAAGTCAAGAACATATACAGCACAGAACACACTTTAGTGCACCACATCTATGCTGACCATTGACAAAGACACAAATCCCATCAACCACACAAATCTCATTTATCTAAATGAAACTCTTATCCTCTATTCTTGCTTATGCAAGTGCCTGTATAAATGCCTTTTTAATATAGTGATTATATCTCTATACACACACACACACTTACTTACTTACTGGCTTTTTTCCCTATATCCCTTGATACCCTGACTAATCAGATACCTGTCAATCTCCTCCTTCAAAACCCTCAATGATTGGGCCTCCACAGCTGAATGTGGCAATGAATTCCATAAATCCACGACTCTCTGGCTAAAAAAATTTCTTCTTATCTGTTTTAAATGGGTACCCTCTAATTCTAAGACTGTGACCTCTTGTCCTGGACTCACCCAACAAGGGAAACAGCCTTTCCACATCTACTCTAAACAACCTTTTCAAAATTTGAAATGTTTCTATGAGATTGCCCCTCATTCTTCTATACTCTAATGAATACAATTCAAGAGCCGATAAACGCTCCTCATATGTTAGTCCCTGCATTCCAACACAAATTGCTGGAGGAAGCCAGCAGGTCCGAATGAAAGTTCTCAGCCCGATATGTCAAATGTTTATTAATTTCCATAGATACTGCCTGATCTGCTGAGTTCCTCCAGCATTTTGTTCCTGTTTCTACTTCAGACAATATCCTGGTGGATTTCTCTGCACTATCTTTAGTGCATCCACAACCTTCATTCAGTGTGACACCAGAACTACAGACAATACTTCAAGTGCGGCCTAACCAGTGTTCTGTAAAGTTGCAGCATTACATCCCAATTTTTATATTCTTTGACCCGACCAATGAAGGCAAGCATGCCATATGCTGTATTTGCTGCCTAAGCAATACATGTAGTCACCTTCTGGAACTATGACTTGAGGCTCAGAGCCTTTCTGTTCATCCAAACTATTTTGCATTATCACTTTCTGTGTGTGCCCCACTGTTATCTGACTTACCAAAATGCAACAGCTCAAACTTATGGGGAATTAGTTGCATCTGCGAACATTTCTTCCAACTTTCCAACTCTGATCCATATTCTGCTGGAGCTTTAGACAAATTACTATTTACAACACAACCAACTTTCATTTCATCTATAAAGTGACTCATCATACTGAAGTTCACATCCAAGTTATTAATATACATCACAGACAAAGGTCCCAGCATCAGTCCCTGATGTGTGCTACTGCTCAGACTTTCCAATCAGAAAAGAATCCTTATATCACTTCCCTCTGCATCTCATCAGCAAGCCTATTTAGAATCCAATCAGGCAGCTCACCTTGAACCCAATGTTCCTTCACAAAGAACACACCACGTGGAAGGGTATCAAACACCTCCATAGAGAAATCTACATTGCCTTCAATCTTCTAGTTACCTTCACAAAAACATAAGATTAGGAAGGCAAGACTCTCCCACAGAAAGACATGCTGATAATCCCTGATCAGCTCCTGCCTTTTCAGCTGTATATAAATACCAGCCCTTGGGAATTTCTCCAGTGATTTCACTACCACTGACACAAGGCTCATCAGCTCGTTGTTACCCAGATTATCCCTTCTCCTCTAGCTGTTCTCTAGTTTTCTGGCACTTCATCTTTGGCTAAAAAGAATGCAAAAACCATCTCAGGGACGCAACCATCTGCTCCCTTGCTTCCCATAACAACCCGAGATATAACTCATCTACCTCTAGGGATTTATAATCTCTAATGTATCCCATGATATCTTACACATTCTCTTTCTTAATAATGACCATTTCGACTGTCCACAAACTTACTATCTTTCATGTCCTCCCTTCCTGAATAACAAATAAAAATATTCATTCAGGCCTTCACCCATATTACCTATCTCCTATAAATCTACTCTTTCCTTAGTAGGAAAAGGTATTTCCTAGTCCCTTTACCACTCCAAAATCTCCCATGTTCTCTGCCACACACTCAATATTTCTCAAAGAGACCCCCCTTAATCTCAGTTGCCCAAATCTGCCATGTTTCATTTTCTTGACCACACCTTTTGAGAATCTTTGTCATCCAAGAATCCCTAATTTTGCTAGTTTTTCTTTAACCCTTACCAAAACATGCTGGGCCAGAACTCTCTTTTGAAAGACTCTTATCTTGTTGGCTGTCAGTTCTGATCCCAGCCTACTTTCACCAAGTCCTCTCTTGCAATTTTAGAATTTAAACTTGTGAACCAACCTCACCCCATTCTGTTACTATCATGAAGCTTAAAATAATGGTGGCTGTTCCAAAGTTGTTCTTTCACCCTCCCCTGCAAACCCCACCCCCCATACCTCCATGACTAAGAGATGTGGCATTTGGAAGAGGGCTATATTGTCTCTAAACACTTCTGGATATACAGTGAATCCCAGTTTATTGGGACACATCAGGACCAGTACATTTTGGCCCAATTAAGCTGCTGCCCCAATTAGCTGGTTTCATGGAAATAAGTAAAAAAGGTATTAAAAAGAGGGTAAGCTACCATTTAACAAGTTATATATTTAAATGAAATACAGAACAAATTAGAACACTACCAATACTACTACTGTACTATAAAACTGTATTAGCTCCCAATAGTTATCAATGAAGGAATTCATCCAGTGTACATTGCTGTGTTCTTTCAAATTACTTTAAATAAACAAAAATCAGTGCATACACCTGGCCTGATTTGGAATAATCTTCATTTTCATTGTAATAATCAAGATCATTATCGATACTTTCAAATTCTTCGCAGTTCCGAACTTAAGTTTCCTTTTCACCCCCAGCCATTTCTGGTATCTCCAAGCCCACAAGTTTGAAACAGCAGCGAACAAAACAGTTCTGATCTGTCTTACTTCTTATTTCTTGCCAACTATCAATGACAAATTGTACTGTCGATATGACTTTTTGAATTGGTGTCCATTGGCTCAAATGGGTAACATAAGCAACTGACACTACCTATAAACCGTTTGCTGTAAGCACGGCCACATTAGTGCACGCAATTTACACTAGCTAGGAAGTGTTTGATAATAGTCTCCTGTCCCAATTAAGTGACATAGCATCACAGTTGACATGGACAACATGGCCCAAGTGGTCCCAGTTTTGTGCTGTACAATTCTATAACTCAGAATATCTGGCCATTCTTAACCCAAAAGGCAACATCAACTCCACCCACACACTTCTAAAAGAACATATTCTAAATTTCAACTTTACAGTACATTTTAAAAGGCATAGTTATCACCTTGGACAATGGTACAATTAATTTAACCATATAACCATATAATAATCACAGCACGGAAACAGGCCATCTCGGCCCTCCTAGTCCGTGCCGAACTCTTAATCTCACCTAGTCCCACCTACCCGCACTCAGCCCATAACCCTCCACTCCTTTCCTGTCCATATACCTATCCAATTTTACCTTAAATGACACAACTGAACTGGCCTCTACTACTTCTACAGGAAGCTCATTCCACACAGCTATCACTCTCTGAGTAAAGAAGTACCCCCTCGTGTTTCCCTTAAACTTCTGCCCTCTAACTCTCAAATCATGTCCTCTCGTTTGAATCTCCCCTCTAGTCCGTGCCGAACTCTTAATCTCACCTAGTCCCACCTACCCGCACTCAGCCCATAACCCTCCACTCCTTTCCTGTCCATATACCTATCCAATTTTACCTTAAATGACACAACTGAACTGGCCTCTACTACTTGTACAGGAAGCTCATTCCACACAGCTATCACTCTCTGAGTAAAGAAATACCCCCTCGTGTTTCCCTTAAACTTCTGCCCCCTAACTCTCAAATCATGTCCTCTCGTTTGAATCTCCCCTACTCTCAATGGAAACAACCTATTCACGTCAACTCTATCTATCCCTCTCAAAATTTTAAATACCTCGATCAAATCCCCCCTCAACCTTCTACGCTCCAATGAATAGAGACCTAACTTGTTCAACCTTTCTCTGTAACTTAAGTGCCGAAACCCAGGTAATATCCTAGTAAATCGTCTCTGCACTCTCTCTAATTTATTTTTATCTTTCCGATAATTCGGTGACAAGAACTGCACACAATATTTCAAATTTGGCCTTACCAATGCCTTGTACAATTTTAACATTACATCCCAACTTCTGTACTCAATGCTTTGATTTATAAAGGCCAGCGTTCCAAAAGCCTTCTTCACCACCCTATCTACATGAGACTCCACCTTCAGGGAACTATGCACTGTTATTCCTAGATCTCTCTGTTCCTCTGCATTCCTCAATGCCCTACCATTTACCCTGTATGTTCTATTTGGATTATTCCTGCCAAAATGTAGAACCTCACACTTCTCAGCATTAAACTCCATCTGCCAACGTTCAGCCCATTCTTCTAACCGGCATAAATCTCCCTGCAAGCTTTGAAAACCAACCTCATTATCCACAACACCTCCTACCTTAGTATCATCGGCATACTTACTAATCCAATTTACCACCCCATCATCCAGATCATTTATGTATATTACTAATAACATTGGGCCCAAAACAGATCCCTGGTCACCGGCCTCCATCCTGATAAACAATTATCCACCACTACTCTCTGGCATCTCCCATCTAGCCACTGTTGAATACATTTTATTACTCCAGCATTAATACCTAACAACTGAACCTTCTTAACTAACCTTCCATGTGGAACTTTGTCAAAGGCTTTGCTGAAGTCCATATAGACTACATCCAATGCCTTACCCTCCTCAACATTCCTCGTAACTTCTTCAAAAAATTCAATAAGGTTTGTCAAACATGACCTTCCACGCACAAATCCATGCTGGCTACTCCTAATCAGATCCTGTCTATCCAGATAATTATTAATACTATCTCTAAGAATACTTTCCATCAATTTACCCACCACTGATGTCAAACTGACAGGTCTATAATTGCTAGGCTTACTTCTAGAACCTTTCTTAAACAATGGAACCACATGAGCAATACGCCAATCCATCGGCACAATCCCCGTTTCTAATGACATCTTAAAGATCTCCGTCAGAGCTCCGGCTATTTCTACACAAACTTCCCTCAAGGTCCTCGGGAATATCCTGTCAGGACCCGGGGATTTATCCACTTTTAAACTTTTTAAAAGCGCCAGTAATTCCACCTCTTTAATTGTCATAGGTTCCATAACTTCCTTACTTGTTTCCCACACCTTACACAATTCAATATCCTTCTCCTTAGTGAATACTGAAGAGAAGAAATCGTTCAAAATCTCTCCCATCTCCCTCGGCTCCACACGTAGCTGACCACTCTGATTCTCTAAGGGGCCAATTTTATCCCTCACTGTCCTCTTGCTTTTAATATAACTGTAGAAACCTTTCTGATTTACTTTCACCTTATTTGCCAAACCAACCTCGTATCTTCTTTTAGCTCTTCTAATCTCTTTCTTAAGATTCCTTTTACATTCTTTATATTCCTCGAGCAATTCCTTTACTCCATGCTGTCTATATCTATTGTAGACATCCCTCTTTTTCCGAACCAAGTTTCTAATATCCCTTGAAAACCATAGTGCTTTCAAACCTTTAACTTTTCCTTTCAACCTAACAGGAACATAAAGATTCTGTACCCTCATAATTTCACCCTTAAATGACCTCCATTTCTCTATTACATCCTTCCCATAAAACAACTTGACCCAATCCACTCTCTCTAAAACCCTTCGCATCTCCTCAAAGTTAGCCTTTCTCCAATCAAAAATCTCAACTCTAGGTCCAGTCCTGTCCTTCTCCATAATTATATTGAAGCTAATGCAATTGTGATCACTGGACCCAAAGTGCTCCCCAACACATACATCTGTCAGCTGACCTATCGCATTCCCTAACAGGAGATCCAACACTGCCCCATCTCTAGTCGGTACTTCTATGTATTGTTGCAAAAAACTATCCTGCACACATTTCACAAACTCTAAACCATCCAGCCCTTTTACAGAATGAGCTTCCCAGTCTACGTGTGGAAAATTAAAATCTCCCACAATCACCACCTTGTGTTTACTACAAATATCTGCTTTCTCCTTACACATTTGCTCTTCCAACTCACGCTCCCCATTAGGTGGCCTATAATACACCCCTGTAAGTGTTACTACACCTTTCCTATTCCTCAACTCCACCCAAATAGCCTCCCTAGAGGAGCTCTCTAATCTATCCTTCCAAAGCACTGCCATAAGATTTTCTCGGACAAGCAATGCAACACCTCCTCCTCTGGCCCCTCCTACTCTATCACACCTGAAGCAACTAAATCCAGGAATATTTAGTTGCCAATCACACCCTTCCTGCAACCATGTTTCACTAATAGCTACAACATCATAATTCCAGGTATCAATCCATGCTTTAAGCTCATCCACCTTTCTTACAATGCTCCTAGCATTAAAATAGATACATTTAAGATACTCTCCACCTCCTCCTCTCTTTTCATCCCTAACAATGCATTCAAATTTATTATCCTTGTCTTTTTTCTCCCTTACATCTTCGGGCTGAGCGCATCCCTTCTCCATCACCTGCCTTTCCTCCCTCACACACTGTCTCTTTACTTGCTCTACTGGTGAACTAACCTCCTCTCCCATAGTTTCCTCAAATTGATTCCTGCCCCCCCATCTTACTAGTTTAAAGTCTGCCCTGTAGCCCTAGCAAACCTCCCCGCTAGGATATTGGTCCCCCCAGGATTTGCTTTATTTGTTTAATTTTACCTGATTAGAAATAACACTATGCATTATCTTGGTGGGAGGGAGGAATGTATTCCATTTTTACGCCTTTAATATGGAAAATTTTTAAGTACTGAAGCTATTGGGAACAGGGAAGCTGCAGCTAGGCATCAGGCTCATATTCCTAAGTCCCACAGCAGAATGCACAGTGGCCTTTTGACAGTTCTCTACCCAAAGGCATTTGAACTATTTTTAATTTTCTCTGAATTGTTTCTGATGTCTCATTATAGAGAAAAAAAGAAAATGGAAATGAAAATAAATATAACTGGCCTCTCGACTCAACACTTCGACACTGTGCCACTGGACTCAGTGGGAAATCAAGCAGCACAGGAGGTGAACTGTGTTTGCAGAATTTGGAATTGACTGCTCCACAAAGAGAATAAAGCCAATGATTTTCATCAATCAATTCTAAAGAGAATTTATCCCAATATGATGCAGATACCAAAATATCATGCCTTGGGTGCCATATGATTGGGCTAGCAAAACAAAATCCGCCGTTGCTGTAGATAAATTGATTAAGTAATACTTCAAAAAAGCTAATAAAATATTTATTTGTAATAATGGAAAGTACTTATTGGGCAAAAGGAGTAAAAACAAGGCACAGCACAGTTTACATACTTTGCCTCAGTTTGAAAAAACCATTCTCTGCCAAATTAATGTAATAATATTTCCTTTGGGATAACAACCAACACAAATTTGGAAAGTTTCCAAGCTGTTCCTCAAAAAGGGCATCATATAGCACAATCTTTCTTATGAATGAACATTCATTAAACAGTTATATTTTAGATAGCAAAAATATCTTGGCAAGAAAGTTACAAAAAAGCTAAATAAGTGTTAGAAATACATCATTCTAATTTATCATATTGTTACTTTGTTATCCTTTCTTTACAAATTTTCAAGTATCAGGGAACCTTATAGTTTTGATCAGTTCCAGGCAAATGGGAAATTTAAAGCTATGATCATGAGAGGCAAAAAAAAAGTATGGGAGAAATGTTCACAACATCAGTCATGCAGAACTACATATAATCAACTCCAGGAGTCAACATCAGAAAAAAATTTCCATTTCACAGGCTTGCTGTTATTGGATAATCACCATCAGGAAGCAGCCAACAGGGGCTTCCACAATTTGGTTTCATGAATCTTTCAATTTTCATTTTGGATTAACTCATGTCCATAGGCAAAGAAAACATAGCGGACCTGATACTTTTTTTGCTTACTTGGCAAGGATAGAAACAAAATAATTGTGGCTAAGCTACATTATGGCAAATGTAATCTCAATTTCAAACAGAATTGTAGTTTTAACCAGTCTTTTCCAAAGTTAATCCACTGGTAGTAATATTGAAAAGCCAAGAAAAATACCAAAACAGACATTATTAGCATTTTATGGGTAAGGGGAGAATTAGTGGTACTTTGTACTTAATGTAAAATAAGGTATCGGATGTGCAGATTTAGAATGTAAGACAAAACTCAAGGATTGGATATAAAAAGATGGAATGGATGACCATCAACCAGCTTTACTCCCTGGCACTACTCTTATGCTGGCCCAGATTCTGCAGATTATATTTCAAAAAAACAAACTAACTCATAATTCTCAATTGGAAAAAAAATAGCAAGATTGGGCTTTTGATATACTGCAGACTTAACATTTTAAAAAAGTAAATTTTTGTGGTATGGTAAAAATGATGTTTAATATTCAAACTGAATTTTGAAAGAAACCACGTGCAACATGTTTTAAAGACTGAAAAACATGGCACTATAATTCCCCTTTTACAATTCTGCAATACAATATAGATACACAGGAACATCAAGACCAAGTCTCATTAAAAATGTATAAATTTGCTCTAATAAATCTCCTAAAATGCTCAATGACACAGTTAATTATTCCAAGAGATAATTTACAGTGAACAGCAATTCTACAACTATTCTGTAAACCCAGGGGCAGTTTTTCAGCTGTACCACAGATCTCTGGTGCAGATAGGGCTTTGCCCACATCCCTAGCAGAATAACAGATCATTTTTCTCACTCTTCTGCAGATCAGATTTCTTCCTATTACTCTCAATTACAGCTGTCAGAAAAAACTGATTCAATGATAATGGTATTTGTGACAACTTAGTTGTATGAAAAACTACTGAATTATCGCTGAGGAAGGAGCGAAATCGTCTCAATTGTTAGTGAGAGAGCCTGTGAGATACTGAAATGTTGGAATGAGCAGTTAGTTTTTGAAGTACTGTAGACCACGGTCTCAATTTAGGAGCTTTGTTATTGCTGGATGGTGGGTGGTAGGAATGCTGATGCTTTATGCTAGGGGGTTGATACTGCTTCCTGCTGCTTGTGCGTGGGGGGGGGGTTAAGAGGCTTTGGGGTTTGTATGTTTTTTTCTGTCATTCATTCTTTGGGGGTTTTCTTCTGCTTCGAGGATGTCGATGGACAGTGAGAATTTCAGGTTGCATATCGTTTACATTTTCAGATATTAAATTGAACTACTGATCCACTGAATTCTCTACATTACTGCAATGATCATGTTCGTCCAATACCTGCCACCTGAATTCACTTCATTTACCTAATCTGAATAGAATGCCCATCTCACTGGAGCAGCACAGTCCGTTTGGTTTCTTGACCTTTAATGGAAGCTGCAACCCCTGTTAGCATTGAAAGTTTAAAATGATTTTTACAATTTTTTACAAACTCATTTGAAGTAACTTAATTTACATACATCTCCTAACCTCATGCATTCAATCCCTACTAAATCAATTTTGAGTTGGACCCTTCAACTGATCTCGTTCAGAAAAGAATTAGGAAGAACTTCGCCAACATAACATATAGTGTAGCGGTGTGCTACAAACAGCGCTAAAATTACGACACGGAGTCGGTAACTGCAGTCGAAGGAAAAACTTTATTCGAAAACTTCAGCCTCACTTTTAAGCCTCTGTCAACCGGCCCCCCATGGCAAAGAGGCTCCAAAGCTCTGTGCTCGCAAACCCCCGTAGGCTATCTAATTGTGAGTCGGTTCGCATACGCTAGGAAATGAGCCGCCACATAACCCCCCCCCAGAACCGGCGATACACCCCCCAATGTCCACAGCCTGGGCCAGAACCTGCTTGGGAGGTCGGCCTCTGTGCCGAGGCGCCGGAAACTCGGCCGGTTGCGCCAGGTCCACATGGGCCGGCTTGAGGCGGTCCACCGTGAAAACCTCCTCCTTCCCCCCAACGTCCAGCACGAACGTGGACCCGTTGTTCCGGAGCACCGTAAACGGCCCCTCGTATGGCCGCTGCAGCGGTGGCCGATGCCCGCCCCTTCGTACAAACACAAACTTACAGTTCCGTAGGTCTTTGGGTACGCAGGTCGGGTGCCGCCCATGCTGTGAAGTGGGTATGGGGGCCAGGTTACCGAGCTTCTCGCGAAGTCTGCCCAGGACTGCAGCGGGTTCTTCCTCTTGCCCCCTCGGGGCTGGTAGGAACTCCCCGGGGACGGCCAGGGGCGCGCCGTATACCAACTCGGCCGACGAGGCGTGCAGGTCGTCCTTGGGCGCTGTGCGGATGCCGAGAAGGACCCAGGGAAGCTCGTCCGCCCAGTTGGCTCCTCGCAGGCGGGCCATGAGGGCCGACTTCAGGTGACGGTGGAAACGCTCCACTAGCCCGTTCGACTGTGGGTGGTAGGCAGTGGTGTGGTGCAGCTGAGTCCCCAAAAGGCTGGCCATAGCTGACCACAGGCTGGAGGTGAACTGGGCGCCTCTGTCGGAGGTAATGTGGGCTGGTACACCAAAGCGGGATATCCAGGTGGTGATCAGGGCTCGGGCGCAAGATTCGGAGGTGGTGTCGGTGAGCGGGACCGCCTCTGGCCATCTTGTGAACCGGTCCACGATAGTCAGGAGGTAACGCGCTCCGCGCAACACTGGCAGGGGGCCCACGATATCCACATGAATGTGGTCGAAACGCCGGTGGGCGGGATGGAACTGCTGCGGTGGGGCTTTGGTGTGCCACTGCACCTTGGCCGTCTGGCAGTGCATGCACGTCCTGGCCCATTCACTGACCTGTTTGCGGAGTCCGTGCCAAACGAACCTGCTGGAAACCATCCGGACAGTTGTCCGGATGGAGGGATGCGCCAAGTTATGAATGGAGTCGAAAACACGTCGCCGCCAGGCTGCGGGGACGACCGGACGGGGCTGGTTGGTGGCGACGTCACAGAGCAGGGTCCTCTCACCTGGGCCCACGGGGAGGTCCTGGAGCTGCAAACCAGAGACTGCAGTCCTGTAACTCGGAATCTCCTCATCTACCTGCTGTGCCTCTGCCAGTGCCTCAAAGTCTACCCCTTGGGAAAGGGCATGAACGGTAGGGCGAGAGAGCGCATCCGCCACGACATTGTCCTTACCCGAGACGTGCCGGACATCCGTTGTGTATTCAGAGATGTAGGACAGGTGGCGTTGCTGGCGGGATGACCAGGGGTCGGATGCTTTCGTAAACGCAAAGGTAAGCGGTTTGTGGTCCGTGAACGCGGTGAAGGGCCGACCTTCTAGGAAGTACCTGAAATGCCGGATTGCCAGGTAGAGCGCCAACAGTTCCCGGTCAAAAGCACTGTACTTGAGCTCGGGTGGCCGCAGGTGTTTGCTGAAAAACGCCAGGGGTTGCCAGCGACCTGCGATGAGCTGCTCCAGCACCCCACCGACTGCCGTGTTCGATGCGTCCACTGTGAGGGCGGTAGGGGTGTCCATTCTGGGATGTACTAGCATTGCGGCGTCAGCCAAAGCTTCCTTCGTTTGAACGAAAGCGGCGGCGGACTCCTCGTCCCAGGTAATGTCCTTGCTCGGACCCGACATCAGGGCGAACAGGGGGCGCATGATCCGGGCAGCTGAAGGGAGGAAGCGGCGGTAGAAATTGACCATACCTACGAATTCCTGAAGGCCTTTGACCGTGGTGGGTCGGGGGAAGTGGCGGACCGCATCTACCTTAGCGGGCAGAGGGGTTGCCCCGTCTTTAGTAATCCTGTGGCCCAGGAAGTCAATGGTATCAAGTCCGAACTGGCATTTGGCAGGGTTGATTGTAAGACCGTACTCACTCAGTCGGGCGCAGAGTTGACGGAGGTGGGACAGATGCTCCTGACGACTGCCGCTGGCTATGAGGATGTCATCCAAATAGATGAACGCGAAGTCCAGGTCCCGTCCCACCGCATCCATTAACCGCTGGAACGTCTGTGCGGCATTCTTCAGGCCGAACGGCATGCGGAGGAACTCGAAGAGGCCAAACGGGGTGATGAGAGCCGTCTTGGGGACGTCGTCAGGATGCATCGGGATTTGATGGTACCCTCGGACAAGGTCGACCTTGGAGAAGATCCGGGCGCCGTGCAGGTTTGCCGCAAAGTCCTGAATGTGCGGCACAGGGTAGCGGTCCGGTGTGGTAGCCTCGTTCAGCCTGCGGTAGTCGCCGCACGGTCTCCAGCCCCCCGTCGCTTTGGGCACCATGTGCAGGGGGGAAGCCCAGGGGCTGTCAGACCGCCGGATGATCCCCAATTCCTCCATTCTCTGGAACTCCTCCTTCGCCAGTCGGAGCTTGTCCGGGGGAAGCCGCCGAGCACGGGCATGGAGGGGTGGTCCCTGTGTCGGGATGTGGTGCTGTACGCCGTGCCTGGGCATGGCTGCTGTGAACTGCGGTGCCAGAACCGATGGGAACTCCGCCAGGACCCTGGTGAAGTCGTTGTCGGACAGCGTGATGGAGCCGAGGTGAGGGGCTGGCAACTGGACCGCGCCCAGGGAGAACGTCTGAAAGGTCTCGGCGTGTACCAGTCTCTTCCTGGGCAGGTCAACCAGCAGGCTGTGAGCCCGCAAAAAATCCGCACCCAGAAGCGGTTGGGCTACGGCGGCCAGTGTGAAGTCCCACGTGAACTGGCTGGGGCCGAACTGTAGCTGCACCTGACGGGTGCCATAGGTCCTTACTGTGCTGCCATTCACGGCCCTCAGGGGGGGACCCGGTGCCCTGCTGCGAGTGTCGTAACTTGTCGGAGGTAAAACGCTGACCTCAGCCCCAGTATCGACCAAAAAGCGGCGTCCCGACCTGCTATCCCACACATACAGGAGGCTATCCCGATGGCCAGCCGCCGTAGCCATCAGCGGCGGCTGGCCCTGGCGTTTCCCGGGAACTTGCAGGGCGGGCGGCAACGGCGGGCTTCTGCGCCCCACCGCTGGTGGTAGAAGCACCAGTGGTCATTGGGCCGGGGGTTAGTGGGCTCTGCGGCCAGGCCTGGACTGGTTTGCTGCCGGGAGCGTGGCTGGGAGATCTGTGCGATGGACGCCCCGCTCACCTTTTTGGCGTTCCACAGCAAGTCCGCCCGGGCTGCCACCTTCCGGGGGTCACTGAAATCCGCGTCGGACAGCAGCAGGCGTATGTCCTCGGGCAGCTGCTCCAGGAATGCCTGCTCAAACATGAGGCCTGTGTGTCCCTCGGCCAGAGACAACATCTCGTTCATTAAAGCCGATGGAGGTCTGTCGCCCAAGCCATCCAGGTGCAGTAAACGGGCAGCCCGCTCGCGCCGTGAGAGTCCGAAAGTCCTGAGGAGCAGGGCTTTGAATTCTGTGTACTTGCCGTCTGCCGGGGGCGACTGTACGAACTCCGCGACCTGGGCAGCTGTGTCCTGGTCGAGGGAGCCCACCACGTAGTAGTAGCGGGTGTCTTCTGAGGTGATCCGGCAAACGTGGAATTGGGCTTCGGCTTGCTGGAACCATAGGTCCGGGCGCTGTGTCCAGAAACCCGGCAGTGTCAACGAAACCGCATGAACAGAGGCGGCGTCGGTCATTTCTGGTCCAAAAATCGTTTGGACCGTCGGGGTCACCAATTGTAGCGGTGTGCTACAAACAGCGCTAAAATTACGACACGGAGTCGGTAACTGCAGTCGAAGGAAAAACTTTATTCGAAAACTTCAGCCTCACTTTTAAGCCTCTGTCAACCGGCCCCCCATGGCGAAGAGGCTCCAAAGCTCTGTGCTCGCAAACCCCCGTAGGCTATCTAATTGTGAGTCGGTTCGCATACGCTAGGAAATGAGCCGCCACAATAGTACATTAAAAGGTAGGCACGATATTGTGGGCTGAAGGGCATACACATTGCTCTAGTGTTCTAAGGGAAGTATTAACCTAAGTTACACAGGATGGCAGTCATTTGTCAGATTTCGCCCAACTGATTTTGTTGCAAAGAAATCGAATAACACAATAATACAATGAATAAAGAGTAAAACATTGGCTTTATTTTATGAAGTAGCAGCCTGGATTAAACTTAAGGAAAAACAAGGTAGCTTACAAAAGCACGAGTAAAGGAACTTAAACCTGGCTCTTAAGTTGCACTGATATTTCTTCCACACCTAATAATGACAAACCACAATTGAGATCAAAAAATACATATTGTTTCGAGAGGTTGACTGGCAACAGTCTAATTTGATAAACACGAGAAAGATGACTCAGAATACAGCAAAAGATCATTATGCATTTGTCCCATGATCAACCAGTTTATTGAGCATTTCTAATAGAAATGTTTTTACTTTAATTTTGCAAATACTTTCTAATATCCATGTACACAGTCAAAGCTTTATGAAACTGACAGAGCTTAAGAGTTAAACATGGAAATCGAGAAGTTGCTGTTAGTGATTCCAGCTACTCCACTGGATGTAACATTTCATACAACCAACTAAGTCTTGCGGAGTGATGAGGAACTTCAGTTATTTACAACCGTGCCTACTGTATAACCCTTCAAATATTAAACAACCCTCAAAATGGAGGAACTCAACTGGACAGGCAACATCTATGGAGGGAAATGGACAGCCAACATTTCATGTCAGAACACTTCATCAGAACTACTTTAAAATATTAAAGTATGTTGCTTAACTGAGCGAATTTTAAAATACTGTTCCAGGCCGGAAATACATCCATAAACTTACTGAAAAGTCATTAAGGATTGCGATTCCATCGAAACATTTCAAATCTCACAGCATTTTTTGAAAGTTCTGATATTTTTGCTAATTTAACCTAACTTCCAATCTTATGCTTTGTAAAAAGCTAAAAATAATAAGAACGCTTTAATTGCCAAGGAGAATGCTTCACCACGTTCGATGTTCCTTGATGATAGCTGCTGGAAATCTGGTTCACCATTAAACAGATGCCTGACAGTAAATGATAATGGAAAGGTGGGGGGGCGGGGGGAATCCCAACCACTAAGATTGTTAGATCTTTGTGGTTAGCAACAGTACGGCCACTTCTCCACTGATCTTTTATGTGTACTGGTATTAAACAGATCTTTCGTGATATCAGCAGTAAAGTTTGCCAGTTTGTGATCTAAGTCACACTTTCAAGAGTAGATCAACGGCATTTATTAGCTTAAGGAAAGAATGCCTACATAACCTATTTAAACATATGATAAGGATGAAATAGAAGGAAAATAACAGCTTAAAAAAAAGCAAAATAAAAAATCTAGTAAGAGATCTCTTACTATCTTTCCTTTCAGTTAGTCCCGATGAAGGGCCTCGGTCCGAAACGTCAACATTGCTTCTCCCTATAGATGCTGCCTGGCCTGCAGTGTTCCACCAGCATTTTGTGTGCGTTGCTTGAATTTCCAGCATCTGCAGATTTCCTCGTGTTTACAAAATAAAAAAATCATAGTTTTAAAAATATAGGTTGGGCACCCTTTATCCAAAATGCTTGGAGCCAGAAGTGCTTCAGGTTCTGGAATATATCATCGTCATCATGGCTATCCCTCAAGGTTGAGGATGATTGTCTTTGTTCCATTGATCTATTTATAGGTTTTCAAGTGGCTTATGAATACAATCTTGGCTTTGAAAGTTCTTCCACATTCAGGACAGGTAGTTCCAGATGGCAGATTGGGCTTTGGTTGTTGCTGCCTCTCTTTCCATTTTCTTCTCTTTTCTCTAACTCTGCACATCTGTTGGTTTCAAAAGTTGCTGTTCCTTCTCGGATGATGGCTTGCCAGAGATTCCTTTCCTTGGGACTGATTTCCTAATTACTGATGTTGATGTTACATTTCTTCATGTTGGCTTTTAAAACGTCTTTGAATCTCTTCTGTTGTCTGCCTCTTTTATGTTTGCATTCTTTAAGCTGGGAGTAGAAAATGTTTCAGCAGACGTTCATCTTTCAACCGAACACCATGACTACTCCTTCTTAGTTGGTTCTTGATGATGTAGGCTTCAACGCTCGTTGTTTTTGCTTCATTCAGCACGCTGACATTGGTTCTTCTATCTTCCTAGCTGATATTTAAGATGTTTCGAAGAGAGTTGACGGAACTTTTCAAATGCCTTCAGATGTCGTTGGTATGTTGTCCAGGTTTCTGATGCATACAGGAGCGTTGGGATCACCACTGCTTTGTACACTAAGACTTTGGTGTCTGTTCAGATGTCATGATCATGAAAGACTCTCATATATAATAAGATAGCTTGCAATCACCATCATTTCTGACTGACTTTATGTGTAACCAGTAAGCAAGTCTTTGTCTTACACTTGGTATCATATATGTACTGAATGCAAACTTTCAGCGTGTTTGATTTTCATCAACAACGATCTTGGCAAACTCAATGAATTTCTCTGCTGCTTCATGATCAGCAAATGCTGTATCACCACAAATCTTAAAAAACTTAATGCCATGCCTTTTCTAACATTTCTGAAAGCAGCCTGCTGAATAATCACAATTACCTTTAATTTTCAGTTTATTTTGATAGATCTTTGCTTGTTTAGTGATCTGCATACTATTAAGCAGTATATGTTCACTTCAACACTGATGAATCCACTCTTTCAATACACAATCAAGATCCTTATCTTCAACAATAACTGTATTTAATTTTTTGAATTGAATTTTTAAATTCCCCAACATGGGACTTGGGTATACTTAAGGCAAAGGTTAACAGATTCTTGATTAGTCAAGGCATGAAAGGATACCGGGAGAAGGCAGGAGATTGGGGCTGAGAAGTAGAATGGATCAACCATGATGATAGGGCAGAGCAAACTCAACGGTCCAAAAAGCCTAATATCTTGTAGCCTTATACTCCAAGGAACAAATAAAAGGATAGCGGAGATCAGATATTAATGTCTTTGGAATCTACAAGTCAGCCAAAAATGTTCCTACAAAAAAACGTAACTATGCCAACTGTAAATCTTTTCCTATGTCGAACTGAAATACATTTGAAACAAAAACGGCTTCACACACCCAAGCTGAGCTCAGCAATTTCATCAATTTTGCCTCCAACTTCCACCCTGCCCTTAAATTCACTTGGCTCATTTCTAATACCTCCCTCCCTTTTCTCAATTTCTGTCTTCATCTCTGGAGACAAACTGCAGACCAACATCTCTTATAAATCTACGGATTCCCACAGCTATCTTGACAATACCTCTTCCTACCCTGTCTCATGAATAAATCCTGAGCCCTTTTCTCAGTTCCTTCATCTTCACCACATTTGTTCCCAGGATAAGGCTTTCCTTTCCAGGACATCAAAGATGTCTTCTTTCTTCTGTTATGTATCCTGTAACAGGATAACTTACCAGCAAAGATAGAGAGGTCTGTTGAAGTCTGATGTCACTATTTTCAAATGTTTTTATTTATAAAGGGGCACAAAAGTAAGGTTAATGCAAACATTCAGATAATGCACATCACCAATACGCAATCTAAAGCCTGGGTATAGTCATAATCATCATTAATCTCGGCTGTTGTCTCGGGGATAATATTTTTGTCCATTGGAAATCTAAAGAGTCATTCAAAAGTCTTTCGAGGAATTGCTGGGTTTCACGTGTCTTAAAGGGATCAGTGAGAACGAAAAGACTTGCCCGTGTCTTTACGACCACTCCGTTAAAATCAGGGGAGCGTTGGTTTCCCCGTTCTAAGTTCGAAGTCCTCCTCGGTAGTATCAGCCACCCGCTCCCCAGGCAAAGGGGTTAGGAGCACACGTGGCGTTGAGTGGCTTCCAGCTCTCATGGGAGCGTTGAGCGAGCAAGTTCCTCTGGTGCATCGCTAGGCTACTGCCTCCTGCAGTCCGCTTTTATCTTTACTTGCAGAGTTGTAGCTGTCCATCAAAGTAGGGGGATGCAATCCCCACCCCCACATGGCCCGAGGGTATTCAGGTTCATGGTAGTTGTCACGTGGCCGGGACTTGCACATGACACAGGTGCCTCTAAGAACAAATGGTCAAAACCATTGCATTGTCTCTCACTTCCGAGTCCCGAATTAATAGCAATCTTGCGATTCTCCGGAAGGAGGGGGCTGCTCCCGCTCCTTCAGTCCCTCAGAGCTGTGGTACCTTCATAACACTTCAAAGAATGGGGTTTCCTTCCTCTACCACTGATGTTACCCTCACGAATATCTCCTCTATTTCCCAGACATCCACTCTCACCCCATCTTCCCTCCACCTTAACAGTGAGAGTTCCTCCTGTTATTACCGACTATTCCATGAGTCTCTGCATCCAGCACAACATTCTCTGCACCTGACAATCTCTCTAAAGGATCCACAAAAAATCTTTACCTCCCCCTCAACTCTCCACAGGGATCGCTCCCTCCGTGATTCCCTTGTCCATTCATCCCTCCCCACTCATCATCCACCTGGCACTTATCCTTGCAAACAGTCATCGTGCCAAATCTGTTTATTGAGCTCCTCCCTCACTTCCATTCAGGGCCCCAAACAGTCCTTCCAGATAAGGCAACACTTCTCCAAATCTGTTGGGATAGTCTATTACACTTGTATATCTGGTGCTTCCAATGCAGCCTTCTCGACATTGGTGAGACCCATTGTATTGCAAATTGCAGGACTACTTAATTGAGAACCTTTGCTCCATCCACCAACAATCGGAACTTCCCAGCAGCCCAACATTTTAATTCTGATTCCCATTCCAACATATTGGTCCACGGCCTCCTTTTGTGCCAAGATATGGTCACCCACAGTTAATTTATATTCTATCTGGGTAGCCTCTAAAATGATAGCATGAATACCGATTTCTCCTTCCAGTCAAAAAAGGCTTCTCTCACCCTCCTTTCTTTCCCACTCTGGCTTCTTACCTCTTCTCGGCTGCCTATCACCTCCCCCTTAGTGCCCCTCCTCTTTCACTTTCTCCTATGACCTTCTCTCTTCAATCAGATTACTACATCTCTTGACCTCTACCTTTTACCACCCACCTGCTTCACCTATCACCTTCTAGTGATCCTTCTTCACCATCCACCCATTTTATTCTAGTATCTTCCCCTTCCTTTCCAGTCCTGAAGAAGGGTCTTGGCCTGAAACATTGACTGTTTATTCATTTCCATGGATATTACCTGACCTGCTGAGTTCCTCAAGCATTTTGTGTATGTTGCTTTAGATTTCCAACATCTGTGGAATTTTTTTGTTTATGAAATAAAAGCTGGTGCTTTTCTGATTAAGCAAAATTGCAAAAATGTTGAAGATCATCAGCAAAATGAAGTCTGCAGTTAAACAAGGCCAGATGATATTTTTGAAGTTCAATTGTAGTTTTGCCATATGAACCTTTAAGTCACATATCTGTACATTATTACTCTGTAACAGTTACTTTACATTGTAACCAAAATAACAAAGATGCTTCTCATGCCATTGAAAGACAACATTTGCAGTATGGTTCACTTTGGTCTTTTGGCTGTTGGTTGCTGCCCTCCTGTGGAATTGAATAAAATTGCCACAAAAATAATCCCCCCAAATTTGGACGTCAGCCATGTGTGGCAAATAAAAGATATTTGATGTTTATTCTGCCTACAGAAAATGAATTTTGTTGTGAAAAATTGTATGCATAATTAAGGTTATCAAGAGTTTAATACAGCATGGATTAAGAGATTTGAAACCTGTGTCAATAGGCCAAACAATTCCAACCTGACTGAAAAACAATCCCAAGACCTTAAACGGGAAGTTACTTTAGAAGATTTTTGCAGAATCATTTACCGAAAGCAAAATTAAAAAGGGTTATATGTATTAACAGAGGTAACAAGCAAAACTTGCAAATTTTAGTTAAAATATCTAATCATTAAAATCTGAATGAATAGGACTGAGCACTTATGAAATAGAAGTTACCAGTGCCAGAGGCTGACATAAATTAAGACTTAATACACAGCTGAACATGTATTTCAGTGAAGAAGTCACATCTTTTCTTGACAAACTTAATAAATATCTCATAGGCAAGTAATAATTTCACTCTGTCTTTGAATGCAATCTCCCAGTGGCTCCTAAAATAACAGTGGTCATCAGATACGTTATGCTTTTGATTTTTAAACTGTACATGCATGGATGTAACACATTCCATCTTTTTTTTGCATCAACATTCTGCACAGAAAATCCACACCAAAATACTCAAGATCTGAGTGCTCGAAGTATTTTAGAAAGTTAGTTTGAACATCAAGGTCACTTCATTTACTTAATGCACACTACATCTTGCAGATCTACCTCAAAAGTTTTTATGTAGAATTTATTAACATAACATTATTTCTATAATTCTCATTGCCTCAGCAGAACAGCCAGCATAATCAAAGAGCCCATCCACCCCAAAAATTCTTTCTTGTCCTTACCCCCATCTGCCTGAAAACACATACCACCAGAGTTAATGACAGATTTACCCTGCTATTATAAGGCTACTGAGGACTACTGGTTCCCTAGTACAATAAGATGGACTTGTAACCTCCCAATCCACCTCGTTATGTTCTTGCAGCTTATTTTTCCACTTGCACTGCATGTTATCTGTGGCTGTTGCACTTTATCCTGTATCGTTACAGAACATAGAATAATACAGCACAGCATAGGCCCACGATGTTGTGCCAATCTTTTAATCTACAAAAGAATCAATCTAATGCTTCCCTCCTGCATTGCCCTCAGTTCTAATTTCATCCATGTCCCTATCTAAAAGACTCTTGAAAGTCCCTAATATATTCCTCTATCACCACCTCTGGCAGCACATTCTATGCACCCATCCATTTTAAGGGGATTGGAGGAAAGTTTACAGTATCAGAAGAAGAAAAAACTTATCTCTGCCATTCCCCCCGCCCCCACTTTCCACCAATCACCTTAATATTATGCCCTCTTGGTATGAATGAGACTCCCCATGCCCCCCCAGGCTGGCCACTCCATCTATGCCTCTCAGCATCTTGTACACCTCTATCAAGTCACCTTTCATCCTCCCTCACTCCAGAGAGAAATGTCTTAGCTCAGTCAACCTATCCTCATAGTACATGCCCTTTATTTCAGGCAGCATCCTGATAAATCTCCTCCACACACTTTCTAAACTTTTCACATCCTTCCTATAATGAGGTAATCAGAATTGAACACAATACTTCAAGTGTGGTCTAACCAGAGTTTTATAAAGCTGCACTGCAAGGCAAACCTCCAACTAACGAAGGTTAACTCACCATACGTCTTCTTAACTACCCTTTCAACTTGTGTGGCAACTTTGAGGGATCTGTGGATGTAGACTCCAGAATCCTACCACTAACCATTCAGCTTCCCAAAGTGTTGCATCCTATCCCAGTGCTTCATCCCATCAATGTGTTGCTGTAACCCATGATAACCTTCTACACTAGACACAACAACACCAACCTTCGTGTCATCTGCAAACTTACTAAGTTATACCTTGTACTACCTCAATACACTGGTGTATAATTTGATATGAATGAACAGTTTTTCATTGTACCTCAGTATACCTGACAATGACTAACCAACTCCGATACCAACTATCAAAGGTCAATCGTCTCAACACGGAACCAGTGGTGGTACAATTTCGGCACTCCAAGTTCCACGTGCCACATGAATGAAATGATAGCTTCAATATCTGTTACACGACAGATTCTGCAGATACTGGAAATCCAGAGTAACAGATTCTCAGTGCTGGAGGAACTCAGACAATGAAAACAATGGAAATGAAAATAGTTGATGTTTTTAGCTGAGACCCTTCATCAGGACTCATGAAGAATTCACCATCTGCTTATGCCTTTATAGTTTGGAAATGACAAGTCTGTTGAAGGGTGTAATGATATTCTAACAGAATATTGAAATAATTTCAGCTTGGGGCAAAAACCTCAACTGGCAGTTGTGTAATCTATGCCAAAATATATTTTAAAATAAAAACTGCACAAACTCTGGTTAATAATCGTACCTGAGGAAACCAATTAAGACATCATTTTGAAATTACTTTGTGCTTAATATGCATTGAACATATACATTTATTATATTTCCAACACAAAAGAACCTCTTAATTAAATTATATATAGTACATATCTAGCCAAACATCCTTACCTAAGTTACATGATCCAAATTTAACATTATCTGAGTTGGATAAAAATAAGTTTATGAAATTCTGACTAAGTCTAAACTTACAGAAAATCATATTTTACATCAGTTGTAGGCCAATTGGAATAATTCATGAATTGCCCCAAGCAGTTGTGAATGACACTGACAGGAAGACAATTCATTTTATAAAATGTTATCTATTTTGACAGGTGAAATAACAGCAAATATTAAAGTAGTAAAGAATAAATTTGTTTAGTGTGGAGTACGAGAAACGTCCAACAAATAATGTTTGGGGCTTGTTTGGGCTTCAAACTTACCTGCCGCGTGGAACGTCTAGTGCAGTATTATAATCAGGAGGGCCTCCGGGAAGCATGTTAAACAGCAAGTGGTTTGTCCCTCTATCCCATCTAAGAATAATCAAACCACAGACATTTTTAGAATACAAGCTGCATAACATTTATACAATCCTTACAGCCTCCCTATTCCATTAAAAATTGTCCCAGATACTCGAGACTGTTCATATAACTTAAGTCTTGTGTCTATGGAATCATTCTAGTAAACACAAGTGATTCTGCAGTTGCTGGAAATCCAGAGTAGCACACAAAATGCTGGAGGAATTCAGCAGGTCAGGCAGCATCCATAGAAAGGAATAATAATCAACTCATTCCAGAACATCAGAGATATCCTCCTCCTTCAATGAATGGAGTTTCCCTTTCTCTACTCTTGATGCTGCCCAGACCTAGATCTCTTCCATTTCCACCATCACTCCAGCTTCCCACCACTTCAAGTGAGTTCCTCTTGTCCTTACCAACCACCCCATAGCCCTCTGCATCCAATACATTTTGTGTCATCAGCAAACTTACTAACTAACTCTTCTACTTCCTCATCCAGGTCATTTATAAAAATCACAAAGAGGAGGGCTCCATGAACAGGTCCCTGTGGAACACCACATGTCACTGTCCTCCATGCAGAATAGGAAACATCAACAACCATCCTTTGCCTTCTGTGGGCAAACCAATTCTGGATCCACAAAGAAAGGTCTCTGAGAAGCTTTTGTTATCCCATCCTTTATTTTAGACAATAAAATATAGGAGCAGAATTATGCCATTTCATCATGGCTGATCCATTTTTCCTCTCAGTCTCAATCTCCTGCCTTTTCCCCAAATCTCTTCACACAGACCAATCAAGAATCTATCAACGTCTGCCTTAAATATACATAAAGACTTCACCTCCACAGCAGCCTATACCAAAGAATTCCACAGATTTACCACTCTCTGGCTAAAGGAATTCCTCCTCATTCCCATTCTAAAAGGATACCCCTCTATTCTGAGGCTGTCCTCTTTGGTCTTAGACCTTCCCACCATAGGAAACATCCTCTCCACACCCACTCTATCAAGGCCTTTCACCATTTGATAGGTTTCAAATGGGTCACCCCTCATTCTTCCAAATTCCAATTAATACAAGCCCAGAGCCATCAAACGGTCTTCATATGACAAGCCATTTAATCCTGGAATCATTTTTGTGAACCTCCTTTGAACCCTCTCCAGTTTCAAAACATCCTTTCTAAGATAAGGGGCCCAAAACTGCTCAAAGAACTCTAAGTGAGGCCTCAGCAGTGCTTTATAAATTCTCAACATTACATCCATGTTTTTATGTTCTAGTCCTCTTGAAATGAATGCTAACATCGCATCTGTCTTCCACACCACAGACTCAACCTGCAAATTAACCTTAAGGGAATCTTGCACAGAGACTCCAAAATCCCTTTGCACCTCAGATTTTTGTATTTTTTCTCCATTGAGAAAATAGTCAACCCTTTGCTTTCTGCCAATCAGTCACTGCTTTATCTATGCTAGAATCTTTCCTGTAATACCATGGACTTGTAGCTTGTTAAGCAGCCTCCTGTGAGGCACCTTGTCAAAGTATACATTAACTGATTGTCCTTTGTCTATCCTGCTTGCTATTTCTTCAAAGAACATTCCAACAGATTTGTCAGGAAAGGTTTTTTTTCCCTTGAGTAAACCAAGCTGACCACTGCCTATTTTATAAAGTGCTTCCAATCAGCCCAAAACCACGTCCTTAACAATTGTTATGAGTGATGGACAGACCTGATGGACAATGGGGTGCAGACTTAACCATTCTCTCCCCCCCACCCCCGCCGAGAACTACAAACTATTGCTGTTGTTATGCTGCTCATGAAAGAGAGATAAAGCCCAGGCAAGAACATTTGCTACAGATAAGAGGGGGAGAGAGAGACTGTTGATTAACTGTATTATGACTCTTCCTGGATTATTTACTTTCTACTACAAGGTCTGTACTTGGCTCGTTAACATTCCTCAGGAGATAGCAGGAGTGGCCTGATTTGATGGACACGGTCATTCAGAGTTGATGGATAACTGAGACCCCGTGAGTGGGGATGAAAAGACAGGTCTGGAGAGACACCCTTCAGACACACCAGTGGACACTGATTGAGTGTTGGGAACCCACAAAAAGGTGGGGGCTTCGAAGACCGAACCAGGAGATCGGTCAGTAAAGCTCACAGTGTTACAGCAGGGCTGGTGGGGACTTGTGTGTGTGTGTGTGTGTCCACTCATGCCAGAGTGACAAGTCCATCACAGAAGAACAGTCTAGCTGAAGACCAGAGGGGGTCATAACTGAATGACCACAACGATACAATGATTAAAAAAGCAAAGGAAGGTTTGGCTGCTGTAGCTGTTACTTCTCGCTCGCTCACTCTTCCAACGATTACAACCCAACAACCATAATTATCTCAGCATGCATGAACTGAACTGAACTTTATACTTTCCTAAGACAATTCATTTACCCCTAGACATCGATAGAGCTCATTTATTATTGCATATTATTCCTCCTACACTTTTAGTTTTATTACTGCTAACTTGTTTTATATGTATATTTGCATTTTTGATATTATATTGTGTAGTTCACTAATAAACACCTTTAGTTTGGTACCACCAGACTCCAACGGATTTTGTCTTTGCTGGTCTGACACCCAGTTACGGGGTACGTAACACAATTGACTCCAACATCTTCCCAACCACTGAGGTCAGACTAACTAGCCTACAGTTTCCTTTCTTCTGCCTCACTCCCTTCTTGAAGAGTGGAGCAACATTTGCAATTTTCCAGTCTTCCAGAACAAATCCAGAATCTCATGTTTCTTTAAAGATCATTACTAATGCCTCCACAACCTTTTCAGCCATGTCTTTTAGAACTCTGGGATGTAGACCATCTGGTCGTGGTGACTTTCGTACCTTCAGACCTTTCAGTTTCCCAAGAACCTTCTCCTAATAATGGTAACTTCACACACTTCATGACCCCGGACACCTGGAACTTCCACCATAATGCTGGTGTCACCCACAGTGACGACTGATTTAGTTTGATTTAGATTTTAGACTATTTCTTTGTCCCCCAATACTAACTCTCCAGCATTGTTTTCTACTCTCGCCTCTCTCTTATACTTTATGTATCCGAAGAAACTTCTAGTATCCTCTTTATTATTGGCTAGTTTACTTTTGTATTCCATTTTTACCTTCTTAATGACTTTCGTTGCCTTCTGTCGGTATTTAAAAGCATCCCAATCTTCCAACTTCTGAATAATTTTTAAATTCAATTTAATACACTCTTGTTGTCGATGACTTCCCTCATTAGCCACAGTTATGTCGTCTTGCCGTTGGAATACTTTTTCCTCTTTGGGATCCACAGTATTTATCCCGTGCCTTCCAAGTTGCTTCCAGAAATTCCAGCCATTGCTGCTTTGCCTTCATTCCTGCCAGTGTTCTTTTCCAATCAATTCTGGCCAACTCCTCTCTCATGCCTCTGTAATTTCCTTTTCTTTAATACAGATATATCTGACTTTAGCTTCTCTTTCTCAATTTCAGTATGAATTCAATCATTATGATCACTTTCCGCTCAGGGTTCTTTTACCTTAAGCTCTCTAATCAATTGTGGTTCATTGCACAACAACCAATCAAGAATAGCTGACCTCCCTGGTGGGCTCAGCCATGAGCTACTCTAAAAAGCCATCTCATAGGCATTCTAGAAACTTCCCTTTTTGGAATCCCGTAGCAACCTGATTTTCCAATCTACCTGCATACTGATATCCCTCATGACCATTGTTACATTTCCCTTTTGGCATGCATTTTCTATCTCCTGTTGTAAATTATAGGCCACACCCTTGCTACTGTTTTTTTTTTGGGGGGGGGGGTCTGTATACAACTCCCAACAGTGTCTTTTCACCCTCACAGTTCTTTAGCTCTATCCACAATGATTCAACATCTTCTGACTCTGTTTCACCTCTTCCGACTGATTTTCACCAGTCTCTCCTCTTACTATCAATTTAGTTCTCAAATATATATTATAGATCTTTGGATTCTGCTTTCTGCTTATCATTCTTTTTTCAGTGTTTCTTTGACCCTCACATTTCTTGATTTTTTTTTTCCTCTGAATTTCCCATTTCCGGCTGGTTCTCACTTGTGTTCTCAACTAGACAAATGCAATACATCCTATTTTGTTGCGCTAAATTTTTCTTTTCAGGTTAGCCAGAAGCGCCGCTCTAAATGCCCATAATTTAGCTACGCAGCTGAATTGTACCAAACTGTCATCTTAAAGACCGACAATCTTTGATTCCACCCCATGTTTGATGATGTCTTTAGAAGCCTGTAATTAAATTTTCCTACTTTATGGAAAATGATTTTGAATTAAAACTCCAATTTTAAAACTTGAAAGCTTCTTCATGGATAACAACAGAACATAATCAAAATTCCCAGAAATATGTATTAGATCCAACTATTGTTTCAACAAAACGCCAAATTATTTTGCAAATAAGTAAACAGAAAGAAACAAACTGTCGGAAGAACCCAAGATGTCAACTATTCCTCTTCTTCAACAGATGTTGTTCGGCCCCTTGAGTACCTCTGCCAAATTGTTTATTTCCTCCCAGAGTCCTGAATCTGTGTCTCAAGTCTCCATGTAAATAAACAAAACTCTTCTCAACATACCTGATCAGCTGGGCCAAGGCTTGTGCTGTTTCCTTTATCCTGAGGTTATTCTGATTAAGCATATCAATCGACGGAATAAACAAACAAGCCCTATTGATATCATCTGTATAAAAGTCGCTTTCAGAAATGGCAGTCAATAATTCATTATATTCTTTGGAAATGGTGTTGCTGACCACAGTACCATGCTCATCCACATACTTTTTCAATGGATAAATATAGACTTTTATTTTGTTCTTGGGATTATACCCACAACGGTATACATCAAAACAAGTGTGCATTCTGCAGCTCAAGTCCCCTCGTTCAGGAATAGGATCATCTTCAGATAATTTGACTTCAGGAACATCATGGATGCTGCGCTTTTCAACAGTCCATTCACTGGTAGCTTCTATTGTATTTGGCCAGAACTGAATCACTCCTGTGGCTATAAGTCCGAGTAACACAATTGAGAAAAGTGCTATGTAATAAATTCGATGCTTGGTTTTCATCCTGGGAATAAGGGTTGGGCCCCGACTGCTGTACTTGGTTGAAGCATACATAATGTTACTGCCTTCCAATGGGTTCTGAAAGAAAGAAAAAAATATAATTATCATCCTTGTTCTTACCATCAGGGGGGAGGTATAGAAGCCAAACTCAATAACTCAGAACAGCTTCTGTCATAAGATTTCTTCACAGTCCATGAACATTACCTCATTATTCTTCTTTTTGCACCATTTTTGTATTTTATATTTTCATGTCTTTACACTGCACTGCAAGACAAATTTCACAATATATGGCTGCTGTAATAATTCTGATTCTGAAGTGTAGCAGTATCTTTAAAGTCATCCAAGTAGAAAGGTAATTGCATTTTTACTTCAGCTCCACTGCTACACCAATTTGGCCTTCAATACAAGTTCAGAATCTAATTTCTTCTTAATATTTATTTGGTTTTAAAGAGGAGGTTCTATGTCAGAAAGCATTAAAATTCATTTAAGCTTATCAAATAGATACTTACAAGTAATTTAGAGAAACGGTATTAGCCTCACAACACATAGGTGGAAAGAACCTAAGCGCCACTGGTTGTTGGATTATTTTTGGTGTTTAAAGCTTCAAATGTTGTTATTAAAACAATGGGTAGCAAAGGAAGATTTAATAGAACCATTCAAGGCTATGACGAGTACTGAGTAAATAACAGTTTCCAATGAATGATCACCAGTTGACAGATATTAGATAACTGGCAAAAGCAACTAGAGAAAAATTGTCATTCACTTCAATAACTGTAGAAATAGAACCAATGATAACTGCAAAAGCAAAGTGTATACGCAGTACACCTAAAAGGCAAAGAAATATAGAAACACAGAAATCTACAGCACATTACAGGCCCTTCAGCCCACAATGCTGTGCAGACCATATAACCCTGTAAAATCAAAAACATTGAGGAAAATAATTTCAGAATTGCAATAGTTGAATGCTTCTTTCCAAAATCTAAACAGCCACCTCCTAGATTCTGGAACAATAGCACCAAATATATTAATTTCAAATTTGAAAATACTGAAATGCAGTAAGTTTTACTATATGGACTGAAAATGCCTTGGCAATGTTTCAAAATCAGTTCCAGCCAAGAACTATCATCAGTACATAAAGTGGCAGTATCAAAGCAACATGAAAGCAAAAGGGTTTCTTAATATCTTAAAATCACCATACAACAATTATTAGGTTAGACACACTTTTCCCAGCAATATTCTTTTACCATAAAGTAACATTTCATGTGGAAAATTACTTCAGAGGAGAATGAGTTTATCTGGTCAATAGGAACATAATTCAAAGTACAGTAGCTACCTAACTAACCAATTATCCACAATTTCAAAATTCTTTGTTTCAGACTGTTACTTCCCATAAAACCATAAACTGGAAGTCCATTTGCAGTCCTTTGTTCTGCTCCAGTTAGTCACCAGCTGCAACGTCTTAAAGTTGCTTCACCTTCCAAGTTCTCCCCCAACAACCCCACCATGTCAAATGTCAGCATGCTGTTCTCTGCCCTTCTTCAGCAGTCTTTGCAAAGGATAGCACTGACACTGATCTCAGTTACCAAAACTGTTGTTTAAATTCTTGTTATTTCATGCCCCAATGCACAGCATATCTGATGTGGGAAATCTGGTTCATTTTCTCTATCATTGAGAATAAAGGCCATGTACCATACCTTAGCTGGGCAATTTTATTTAAATTTGAACTTTTTTTCATTATAATGCTAAATACTTTTTGATCAATGTGATGGAAATAACTATCAGCAAGTTTCACATTTTAATCCTTCTTTTAGGAAGAGTACAACATGAATTTCAAGTTTTTTTGTTGCAAACATCAAGAATAGCTTGTCCTGGTCCAACCACAAATGCTATGGCTAAGAAAGCACACTATTGCTTTCTGAGAAGGGTGTTCTGTTGGCCCACATGTTTTATAGATGCACTATAGAAAGCATCCTATCTAGATGCATCACAGCTTGGTATAGCAACTGCTTTGCTCAAGACCAGAAGAAATTGCAGGTAGTTGTGAGTACAGCTCAGTCTACATTAAAATCAGCCTCCTCTCCATGGCTTCTATGTACACTTCTTGCTGCCTCAGGAAAGCAGCCAACATAATCAAAGACCTCTCCCACCCGAGGTATTCTCTCTCACCACCACCCACCTCCCATGGGCAAGAGATACAAGAGCCTGAAAAAACACAAAAACACAAAAAACACACATACACCAGTAATAGAAAACCTAGGGACATAAATTTAGGAAAACTGTCTAATTAGAACAGTGTGCAAAAATAAACAATGTGGATTGGTTGCAGCGTAATCACAAATAAAATTAATGGGAAGCTACATAATGAGGAAAGGAATGGATAGATATTAAGCTGATGTGAAGCCTGAATGCCTATTGAAGTCTCAATATTGTGCTGTAAAATTCTGTCTAATTTAATGGAACACAAGGAGAAATTTCTAAATATTCAAATCAGAAACAAATCTTTTCAAAGCATTCAAATATAAACATTTGCAATTGATATATCACCTAAAATCCTTTCAACTAAAAGTTTGTGTCTATTTGGACAAGTTTTATTTACTCCTTGAACAGAATGCTTTAAGTGAAGCTGGGTATTATTAACTACGGTTGAAAATTGCTCCATTTCCATTTCCTCCTTCTGGTTCATAATTCAGCATGTCAAAGGAAGAGGCCATTTGACTTGGGAGTATATGATTAGTCCCAGACATTGTGAAGCTTATTTTCCGGAAATCTATTTTCTCTCATGTCCTCATCGACTCCAGTCTGGTTTGCCAACCACTCATTACTTGGAGGCTAATTTACAGCAACAGGGCCCACGTTCAGTTGTGAACTTGGATCCTTGAAGCTCTCCCTACCAAGTCACTGTGTTGTCCAACCATATATGCAAACACAGAAGCTGACTGTAAGCTCACCAACCATCAAACTCCCACTCACAATAATCATTCTTCTATTAAACTCTCCCCACATTTCTACCTATTCCCACTGGGGTCTACCACTAACCAATGATTCATAAGCAATTTGTAGTGGCCAATTAACCTACACACCTTGTGAATGCAGTTGGAAACCTCTCATTCCCTGGTCCACAATTCCTTCCTTATTAATATAACCACCTTCATCACACAATTAGTCCATTCAATCTTCCACAATCTAATGCAGTTTATTTGCGACATTTTCCTCAATATATTGTTCTGCTCACCCACATATTGCCCAAATGTTGCCCAACATCTACTCATCAAGAAGGAAAACAAACTTTGACTTGCCTATAAAAAGGCAAGAAAAGCAAAATTGGGTAAATTAACCCTCCATCACTCTTCTTTCAAAATGAAGGGCGGTAACTTTGTCTCTATTATCACGACATACATGCTCACCTCAATTGCTCAGTTTCTATTCTGCTAGAATCATCAAACAGTAGACCCTGCAACGCACACAAAATGCTGGAAGAACTTAGCAGGCCAGGCAGCATCTTTGGAAAAGAGTACAGTCGACATTTTGGCCCAAGACCCTTCATCAAGCCTAGAAAAAAAGATGAGGAGTCACAGTAAGAAAGAAGGAGGGGGAAGGGAGGAAGAACAAGGTGATTGGTGAAACCGGGGTTGGGGGGGGGAAGGGGCGAAGTAAAGAGCTGGGAAGTTGACTGGTGAAAGATACAGGGCTTGAGAAGAGGGTATCTGAGGGGAAAGAACAGGGGGCCATGGAAGAAAGGAGGAGGAGCACCAAAGCAAGGTGATAGGTGGATAAGGAGATAAGATGAGAGAGGGGAAATAGGATATATGCCTGTCTTCCTTATATTCCCATGGTTTCTGGAAGGATTGCCAGGATCCAGAAGAAATGCACAATTAACACCTTCCACAAATCCACAAGGAAGCTCAAATCACAGATTATGTGGGTCAAACATGATCTGATACTCAGATCGGCTGGCATCTGCAGGATTCCCTGTGAATGTGGAGCAACGTATATCAGATGGGACACATGGTTGAAATGTGCATCTAGGAACATGGAGGTGCTCTATATGGGTTAGCTGGAGAACTCGGTGGCAACAAAGCACTACATTCACTTTGGCCATAGGACTGCATCAACAACACAAAACTACCGTGCCTTGCCAAATACTTTGGGACCACCTGGTAAAGTAGGCCATTGAAATAAAACTAGACGAAAACAATTTTAACAAAAATGAACATGTCATTTTAAGAAAGAACTGTAATTCAAGTGTAAACAAGAAAGGAGAGCAGAAACCTGATTTGACGAGGACTAACGAATCAGGATGGATGGACTACAGGGATATAAATACCACTGGATTAGTCATGCCCAAGCGGATACAATCGACTCTTTAAGAGACTCTTGGATAGGTACATGGAGCTTAGAAAACTAGAGGGCTATGGGTAACCCTAGGTAATTTCTAAAGTAAGTATATGTTCGGCACAGCATTGTGGGCCGAAGGGCCTGTACTGTGCTGTAGGTTTTCTATGTTTCTATCATCCCTGATGAATATGGAAGAGTTGGTCATCGAAACATTGGTTATAATTGATACCTGTATCTAGCTGAAAACCTGAGAAGAATTTATTCATCATATACACCAGGAAAGCACTAGATCCTTTCTCACTCTTATGCTATTTTAAAAAGATCTAAAGTAAAAAAAAATCTTCATCTAACTTTCAAAGCACTAACAACTAGATGAAATGAAAGCAGGTACTCCATACAGAATATTTTGGGCTGTACCAAGTTCAATGCTCATTGGTGATTCTGTGGGAACTATCAGCTCTCAGCTATTCAGGACTCAGCATGTCCTGAATATCAAAGCAAGCTTTCACAAAACAGGAAATCTTATGCAGGTTGGAGATCACATCCTGTGCATGCAACATTCTGCACAACCGCTAGATTCACCACACCATCCTGATACGCTGAAATAAACAGACCAGATATAAATACCCTTTCAGGTATACAAGATGAGTATATCCCAACCTCTGCATCCAAGTAAAATCAATTGGAAGGACATGTAAGCAGCATGAAGGCTCCAAGATAACTGCATGTTGTAGTGAAAGTCATAAAAAGGTGGCTTTATTGTCCATTGGAAAAACAAATCACCTAACAAAGTTTTTCAAATTTATAAAATATAGGCAAATAAAGTATTTCCGTGATTAATAGTGTAGATACTTAAGCTTATCACTGAAAGAATAAAGGAGGAATTTAAGTTTTCCCAATCCTCACCCCTTAGCCTGCCCAAGAAAGAAACTAGAAATATAAACTATTCTGACAAAATGATAATGCAGGAACAGCATAACAAGGGAAGTAGACTTGTATCTTGAAAGATAAAACACCTTCTCCAGGACCACACTGGATAATTCTACAAAGTTCAAGATGGCAGATTTTGGTGAACCTTCAAAGAATGAAAGTTACTTGCAAGATATAGATTGAGGATAATACAACCAGAGGAAATGCAATAGCTGATACGTACATCCTGAAAGAAAAAGCAATGAAATAACAAAATAATTGAATCACATTGGAAGGGAAATAAAATAGCAATGACATCTTGCACTACATCTGAGGGTGCCAGAACACACTTTACATAATCAGGAAAGCTCACCAATGCCTCTATTTTCTGGGGAGGCTGAAGAGAGCTGGACTATGCATGAATATACAGCCTTATACAGACGCCCAATCAAAACTGCCCAAAACATCAGCGGAACTAACCTACCTGCCATCAAAGACATATAAACTGAAAGGTGCCAGCAAAAGGCCAGTAATATCATGAAGGATCTCACCCACCCTGCCGATGGACTGTCTGCCCTACTCCCATCAGGGAGGAGGCTGCGTAGCATCCATGCAAGGACCACCAACCTCAAAAACAAGTTACGTTTTCCAAGCAGTAAGGCCGATCAACACTCCCACCACCACTTTATCATTTCCTGTCAGTCTCCTTGCATACAGACACCTCTGTACCTACTGTCACTTACGCATATACAATCAATGTACGCAAGCTACCTTATGCATTTATATTCATTGTGTTTTTTTTATTATTGTGTTCTTCATCTTGTGTTTTCTTGTGCTGCATAGGATGCGGAGTAACAATTACTTCATTTTCCTTTATACTCCTGTACCAGAAATGACATTAAACAATTTGAATCTTGAAACCTCAGGAGTATTTTAGTATCAGATTAATCAATCATCTGCCCTTATTTTACAAACATTACAGAAATGACTTCTCCTGTTACTGAGCAAAAGTTATAGTTTTCAAAATTTATAGCAGGATGCACATACAAGACATAAATGACAATTTAGGGTTATTTCACTTACCCAAACTGACAAAGGATGTAACTTGTTTATACAATTTAAGTCAAACAGTTGATAGGAAAGTGTGAAGAGAAGAACTGTAATAGGATGCAAAGGCTGCAGAAAAACAAGAAAGAGCAAGTGGAAGAAATTGAAATAGTGGAATTAAATATCATTTTCTATTCAACACAGACAACTACAATTTTGAGTATGTTAAAAGTTAAGATGTTATCTTGATAGGAGAGAAAGTGAACATTCAACTCAAACCTGCAGCTTTAAAACAATGCATCATCATACTGATAGTATCTTTTTTTCTTTACTCTCCCCATCTCTTTCCACAACCAGTTATTTCATTGTCATTTTGCTTCTTCAACAACTTATCCATTAAAATAACATTATTGCATGTGAAAAATGTTAAGACATCCAGACATTCAGAATCTTCATTTATCCTTGAAGCAAAATTCAAAAAGAACTACATGGCTTAGCTCATCTCAGGTATCACACATGCACAGTGGGGCGGCACAGTAGCATAGTGGTTAGCACAATGCTTTATAGTACAGGTAACCCAGTTTAATTTCCAACACCACCTATAAGGAGTTTGAACGGTGTGTGTGTGTGTGTGTGTGTGTGTGTGTGTGTGTGTGTGTGTGTTTGTGTTTGTTTTTTTTTTCTCTGGGTGCTCTGGTTTCCTCCCACTGGCTGGTAGGTTAATCAATGTTGTAAATTGCCCTGTGATTCGTCGTGGCTAGTCCTTGAGGTCGAGGATGATGGTCTTCGTTCTGTTTCCACAGAGCAAAGACGCCTGTACATGTATTTGTTTAACATGTATTTGATGTTGCACTCCCAGAAGCACCTGATAGTTCACAAATCAACCAACTGATTCCAACAGCATGGAAACCATGATGATTGGAGCTGATGGATTTGTTGCAGCCTTCATCCGCCTTCACAACCGTTGAGTTCGAAGTAACTACATCCGCCTATTCCACTGTTGAGGTTGGTTGTTCTTTGTCAGGGACCTCACCCTCGACCTTACCACCATGTGTGATCCTACCAGGAGCATAACTCCAGAGGGTATCTCTCTCGGCATCTCAGGACCACACAAGTTTCTCCACCACGGGAAGGTGACAATCCTGTGATCAGGCTAGGATTAAATTGGGGATTGCTGGGCAGCATGACTCGAATGGCTGGAAGGGCTTATTCCATGCTTTATCTCAATAACTAAATAAAAGATCCAACCTGAACTATAGGCCATAACATTCCAGGGGCAGTCTCACCAAGACACTATCGGATACCTCTGGCTTGTACTCAAATCCTCTTGTTATAATATTTGCCTTCCTAAATAGTTGCCGTATCTGCATAACAAAGACTGAGTTTCAGTAAAGAGGTGAGAATGTTGCTTTGACTGGATAATTAAAGCTTTAAGGAAGGGAAACGCTAGTACTGTTTCCATAGGCTGGATGCTGGCAAATCTGACCGTATTCTTGGCCAGTGGACTTACCACCATGCCCAGTAGTGGAGCTGTAACATACTGAGTGTAGGACTAGGTGCACTTCATACCAGCAAAACCTGATATATAGACAGCAATCCAATATAGCTGAAGAGAACAGCCAAGCCTATGGAAGAAGATACATTCAGCTGAACGAGTTACTTTATGCGATGAACGATTAGGCACTGTTACTGTTTGATCAGAACAGCCGGTTGTTTGTGGGGTTCAGTACACAAAGGATATCAAACATGAAGTGGAACGCCAAAGTCACAGTGAATATGTACGGTCCACATCTGCACAGGAATAATGGAAATTTTACTTGCAGCAATGTCACAGGCACAGAGATATAGAGAAGAGGATAGTCATAGAAAAGTACATCAAATAAACAGGCTCTTTGGCTCATCCAGTTTATGCCAAACCATTTAAATTCCCACCAACTTGCACCAGGGCCACAGCCCTCAATACCCCCACCATCCATGGACCAATCCAAACTGCTCTTAAATGTTCAAATTGAGTTCACATGCTCCACTTGTGCAGGCAACTTGTTCCACACTCTCACAACCCTCTGCCTGGAGATGTTTTCCTCATATTCTCTTTTAATTTTTCACCTTTCACGCATAACCTCTGGTTGTAGTCCCACCAATCCTCAGTGGAAAAAGCCTACTTGCATTTAGCCTATCTATATCCCTCATAATTTTGTACACCTCTACCAAACTCCCCACAATCTTCTATATTCCAAGGAATAAAGTCCTAAACTATTCAATCTTTCCTTATAACTCAGGTCGCAACAACATTCTTGTAAATTTTCTCTGCATTCTTTCAACTTTTATTTCCATTTTTCCTGTAGGTAGGTGACCAACACTGCACACAATACTCCAAATTAGGCCTCACCAATATCTTATGCAAATTCAACATAACATCCCATCGCCTATACTCAATACTTTGATTTATGAAGGCCGATGTGCCAAAAGATTTTTTTAGGACCTTATCTACCTTCAACGAATTATGGACTTGTATTCCCAGGTCCCTTTATTCTGCAGCACTCCTCGGTGCCCTACCAAAACTTAGTTGCAGATCAGTAACTTAGGAGATAGCACAACATCCAGATATGCTATGGTAAGACTATTATGACCTGGAATAAAAAGCTACAAGAGAATGAATAATGATTGAAACCTTGCACCACGATGCTTTGGAATACAGCTCTTCAAGAGTTTGCAGCAAACATTCACTTGTTAAATCTTCATTACAATGAAGGTTGTATTTAGTTTGTCACAAAGTTTTTGATTACAATAGTGAAAGGCAGGGCAAGATGGTCATTTACAAGTCTGTCTGTCAAGTTCAAAGTCAAACTTTGAACTTCAGCCTTTTTGGTCAGATTAATGAGCAAGAATCCATGAAAGTGAATCAGCTATTTAAAAAAAAATAGCACTCTGACCTCCCGTGTTTGGCAACAATAAGTCATCAGATGAATAATTTGCATGTTTCAACTTGCACATTTCAGCTTGTCAACACAACTGCTCCTTGCTTTCCATTTATTGTATCCTTAGTGGTAGGAGAGAGACTAGGTACACTTTCCGTATCAGCCTTGGTAACTGCTATCCATGATTAAGGGTCTGTTGTGCCTTCCAAATTGGAACTTAAACCACATAATAAAGTCTTTTATTAACCAGGGGTGTACAGTAAATGTTGAAATATGGCCTTTTTCCGAAATATTCTGGGAAGGAACAGCTAGATTATTACCAAAACCATCCACGTATAATTGTCCAACCCCTCTGACTGGATAAGTGAACCAACATGAGCATCCCTCTCCATAACCATTCAAGCAAACATTCATTTGACAAATTAACAATACAATGAAAATTGTATTTAACTGGCCACTTTAAAAAGTTTTTGATAACAGTGAAAGGCAGGGGAAAATTTTCATTCAGAGGTCTGTCAAGTTCAATCCAGGTATGCGAACAACTTTATCAGACAGCAAAATCCAAATATCGGATATTCAACCCTTCAAAAGTGACAAGGAATACTCAGGATAGAAGAAACGTCTCCAGCATGTTCTTACAAAACAGCATCACCGACCTACGGAAAAGCCCGGACCATACATAATTAAACGTGACATCCAGTACCTTGAGACTCTCCTCGGGAGCTGCTAGAAACCAGTGAAAGGGACGCACCACTTTCTAAATTACTCATCCACCTGTGGTTCCCACATTGACTCAACAGCCACCCCCAGAAAGCACGAAACCAGAGTGAGAGCAAAGTCGTCCTCCACCCCGAGAATCTGCTCAACAACAGGAAAATAATAAAATATAAAATAATAAGAATAAATAAACGTGATGTATCAACAGCGCCGGAGAAAGAAGAAACAGATTGGTAAGAGACTGCCATCCGAGCTTTCCGTCCCCGGGCGCTGCCCCTGGATCCGGCTCCGAGCTCCTGTGAGGCCTGTGTCCAAGTGAAGCGAGGGGAGACCCGGTCCCTTCCTTACACGTCCCACCGGCCAACCAGTCATTCTCACCCGTCTGCAATGCGTCAACGTTACCTGGATGAAGGCACAGCCCTCGGTGTTAAACCCGAAGCTCCATCCCCAGGCAGATTGGGAAATCAAATGCAGCAAATATCCGCGGCTGCGTAAAGCGACCCCCTTCCTCGCTGCCGCGCGGGCAACTCCGCCGCCACCGCCCCCTGGAAGCCTGTCGCCTCACTGCAGGCGGCGTCCCGGCGCTCGCTTCCCCCGGTCCGGACCGCTGCCCGAAGGGAGAAGACAAACGCTGAGAATACGCAGCAGTACAAAAAGATTGCGTGGCCTGATTTGAATCCTGAGCTCGCTCCAGCCACTTCAAACTTCAAAGTAAATTTATTATCAAAGTACTATCAACAAAGTAGTATCAAAGTAAGCCATATATTACTCTGAGATTCATATACAGTGGATTCCGGTAATTAGGACACATCGGGACCAATCAAGAGGCTGCCACAATCAACCAAAAGTTAATGGGAATAATTAAAAGGAATAAAAAAGACAAACTACTGTTTAACTGAGTAGCAAATTATGTATTTAAACAATTACAGAGCATCACCAATACTACTACAATACTATAAAACTGTGGATTAGTTCCTAATATTTATCAGTGGAGGAATTTGTCAGGTTTATATTGCTGTGTGTGGGGTAACCAGGGAGGGGGTATCACCTCTGGTGAAGGGGCTTGGATAGGTGAATCCAAGTACTGTAGCTCTTTGCATGAGACAGTGGCTACACCCCAGTACACCGCTTTGGCAGGCAGGCTAAACAAGGTGAGGGTTTAGACCTCACATCCTAGTGCAGGGGTCGGCAACCTTTACCACTGAAAGAGCCATATGGACCCATTTCCCACAGAAAAGAAAACACTGGGAGCCACAAAACCCGTTTGACATTTAAAATGAAATAACACTGCATACAACGGTTTTTTTTGCCTTTATGCTATGTATAAACAAACTATAATGTGTTGCATTTATGAAATTGATGAACTCCTGCAGAGAAAACGAAATTACATTTCTGCATGGAACAAAAACATTTTGAACTCTGAAAAAAAGACCTTGGGTTGAAGGTTACTCCATAGTTAGTCTACCTTGGATCGAAAAATTAAAAGAAATCGCGCACTGGCAGGTGTCAGGCATTGGCAGTGGTGACGTATATTAATAGCGATAAAAAACACGTTGTAGCGGTGTGCTACACGCAGCACTAAAATAATGACACTGCAGTCAAAGATATCTTTATTCGAACTAAACAGCCTTGCTTTAAAGCCTCCCTCAACCCGCCCCCCGTGGGCAGGGATGCTCCAAAAGACACGTACTCACAAACCCCCGTAGGCTATCTCCCTTAGCCAGAATGGTGGCTAATTGTGAGCCGGTTCGCATGTGCCAGGAAATGGGTCGCCACATTTTATTTAGATTGTACAAGATCACCATAATCTTCAAATTTTGAATTACATTTCAAAAACTAACAAACCATGGGGAGCCACAGCACAGAGATGAAAGAGGCGCATGCGGCTCCGGAGCCGCGGGTTGCCGACCCCTGCCCTAGTGAAATAGGGACATGCCTGTCCTAGTATGTGAAGTCCAGCAGACTGAGCAGATGAGATCAACAGTGAAATCCAACAGCCAAGAATGCAGTTCTGCAACATTTCAAGGAGAGCAAAGTCATGATACGGCACAGAAGTAATCATGGTTACCCACTGTGACAAAGGAAGACCCTGGCTTGTGATGAGCAATTGGCCAGGACTTGACCCGGTTGACGAACTGGAACTGCCCCAGTGCAACGAATTTTCCACTTTACAAGCTCTCTCGCACAAGTTTCAGTGCCATCATTGGATATAACGGACAATCAATGGGCTGCTGTTTCTTTTGATTGCGCGTATATGAACAGAATTAGCGTAGACACCTACAGCAGATAATCAACTGTTTTCATACAATACCTCCAACAATTGCATCATCCAAATCCTCATTTTCATTGTAACATACAAAATAATTGTAGATACCTTCAAATTCTGCATAGTTCCTAACTTGTTGAAGTATCAAAATCATTTTGTTTTCATTCCTGGCCCTTTTTGGCATCTCCAAGCTTGAAAGCTGAAACCATAATGAACAAAACAATTGTAATTCATTTTGCTGCTTATTTCTCTCCAACTATCAGTGACAAGATTCACTGCTTTTTGAACAAAAGCACACAACTGACACTATTTAAGAACTGTTCACTGTAGTTTAGTGTCTAATGGCCACACAAGTTCACATTACTTACACTAGTTAGAAACTTTTCGGTAAGTCATTCTGTCACAGTAAGTGGCATAGGGAATACCAGCCACTTTCTTGATTAGTTTTCGTTCTTTAAGGTTCTTTTTATTTTCTTATCCAAAACAAGCAGCTGTCTGAATTACCAGAAGAACCAATTAACTGGAATGTGCCATACTGCTTGAGGAGCAAAAGGCGGGAAAGGAAACCTTGAGCAATACCATTTTATTCGCATGATCACGGTATTAATTTTTTGTGTATTTTCTGCTGTTCCACACTTCAAGGACTTGCAATTTTCATCTCTTGAGTTTTGCTTAGAAATCTAAAAAAGTATAAATCAAAAAGAAAGACAAAAATGTTACTTACTAAATAATTTTTTTCCAAAATATGAAAGTCAAAGATAAAGCTGCGTTTGCTGAACTCTGAAATAAAAACAGAAAATGCTGGATTATCTCAACAGATAAGGCAGCATCTGTGGTAAGTGAAGTAGCCAACGTTTCAGGTGAGTGACTCCTCTGATGCACAGCCTGACTGTTCTGATAAAGCGTTGCAGACCTGACGTGTTGACTGTAGGAACACTGTTCCATTCTGTAGGTCCCTCTCCATTTCTATTGGATTTGCCTTTAATGACAATGCTCAGCATATAGGCTTCTATAAGATATCTATCTTCTTCCTGAATGATGGCTTCCACTCTACAGAGCCTTTGAGAATAACTCATCTATTTCATGGATGTCAGGAACCAATGTAAATAGTGCCACTGACACAACACACACACAAAATGATGGGGGAACTCAGCAGTCAGGCAGCATCTATGGAGGGGACTAACCTGTCGATGTTTTGGGTTGTGGCCCTTTATCAAGACTGGAAAGAAAGAGGGAAGGAGTCAGAATAAGAAGGTGGCAGGGAAGGGAAGGGGGAAGGAGTACTAGCTGGCACGTGATAGGTGAGACTAGATGAGGGAGAAGGTGAGGGAGGGGAAAGGCAGTTGGAAGAGATAAAGGGCTGAAGAAGAAAGATGCTGATAGACGAGGAAAATGGAAGAAACGGAAGGGGGGAAATCAGAGAGAGGTGACCGCCTGGTCAGAAGAAGAGAAGGGGTGAGAATGGGGAATAGAAAAAGTGAGAAGAACGGAGGGGAAAGAGATTACCGTAAATTGAAGCCATCAGTTTGGAGGCTATCCAGATGGAATGCGAGGTGTCACTCCTCCAACCCGAGTTAGGTAGAGGACGCTGTAGACAGACATGTCAGAAATGAAATGGGAAGTTGGGTGGCTACTACATCACAATAAGCTACTTGTATTGACTGATATGTGTTTTCAGACATTTGGATTGTAAATTGTTATACTAATCCTAAAGTCTAGAGTTTCTACTTTGGGTGCAATTGGCAATATAAGCATCCTCAAATTAAGCTAGCTTTGCAAAGATAGTGTTGTTTATCCTTCAGCTGAAACACATCTGCATGGTATTCCATACATGACCTTTACAGAACAGAATTAAAATAAAAATTAACTTGCATGAAACAATTACAAAATATAGTCACACAACACAACAGGGCCTTTTGCCCAAATAATGTACACTTACTGTCAAATACCCTTCTACACTACTCAAATAGTTTTCCATCCCATCATCACCACCACTTATCATATTCTTCTGCCACTCTTTACAATGGCAAGTAAGCTGATAATCAGCAGGTCTTTGCCATTTTAGAAGAAACTAGAGCAGCTAGAAGAAACCCATTAATTCACATGAAGAACGTGCAACATCAAATATAGATAGCACACAATGTGTGCTGTGATATCAGACTGTGAGACTAGAATTTGAGGTCACAGATTAAGGGTGAAAAGTGACATTATTAAGGGGAACCTGAGGGGGAACTCCTTCACTCAGTAGTCTGAGTTTGGAGCAAGCTCCTACTTGAAATAGTAGATGTGGTTTGATTGCAACATTTAAGAGAAGTTTGGATATGTATATGGATAAGAGGAGTATGGAGGGCTATAGACCATGTGTGGGTTGATGGGCCTAGGCAAGACAGTTTGGCATGGACTAGATGAGCTGAAGGTCTGTTTCTGTGCTGCAGTACTCTGTGACTCTATGACATGAGAGAGGCTATACTACAGTAAATTGTAGCAATGCCCTGGAAGTGCCTGATGTCTGAAACTATGTATGATTTGTAAACATTTTCAGCAGATAAATGGAAATAATTAATCCACAGTAGGAGTAAGGTATTAATTTATAAAGTGCATTAGGTATTACAACATTTTTGACTGTCCATTACTGGTAGGAATTGTTTTCTAAATTATTCTTTTAAAGCATTTAAGGAGGATGAAAGAAGGAGGATAAGAAAACCCAGTATCTAAGCTGAAATATTTTAAGTTTTTCCTTAAATTTAGTTTGCTGAACACTTTGAGTCATTGGAAGCATTGATTTTTTTTATTCCTTCCCAGTGCTGCAATTAATTTATCCATATTGACCTGATTGGTATGGTATTAGATTACTGATAGTCTGCCTCTGAACTGAAAGATTGTGGATTCAAGTTTCATTTCATGAATGTACAATATAACCTGATGCTTCAGTGGTCTATTGTTATAAAGTAGGGCTGTGGTTGAAGTGGATGTTAAATATATATGAACAAAATTGGATCACAGAAGTGTAATTGAACCTTCATGATTAAATACACTTCCTTAGAGAATTAAAATTCCTGAACCAATACAACAGAATACTACATTACACAATATTTCAGGTCAGTCCTTGGTTGAAAGCTTTAATGTGCAAATGATGGGAAATCTATCATATGATGTGTGGCACTGTGCAGGAGTGTTTTGTGACCAGAAGTGCCTTTTGTAATTTCCATCTGCATACTTCATTTGGTAAAAATGGACTATCGTCATCCACTGTGTAAAGGAATGACTTCCAATCTGAAAGAGTAAGTGGAATTTTGAGGCATTCCAGAAATGTAATTCCAAATAAAACTTCCACGTTGTATTCTTCTAAGCAAAGGGAAGGCTAAGAATGAGATCAGGTCAAAGAACAATACAGTGTGGAGAAAGGCCCTTCAGCCCAACAAATCCATTCTGAGCACAGTGCCAACCCAGCTAATCTCAATTTCCTGCGCTTGGCCCATATTCCTCTAAGTTTTGCCCCTCCATGTTCCTATCCAAGTGCTTCGTACATAATACTATTGCAATTGCCTCAATCACTACTGGCAGCTCATTCCATATGCTCACCACTCTTCCTGTGGAGGAGTTGCCCCTCAGGTTCCATGTACATCATTCCCCTCTCATCCTAATTTTATGTTCCCTAGTTTTGGACTCCCCTATTCTGGAGAAAGACTGTTACCGTCCACCTCTCATAACTGTAAGCATCTCTATAAGATCACCCTTCAGCATTCTTCTACATTCCAGGAAATAAAGACCTGGCCTGGCCAACCTCTCCCTATAACTCATACCTTCTGCAATTGAGTCCTTGACTTTCACACCAGGAGACAGCAGTCAGTGTGAATTGAAAATAACACTCTTCCTCACTGGCGGTCACTTCAAAGGTGCATGTTTACCCCACTGTTCTACTCTCTCTATGCTGATGACTGTGTGGTATATTGTGTTTTACACCACACGCTGCACCCACAAAGCTAACAGCATTGTGAAGGACCCCACACGCCCCTTGTGGTGAACTACATAGACCTGTCTGGACACGCCCCCTGCTGACTGCTCCTGTGGCTCCTCCCACAGACCCTTGTATAAAGGCGATTGAGGTCTGAGCCCGGCCTCTCTGTCTCCAGGATGTAGAATGGTGGTCAACCACTGTTTGTTCCTTCTTCCAGTCAATAAAAGCCGATATCTCGCCCTTACGTCTCAGAGAGTTATTGATGGTGCATCACCCCTCATACAAACTCTTCTCCCTCCTGCCATCTGGCAAAAGGTACCAAAGCATTCGGGCTCTCACAACCAGACTGTCCAACAGTTTCTTCCCCCAAGCCATCAAACTCATCAGTACCCAGTGTCTAGACTGACATCTACATCATTTATTATTACATTGACATTTGTCCTCTACTGTGCCTATTGTCTTGTTTATGAATTATTTATTTATTAATTAATTTTTGTACTGGCCTGCACTGTTTTGTGCATTTTTTGTAGTCCTGTGTAGGTCTGTAGTCTAGTGTAGTTTTTGTGTTGTTTTACGTAGTCTAGTGCAGCCTTGAGTTGTCTCACATCGTCTAGTGTAGTTTTTGTGTTGTTTTACGTAGTCTAGTGCAGCCTTGAGTTGTCTCTCATAGTCTAGTGTAGTTTTGTGTTGTTTCATGTAGCACCAGGGTCCTGGAGGAACATTGTTTCATTTTTACTGTGTACTGTACCAGCAGTTTATGGTCGAAATGACAATAAAAAGCGACTTGACTTGACTTGACAAATTCCGAAGTTGTACGAGTTAGTTGGCTAATTGCTCACAGGGTTGTAATTGGAAGGAGCAGGCTTGTTGGCCCAGAAGGGGCTGTTACAGTGCTGTATTGTTAAAATAAAAGGTCACGCTCCATCACTACAGTGTGGCAAACAGGAGGACTCTACAGCGGATAATTGAAAGTGCCCAATGGATTATCGGCACCATCATCAGTCTACCTGCCATCATGGACATATACTGTATCGAGAAAGACACCATGTCATGAAGGATTCCACCCACACTGCTCATGGACTGTGTTTCCCACTCCCATCAAGGAAGAGACTACCCAACATCCACACCAGGACCACCAAACTCAAATATCAATCTATGTATTGCAGGGAATCTTATGTATTATTAGTTGAGCTTTTGTTATGTTCTTTACTAAGTATTTTATACTGCATCAGATCTGGGGTAACAATCATTTTGTTCACCTTTACACTTGTGTACTGAAGAATAACAAAACGCAATCCTGAATTTTGGATCTTGAATCTTGTCCGTAATGTTCAGTTCTGTATCCACTCCGTGTTAAATTGAAGTACCACTAACTTCCAGCAGACAGAAGCAAAGCCAATACGTTCTCTGAATCATCTTCATGACTTTTTCATCCTATCTCGGATCCAAGATTGCAGCTCCACTCTGCTGCCATTCTATAGGAATAACAGATAGTACATTTTATTTTTTATACAGATGTAGGTGAGGTCTCAGTGGAATATTACGGAAAAGCACATTCTCGCAAAAGCAGGAAAAGAGGTAATTTTCCCTGATTTGTTTTGGCACAACATATGGATTATTCCCTATTGAAACCAAGAATACTGCAGTCATAAATCATTGCTTTTGTTTGGAAAAGTTATTGTATCTAACTCCCCTGTGATTGTGTGAGAATCTCAGTTTTAATATACTGAGCTACACTGAGGCAGTCTGTTCTTTACATTAAAGAGTATAGTGAAGTAACTATATATAAGATTGAGAGAATAACTGTTTGACAATATACATATATATCTGATTGTCACTTATGTGAAAATTAAAAAACAAATTAGAGATTTTCCAGCTTTGTTAACAAATCTGACAGGAGATTTTCTAGGACCCACTTTGCTAGTTTATGGTTAGAAAAACAAAGAATGGAACAAGACATTACATTGACTTGCAGTTCCTCTTTATGTGCAGACTGTGATTGAGTTTGCAGCCATCATAATAGTGAAAAGTGGTAGAAATAAATCTAACCATTTGATTTGCTCATTTGTTTCCTGGCCTTGAATGTGACAGTCAGCATTAAAATCCATAGACAAGTGAGGCTTTATACTCTGGAAAGTTTTCCTTTTTGAAATAGGACATTGAGTTGCAAAGTATCTGTTAATTTATTGGTGTACGTATAATTAGTTCTATTTCATTTTTAAGTTTTTTATGGTATTTCAACCTCTACATTAAATGTGCATATTTTAAACTTCATTTTGCAAAATCTTTAAAATAATAAAAATAGGTCTGTTACTTTGCTTTTTGATTTCCTCTCCGTAATCTTCAGTCTATTTAGTTGGCACTGTTGCCAGAAGCTCGAAATATTCCCGTACTTGATAATTTAACTCCATCGTGATCGAGAGAGATAATAGTCACACAGAAAAATAATGTTTATACTATCAAAATAAAAAGTCTGAACCTGAAATAACAACAGAAACATAATAACTAGTGAGTCAGTCCTTTGGTGTTTAAAATGAATTAGAAGATTGATGTTTAATAAGAATTGAATAATTGACACAAGAAACAGAAGTAGGAATAAACAAATCTGTCCCTTGAGCAAGATTCGCCATTCTCAACAATCATGGCTGATCCAACCTTAGCCTCAACACAACTTTCTAGCTTTGTCCCAATACCCTTTGACTCCTTGTCTGCCTTCCACCTCTACAATTCTCTGGAGTAGAGATTTCCAGTGAGTTATGACTCACCAACAGAACTTCCTCCGTATTTCCACTTAAATTATTGGCAGAGTGCCACTGCTGGGGCAAGGCATGAACAGGCTGAGAAGAGAAAGCAAAGTGAGTGAGCCATGTTATGCACCTAGATTGTAGGTGGGAGGGAGAAGCGTAAAGGCAGCAGAGTGATTCAGAGTGGATCTGGAAAATTGAATATAGAACCTGGTCAGGTGCAGCCAGGCAAACTTGAAAGAGTGATGACAGAGTATAATTCAAGTGGACCTGAAAGACACACGGGCCAGCGGACTGTGCCGTAGATAGCGGTCTGGCCAAACTGAATGTGAATCTGGTAGAGTTTGCCAGTTTAGTACTATACTTTATCTCCTGCCTTTTAACTTTTTTTTGGTCATTTATTATTGGTTTTCCCCTCCACCAATCAATGCAACATTGAATGCCTATTCTTTTTACAATAAAAAATGGAACAGTTGGCTTTATGTGGTAAAGTTATTACATTCAAGAGTTCATCTGGTTAGCCTCAAATGATGCATCATTTTGTAGAGACTTTCCTTTTTCCTGAAATATATCTTTGCAGAGATTTATAAAATATGTCCATTCTTTAACATCTGCCGGACGAACCTGAGGATGTTCTACGAGTCTGTGGTGGCCAGTGCTATCATGTTTGCTGTTGTGTGCCGGGGCAGCAGGCTGAGGGTAGCAGACACCAACAGAATCAACAAACTCATTCGTAAGGCCAGTGATGTTGTGGGGGTGGAACTGGACTCTCTGACGGTGGTGTCTGAAAAAAGGATGCTGTCCAAGTTGCATGCCATCTTGGACAATGTCTCCTATCCACTCCATAATGTACTGGTTAAGCACAGGAGTACATTCAGCCAGAGACTCATTCCACCGAGATGTAACACTGAGCATCATAGGAAGTCATTCCTACCTGTGGCCATCAAACTTTACAACTCCTCTCTCAGAGTGTCAGACACCCTGAGCCAATAGGCTGGTCCTGGACTTATTTCCACTGGGCATGATTAACTTATCATTATTTAATTATTTATGGGTTTATATTGCTATATTTCTTCATTATTCTTGGTTGGTGTGGCTGTAATGAAATCCAATTTCCCTCGGGATCAATAAAGTATGTCTGTCTGTCTTAAACATTGCCGATTTACTGTTTTACCTTTTAATCTACTTTCCAAATCCACTCTGGACATCACTGTTCCCATGTATGGTAATTGGCTTTATTTAAATAGAAGTAATCATTATTAGGCCTTAAAATATTGTAATTGCCTTCAAATTTCGGTCAATATCGATATCCTGAAGTGGGAAGGTGAACAGTCAGAGGTCGTGGGCCATATTGGTATCAACAACATAGGCAGGGAAAGGGAAGAAGTCCTGAAAATGGTCTATAAGGAGTTAGAAAGGAAGTTGAGAAGCAGGACCTCAAAGGTAGTAATCTCGGGATTACTGCCTGTGCCACACGGCAGTGAGTAGAGGAATAGAATGAGGTGGAGGATAAAAGCGTGGCTGAGGGATTGGAGCAGAGGGCAGGGATTCAGATTTCTGGATCATTGGGATCTCCTTTGGGGCAGGTGTGACCTGTACAAAAAGGACGGGTTGCACTTGAATCTGAGGGGGACCAATATCCAGGCAGGGAGGTTTACTAAGGCTATTGGGGAGAGTTTAAACTAGAATTGCTAGGGGGTGGGAACCAAACTGAAGAGACGGAGGAAGGGGCGGTTGACCCACAAATAGAGAAAGTTTGGAGACAGTGCGAGAGGGAGAATAGGCAGGTGATAGAGAAGGGATACGCTCAGACTGATGGTTTGAGATGTGTCTATTTTAATGCAGGGAGCATCATGAACAAAGCGGATGAGCTGAGAGCATGGGTCAGTACTTGGAGCTATGATGTTGTGGCCATTACATAGACTTGGATGGCTCAGGGACAGGAATGGTTACTTAGAGTGCCAGGCTTTAGATGTTTCAGAAAGGACAGGAAGGGAGGCAAAATCAGTGGGGGTGTGGTACTGCTGATCAGAAATAGTCTCAGGGCTGCAGAAAAGGAGGAAGTCATGGTAGGATTGTCTACTGAGTCTCTGTGAGTGGAAGTTAGAAATAGGAAGGGGTCAATAACTCTACTGGGTGTTTTTATAGACCACCCAATAGTAATGGACATTGAGGAGCAGATAGGGAGACAGATTCTGCAAAGGTGTAATAATAACAGGGTTGTTGTGGTGGAAGATTTTAATTTCCCAAATAATGATTGGCATCTCCCTAGAGCAAAGGGTTTAGATGGGGTGGAGTTTGTTAGGTGTGTTCAGGAAGGTTTCCTGACACAATATGTAGATAAGCCTACAAGAGGAGAGGCTGTACTTGATTTGGTATTGGGAAATGAACCTGGTCAGGTGTCAGGTCTCCCTGTGGGAGAGAATTTTGGAGGTAGTGATCACAATTCTATCTCCTTTACCGTAGCATTGGGGAGGGATAGGAGAGGGTGCAGAGGAGATTTACAAGGATGTTGCCTGGATTGGGGAACATGCTTTCTGATAATAGGTTGAGTGAACTTGGCCTTTTCTCCTTGGAGCAGTGGAGGATGAGAGGTGACCTGATAGAAGTGTATAAGATTATGAGAGGCATTGATCGTGTGGATAGTCAGACGCTTTTTCCCAGGGTTGAAATAGCTAGCATGAGAGGGCAGTTTTAAGGAGCTTGGAAGTAGGTACAGAGGAGATGTCAGGGGTAAGTTTTTTACACAGAGAGTGGTGAGTGCATGGAATGGGCTGCCAGCAACAGTGGTGGAGGTGGAAACGATAGGGTCTTTTAAGAGACTCCTGGATAGGTACATGGAGCTTAGAAAAATAGAGGGCTATGGGTAACCCTAGGTAATTTCAAAAGTAAGTACATGTTCGACATGTTACGAACCCCGTAACTGGGTCACTTACCAGCAAAGATAGAGAAGTCCGTTGAAGTCTGATGGTACTATTTTTAACAGTATTTATTAGTAAAAATACACAAAAATAATATCAATGCAAATATACAGATAATATACGTCGTCCATACTAAATCTAAAAGTGCGGGTATAATAATAATCAATAAGAAGTAAGCTCTGTCGTTGTCTAGGGGATAATGAATTGTCCAATGGAAATATACAGTTCACTGCAGTTCCACAAGCTGCCATCTTTTGGTTGTCGCTGTGTTGCACTTTGTTGGAGAGAGAGAGAAATAGGAATAGAATGGGAACTGTTACCGCTACGGGTTTTTCCAACCTTTATGATTTCAATCCGTCAGGTGTCTCTTTGTCGTGGCCGTTCAACTGTGACCTCTCCTTTAGCTAAACTGTTCTTCCGTGGTGAGCCCGCCACCCCAGGCAAGGGAGGACGCACACGAGCCCCCACCAGTTTTCGCTATCAAACGCTGTCACAAGATTTCTAGCGTTTCTCCTGGTGTGTCTAAAGGGGTTGTTCCCCAGACCCTCTTTTATCCTTACTCACGGGGTCTCAGATGTCAAACAGGTTGGGATGATGCAATCCCTCAACCAGACCACTCTGGTTGTCCCCTGAGGGGTTTCAATGAATAGTACAGTACTCAATACACAATTCCGTCTCCAAGAGACAATGGCCGTTATCAGTGGTTCCGTTCCGCTGAGGTCAGGACACATTCCAAACCTTGTGTATTCTGAGTGTCTCTCTCTCATTTCTTGGTCCCAGACCTGAATTAATAGCGATCTTGCGATTCTCAAAAAGGAGGGGGCGACTTTGTACCCTTCGGCCCCTCAGAGTTGCTTCACATTCGTAACAGAAACAACATTGTGGGCCGAAAGGCCTATGTTGTGCTGTAGGTTTTCTGTGTTTCTATGTTTCCTCATATATTTTTATTGCCTTTATTTAAATTCTAGATTTAATTTAGCATTTAAATCTAGATTTATTCATGAGATTCATACCCAAATTCCTTACCTTCAAAATGAATTTGTAGGGCCTATTTCTGTGCTGAAATCATGCTTGAATGACTCTGTCCTTGTGGATCTTTTACTAATTGAGATTTTCTCTCCTGACATAATCATCACCATCTTTATTATGTGCCATGTCGTATGACATTGGCGACCATGGTTTTGAAAATAATTGTTTTTGGCAACGTTTTCAACAGAAGTAGTTTGTCAATGCCTTCTTCTGGGCAGTGTCTTTACAGGATGAGTGACCCCAGCCATTATCAATACTCTCCAGAGAGTGTCTGCCTGGCGTCTGTGGTCGCATAACTAGCTGCTCATTCAACCATCCACCACCTGCTCCCCATGGCTTCACGTGACCCTGATTGGGGGGCTAAGCAGGTGCCACACCTTGCCTAAGGGTGACCTGCAGGGTAGCGGAGGGAAGAAGCACTTTACAGCTCCTTTGGTAGAGGCATATTTCCACACTGCCACAATGACTGATATAATACCAAGCCTAAAACAATCAGGAAAAACAGGAAACTTTCATTTTGTGCCCCTTTTGTCTTACTGCATGCCTTACTGTGAGTACGTATTCATGTATGATAACTGTCCTCAGTAGCAATATTACAAATTTTTGCATTCAACATATATAGGATATATATAGGCATCCGTTAGTCTCGTGAGACCATGGATTTGCGCCTTGGAAGGTTTCCAGGGCGCAGGCCTGGGCAGGGTTGAATGGGAGAATGGCAGTTGCCCATGCTCCCCTCTCCACACCACCGATGTTGTCGAAGGGAAGGGCACTAGGACCCAAGCAGCTTGGTACCGGTGTCATCACAGAGCAATGCTCAAGGACACAACACACTGCCTCAGCTGAGGCCTGAACCAGTGACCTTCAGATCACTAGACCGATGCCTTATCCACTAGGCCACGCCATGCTAGATGAACTCAGCAGTACAGTCTGCATCTATGGAGAGAAATAAACAGTTGACATCTTGGGCCAAGGCCCTCATTTCAATAGATGCTGACTGACTTGCTCTGGATTACCGGCATCTGCCAAATCTCTTGTTTTTAGAACAAAGTCATGCTGCATTCACTGCTGCCTGACTTGCTGAATATTTACAACACCTTCAGATTTCCAGTAGCTATAGTTTTTTAAAAAGTTGTTTTGAATTATGAACGCGGATTCTGGCTGTCTCTGCTTCCTAATGTAATGTTGATAAAAGCATTCCTTCCACTGTTTAGAGTGAAATCAGATAACTTAGTCAGTGAATCAATCAAGATGCACCATTCTTGGCTGAACAACTTGTTGGATGTTAGTTGAGTCTTTGGAGAAATAATCAATTGATTACTGTGAAATGATTCAGCTAAGTCAATCTGAATGTCAGCCAACTCTGGGATTAAAAGGTTATGACATGTAAAGTATTCAATTTCTTGGGCAATTAAGGATATTACTAAATTGGTCAGGCATTAGATAAAATATTTGGTGTATTGAAAGGCATATTCCTTTCTGGCAATAGACAAGGGAAAATGGTCTTTTTGCAGATTTCCTTTCTTTGGTAAAGCTTACACAGTTACCTTATCATGTTGTTCTAGTTTTAATTTTCCAACGAGTTGGAACAACATTGCATATTTTTGTCAGCTGTATAGCATAACCACTTAATCATTAACTATTTAAATGGATTATGTTTCAACACCTGCCTTATATTTATGAATGCTCTTAAGTAATTTTCATCCTTTGTATACGTCCCATTGGAGCAGGCTGTTTACGAAGCCAAAGAGGAAAGAAATATTTCAACTGTATGCACTTTTGCAGATATGCCAACAGTGAAGTAATATATTTTTTAACATATCCCTCTAGATTTATCATGATAAAAGCAATGCATTTTGTTTTGTTTGGTAAAACATGAACATTTATTTTTAATGCTTGACATTAAGAGAAAATGCAATGAATTGCATTAACAACATTCCACCACAGAAACATGACAAGAATAATTCAGTTTTCTAGGTTTTTGGCTTTCTTCTTCCAAAAAAAAAGTAAGATATGTAGCTATGTTGGCTCAGAATTTGGGTTCGTAATAATAGAACTGACAGAATTTGTTTCAATTACTCTGTGAAATTGACAGCAATTTAGGATTCAACATACAGAGCGCTGGCTAAGTGTAAAATTCCAGACGTTCTAATCTGTTCCTCATATAAAATGCTAGAGGAACTCAGCAGGTCAGGCAGCATCTATGGAGGGGGATAAACAGTCAATGTAGATGCTCAGCATGACTGGTACAGTGGTGTAGCAGGTGGAGTTGCCACCAGACCACTTAGGTGGCCTGGATTTGCTCCTAATGTTTATGGATAATACAAAGATATTTGGAGGAATAGGAAACTGCCTATTGGGTTACTGCCCCCTTGGCTCCCAGACCACATTCTCAGCACTCTTTCCAACTATTACCTAAAAACTATAAAGACATTTGATTTATGATGCACATTGAAGAAAATAGGAGCTGCAAATTCAAAGCAGTGACAAATAATTGCAAGAAAAAAATTAAAATCTATTTAAGGCTACAAAAAAAATTATTATTTATTTAATTACAATGGAAACAATTTTCATCTACAGTTTTACAGCATACTTTAAGAAATCCAACTATTCACTACTTCATTGCTTTTTCACCTTTCAATGAGTTGGATGGGCTTGGTGCTGTGATATCAGCTTCTCAACATCAGGCTGAATATTACTCAAAACGAGTCTCAGATCGTCACATTCAGTAATTTGCAGTCTGTTTTGCTGCTTTGAAGGAATTGGGTGATTGCATTGAAGCCATGCTCCACTAAATATGATGTTGGAAAGGCAACATAGAACATCATGACCTTTTTCCACAGTGCAGAATACAATTCAGAGATTTCTTTCTGGATCTAAAAGTCTTGATATGATCTTTGGAACCTCGGCTTCAGCTCAAGGTCATTTCGTAACACTATCAATTATTCATTCATCCTTCCTGTTAATTCCTCATTTTAAGTGTTCAGGAAGGGATTTATTACTCAATCTGGAAAATGGAATGAGAAAAGATCCTGAAATCTCTCTGGTGTGTCCTTATGAAGCTTACTCAAATGGGCGTAGTAAGCTTGATGATCATCATCTGCAATATTTCTTTCTCTTCCAATTCAGAATGGCTCAGAAATTGGAACGGTTTGCAACGGCCAATGTTGCATTTAAATAGGTTTGAATTAGACCAAAATGTGGAGACGACTGATTTGACTTTGATAAGATTCACATAATTTCCTTGCTATTGATGATTGATTTAGAACCAGAACATTACAGCACAGAAACAGGTCTTTTGACCCTTCTTGGTTGTGCAGGACCATCTTTCTGCCTAGTCCCACTGACCTGCACCTGGACCATATCCCTCCATACACCTCTCATCCATGTACCTGTCCAATTTTTTCTTAAATGTTAAAAGTGAGCCCGCATTTACCACTTCATCTGGCAGCTCATTCCACACTCCCCCCACTCTCTGTGTGAAGAAGCCCCCCTAATGTTTCATTTAACTTTGTGAATAATTCTGATAAATAAGCAATGTCATGCCTAATGTTCTTGAGTTAATTACTGAATGAAGCATTTGAGTCTTCAAAGAATTTTACACAGTTTCAAAAAGCACATAAAAGTGTCTCAGGCATTTTCCTTTAGAGAGCCACCTGACTTCAACAACTCTTGAACGTACTTTCATCTTTTATTAAGCGAACATAACCAAGAAGCAAAGATTCGTTGCGGGTCAAAATTGGCCCATCCAACTGAAGAGCAAATTCTGGTTTCTTAAGTATGTTGCACGTTAAGATGGCCAGTGGTGCAGTGGCATCAGCACAGGACTTTGAGGCGATTGGTCCCCAATTGGTTCCTGAATCTGGCTGGCTCTTTGCATGCTTTCCATCCATGCTGGGTTGAGCATCGAGCTAACTGCCCTGTCTCGTAAAAAACAGTCAAATGCTATGGAAATGGCAAAAGAGCTGCCCGATGTGCTACAAGGTGGGAAAAGGAACAACGAACAACAACAAGTATGTTGCACAATGTGTCTTCCACAATCTCAGGTATTTCAATAGACTAGAGGTGCAGGAGTAGGCCATTCAGCCCTTCAAGCCAGTACCACCATTCAGTGTTATCATGGCTGATCATCCGCAATCAGTACCCTGTTCCTGCCTTCTCCCCATATCCTTTGACTTCGCTATCTTTAAGAGCTCTAACTCTTTCTTGAAGGCATCCAGAGAATTGGCCTCCACTGCTTTTTGAGGCAGAGCATTCCATAGATCCACAACTCTCTGGGTGAAAAAGTTTTTCCTGAACTCCGTTCTAAATGGCCTACCCCTTATTCTTAAACTGTGGCCTCTGGTTCTGGACTCTCCCAGCATTGGTGACATGTTTCCTGCACCTGTTTGTCTTTGAACAGAATTGTCACTGAGTAGAATCTGTCTAATTATTCAATCTGGTGATTTATCCAAAAATGTTCTCAGAACCTCCCCTACTACTGGCAGAATCAGTTCTTCTCCAATTGTCTGGGGCTTTCTAGGTTTAGCAATGAGCATTAAAAAGTTGTATGAAGCATGAACTGTCTTGTTGTGAAATCCTGCCAAACATGTTTTAAAGTGCTTTCTGTTTCTGAATGGTTTCACAAAGTGACTGAAAATAAGCCCAGCTCTTGTTTGTTTTATCAGATGTTCAAGGAACTGGACAGTTCATTGCCTCATTTGATAAAAACTTTTTCACTCAACAGGCACGTTAGCTGCTGGTGGTAGCTTGCTGCTGGTATAAATCGATATTTCAGATACTCCACACTATACTGTCTGCACTACTTCTTCATTTCATTTGCTTCTGCCGTTTTCATTATGGATGAATGACCCCAGCAAATCACCTACTAGTTAAGTACAACCTTAAACACTGCAATCAGTGAAGAGGAAAGCTGTGACTTCATAGCAAAACCTGACTCTCTGCCTCAAGGTACATAAAGTGGGGCAGCGATATCCTGATTGGGCAGCGGGCTAGAGAAATGTGGTCAAGACCATACAAAAGGACAGATCCTGAACTTTACACCATTGAATGCCATACTCTAATTCACAGGAATTGTGTCGCTGTACAATTTGAGTATGGGAATCATACTAACACTGTACTACAGTAGTGAACAGCAATAATCCTCGGGCTGGGCCCAGATATAACATGAATTCTTCAGCCCTGATTTCTTATGATATACTATATACAAGAAAACAGTGGGTTAGCAAGAGATGAGGTGATTTCATAATCTTTATGGCTAACACGAGAGGGCATAGTTTTAAGGTGCTTGGTAGCAGGCACAGAAGGGATGTTGGAGTAAGTTTTTTACACAGAGAGTGGTGAGTGCGTGGAATGGGCTGCCAGCAACAGTGGTGGACGTGGATACGATAAGGTCTTTTAAGAGACTCCTGGATAGGTACATGGAGCTTAGAAAAATAGAGGGCTATGGGTAACCCTAGTAATTTCTAAAGTAAGTTCAAGTTTGGCACAATATTGTGGGCCTAAGGGCCTGTACTGTGCTGTAGGTTTCCTATGTTTCTATGTATTCAATTATGAGGCACTAAGGATAAAATGCTTATAATAAGTAATTCATTTTACAATTAATCTTCTAATCACTCAGCTGCCCTATTTGCTGCAGAGAGCTTCCCCACCATCCCCTTTACCTTTGTCATTCAGCAGATAGGAGGGAGATTGAAAATCTGGCTGAATGGTGCCATAACAATAACCTCTTACTCAATGTCAGCAAGACCAAGGAGCTGATTATTGACTTCAGGAGATGGAAACCACAGAACCATGAACAAGTCCTCATTAGGGGATCAGAGGTGAAGAGGGTCAGCAACTTTAAATTCCTTTGTGTTATTATTTCAGGGACTCTGTCCTGGACCCCGCATATAAGTGCAATTACAATGAAAGCACAGAAGTTACCTCCTGAGGAGTTTGCGATGATTCAGCATGACACCTAAAATTTGACAAACTTCCAATAATGTGTAGTGGGGAGTATATTGACTGGCTGCATCACAGCCTAGTATGGAAAATCCTACAAAACGTAGAGGACTTAGCCCAGTCCATCATGAGTGAAGCCCTCTCCACTGTTGAGCACATCCACACAAAACGCTTCGCTGGAAAGCAACATCCAACATCAGGGACCCCACCACTCTCTCCTCACTGCTGCAATCAGGAAAAAGTTACAGGAGCCTCAGGACTCACACCACCATGTTCAGGAGTTACTACCCCTCAACCATCAGTCTCTTGAACCAAAAGGGATAACTCCACTCACCTTCACTTGACCCATCACTGAAATGTTCCCACAGCCAATGGATTCACTTTCAAGGACTCTTCATCTCATGCACTTAATATTTATTGTTTATTTATTTATTATTATTATTTCTTTCTTTTTGTATTTACAACGTTTGTTGTCTTTTGCACACTGGTTTTACACCACGGCTGGTGCGGACTTTCATTGATTCTGTTCAGGTTTTTATGCTATGGATTTATTGGGTGTGCCCGGAGGAAAATGAATTTCATGTTTGCATATGGTGACATATATGCACTTTGATTATATCTTTATTTTGAACTGAAATTCCTAACGTCCTCAGAGTGGGATACTGCCCACTTTGGGAACCACTGACCTACGCCTTTCGATATTCAATATGTTTCAACGAGGTCCACCCTATTCTTCTAAACTCCAGTGGTTATGTTTCAATGTTTTGATGGGCATGTGATAACTAAATATAACTTCTTAATCTTTAATCTTTGAGTATAGTTTGTTATATTATCTATGTCGCCATCCCATCACTATCTTGTAACACATATATGTCAAACTCAAGGCCCACAGGCCAAATCCGGCCCGCGGTGGAATTATCTTTGGCCCGCGAGATAATATCTAATTACTATTAAAGCTGGCCCCAGTAATCGAAGCGCCTATGGCGTATGATATGGCTAATGCTGAGTTTATTCAGGTACCAGGTTATCAGGGTTTTTAGTGTTTATTCGGTTTCCCTGGCTTATTTCCTGAATATCATTAATGAATATTTTTTTTTCTATTAGAGCTGGCCTGCCGGTATATTGCATGCACCACTAATACTACAAATCCCACAATGCACTGCCAGTGCATTGCTCGCGCTTGCCTTAGTCTCTCATCAGCATCCTTATGGCGCTAGTCACGTGTGGTCAACTTTCAGCTATCCCTCACCCCAAAAATGGCTGAACGAAAGGTGGACTTTGAAAACAGGGGTTTTCAAGGCAGGTGGGAGGCAGAGTATATGTTCACAGATATAAAGGGCAAACCTCTTTGTCTTGTGTGCGGAGACAGTGTGGCTGTAATTAAAGAATATAACGTAAGACGACACTATGAAACGAAAAAACGAAACACCACGACAAATACAAGCATCTGGACAAGAAACAGAAGCCCGCGATGTGCGGTCAAAAGAGTGGATTGGTGGGCAGGATCCGGGAGAAGATGCGGGAGGAAAACGGCGCAGGTGAGCTGACAGCTTATCACTGCATCATACACCAGGAATCGTTGTGTGGCAAAGCCTTGAAAATGGAACATACAATGAGCACCATAACATGAGCAGTTAACTTCATAAGAGCCAAAGGTTTAAATCACCGCGAGTTCAAGTTGTTTCTGGAGGAGTTGGGTTCAGAATATAATGATTTGCCCTATCACACAGAGGTGCGATGGTTAAGCCAAGGAAAAGTGCTGAAAAGATGTTTTGAGTTGCGTGAGGAGATCTGTCAGTTCATGGAAAGCAAAGGGAAAGACACAACAGAGCTCCGGGATAAAAAGTTGCTTTGTGAAATGGCGTTTCTGTGTGACATCATGAGCCATCTCAATGCGCTCAACCTGCAGCTTCAGGGGCGGGGTCGTGTGATCACAGACATGTATGCTGCAGTGAGGGCTTTTAAAACCAAGCTGCACCTGTGGGAGACGCAGGTGCAGCAAGAAAACTTGAACCATTTTCCATGTTGCCAAGCTATGAAAGAGCAGGTTTCTACCGCAGTGTTCCCACGTGCAAAGTTTGCTGAAAATCTTAGCATACTTGGTGCCAACTTCACACGGCGATTTGCCGACTTTGAAGCCCAAAAAAGCAGGTTTGAACTGCTCAGTAATCCATTGGCAGCTGACGTGGAAAGCGCACCAACCAACATACAAATGGAGCTGATTGAACTCCAATGTAGTGACGCACTCAAGGCAAAGTATGACTCGGTGGGCGCTGCACAGTTTCTACGTTTCATTCCCGACACAATGCCCCAGCTGCGTAACCAAGCTGCTCAAATGCTCTCTATGTTTGGCAGCACATATCTGTGTGAACAACTGTTCTCTTTGATGAAGATAAACAAAACATCACACAGGAGTCATCTTTCTGATGAACACCTTCACTCAATTCTGAGGATTTCCTCAGCTCAGAGCCTGACTCCAAACATTGATGAACTTGCATCCAAGATGAGATGCCAAGTATCTGGCTTAGACTAGAGTGAGTCACTGAGTGTTGGCCTGTGGAAAAATGTTTTCATTAGAAATTACTCCGGAAAAGCTGCAGATAAAGCCATAAGAAATAAATGCAACTGATTTTTTATTTATTTAATGTTCAATGTTGTTTTTGTAGTCAATAACCTAAGCTTTGTTAGTTCCAGGTTAATATGTGTAATAAGTTCATTTCAATAAGTTTTGCAATAAATGCTGAACCAGTCTGGTCCTCGACTTGTACCGATTTTTTAACTTTGGCCCACTGTGTATTTGAGTTTGACACCCCTGTGTTAGGTCTACATCTGTGTTTGCTAATGCTTGATTTCAAACGGTTTATTAATGGAAAAGGTATGGCTCCCAAAACAATCTTAACCGAAATAGCATCGTTTCTTTCTCATTGCCTATTTTCTTGTAATCTACGTCTGTAAGTTAATACCAATCATATAAAAGAATGCTTGCTAGGCAATCTGCTTCATAAAAAACGAAATTCGTAAAGTGAAACAATTTTAGATATAGCAGAGACTGAGACACATGAGAGCAGGTTGAAAAAATGAAGGCAACGAAAGCTGTGGGAGCACGCACGCGTGCATTTGCGCGTGCACAACTGATCCGGCCCGCATGAAGTCACATTTTTCTCAATCCGGCCGTGACATAAAATGAGTTTGACACCCCTGTTAACATACCGTGCTGCTCTTGCAGAAAGATAATTATCAAGGTATTTATACCCTGGGCGTGTATGCTTCATGAGTGTGTGTGTGTATATATATATATAGGTGTATCTGTGTGTGTGTGTGTGTGTGTGTGTGTGTGTGTGTGTGTGTGTGTGTGTGTGTGTGTGTGTGTGTGTGTGTGTGTGTGTGTGTGTGTGTGTGTGTGAATCTGTTAGGATGTCTGTGCGAGTGTGTGCTGCTGTGCTGCTCCCGTCTCCCAAGCTGCTGGATTGTCTGTTGTCCGAGCCCGGCAGATCTGGCCAAGAGTGCCACTCAGTCGCTCAAGCATCAATGGGAAGCAGTGTGTCACGGAGACAGTGAGACCCGGTGGGGGTGGGGGGGGGGGTCAAAAATGCAGTGCCCTGGATTCTGGACATGCTGTCTGGAAACACAAGTCTGGACCTGGACACTGGGCATTGTACCTTTCACTTTCCGAGCCTGTGAAAATGTAGGTGTACCCATCTACATCCAGTGGCCCAGAAGTCCTGAAATCCACTGGTCCTGAATACAGTCCCCACCCAGATGCCAAAGCTTCTGAGGGGACCTAGGGCAGTAGCAACAAGCCTGGAGAAGAATTTCTCCTTGGACCAAGGAACATTCAGATGCTGTGACACAGGAGATCCGTGAACACAGCATAGTGGGCGAATTAAGGTATATGGGGAAAAGACAGGTAGATGGAGTTGAGTCCATGGCCAGATCAGCCATGGTCTTATTGAATGATGGAGCAGGCTCAATGGGCCATATGGCCTACTCGTGCTCCTGTTTCTTATGTTCTTATAACACAATCCCAGTGGAGGGACAGGCATCCCAAGGCTTCATGATGACTCTCACTGGGTGTGGATGTTTGGAGACAATGGCACTACCTGCCAGTTTGTCAACCAGTAGGGGCTCCTACTTAGTGTCAAACCAGCACACGTTTGTGAGCAACACGGTGAGCTCAGGGCTCCAAAGCAGAGGGTCCAATCTACCTCATGTCTCCTGGACCCACGCACTAGAATGAGAGACCCCTAGTGCTTCCCCTTGGGATCACTGGCAATGGACCACTCCATCTGCTGGGTAACTGAGGCAGGATCGGTCCATCGGGAGGAGGAGCTGGACAAGGTCTTGGAGGTGACTGGTTACAAATGGGTGGTCTCTCATTCCTCATCTGGAGTGACAAGATGGCATGGAACAAAGGACATTAAGGTCTGGGCACAGCCTCAGGAAGGCTGATAGAGAGGAGAGGTCAAGGGTGGGGGTCAAAGCTACTAGAGACCCCTGCTCCTTGCATACCCATGAGGGATCTCCTGAAGCTTCTGCTGCAGCAGCACAGGAACCAGAGGAGGTTTGAAGGTGGAAGGGCAAGTGAGGTGGAGACAAAAGATGGACAGGACAAGAGAGCTTGCTGTTTTACCAAGGCAGGTCGGGTGCTCTCAGAAAGTGACCCTCACTCTGGCAGCAGTTGCCACCTCAACATGCTTACAAGAACAGAATTGCCAGAGGTTGTGGATCAGGGGGGGATGTTGGTAGGATGAATGAGGGAATTTTCAGTCCCTCTGTACCAGACTTGGATCATCCTCGTGTTCATTTCATCAGCCAGAATACCAGTTGGTTGTGATCGACTCAGGCTTCTGAAGTGGGGGGGGGGGCCAGGAAGCTTCCCTGGGATGAATCGGTAGGGAACAAAGGTTGAAAGGGAATCCTGAGGCACAGAGATGCATGTGGCTATCCAGCTCCAAGCTTACGATTACAGGGGCTGAAACTATTCATTCCTTGCCATGAGCCCCTGCCACTTGGGGGAGTGCCCCTGGGGGACATATATCCTTGCTGGGTGTGCTGGGCCTAGGAACACAGATGCCCCCAATAGAAGTTCTAAAGAGTAATATATCTGTAGAATGCTATGCCACAGACTGTGGTGGATGCCCAGTCCGTGCCTATATTTAAGCCAGAAGTTGATTGTTTCCTGTTCAGTCAGGTCATCAAAGGATATGGTGAGAAGGCAGGTGTGTGGGGTTGAGGGGGATCCGGGATCAGCCATGAAGGAATGGCAGAGTGGACTCGATGGGCTGAATGGCCTAATTCTGCCCTTATGTCTTAAGGTGTTTTGTGTGGCACCTTGTCAAAGGTCTTCTGAAAGTCCAAATATACAACATCCACTACATCCCCTTTATCTGTCCTACTTGTAATCTCCTCAATGAATTCCAACAAGGTTCGTCTGGAGTTGTGGTGAGTGACAGCGGGTGGGTCCACATTAGGGATGAGTTGAGTCACCAAAGGTCAATCGAAACATGTAATTGCCCTGTCTATAGCCCAACCCACCCACAACATGGGCATTCCTAAGCTAGGTGGGGTCCAGGAAGCTAGTTACCCCAAATGAGCTGGCACCAACTGAAGACCATAGACCTAGTGTTGGTTGGTGCCACCAGAGAGCATGATGTGTACCCCCTGGTGAAGAAAACACTAACAGCAGATGACAGTACTTGGGCAAATCAGCCTCATTCTGGCATTGGTGGACAGGGACTCCGTAGAGCCAGCTGATGCCTGACAAGGGCCCTTCCTCTATTCTGCGAGGTGTTGGCACATGTGTATACCCAATGGAGTGGCAGCTATTGGTTGGTGAGTGCCTTTAGCATGCCCCTCCCATTCTGCATCATAATGTGGAACAACTGGGGAATCCCCTGAGACTCTGTTTGTCTCTGTGCCATGGGTGGAGACCCCAACCGCCATTGCTGGAATTGACTAAGGACTGGGCCCTCTCCTATGTTAGTGGTGTAACTCCAAGCAAAGCAGGGCTGAATCTGGAACTGTATCAGAGTTGGTTCCTGTTGTCAATGTGGGGACACGGAGCCTGGATATCAAAGTCCAACCTGGGGGGAGAAGTTCTCAAATTTCACCCAGAAACCATTGCCCGTCCACACACCTTCTAAAATTAGAAATAAATCAATATCAACATAAATATAGAGGTGAAACTGTGAACCCTCTGACCCTAGGATGGACAGGATAGAAATTGTACTGAGCTGAAGAAGGTGGTTTCCCTCCATCTCCATGAGTCAGTCAACCCATGGAGGGGAATGGGTGTGGCTATTGAGTTAGCACCAAGAGGTTGATGGCACCTACAGGGACTAACCTAAGGAGCATCGGTTCGATTGCAGTCGGGATCTGCTATCTCAGGCTTTTATTATGGCTCCATAACTGTCTCACTCAGTAAAAGCCTCTGCTTCACTGTGTACACCCAGATGCCATGGTTTCCTATAGCCATATCCCTATGGGAGAAGAAAGAGCAGGTGTTAGTTTACTGACGTACAACTAGATAATGACAGAACCGTTTACACTTAGTGTAACAGGGCTATGTAGCTTCTTCATTGCCCAGTCTATCTGTGTCACCACTTTCAGAGAACTCTGTGCTTGTACTCTTCAGTCCCTCTGTTCTGCAACTCTCTCCAAGGCCCTCTATGCGTTCTGCACTAGTTTAACTTCCCAAAGTGTGTAACATCGCACTTGTCCCAGGTAAGTTTACCTGCTACTCCATGGCCCACTTTCCCAGCTGGTCCCTGACAATCCTTACTTTCACCACTCACCAATTTTGGTGTCATTCACAAACTCACTAATTGTTCGACCTACATTCTCCTCCAAATCATTTTGACATAGATTACAACAGGAGAACCACAGGACTGTTTACACTTCTTTAGTCTGATGTAGGGGGAAACACTGCCTGAGCATTACATGCGACTAGATTCCCGACTATAGTGGGACAAAGGGTACCATCTGACATCACTAAAGGGCCTTTGTTGACATCATCTCTGGGAGTAGCTCCTTTGCAACTCCCCAGTACCAACAAGGACATTGGGCGCCAAGCAGAAATTAGCCATGTGAACTTTGGTAAAGGAATGGGAGTCAATGCCTGTATGTTTATAGTTAATAATTTTTTAAAGTCTTTAATCCTTGCCTAAAGTTTGAGAGTCAGTGAATGGTTTATTGTAAACATCTTTAATTTGAATAGGAACAGAGCCAATGCATAATTTATTGTAAATAACTTTATTGTATAAGGATTCAGATTTAACAAATGTTTTTTTCTATGTAAATAACTTTATTTTGTAATATTCCTGAGTAAGTATTTCTGGAAAAAAATGTGTACTCCGAGCTGACCCCAAATCCCAACAACTAAGCTATCACTCTTCCCAAAGACAATCACTCTAATCATGGCTCCCCGAAGGAATGGAAAGAATTGGTCTTTAGTCTTTCTCTCTCAGGATGTCTTTCCATTTTGTGCAGGTTTGTTTCTTCCCCTCCAGATGTCTCCACACCAGTCTCTCTTAGAAGTTTCACGTGGAAGATATATTCCAGGAAAGTCAGTCAAGGGTGGGATGAAATCCCACCAAGTACCAACATCCTGAATCATAAAGAAGTCTTACGTCCATTGTGATGCTGCTGCAGTCAACACTCCACTCATCCTCCATGTCCTTTCCAGTTTTTTTCCTCTCTCATAGGCTTCATCCCCTTGACAGAATGTGTTCACTTCCACGGTCTGTTGGGTGCATGCTTTCCAGTTTTCAACTTCCAATAATGAAGATGCCGAACAGGTAGAGTAGTCGAGGCCACGATGAAATCCCATTGAAAGGAAGAATTCGAGAGTCCATTGTGAGACCTTTCAGCACATTGTGGTTCTGCTAAACTCTCAGTTTAAATTCACCAGGTCCTGACTCGATCATTGCTGTCCCTTGAAAATGCCAGCGAGCTGGAAGATGAAAGGACCGGATCTGTCACTTGAGTACCAGGCAAATCGCAATGTCACCACCTGAGGATCGGGGAAATCTGCAGCCCAGAAGGAGGAATTTGAATAGAAAACTTCCCTACAGCAATGCTGAAGAACATTTTGGCCTGCCTCTGGTCTCCAGCTAACCTGCGTTTGAAACCTGCTGTGATGCTGTGTCTCATTGTAATGTGTCCCTCTGGTGTTGCCGTGCCCTTGTGATGTCAGGGTTCACCTCAATATCTCCGTATTTAGTAAAAGCATTGTGACCTATGGCTGCAGAAAGATAATTTTCATTTAAACCCTGGGTATTTATCAGGAAATACTCCAGAGATGGTGTACTCCAAGAAATACTCCACTTTATTTTTCAACCACAGTGAACCATTGAAACAATATTGTGGGTGTTGCATTCCATGACCACGCCTCCATCTGAGCACAGAGCCTGGTCTCCATGGTTACCCTCCAGTCCTCCCCCTTGACCAGCAACCAGTCAGAATCCGACACCCATTGATGTCCTGAATCTTCCCACATCCTATCCTACAGTGCGAATAGTGGCAGCTGCTGATTGGATTGAGTCTGATTGAGTCTGGATGCAATTGGTTTAAGGTGTTGTATAGGTAAGTGTATAGTGTATGGGTAGAGTGAATGGGTATGAAAATGGATACAGTAAAGAAATGGTTAACAATTAGGAGTTTGTGGGACCTGTTATGTCGTTTGGTAGATTGACCCTTGATATTAGATAAGGAGAGAACAATATGTGACCCTGGTCTACTGGATTACATGCCTGAAAACAAGCTAAAAGTGCTGATTTGTGTAAAAGCAATCAATTACCTAGTCTCTAAAAATGTTTTTTACATTATTTGGTTGTAAGTTTAATAGGATGCATTGTCCCTGGGGAGGCAGAGGCCAATTGTTGAAGGTCATGTCGACCTTGGTACTTGCAGGTGTGGAGGATGTATGTTGGCTTAATATGTGATGTGGATTGGCTAAGTTGGGTTCGTGTAAGCGTCGGATTGGATGCCTAGCCCCTTCCAGCTGGACTGGGAGGTGGCGATAGGGCTATAAAGGTGGGCAAGTTCCTTCTTGGGCAGACCACTCATCTGGATCCCACCTTTGGGCCGAGCCGCTGAACCAGTGCCAAGGACCTCCACCCTAGCCAGTCCACGGCCAATCGCCTGCTTCAGGGACCTCACAGACGTTGCTAAGCATATTCAGCAGTGTAGACTACTGGGGGTTGCCTAAGTTAGCCCTACCTATTAGTGGTGTAGGTAGTGTACAATATAACACGTTTCTCACAACTCCCTACTTCTTCTCTGTAATAACAATAAAGTGGGTTTTGAAGGAACTACCAAGTTTGGGTCCATTTGTTCAAGCGAAACCAAACAGTTGCATCATCCACCCATTCTATTTAGATCGTAGATTTGTGGAACAGGTGGTTCTGTGCTGACTGGACCACAATTCCAGAGGCAGAAGCGATTGGATGAAATGTCAGCTTGCAGTGAATGGTGGGTGGATTTGTAGGTAGGGGTCATATTAGCAGAGTTTGAGGAAAATGTCTCTGGCATTTGTGTGAAGATGTGTTTTGGACACCCTTTGGAGGCCAACCCTGCCGATTTCCCCTCTGTCCCCATCTCCTGCACTGTGGAAAGTTGTGAGCACACTCTGGAACTCAGCTTGTTGACACCCAAAGACAATCCAGAAGGAGGGACATATCCCTCAACACCGAGGTGTTAACTAGTTAGGTGGAAAAAGCTGCGTCACCTGAAAAATGAGGAGCGGATGAAACAAGAATGAAACAAGGGAACAGCAAGCAAAGGACCAGCTTGCCGAGGAGATGGTCTACATTACAGACGTTCTCCACACAGTGCTGACAACTGATCAAACAGTCCAGAGGATAAGAAGGGACTTGGGAGTCCTTGTGCACGATTCACTAAAGGTTAATTTACAGGTCAAGTCTGTGATGAGGAAGGCAAATGTTAGCGTTCACTTCAATTGGTCTAGAATATAAAAACAAGGATGAAATGTTGAGACTTTATAAAGCACTGGTGAGACTTTGCTTGGAGTGTTGTGAGCAGGTTTGGTCCCCTTATCTTAGAAAGGATGTGCTGATACTGGAGAGGGTTGAAAGGAGCTTTACAAAAATGATTCCAGTATTAAATGGCTTGTCATATGAAGAGCGTTTGAAAGGTCTGGGCCTGTATTCACTGGAATTCAGAAGAATGAGGGGTGACCTCATTGAAACCTATCAAAGGTGAAAGGCCTTGATAGAGTAGATGTGGAAATGATGTTTCCTTTGGTGGGAGAGTCTAAGACCAGAGGGGACAGCCTCCGAATAGAGGGGTGTCCTCTTAGAAGGGAGATGAGGAGGAAATCCTTTAGCCAGAGAGTGGTGAATCTGTGGAATTCTTTGCCACTGGTCGAGTCTTTATATATAATTAAGATAGAGGTTGAAAGATTTTGAGAGGAAAATTGCTTCAGTCGTGATGAAATGACAGAGAAGATGCGATGGTAAAATGACCTAATTCTGCTCCTAAATTTTATGATCCCATGTGTGACTTATACACGTCATCACACTATCATGCGACTTGTGCGCACCTCGCTTAAAGTGAAGAATGAAGTTTCGCACCTGTTCGCTCTCTTGTTTTCTTTTGAATTTGTTTTAATGTTTTGAAGTTCCAAAACATCACGGTGGCAGCAAATGAACCCAAAATGGCCACCGACCTGTTAAAGCATGCGAAATGTTCGAGTTAAAAAAGGCTCAGTGGGGAATGGCGAGTAAAAAAAATTACAGCACAGCATGTGGAGAGACAGTCACCTTTTTTAAAAAAGGAACAATTCATGGGTTCATAAACAGTGACTACCGAGTGATAATAATTATAACAAAAGTCAGATATGGCTGGCTACATAAGTGGAATCAAAAGGGAGTCCATTTCAGTGTAAGTGGCTGAATCAAAGAGATTGAGCTTTTTCAGTTCATTGTTGGTCTTAATAATGCTCTGAGATTGTTTAATTTATGGAATCTTACAAGAAAACATTCAAAAACGGCATTTAACTGAAGCATGTATTACACAAAATAATGGCGTTAGACTCACATTAGGAGAGAAGCTCTCCCAATTAGCTTAAAAGTTCAAAGTACATTTATTAACAAAGCATGTACAAATCATACAACTCTGAGATTCATCTGCTTACAGGCAGCCATAAAACAAGAGACCCGAAGGAACCCAATTTTAACAAAACAAAGACCAACAGAGAGAGGAAAAAACACAAATGCAAAGCAATGATTTGAGTGAAGAATGCAAGCAGTAGCATAGAGAACCAAGTGAGTGGAGCAACTGGAGCAGGGCCATAGCCTCAGTTCATTACACAGTGGGGCAAATCATTGTGAAGCTTGCAGACACGAAGCCCGTAGCACGACTTGGCTTCAGCGCCGCGGCTTGAGGAGAGCGGAGTACGCATTGTGGAGCATTGAGTGGCACAACCATTGAGTGGACGTCCCATTCACTAGGATCTGGGCCCTGCCGCATCGATACACTTTGGGCCTGGACCCCGCCACCTTGTTTCAGCCCGTACTCGACCTTTCCGAATCAGCCCAGTGCTTAGATCAATCCAAGCTCACTGTTTAGGTCGACGGACTCCAAAACTCCGCTTCGCGAGCTCCAACTCCATCTCTGACTTTGCCTTGAATGTGCCTCGACCTCGCTCCAACCACGTCTGCAACGTGCCATGCTCTGACTTTGCATCGTACCTGCACGCCTCAGCCCTCGAGTCAGCCTCGCCTTTGCTCGCCCCTTCATTCTTTGAGGTGATAGTTTACCATGATTTCCCACTGAAGAAGTGTTATTAATAAAGGATTTAGTTGTATTTCTTGCTTTATGAACCACCAGTAGGCTGTCACCCATCATCAGTAGCGCCATCTTAGACCAGATGATAGTAATTTAGAAAGGTTACTGTGGCCTTTATTGACACTGGAATGATGGTTGCTGCCCTGAAAACATAACACAGCCACTGGTTGGCGAATGGCCCTAACCTGCCCCTACCACTCTGCATCATCGGATGGAACTACTGGGGTATCCTCTGAGACTCTGTTTGCCTCTGTGTCATGAGTGAATCCCCACCCGGCACTAGGCTCTCTCTATTGCCGGTGCAATATCTGTGTAATGGCAAGCTGAGCCTGAAGCTGGAGCTGATGTCGGGATGCATAGGCTGGACGTGAAGGTGCAACCTATGGGAGAATACATCAAATTTCACTCTGAAACAATCAGACTTGTTGGGATGACAAACTCCCATCTAAAGAAAGATGAAATACCAGCAAGTACCGATATCCTGAATCTCATGCAGAGGTCTTTAATCCATTGTGGTGCTGCTACAGTGAACACTCTATGGATCCTCCATGTCTTTCTCTGTCCTTTTCCCATCCATCTACTGCTTTTCTTCTCTCATGTGCTTCATCCCCTCGTCAGGATGTGTTTGTTTCCGCAGTCTAGGTGCATCCATTCTAGTTTTCGAATTACAAAATGCAAGATGTCATTCAGGTAAAGTAGTCAAGGCCATGATGAAATCTCACTGAAACTGAAGTGAGTTTCTCACTGAAGAATTCTGAGTCTATGATGAAACCTTTCAACTCATTGTAGTTCTCCTAGGTTGTAGGTTTGAATTCACCTGGCTCTGACTTGATCAGTGCAGCTTCCTTAGGAATGTAGATGAGCTGAAAGATCCAAGGACCAAATCTGTCACTTGGGCTCCAGGCAAATTTTAATGTCACCGTCTGATGGTCAGTGAAATCTGCAGCTGAGGAGCATCGTTTCAGTTATAGTCGGGGTCTACTGTCTTGGGCTTTTATCATTGAATAGTCACTTATGCTATGATTTCCTCCAGCTGTGTCCCTCTGGGGAAGGAGAAAGGGCTGGTGTAAATTCACTGGCATATAACTAGACAATGAAAGAACCATCCAGGTGCCTCCACTTACTCTCCACACCTGCCTTATTTCATGGGGAAGATTTAGTTTGGGAAAGTCAATCAAGGCTGGAATGAACTTCATCTTTAATCTGATGAAGAGATCTTTTGTCCATCATGGTGTAGCTACAGTGAACACTCTATGGATCCTCCACATCCTTTCCTTCTTCACCTACAGCGTTTCTTCTCTCAGACTTCATCCCCTCATCAGGAAGCATTTGTTTCCACAGTCTGTATCCATTCCAGGTTTTCGACTTCTGATATGGGAGATGGAGTTTGGGTAAAGTAGTCGCAATGATGCTCCACTGTAAGGAAGAATTCCAGAGTCCACAGCGAGACTGTTATGGTTCTGCTGGGTTGTAGGTTCAAATTCACCAGGTTTTGACTCATTCAGTACAGCTTTCCCGGGAATGCCGGTGAGCTGGAAGATCTGTAGATGAAAGGCATTTTAAAATTCATTGTTTTTTTCTCTGGTTCAGCTCAGGGTATTTTCATATGTGTTTGCAAATAAAAGGAGGTGGCACAGGTGTTCAAAGCCCCAAGAAAACACTTTATTAGTACAGTCGGCCCTCCTTATCTGTGGGTTCCACATGCACGGATCCAACCAACCGCGGATCGGGAAAACCCAGAAGTTCTCTCTCCAGCACTCATTGTTTGAGTATGTACAGACGTTTTTTTCTTGTCACTATTCCCTAAACAATACAGTATAACAACTATTTACATAGCATTTACCTTGTATTAGGTATTATAAGTAAGTCGGAACAGGTACATCCGGTATTATTTAGCGTCAGTTAGTCAAACGTTTGTCCTAGTATATAGTATATGTTTTACCTTTCTATGCATATAAAACACTTAAGAAACCTAAGTATTTCAATAATTAAACCACTGCATTGCTTAGTAATAATTGTATCTTTCATCAGGGCAGGGCCTTTCACATGATCCATTATTCTCACTTTACCCTTTAAAATTGTTCTGATCATTGACCGACTGTAGCCGAACACTTTTCCAATGACCGATGACGTTTCACCTCTTTTTGACCGCTTTATTATTTCCACTGTATTTTCAATTGTTTTCATTTTTTGTCAATGGAACAGAAACACTGCAGGCGGCAGGTCCTGAGCTCTGCCGGGTCCTAAAGTCCACCGCACTGAAACAGGTTAAATAAGGTCTGGAGCTCCGCCGGGTCCTAAAGTCCACAGTGCTGAGACGGATTAAATAAGGGACTTGAGCGTCTGAGTTTTTTGGTATCCGCAGGGGGTCCCAGAACCAATCCCCCATGGAGGGCTGACTGTACTAGCACAAATGCAATACAAAAAAAACTAATTTGTAGCAGTGCAGAAATCAAAATAATACTTGTCATTCATTAAGCAAGTTGATCTCACCTCCAATCCGCCCACCTCACACGCAGACTGTTTCCCACTCCCACCCACTCTCACGCTTGCGCCCGAACACTCCAACTTCTTACTCTAACTTTGACTAACTCTTGATGTATTGTTCCCTGTCTTGGTACTAGCCACCAGCCTTGGCCTAGCCTAAGCCAAAATACTCTCCTCTTGCACCATGAAGGTGCCCTTTTGCCCCTTTTATACACTTTAAAACCCTTTACATTGCAACTTTTCCATGCATTTGGTACCTGCACAATGACCTTGTCTTCCCATTGAAAAAAATAATTTTTTTCACTATTTTCCATGCTTATGACAAGAGGAGTGTAGTTCCTTAACTTTTTCAAATCATTTGTATGGACTAGTTTTCTCTTGGACATTCCCAAAACAATCTCACTCCAAGCTAACACCTTGTCTTACAGACATCTATTTTATTTTAGTAAATACCAAGGAGGAATCATGTTTATTTTTTCCTTACACTCCACCCCTTGATGCCACATTGATATACAAATTACAGTAAATAGAATTTAGCTAGAATTATTAATATAATTAAGCAATGGGTTTGTATTATGAATTGTGTATAAGCAATAAACTAAAGTAAAACTGCATTTTAGTTATTATTAGTTCATATTTACAATTCCCCAGTCCCAATCTTTACTCTGAATAATGCAAACCCAAGCACAATAAATCAAAGTTAAATTTCATGAATGTGTTGAAGACATTGTTAGACTGAAGGACATATTTTTTTATAGCTGGTGCATTCTTTTTCATAGATCAAATGGTGACCTCTGTCCAGGGGCAAGTCAATGCCATCCATAAAATTAATAACAGGGCTGGTATTTCACCTGTAGAAAACAAAGTGTCTTGTTTATCAGTCTACACAAAGTTAAATCATTCTCGTTTGGTCAATTTCTCCTTGCTCAAACACAACAGGTAGTCTTTCCCTTGTACTGAAACCCATTAAGTGTTATCATCTCTGTTGTAGACTAGAGAAGTTGGAATGTGTAGCCATACCTTCCCTCCCATTGTGAGAGCCCATTGCTTGTTTTCTGCCCCAGTTCTGGAGTACACTTGAACATCCTGATCATTGGTAATCCTTGGAGTAAAGGTCTGTTATTCAGGTAGTAGAAAGTTTGGGACAGCACAGTCAGCCACCCCTTCAAAGTTTGAATTTATATCAACAAACAAATCTGTTGTTTTAAAAGTCCATTTGTTCTTTCAATTAGCCATGATATTTGAAGGTAATGGGGTATGTGGTAAACCCAATGAACCCCTGTACTGGAATGGAAAATGGAATTAATATGGGTGGCCACTGGGAGATCCCACTTCTTACTAGTGGATGGAGTGTAGGTGCTCATCTCAGTTCTCCAACATGAGGGACGACGACCCTCAGATAAGTTGCTGGCCACTGCAGCAAGACCATGGGTGTTGTCCATTCACCTTGGTACCTTAATTTCACTTTCATCCTCAGATGTATCCTGTTGATGCTAAACCCTGCTCGCAGCGTCAATATTGTAAATGAATGTTTTTTAAATTTGTTATGTATTCTTTCCTGGTGCAGCTCAGGGTATTACCATATGTGTTTGAAAACAAAAGGAGACAACACGTGTTTAAAGCCACACAAAGAAATCATCAGAACTAGCACATGTGCAATACAAAAGCAAAATTATGTCTCTATAGAGTAAGTAGAAGCAGTACAGAAATCAAAATACTTAAAATCCACTTGGCAAGCCAAGCTGGAGGGGGCCACAGATCTGACAATTTTACACGCAGCCTGTTTTCCCTCTAACTCTGACTCTTGATGTGCCTATCTTAGCACAGGCTACCAGCCATGACAAGCTCTCTTGCACCCTTCAAAACCCCTACACTGGTACTTCTCCATGTATTTGGTACCTGCACCTGCACAATGACCTTGACTTCACACGAAAAACATGCTTTTCACCATTTTCCACTGTTATGGCTGTAGACTTGTACTCCCTAAGCTTTCTCAAAACATTGCTGAGGACTGGTTCTCTTATACTTCTTCAAAACAATCCCACTCCAAGCGAACAGCATTTTGTCTAACAGACTTCCATTTTATTTTGGCATATAACAAGGAGTAATCACAATTATTCTTTTTCCTTGGAAGATCCAAGGACCATATCTGTCATTTGGGCACCAGGCAAATCGCAATGTCACTGTCCGACGATCAACGAAATCTGTAGACCAGAAGAATGCATCGTGGCTACACCAGATCAGTAAACTGTTCTCCAGCTGTGCTGAAGGACAATTTGTTCTGCATCTGATCTCCATGTGACCTGAGCTTAAATCTGCTGTGATCCTGCACCTCATTGTAATGTGTCCCACTGGTAACACAGTGGCCTTGTGATGTCAGGGTTTGACCACTCTGAGTGGTCGCACCTCAATAGAAAAGCTCTGGTCAGTGGCTGGGTTACAATGATGCAATGAGGGTGAAAAGAGTAACTGATTTCCATGGTGATCTTGGGTCTGTGACCTTGGAATGACAGAGGTAGGATTGTTACTTCTCCCTGCCGCCTTGTCCAGGTTAAGGGAGATGGGAGATGCAGTGCTAGGGTGCTTGGGAACAGGGAAATGGCGTAGCTATTGCACAGGTAATTTGATTTCAAGAATTGTGAACTAAAGAGAAACATTGCTGGGAGAAACATAAATAAATCAAGTAAATGACATTTGTGATGGCTTCCTGTGAGCACTGTCCCACTTCTTGCAGTCCCCTAGAAAATGGTAATGTTGCTGATAACCTCCTGTGTACACTAGCCCTCTCTCTTTGAAGCCTTAAATATATCCTCACATTTCTGGGAGCTTCCTGTGTCCTGTGTCCATTGTCCCTCTGCTGGCAACCTGTTTCAAATGCTAGTGGCAGAGCAATAATTGGTATAACATTCAGACGGGAGGATAGATTCTGTGCAGTCAGCCCAGCCAAGAAATATCATTGAAGGAAGGTCATTGTAGAGTATAGCTTCCCTTTACATAGCCGGGGACTGGAGCCATTTGGCAAAAGGAGACAAAATAAGGATGCAAACCTCATACCAACTAAGAAACAATTACTTTCACTTCAATGCAACATTGGTTGTTTATATTGGCTTGTAGTTTATATTGACTTAACATCTGTATCGTGAATGGTGATTGATCATGCAAGTAATGAAATTAAACATAGCACAGTTAACAAAATGGTCAATATTTGTGACTCCTAGTCAATTTTGCATAAAAATACCCTTTCTCTGTTCAGAATTCAGAAGATTGTTGGCAGGGGCTGGGCTGCTCTTGTGTACAAGTAGATAAGTTTAAAACATAGAAAACCATCAGCACAATACAGGCCCTTTGGCCCACAATGCTGCACCGAACATGTACTTACTTTAGAAATTACATAGGGTTACTCATAGCCCTCTATTTTTAAATCTCCATGTACCTATACAGGAGTCTCTTAAAAGACCCGATCATATCTGCCTCCACCACCATCTCTGGCAGCCCATTCCACACATTCACGACTCTGTGTAAAAAAAAAACATACCCCTGACATCTCCTCTGTACCTTCTTCCAAGCACCTTAAAACTGTGCCCTCTCGTGCTAGCAATTTCAGCCCTGGAAAAAAGCTTCTGATTATCCACATGATCAATGCCTCTCATCATCTTGTATACCTGTACCACGTCAGCTCTCATCCTTCGTCGCTCCAATGAGGAAAGGCCGAGTTCACTCAACCTATGCTCATTAAGGCATGCTTCCGCAATCCAAGAAATATCCTAGCAAATCTCCTCCTGTAGTGAGGTGACTAGAACTGAGCACAGTATTCCACGTGGGATCTGACCAGGGTCCTATATAGCTGCAACCTGTTGGCTCTTGAACTCAATCCCACGGTTGATGAAGGCCAATGCACCATATCCCTTCTTAACCACGGAGTCAACCTGCACAGCAGCTTTGAGTGTCCTATGGACTTGGACCTCAAGATCCCTTTGATCCTCCACACTGCCAAGAACTTTAACCATTAATACTACATCTGCCATCATATTTGACCTACCAAAATGAACCAGCTCACCCTTAGCTGGGTTGAACTTCATCTGCCACTTCTCAGCACAGTTTTGCATCCTATTGATGTCCCGCTGTAACTCCTGACAACACTCTACAACACTCCCAACCTTTGTGTCATCAGCAAATTTACTAACCCATCCCTCCACTTCCTGATCCAGGTCCTTTATAAAAATCACGAAGAAAAGAGGTCCCAGAACAGATCCCTGAGGTACACCACTGTTCACCGACCTCCATGCAGAATATGACCCATCTACAACCACTCTTTGCCTTCTGTGGGCAAGCCAGTTCTGGATCCACAAAGCAAGGTCCCCTTGGATCCCATGCCTCTTTACTTTCTGAGTAAGCCTTGCATGGAGCACCTAATCGAAAGCCTTGCTGAAATCTATGTACACCTCATCTACTGCACTCCCTTCATCAATTGTTTAGTCACATCCTCAACAATTTCAGGCCCATAAGGTATAACCTGCCTTTGACAAAGCCATGCTGACTATTCCTAATCATATTATGGCTTTCCAAATGTTCATAAATCCTGCCTCTCAGGATCTTCTCCAACAACTTACCAACCACTGAAGTAAACTCACTGGTCTATAACTTCCTGGGCAATCTCTACTCTCTTTCTTGAATAAGGGAAGGACATCTGCAACCCTCCAATCCTCTGGAACCTTCCCCGTTCCCATTGATGATGCAAAGATCATTGCCAGAAGCTCAGCAATCTCCTCCTTTACCTCCCACGGTAGCCTGGGGTACATCACATCTGGTCCCGGAAATTTATCCAACTTGCTTTCCAAAAGCTCCATCACATCCTCTTTCTTAAAGTCTATATACTCAAGCTTTTCAATCCGCTGTAAGTCATTCTACAATTGCCAAGATCCTTTTTCATAGTGAATACTGAAGCAAAGTATTCATTAATTACCCCTGCTATCTCCTCTGGTTCCATACACATTTTTCCACTGTCATACTTGATTGGTCCTATTCTCTCACATCTTATCCTCTTGCTTTCCATATACTTGCAGAATACCTTTCTTTAATCCTGCTCACCAAGGCCTTCTCATGGCCCCTTCTGGCGCTCCTAATTTAATTCTTAAACTCCTTCCTGCCAGTCTTATAATCTTCTAGATCTCTATCATTACCTAGTTTTTTGAAACATTCATAAGCTTTTCTTGTCTATATTTTCAACAGCCTTTGTACACCAGTTCCTGTACCCTACCATCCTTTCCCTGTCTTATTGGAACATACCTATGCAGAACCCCACTTAAATATTCTCTGAATATTTGCCACATTTCTGCCGTGCATTTCCCTGAGAACATATGTTCCCAATTTATGCTTCCAAGTTCCTGCCTGATAGTCTCATATTTCTGCTTACTCCAATTAAATGCTTTCCTAACTTGTCTGTTCCTATCCCTCTCCAATGCTATGGCAAAGGAGATAGAATAGTGATCACCATCTCCAAAATGCTCTCCCACTGAGAGACCTGACACCTGACAAAGTTCATTTCCCGATACCAAATCAAGTATAGCCTCTCCTCTTGTAGGCTTACTTATATATTGTGTCAGGAAACTTTCCTGAACACACCTAACAAACTCCACCCCATCTAAATCCCTTGCTCTAGGGAGATGCCAATCAATGTTTGGGAAGTTAAATCTTCCAGCACAGCAACCCTGTTATTACAACTTTCCAGAATCTGTCTCCCTATCTGTTCCTTGATAGCCCTGTTACTATTGACCAAGTAGAGTTATTGACCCCTTCCTGTTTCTAACTTCCACCCACAGAGACTCAGTAGATAATAATCCCTCCATGACTTACTCCTTTTCTGCAGCCATGACACTATCTCTGATCAATAGTGCCATGCCCCCACCTCTTTTGCCTCCCTCCCTGTCCTTTCTGAAACATCTAAAGCCTGGCACTCTAAGTAACCATTCCTGTCCCTGAGCCATCCAGGCCACAGCATCATAGCTCCAAGTACTGATTAGGCTCTAAGCTCACCTGCTTTGTTCATGATGCTTCTTGCATTAAAATAGACACATCTCAAACCATTGGTCTGAGCGCATCCCTTCTCTATCACCTGCATATCCTCCCTCTTGCACTGTCTCCAAGCTTTCTCTGTTTGTGAGCCCCTTCCTCCATTTTTTCAGTTTGGTTCCCACCCCCCCCGCCAGCAATTCTAGTTTAAACTCTCCCCAATAGCCTTAGCAAACGTCCCTGCCAGGATATTCGTCCCCTTCAGATTCGAGTGCAACCCATCCTTTTTGTACAGGTCACACCTGCCCCAAAAGAGGTCCCAATGATCCAGAATTCCAAATTCCTGCCCTCTGCTCCAATCCCTCAGCCACGCATATATCCTCCACCTCACTCTATTTCTATATTCATGTTCGTGTGGCACAGGCAGTAATCCCAATATTGCTACCTCTCATGTCCTGCTTCTCAACTTCCCTCCTAATTCCCTGTAGTTTGTTTTCAGGACCTCCTGTTTCCTACCTATGTCGTTGGTATGATCTCTGACTGTTCACCTTCCCACTTCAGGATATCACAGAAGTGATCAGAAACATCCCAGCCCCTGGCACCTGGGAGGTAAGCTACCATCCGTGTTTCTTTCCTGTGTCCACAAAATCGCCTGTCTGACCCCCTAATTATATAGAGTCCCCTGTTAGTGCTGCCTTCTTCCTTTCTCTGTTCTTCTGAGTCACAGGGCCAGACTCTGTGCCAGAGGTGCAGCCACTGTTGCTTCCCCCAGGTAGGCTGTCTACCCCCCCCCCCATCCCCAACAGTACTCAAACAAGAGTACTTATTGTTAAGGGGGGCAGCCACAGGGGTACTCTCTAGTATCTGACTCTTGCCCTTCCCTCTCCTGACTGCTACCCACTTAGCTATCTCCCAAGGCTCTGGTGTGACTCCTTGTCTATAGCTCCTCTCTATCACTTCCTCACTTTCCTTGACCAGACGAAGGTCATCAAGCTGCATCTTCAGTTCCCTAACCCAGTCCCTGAGGAGCTATGGCTTGACACACCTGGTGCAGATGTGGCCGTCTGGGAGGCTGGGAGTCTCCCGGACTTCCCGCTGCTGATGCCCAGTACAGAACACTGACCTTACAGACATACTTCCTGTTTCTATTCCTCACTTACCTCACCTCGACCAGTTATTGCCGTAGCCTGAATGAGCCAAAGCCCTACCAGTCTGCCTCAGATCACTCCGTTGATGATCACTCCACTAGGCAGTGTCTCCCTTTTATGCCTGAACCTTCCCAGCTATCTATCTCATTATTGGTGCTCCGGTTGTAGCCACTGACAGGCCATGTACAATGGACAAATGCTCGCAAATCTCCCTTTGATGGAAACAAGTGAGTTTTAAGAGTCCATTTAATCAACGACAACACCATTACCCTGGAAATGTCATACTGCTTTCAGTGCCCACTTGCAAGCTTTGTCCTTTTTAATGTCACTGCCTGAGCAGTGTTGGTGTCCCATTCATGGGGTCCTGATGGGAACATTATTGCTCTTGAGTGAAGGCTACATATGAATCTGTCCTATACTCTAACTGGTCTCTCTTTCCAGATATTATATAATTGATGTGTAAAAATATATTCCCTTTTGTCAATTATATAAAAACACAAAATGCTGGGGAAACTCAGCAAGTGGGCAGCCTGAATAGAGGGGAATAAACAGGTATTTCATGTGAAGACCCTTCTTTCTACATTCTCCTGTTCTTGACCCAATGGTTGAAGTGTAGAGCTTCCCTTTTTCTGCTCTGTCTGCAACTCTCACCATTGTACTTAACCTCTGTCAGATCACCAGAAATTTCCGTGTTTTGAGAAAAATTCCAGATGCTCCAACACATGCAAGATCCAAAGTCCTTTATGTCTGGATTCATATCAATAACATTCTGCTCCCACTCTGGACCCTAAATTCTTTGGTAAAAATCACAGCTCCTCAACAAGGACAGCTCCAGAGTTTAGTAAGGTAGGTTTCATCCTGAGCTTGGGTGCTCCCTGAATTGCCCCTGCTGTTTTGCGATCCTCGTACACCCCTAATTACAATGTGAAAATTTATTGACAATGTTGAACTGTAAAGTTACCAAAAACCATAAGCCAAAGCAATATGAATAAAAATATAGCCTGAGACACAATTTTATGCAAGACTTTGAAAAAATATGTTCTTATTAAGTGACATGATCAGGTTCAAATATGGGCCTAACATGTGAGACCTGAGCTTGTTTTTTGCTGCACAAATAATTCTGGGTCGAACTTGAGATAAGCGCACACAGATTTCACCCTCAACTGAAATGAATTGTTTTCTATCCTTGCTCTTGATGCCTGTTAAACTAGAAAAAGCCTGCTCACACATGTAAAGGAGGTGAAAATTGCAGCAGAAATGTTTAGCTTTCCAGGATACTCTTTCACAGAAATGCAGAACTTGTCCAGGGACAGGTCATCTTGAGTGCACTATCAGACTGCAGCTCACAAAGTTCTTCCTTTGTTCTCAAAGTCAAGTTCTCAGGCTGGGCAGAAGATTGGGAGAAGGGGTCCCTCATCCAGTCATACACATGTTGAAAGGGAGGAAAAATACTGTTCAATGGTGTTCAGCAGTTCTTTCCAGGTGGTGTTCAGCATCATGTGACATGTCATCAATTCATTGACTTATTGTACAGTTTGAGGGTGAAACTTGTTCAATTTCTTGTTCTGCATCTTGTCCTAGCATTTCACCCATTATAATTTTGCATGTTGGTAGGTTCTTATCAACTGTGTGACTTTTCATTTTCTGAGTAATAAGTTCTGCTACTAAATAATGTGCTTCCTGAGTCCTTTTACTGGCTGTGACTTTATTAACAAAAGCTTTACTCTGTTTTGAGATTCCAATAGCCGTTTAAAATAATCAGCACTTTATGTGTCACATGTCTGTGGTTTGTAGTTCAGTGTCTTCTCAATGTTGCCGGAGCCATTGCTGTATTTGTAAGCTGTTTGGCACAGACTAGGCAGAATGGAATCGGACAACTTGGATCACCAGTCCCTGTAAAACACATCGATAATTTCATTGTAGAGACAGACTTTTTGTGTGTCCGTTGTTGCACTGGTGCAGAGAAATAACTCAGAAGATTGTAATTCTTCATAACTAACCTTATAGGAATTGTAACATAGGCCTAGGCCAAGAATCATCCTCTTCCATCTCACACCTCTTCTCCAAAAATCGCCACACTGGACCATCAGACATATCTGTAAAACACAGGGGTTAGTAAAATACCCCTGTGTATTTTACACAGGGAGAGGCTGACATCGTAGCCAAGTTGGATGAGTCCATTCAATGCTCAGAAACTGTACTTCTCACTCATCAGCCTATCATCTTCCCCTCTGTGCAATACAGTGCTCACCATTATCAACAGCCTCTGCTATCAACAGAATGGACTGAACCAGATAAACACAGTCCTATTGCACACTGCCACACTGGCCTGAGAGACCTCTATCGAGATTGCTAACAGGTCTGCACAGTCACTGCCTACCACTGTGAGCGCTAGTATCATGTGTTGGGCAAAGTTCAAAAAACAATGTTTCACAGAATCTCTCGCAGAACAGTGAGCTGCCTCTCATGGAACCCCGGTTGAGAAACCCTGAACTAAAAAATGACAGGACTGTCCCGACATCTTCACTTATTCCCCATACTTATCTCCCTTCAAAGGTTTCATGTGGAAGACTTAGTCCAGGAAAATAAGTCAAGGTTGTGATGAAATTCCACCGAATACCAAGATCCTGAATCTCATGAAGAGGTATTTCATCCCTCATGATGTTGCTACATTGAATGCTGTGTGGATCCTCCATGACCTTTTCTGACCTTTTCCCATCTATTTCGAAACATAGAAACAGAAAACCTACAGCACAATACAGGCTCTTTGGCTGGCAAAGTTGTGCCAAACATGTCCTTACCTTAGAAATTACCTAGGCTTACCCATAACCCTCTATTTTTCTAAGCTCCATGTCCAGGAGTCTCTTAAAAGACCCTATTGTATCTGCCTCCACCACCATCGCCGGCAGCCCGTTCCACACACTCATCACTCTCTGCGTAAAAGATTTAACCCTGACATCTCCCCCGTATCTACTTCCAAGCACCTTAAAGGTGCGCCCTCTTGTGCTAGCCATTTCAGCCCTGGGAAAAAGCCTCTGACTATCCACGTGATCAATTTACAGCTTTTCTTTTCTCATAGGCTTCATCCACTCATCAGGATAAGTTCATTTCCACAATTTCCTAGGTGCATCCATTCCACTTTTCAATTCCCAATACAATAGGTGCTGTTTGGGTAAAGCAGTCGAGGCCACAATGAAATCCCACTGAAAAGAAAAATTCCGGAGTCCACAATGAGTCCACGGCATATTGCGGTCCTGCTAGGTTTTGGGTTCTAATTGAACAGTTCCTGACTTGATCAGTGCAGCTTCCTTGGGAATGCCAGTGAGCTGGATGATCCCAGGACCAGATCTGTCTTTGGGGCATCAGGCAAAGCTCAACATCACTGTCTGAGGATCAGTGAAATCTGCAACCCAGAAGAAGGCATTTGAATGCATCGTGGCTACACCAGATCAGTAAACTGTCCTCCAGCGGTGCTGACGGACATTTTGTCCTGCCTCTGGTCTCTGTGTGTCCCACTGATGTCACAGTGGCTTTGTGACATCAGAGTTTGACCAACTCCCTGAGTGGTCACACCTCAACATCTCCATGTTTAGTAAAAGCTCTGGTCAGTGGCTGGGTTACAATGATGCGATGAGGATGAAAAGAGCATCTAATTTATATGGTGATCTTTGGTTTTTGATGTTCTCCCTGCCCCCTTGTCTGGGTTAAGGGAGATTCAGTGCTAAAATACTGCTTGAGAGCAGGAAAATGGCTGGGACTTTGCACAAAATATTTTGGATTATTCTTCCCTAATTTAACCTTAAAGAATTGTGAACTGAAGATGAATATTGCAGTTGTGAATTAAAACATAAATCATGAAATTGGCATTAATGACTTGTCAATATAGACAAGAACGATTTTACTGATAACCTCCTGAGAACAGTGGCCCTCTCCTGCTAACTCCTCACATTTCTGGGAGCTTCCCGTGTACCATTGTCCCACTCCCAACACCTGCCTTGAACACCCTCAATGTCCTAGTGTGGAAGTTCTGGCAAGGTAAGGATTAAAATGTCTAGGCAAGGATAGATGCTAAGTTTTAAGCTCACCAGTGGGAGGTGGTGCTTTAGCACTGCTGGCCCATTACCTCAAGGGAGCCTTGATCATAAGTGGGCTGAAACTCTTGAAGGCAGGTGGCAGATCAACTAATGATCCCACTGGTGATAACACAGGATAGTCAACATCTTAGTCCAAGTGTATTTTCAATTCTTTTGCAACCATCACAGTCATGAAAACTGTTGAAGAAAAATCTTTTGTGGAGTATAGCTTTCCCTGTGCACAGTAGGGGACTGGAATATTTGGCATAAGGAGATAGGATAATGATGTAATTGAAGGGCACAAGTCACACACTGTTATGAGGAAGCAGGTTCACAGCTATGGTAAGTCACTGATTACGAATAAATACTCTAATCATTTACTTACAAATAAACAGTAAAACATTTGACCAAGTATATAACTGCTTTAAGTTACACCGACTACAGCACTAAACATTCAGTAGCACTTTAAACTCAGCAGGTACCTCATTAAGTCTCCCCAAGTTACAGAACTACAAAATTAAACTTTCAACAGATACTTAGCTAGAAGTGTACATGGGTCCTCCTATATCTGCAGCGTTCTTACCCAATGGTTCTTCATCATTGGTGATGACCTCAGTGTGAAGTTGAGTGCCCCGAGACAAAGGAAGGCACTTGAGACTTGACACTGGTACTGAGGCACATGAGGCAACCAATGGGAAAGTAAACACAAAATACGCTGCAGGTGGGAAAGAGCTGCTGCATCTTTCAAATGGTGCCAATCAATGGCCATCAAGGTAGAAGTGGCTTTCAACTGACAAGTAAACTAACCCTTCACAGTACACACACCAACTAAGGAACAATTATTTTACTAGCTGCAATATATCATCAGTTGTTATCCTGTCATTGGAATTGACTTAACATCTCTATTGTGAATAGTAATTGCTAGTCAACTCTGCATAAAAATGGCTTTTCTCTGTTCAAGCTTTAGAAGTTTGGTGACAAGTCTGTTCTCCTTGCACACAATTAAATAAAATATGATTCAGGAATGAGTCTCGAGTCCAGTTAATCCGTGACACCACCATTAGCCTTGCAAATATCATACCACTCCCAGTGCCCACTTAGAAACTTTGTCCTTCAATGTCACTGCCTCTAATCAGTGTCGTCCTAACTCATCAGGAATGTAGGTGCAGTATTCTGACCAATAACAGCACACATGCCACCTTTCTTTGCGAGCAGGTAATCTAAAGCCATCGATATCTGTTCCTGGGACAAGCTGGCGTTACCATACCGTGAAAGGCTATAATCCAAAATCTTTCTTCCTCTGTGATAGCCCTCTTAATGCACTGACCAACATGGGCATCCAGAGCACTGAGGTGTTATATACGGCACCATATAACCCAGATGGCAGCATCTGAACCACCCCATGGGGAGCCACAGATGGGTCCAGGAGCTGGATATCCAGTAGGTGCCACTCAGTGCCCAGGGAGCGCCCACATTCACTGCACCATTCAGAGTAGTCAGTCACCCCAAGGATCCTGTTCCTTCTTACACTCACCATATCCCACTGACTGGTTGGACCAGTGCTTATCATACCCGCTACACCAAGATTCCTTTCCCTTCCCTGCCAGCTGGGCATTCACTTTAAGAATTGGGACTTTCCATTGAAACAAATAGTACATAGGGAAATAACAGTCTTTGAAACACTTACTTGACCAGGGGTTACTAAGGCACAAGTTCCTTAAGGTTGACACAATGGGTCAAGGTTGGCTAGAATAGACTACTATAGACCCTGCTTCCCCCCAAAACAGAGTGCCAAAATCTGAGAAACTGGACAACTTCCCCCAGGAGTCTTTTTCCTTGTCATGGAAAGGGATCAATATTAATGGCATTTCTTCCGTGGTGTAGTTAGGAGTCCTCATACAAATCCAGCAATCTGACTTGGTCTGGTTTGCATATTCAAATGACATCTGCAGGATTGTATTATAGGATCTCTCTCCATAAGTCAGCTTTGCCATTCTGTAATGCAGGAAGACACAAACTCACTCACTCCTAGCTTGTCACTGGGTATCAAAGATACACAAAGCAATTGCTGTTAACAAAAACACCTTCTAAGATTGTTCCCCAAATCTCCCAGTCTCCAAAATATGAATTCCAAATTCCTAATTTAACCATCCACCAATGAGCAATTTCCCTCTGAAATGTGGGCATCTCAAGTCCAGAACAAAGCTGCACAGATTTTCATCTCCTTATCCTGGATTCCATATGGCCAGTGTGGAATTCGGATTTCTCCCTAAAACCATAAAGCAACAGACTAAAAGCAAGACAAGCAAAAAAAAATCCAGTCTTGTGCTTCTCTTTCTTCAAAGCCATCGCAATTAACTGCAAAATTTAGAACAAGTAGTTAATTCCTCCCCCCCCCCCCGATGAAAAACTAACACATTTTCCAAAGAACAAAGGGAAAGAATAAACAACTAGGTGGGCCCCAACATATTAACTCTTTCACACATCCACATAAGGGCATAACCCCACACACACTCAAGCAAACTGAACTGTGGCCACACTTCACAAACGTTTCTCCCGCACTTAAACCATTCACGTTCTATTTATGGGGGGAGGGATGCAGGCCTTATGACCCCCTGTCTACAGGGGTGAGGCAAGGAGGCACTAACTGCCACTGTCTATTGCAGAGCATCTGGCACGGGATGCAGACAATCCTGAACGGAATGCGAAGGATCCTGCAGAGGACAAAAAGTCCCCTTATCAGGAGAGGGCTCGAAGAATGACCATTCCCCCTTAAGGACCTCCTGCCCTCTCTTCCCCTGACAGTTCATCCTCCACATGGCACAGATGGTGGGAGTGGGAACCCCATTTACTTGCTCCTTTGGGACCCCAGCTTTGAGCAATACCAAAAACATTTCCTTTCGGGTCATGTGGCATCCCCCACTCCCCATCTGCTTATCCGACTTCCATTTCTGGCTACCCGCACCTCCTTCTACACCTTCCAACCCCAACAACAACTGAATGGGACGTCTGACTGCCGTTCTCATCTCATGAAAGACAGCACTACCCCTGCTGTAAGCAAATGCCTTATCATGACGGGTTAATTCAGAATGCTCTGGCAAGCTATCGTCATGGCAGTATAAGTCTGTAATTAGAGAAAGGCTCTGATCCCTCCCGGAGTTTCAAATCCCATTCAAAGAGGGCAGGAACCTGAACTTGATGGCTGCTGCCACCCGATCCCGTAAAGATGCATTATGCTTAGGGGAAGCGAGCAATGTCCTCATGGTGTTACTGATTCTATGTTGGGATGACAGGCTCCCTGAAATTCCCATCTCTCTATTAGATAGGCTCACACTGGTACCCCCATCCCATATTCTCTACAACCACATGGCCAGAGACTCTCCAGGCTTCTGTCTGCACCAATTCCTTCATGGAGAACTCCCTGATCTCTGTTGTCATAAAGGAGCACATTGTGCCACTCCCCACACACTCCTGATCCTCCTCCTCCTAGCAGGAAGAAGTTGCAGGATGGATGCCTTCCCTCACCCCACCATGGTCGGTATGGGGCCACAAGATCAGTGGCCTGGCCTGTACCTTTCTGGTACGTAGGGGAGAGCGTGATCACTTTGAGGGAGAATCCTGGGACTCCACTCTGCTGAGTAGTGGCATTTCTGTGTCCAGACAGTGGTCTGTTCTTCTTGCACACAAGTACATAAAGTATGATTGAGGAATGAGTGTGAGTTTCTAGAGTCCAGTTAATCTGTGACGACCTTGCAAATGTCATACTGCTCCCAGTGCCCACTTGCAAACCTTGTCCTTTCCACTGCCTCTAAAAAGTGTCGGTGTCCCATTCTATCACTCTTGAATCAAGGCTACATATGAATCTGTGTTCATTATTCCAACAGGCACTTCCCTCCAGACATTATATAATTGAATTGTAAAAATATATTTCCTTTCATCACTCTTGGCTTACTTACCAAACACATTCATTATAGAACCACACACAAAGTACTGGAGGAACCCTGCAAGTGAGCAGCCTCGATGGAAGGGAATAAGTAGACAATGTTTCATGCCGAGACCCTTCTACATTCTCCTGTTCTTGACCCAACGGCTGAAGTATAGAGCTTCCCTTTCTCTGCTCTGTCTACATCCCTTACCATTGTACTTACCTCTGTCAGATCACCAGTAACTTCTGTTCTGAGAACAATTCCATTATCTCCAAGCCACAAAAGAACCGTAGTCCTTTATATCTGAAATCATTTCAGTAACATTTTTATGCTCCCACTCTAGGCCCTAAATTCTTCACTAACGCATGGCCCCCAACATAGAGACAGCTCCAGAGTTTGGTCCCTTAGCTTTCGTCCTGAGCTTGGGTCCTCCCTGTTGGAATTTGTGAATTCTCTCTGTGACTATGACAGACAGACAGACATACTTTATTGATCCCGAGGGAAATTGGGTTTTGTTACAGTCACACCAACCAAGAATAGTGTAGAAATATAGCAATATAAAACCATAAATAATTAAATAATAATAAGTAAATTATGCCAAGTGGAAATAAGTCCAGGACCAGCCTATTGGCTCAGGGTGTCTGACACTCTGAGGGAGGAGTTGTAAAGTTTGATGGCCACAGACAGGAATGACTTCCTATGACGCTCAGTGTTGCATCTCAGTGGAATGAGTCTCTGGCTGAATGTACTCCTGTGCCTAACCAGTACATTATGGAGTGGATGGGAGACATTGTCCAAGATGGCATGCAACTTGGACAGTGTCCTCTTTTCAGACACCACCGTCCGAGAGTCCAGTTCCACCCCCACAACATCACTGGCCTTACGAATGAGTTTGTTGATTCTGTTGGTGTCTGCTACCCTCAGCCTGCTGCCCTAGCACACAACAGCAAACATGATAGCACTGGCCACCACAGACTCGTAGAACATCCTCAGCATCGTCCGGCAGATGGTAAAGGACCTCAGTCTCCTCAGGAAATAGAGATGGCTTTGACCCTTCTTGTAGACAGCCTCAGTGTTCTTTGACCAGTCCGGTTTATTGTCAATTCGTATCTCCAGGTATTTGTAATCTGCCATGTCCACACTGACCCCTTGGATGGAAACAGGGGTCACCGGTGCCTTAGCCTTCCTCAGGTCCACCACCAGCTCCTTAGTCTTTTTCATATTAAGCTGCAGATGATTCTGCTCACACCATGTGACAAAGTTTCCCACCGTAGTCCTGTACTCAGCCTCATCTCCCTTGCTGATGCATCCAACTATGGCAGAGTCATCAGAAAACTTCTGAAGATTGCAAGACTCTGTGCAGTAGTTGAAGTCCGAGGGGTAGATGGTGAAGAGAAAGGGAGACAGGACAATCCCCTGTGGAGCCCCAGTGCTGCTGACCACTCTGTCTGACACACAGTGTTGCAAGCGCACGTACTGTGGTCTGCCAGTCAGGTAATCAATAATCCATGACACCAGGGAAGCATCCACCTGCATCACTGTCAGCTTCTCACCCAGCAGAGCAGGGCGGATGGTGTTGAACGCACTGGAGAAGTCAAAAAACCTTTGCATTTCCTTAAAATGCATTCCCTTCTGTTGCTCTGGAGACCTCGCACACTCCGAAGCCCTGTGATTTAGCCATAAAAGAGCAAATGTATTTTCCAATAAACCCTGTCGGGATCCCTCAGGATTTTAACTGTAAGGGCCAGATAACAGGCACTTAGTTTAATGAGTATAATAGTGAAAGAGGTATCGGAGCCTGATGATGCACATTCAAATATTTAGCTTTAGCTTCTTCCTCTCTGTTATCAGAGTTCTGGATGGCCCCTGAACACTACCTCCTTTTGCTCTGTTAGCCTCTTTTTGTAATTTTGTAATTTTTATATCCTTGCACTGTACCGCCACCACAGAATGGCAAATTTCATGACATATATCAGTTATATAGACTTGATTCTGATCCTTCCCACTTTGACTCCTGAGTTACAAGGAGATCCAGTGCACCCTCTTCTTCCATCTGGGCACGTTGCAAGACTCAACATCAAAATATGCACCTTTAGGGAACTTGCTCTTTCCACCAGGATCAAAACTGGCCATTTTTGCTTGGATCTTTTTGACTCTGTTTTTCTTTTCCTACCGGTTGAGTCTGGTGTGCAGGGCACTTCCCTCAGCCTCACTGTTAGCAATCTATTACACAGAAGGATAGTCTGACTCCCAACAATCCTGCAAATGTTGGAAATGCATCATAAAACACAGAATGCTGGAGCCAATCAGCAGGTTAAAGAGCATGTATTAGGGAAGAAACAAACTTTCACGTCTTGAACACTGCTAGTGCTTTTTGTCTTTAGGTTTTGAAGGGAAGTTTCTATTGTTTTTTTTTAGTCCAAAAGCAATGCCCTTTATTCTTTTTAAGCAAGCCCTGAGTGAGCCAGAACTCTGTACTCTTCCTCCAACACATGTTCAGGAATGAATTTATTACCCAGTCTGGAATTTGGATTGCGAGAAGATCCTGAAATGTCTCTGACATGTTCTTATGCAGATCATCATCTGGTTCTCTTTCTTTCTCTTCCAACTCAGAGAGGCTCGAAAATTGGAAAGGACTGCAAAGGCCTAAATTTGAAGAAACTTGGAGACCATTTATTCAACATATGAGTTGAATTGTCTTTTCCTAAACCTTACTTATATTATCCTTAATTATTTGGATGGAGGTTCGGAGTTATTGGCACTACTGTATATGTACTTAACATTATTCAATGGCCCATGTTGGTTAGTGTTTTTTTTCTTTTTATTTCTTTGTTCATCAATGTTATGAGTTTGGGAGGTTATATATTTTTATCATTATATGAATGTCTATTTAAACTATTAATTATGTACTCTCAAACACCTTGTATTCATGTTTCATTTATGTTTGTTTAAAATTAATAAAAAGATTTAACAAGAAAGAAAGGACTGCAAAGGCCAATGTTGCACTTAAATAGGGTTGACTTAGACAGAAACGTGGAGATGACTGATTTGACTTTGATATGATTCACATCATTTCCTTGGAATTGATGATTGAGTTCATTAAATTTGCAAGCAGTTCTCACAAATAAAATATTCTTGAGTTGTTTACTGAATAAAGATATGACATCATCATAGCTCAGTCAAAACCTGACTCTGCCTGAAGGCACATAGGCGGGCAGCAATATCTGTGTGAGTCATGGGCTACAGAAATGCAGCCAAGACCAGTCAAAAAGACAGATTCTGAACTTTACTTCATTGATCGTCATACCTAATTCACAGGAACTGTGTCACAGTGTGATTAGAGTATGGGACTTTTACTAACACTAATGAACAGAAATAATGCATAGACAGATCCCGGAAATGATTTCTCATGATATTCCAAATACAGAAGTGTCACCTTACTTTTCGACACCTATAACACGCATTGAGCCAAGTCTTAGAGAGCAGTGGGGTAGCAAGAGATGAGGTGATTATGTGATCATTGTAATCAATTATGAGGCACTGAGGATCAAATAATCAATAAATAATTTCTTAAATTAAGGCTGTAATCCCTCAGCTGCCAACATTGCTACTGTCCGCCTCCACTATCACCCCCTTAATCTTTATCATCCCTTAGTAACACCCTCTGCCCACAGGGGGCGATATTGCCTACTTTGTGAACCATTGATTTCAGTCTTTCAATATTCGGCATGTTTCAATGAGATTCACTGTTAAACTCCAGCGATTATGTTTTAATGTTTTGATGTTTGTGTGACAAATACATCTAATTTTTATATGTTTAATCTTTGACTACAGGGCCAGAGCCTTCAAACTCTCCTCATACATTTACCCTTGAATTCCCAGGATCATTCTCAGGAATGAAACCTATACAAATTGTGTGAGCAGACAGAGAAAGAGAGAGAGAGAAAGAGAGAGAGAGAAAGAGAGAGAGAGAGAGAGAGAGAGAGAGAGAGAGAGAGAGAGAGAGAGAGAGAGAGAGAGAGAGAGAGAGAGAGAGAGGATGGGGCTCAATTTGTATTATTTTCAAACTCTCTCCCTGTGAAATTTGTGTGATTGTACTATACAAAATAGAGCAAAGAAACAAACTCCATTGCAGAACTATTCAGCCTCAGTCTGCTGTGAGTGAAATAGCTGTAACCTGCAGCCACACTTTGAACTCAGGATACCTTCGCAGGAACCCGTATTAATTGAATCAGCTCTATAAGCAGTCATTTTACTGTAAATATGGAGATGAAGTTATGCAAACTTTTTTAGTTTATTGCTGCTTTGGCTCTCAGACCACATCCCCAGTGCTCCCGCTTTCCCTTTTTGACCGTTGCATAAAAACCATTAAATTTTTTGATTTATGATTCACTATGAAAGAAAATAGTAACAGGCAGTTCTAAACTGAAAAATAATTGCAAAAATTATTCAATCTAAAGCTACAAATAACATATTTATTTATTTAATTCCAGTTAAAACAATTTTCATTTACAATTTTAGAACATGCTTAGTAGTCCAACTATTCCCTAATTCATTGCTTTTTCACCTTCCAATGAGACGGATGAGCTTGGTGCAATGATATTAGCTTCTCAGAACCAGGTCGAATTTACTCAAGAGCCTCAGATCTCCATGTTCAATAATTTGAATTCTGTTGTTTTTGCTTTGGAAGAAGATGGGCAACTGCATTGAAACCTCACTCCACTAAATTTGATGTTGGAAAGGCAATAAAGAACATCTTGACCTTTTTCCACATTTCAGGCTAGTGTTCAGAGATTTCTCTCTGTAACCAAAAGTCTTGATAAATTTTTTTTGAACCTCTGCTTCAGATTATTTTTATAGTGAGATCAATTCTTCCTCCATCCTTCCTGTGTTCCTCATTGCAAGTGCTCAGGAATGGATTTATTGCCCAGTCTGGAATTTGGATTACGAGAAGATCCTGAAATCCCTCTGATATGTGTTTATGCAGCTCACCCAGATTTGCAGCGTGAACTTGATTTCATCATCTAGTATTCCTCCTCTCTTTTCCAACTGGGAGAGGCTTGTTAATTGGAAAAGGTCACAACGGCCAGTGTTACCTTTAAATAGGGTTAACTTGGACAGAAATGTGGAGACGACTGATCTGAGTTTGATAAGATTCACATCATTTCCTCACAACTGAAGATGGACTTCATTAAACCTTACAAATTATTCTGACAGATAAGCAATGTCATGCTTAATATTCTTGAGATGATTACAGAATAAAGCATTCAAGTCTTCAAGTACAGGTTCTTTTTGAGAGCCATCTGACTTCTGTGTGCAACAGCAAGGTACCAGCCAAACAGGGTGCTTTGTCATGCATGGTATCAGTTCTTTTCGAGTATTGTTGAAGCTGCATTCATCCTGACATGCAGAGGGAACTTTATCACAGTCCTGACTCATGCCTTTAAATAGTGAAAAGATTTTGGGGCATTAAGAGTTGAGTCACTCATTTCATGGTACCTGCTCTTGTAGCCGTGGTGTTTACGTTGCAGACCCAGTTGGATTACTGGCCAGTTGTCGCCCATTAAGCGTAGTCTGTAGTGACATGATGGTGATTACACAAATGAATGTTAAGGGCTGCTACAGAGAAGGTAGTTCAAAGTTCAATGTACTTTCATTATCAAAGTATGTATGCAGTATACAACTCTAAGATTCATCTTCCCCACGGACAGCCACTAAACCACTAAGGGCCAGAAGGGCTTATTCCATGTTGTATCTCAATAAAAAATAAACAAAGAAAAACCATGGAATGCATTCAACGAAAAACATCAACACCACACACACAAAGATAAACAATTCATGGAAACGGCACCCAAAACAACCACAAAGGACAGAATATAAAACACAAAAATGAAAGGGTCCAGACATTTCATTTCAGCTCAGTGTTCGTTCTCTGTAGGCTGCCCTGATTCAAAGCAGCAACGTAAAAAAAGGAATGACCAGAAACTAGAAACACTCATTATGTAGAGTACAGAGTCCAATACACAGGCCGCGTTGATTAAACCGTGATCCAGCACCTTCTTTCAGCAGCACCGAGTGAAAGGCTGGTAGATGTCGTTCAACACCCACTCGCTTTGATGATTTCAATCTTTGCTGCGCTTTAAACAGCAAGATCAGTGATGCAACATCAATAACTCTCTCTGAGACGTAAAGGCGAGATATCGACTTTTATTGACTGGAAGAAGGAACAAGCAGTGGTTGACCACCATACTACATCCTGGAGACTGAGAGGCCGGGCTCAGGCCTTGATCGCCTTTATACAGGGGTCTGTGGGAGGAGCCACAGGAGCAGTCAGCAAGGGGCATGTCCAGACAGGTGTATGTAGTTCACCACAATCAGTGAGAAGAGGAATCAATCACGGGCTTGTGCCCCATCTTCAGATTTCTTGGCCTCCAGGTCGCACGCTTTGCTCAAAGCTTCATGGAACCCTCTTGGAGACAGCAAAGCACCAGATTGTTCAAACAGTCCAAAAACACACCACCAAAATGTAAATCACAGACACTGATCAGTAGATTACAGCTCTAACAGAAGCAGAACCATATTGGAAAGAAAAGGAAGATGTGAAAGAGTAGTTTTGTGAATTGTCTGGAGGATGTTGCCCTTTGTAGCATTGTTCGCTGGTGCCATCTTCTTCCGAACAAGAATTATTTTTCTTTCAGAGGCATTTAATACCATTAGGTGTAAAGTTTTAATTTTGTACGTTGTTCTTCATTAAAGTAGACTAGAAAAATGCAAACTGTGGCAGGAAGGAAGGATCAGTGCATCCATTTGATGAGTAATGTTCAATGTGTCAAAGTGCAAAGTTAAAAGAAACCAAGCATCTCATGGATTCAACTCTCGTCGAGTCAGAATCTGGAACTGTCTCGCTAATGGCAACCTTAAGGATTTAAGCAGTTCTGGAAGGCAGTTCAGTACCACCTTCTCAGGGACAATTAAGGACGGGCAAATAAGTGCCGCCTCAGCCGGCAATGCTCACGTTCCTAAAATGAATAGAAACATTGTCCACGCCGTACAGAGTGAGTAAAAACAAAACCTATGGCTCCAAGAAGATTGTATTTTTAGCTTTGTATCTCATTGAAAAAGAAGGAGGCATTCAGGCATTCAGGGTACAATAAAGATGCAATTAACAATGAAGAATGCTCTTTGCAGACAATTAAGTGATTCTGAAAGGATTGAAATGAATGGTTGATCATTGTTGTAGCAATTTAGGAAAATCTGGCAGTTTTTGCAGAATAAGGTCCCGCAAAATGTCATAATGACAAGATGATTTGTTTTAATGATGATCAGTGAGGTACAATGACCAGGATACAGGAATTCATTCCCTCTAAGAGAATACAGTGGAATCTTTCACATTGGCCGTAGACTGCAGACAGGGCACCAGGCTATTAAGTCATCTGAAGAACAGCAATTCCCCACAGTGAAACACTTCCTTGACTCTGCATTTAGATTTCATCCGAGATTTTAATGCTCAAATCTCTGGAGGGGAGCTTGAACCTGCAACCAGCCGACTTAGAGACAGAAGTGTTGCATCTTAGTTCTGGCTGGCAATCACCATTTGAAAAGATCTTCAGATAATGCAGTAAAGTCCTAATACAACTTTTAAAAAAAGCCAGTGAACGCCCCAGCACAGAGATTAGAATGTTCATTGATGTACAAAATCATGCAAGTATAATATATTCCAAGAATATAAATGACCTCATTTTGATAATACAGTATTATTACAGCACTGAGTATGAGAGATACTGAGTTTATGACGTGATGATTGCATATCCTCCTGTAATCACAATTGCCAAATAATCACTGATGCAGGAGACTCTGAAGCTGCTGAAAATGTTGTGCAACATGAACAAAATGCTGGAAGAACTCAACAAGTCAGGCAGCATCTACGGAGGGAAACAGTGTACACTTCGGGCTGAGATTCTTTGTCTTATCTGAATTGTTGACTGTTTATTTCCCTCCATAGATGCTGCCTGGTTTGCTGAGTTTGTCCAGCATTGTTTTGTGAGCTGCCAAATAATCATGGTTGAATGAAATGTACTAGCAAAATGCAACCACAAGATGGTGCTGCACATAAACTTTCAGGTTACTGTATATAAGATACCAGATTTTAGAATCCTAGAGTCATTGAGAAGTACAGCGCAGAAACAGCCCCTTTGACCCATCTAGTCCATGTCGAAATCATTCAAACTGCTTACTCCCATCAGCTTGCAGTGGGACCATATCCATATCCCTACTATCCATGTATCCAGACTTCTCCTTACTGTTGAAATCGAGCTTTCATGCACCACTTGCGCTAACAGCTCACTCCACCCTCTCACGACCTTCTGAGTGAAGAAGTTTCCTCTCATGTTTCCTTTAAACCTCACCTCTCACCCTTATCCCATGACCTCTGGTTATAGTCCCACCCAACCTCAGTGGAAAAAAACAGTTCGCATTTAACCGACCTATAGTTCTAAAGAACGCAGTCCTAACCTATTCAATCTTTCCTTACGATTCAGGTCCTCCAGTCCTGGCAACATCCTTGCAGATTTGCTCTGCTCTCTCTCAACCTTGTTTGCGTCTTTCCTGTAGGTAGGTGACCAAAACTGCTCACAATTCTCCAAATTGTGCCTCAACAACATCCTATACATAATATCCCATTTTCTGTATTGGCCTTCATAAATCAATGTGCCAAAAACTTTCTTTATGAACCTATTTACCTGTGACACTACCTTCAACAAATTATGGATCTGTATTCCCAGATCACTTTGTTCTACCACAGTCCTGAGTACCCTTCTGTTCACTGTGTAAGCCTTACCCTGGTTGAAGTGCAAAGCCTTGCACTTGTCTGCATTAAATTCCATCTGCCATTTTTCAACCCATTTTTCCAGCTGATGCAGATCCCTCTGTAAGCCATGATAGCCTTCCTTGCTGTCCACTACACACCCAATCTTGGTGTCACCCACAAATTTTCTGATCCAGTAAATCACAATAATCTTCCAGGTCATTGATATAGATGACAAACAACAAAGGACCCAAAACCGATTCCTGCGGCACACCACTAGTCACAGGCTTCCAGTCAGAGAGGCAACCTTCTACTACCACCCTCTGGCTTCTCCCATAAAGCCAAAGTCTAATCCAATTTACTATCTCATTCTGAATGCCAAGCGACTGACCAGCCTTCCATGTGGGACCTTGTCAAATGCCTTACTAAAGTCCATGTAGACAACATCCACCACTTTGCCTTCATCCACTTTCTTGATAACCTCACTGAAAATTTTTTATGATTGGTTGGACATGCTGCTATCCTTAATCAGTTCATTTCTCTCCGAATACTTACATATCCGGTCCCTTAGAGTACCTTCCAATAACTTTCCCACAAATAAGTCAGACTCACCGGCCTATAATTTCCTGGTTTTTGTTTAGAAACTTTTTTAAACAGCAGAACGACATTTGTTAACCTCCAGTCCTCTAGTGCAGGGGTGGGCAAACTTTTTGACTTGTGGGCCACAAAGGGTTCTAAAATTTGACATGGGGGCTGGACCAGGAGCAGATGGACGGAGTGTTTTGGTAATACACCTCATAAAATATCATGGGATATGTAGAAAACATGTGCTTTAATTTCAATTGAAAATGAACAAATGCATTACAACAAAATATCTGTCTTTGAAGTCCCATGGTATTTAGCTATTTATTGAAATGACTTTTAAAATACTGAAAATTAAATGAATAAAATACAGCTTTTTTAATAGTAACAGTTATTATTTTAAAGCACTGAAAATTCTGTTATCCTTCAAGATATTATCATCATCACTCTCCTCCTGCCTGTCTTTATTTCAAAAACGGTAGGAGATGCAGGTCTACTTGTCCTGCTCCTTCTTATTCAATTGTCCCCTGTGCCAAAACTCAACAATGACCCGCACAATGACAGAACAGTGACAGCGCGCCAGTATGCGGAGCACGTTATTTGATCTGGACCGCATTTTTTATTTTGAGAACGTACATGCACCTGCGCACTACTCATGTCCATCACTTAACAGAAATGACATGTAACATGTAAGGCTTATTGAAAAAAATATTTTCAAATGCATTTTTTACATAACACAACGAAGAAACTTATTTTTAATTTCAGTGGGAACAGTGTTGTTGGTCTCCCTTTTTAGCCAGCGCATCAAAGTCTGGATTTAGTTTTGTTGTGGCGATTCTCAGGATGGATCTGAAGTGTTGGTCAGTTAACTTGGATCTGTGGCTGGCTTTGTTGATGTTCATGAGGCTGAACGCCTGTTCACACAAATAGGTCGAGCCGAACAAAGAGTAAAGCGCAAATGTGGAGTAATACACTGCACCTCAACAAAGGTCAATGTGCTACATGCAGCGCTAAAATTACGACACGGAGTCGGTAACTGCAGTCGAAGAAAAAAACTTTATTCGAAATCCCCAGCCTCACTTTTAAGCCTCCCTCAACCTGCCCCCCGTGGCACAGAGGCTCCAAAGCTCTGTGCTCGCAAATCCCCGCAGGCTATCTCCCTTAGCCGGAACGCTGGCTAATTGTGAGCCGGTTCGGATGTGCCAGGAAATGGGTCGCCACAAATATATATAGAGTGCGTCATCTATTGGGAAAATGCCAGAATTGCGGGGAAAAAACGTTAACAAGGTTTATTAATATAATTTCATCAAGTTCTGCGGGCCGGATTAAAAAGCTTAACGGGCCGCATATGGCCCGCGGGCCGTAGTTTGCCCATGCCTGCTCTAGTACCTCTCCTGTCACTAAGGATGCTTCAAATATTTTTGCAAGGGCCCTGACAACTTCTACACTTGCTGAGGAAACTTAACGGAAGTTTAATGGTTTAAAGGAAGAAAGCAGAGTGTAATTGTGGAAGGAAAATATTCTGCCTGGAGGTCAGTGACTAGTGGAGTGCCGTAGGGATCTGTCCTGGAACTCCTGCTATTTGTGACTTTTTTAAATGACCTGGATGTAGAGGTGGAAGGATGGGTGAGTAAGTTTGCGGATGACACAAAGGTTGGAGGAGTTGTGGATGGAGCTGTAGGTGGTCGAAGGTTACAGGAGGATATAGACAGACTGCAGAGTTGGGCAGAAAAATGGCAGATGGAGTTCAATCCGGATAAGTGTGAGGTGATGCATTTTGGAAGGACAAACCAGAAGACGGAGTACAAGATTAATTGTCAATTACTTAAGAGTGTGGATGAACAGGGGGACCTTGGGGTTCAAATCCATACATCCCTCAAGGTCGCTGCACAGGTTGATAGGGTAGTTAAGAAGACCTATGGGTTGCTAGGCTTCATTAACAGGGGGATTGAGTTCAAGAGTAGAGAGGTCATGTTGCAACTCTACAAATCACTGGTGAGACTGCACTTAGAGTATTGTGTTCAATTCTGGTCACCTCATTATAGGAAGGATGTGGAAGCTATAGAGAGGGTGCTGAGGAGATTTACCAGGATGTTGCCTGATTTGGAGAACAAGTCATATGAAGCAAGGTTAGCAGAGCTGGGACTTTTCTCTTTGGAGCGTAGAAGAATGAGAGGGGACTTGATAGAGGTCTACAAGATTATGAGAGGCATAGATAGGGTGGATAGTCAGTACCTGTTTCCCAGGACACCAATAGCAAACACCAGATGGGATAGATACAAAATTAAGGGAGGGAAGTTCAAGGGAGACATTAGGGGTAAGTTTTTTACACAGAGGGTTGTGAGTGCCTGGAATGAGTTGCCAGGGATGGTGATGGAGACTAAAACATTAGGGGTATTTAAGAGCCTCTTGGACAGGCACATGGATGAAAGAAAAACAGAGGGTTATGGAGTAGTGTGGGTTTAGTACTTTTTTTAAGGATTATATGGGTTGGCACAACACGGGGGGCTGAAGGGCCTGTACTGTGCTGTAGTGTTCTATGGAAACACCATGTCAGATCCTGGGGATATATCCACTCTTATTTACCTCAGGGTAGCAAACACCTCCTCCTTTGTAATCTGTACAGGGTCCATAAATTGATACTACCTTGCCTCACCTCTATGGACTCTGTATCATCTCCTGAGTAAATACAGATGCAAAGAGTGCATTTAAAATCTCCCTCATCTGATTTGATTCCATGTATGGATGATCCTTCTGGTCTTCCAGAGGACTAATCTTGTCCCTTGCAATCCTTTTGCTCTGCACATATCTGTAGAGTCCCATGGGATTCTCCTTCACCTTGTCTGCTAGAGCAACTTCATGCCTTCTTTTAGCCCTCCTGATTCTTTCCTAAGTGTTCTCTTACATTTCTTGTACTCCATAAGCACCTCATTTGTTCTCTCTTGCTATGCATTCCCTCCTATCTCTCAACCAGGGCCTCAATATCTCTTTACAATCAAGGCATCTTACACCTCCTTTGGTAGTGGTGCATCTCTACCCCGCCACCCAGTATCTGTGACATGTGACAAGAAAAACCAATTACTGTACTCACAAAAAGTTGCCACCTCCAAGGCACATTATCAAATAGCTGGAATGCATTCCACCATATTTAACAATCCTCAAGTCTAAAGAACAATTATGTAGCTTAAGGATTAAATCTAAGTAAAAATTTTGAGTTCAGGGTCAAGTTTATTGTCATTCACCTGTGTAGCTGTCTTCATATTGACCACCAAATGAAGTAGCGTTCCTCCGAAACAAGTTGCACAACTCAGTACATATATCTCACACACAATACATCAGGCAATAATACCACAGATAAATTAATGAATAATAAGGTGTATTTGTGACACAAGTCAGAACACAAACAATATACACTACTGGTGCTACATATGTGATGAGACCTGGGTCGTGGAAAGGAGCTTAGTAGTCTCACAGCCTGGGGAAAGAAGCTGTTTCTCATCCTAACAGTCTTGTCCTAATGTTATAGTACCTTGTGCTGGATGGCAGGAGGTCAAAGAGATTGCTGGGCAGATGAATGGATCATTGACAATACAAGATCCTAGTAAGTATCTTGGATAGGTGGAAGAGTGACTCCAGTGATACTCTCAACAATCCCAGCAATCTTGCAGTTGGATGCCTTGCAATTCCCAGAGTAGATGGTGATGCAGCTTTTCAGGATATTCTCAATGGTGCTCCAGTAAAATTGGTTAGAATAGGGTGAGATGCCTTGTTCACCTCAATCTCCTCTGAAGTGGAGATGCTGCTGTGTTTTCATGCCTAATGTTTTTGGGATTCCTACTCAGGTTCAAGATTCAGATTCAAATTTATTTATCACACATACATCAAAACATGCAGTGAACTGTGTCACTTACATTTACATCAACGCACCAAAGAACGTGCTGTTACCATACGTTCCGGCACCAACAAAGCATGCTCAGAATTCTGAACAGAGAACACAACAAAACAGAAAAACCAGACAGCCAAGCACCACAGCAAATGAGCCCCATTCCTCCCTAATGCACATACCCACCCATGCACACACACAGTCCTCAAGCCAGGACAGGCCACCTTAGGCCTTCAGCTTCCAGTGGGCTCAGGGATTCACAGACATCACACCTTTGCTTCCTCAGCAGGCTCACAGAGATTCACAGACTTGGAGTCTGGCATTGGGCCTCAACTTCTGGACTTCCAACTGACTTTCATGCTTCAATCTTCAGTATCAACCAAGTTCTTGCCAATGGTGACAATTGAGGACCTGAAATCAAGGTCCTGAGCTCCAGACTTGTCAATGATAGGGCCCAGACACTGGATCTTGAACCAGATCCCGTTTCATAATTTGCACGAATGAACCTGGAGCGTACCTAGGACAATAACAAAACTAAACTGACCTGAATAAACTGGCCTGAAACATTTACTCTGTTTCTCGTCACACAGATGCTGACTGATTGGCTGAGTGTTTCTGACAGTTTCTGTTTCTATTTCAGATTTCTGGCATCCACTACTTTCTTTTTTCAGCCATTTCCAGGACTGAATATGATCTGTCAGAGTAATTCAAAGTTAGAATGTAACTACACTCCTGATTATTTTTTAACCTCAAATATCTGCCCTCACTTAGCTAAGGCAAACTACTAAGCTGCTCCAATTAGTAAAGAGATTTTGCTGCGTCTGCTGGTCGTTCCGTCTGTGTGAGCATCTGGACCAGGAGAGCTAATACTATTGGTCCCTAAGCCAAAGCACCAGCAAAGGAAAATCGACACCTGAAGGAATAAAACTATTTAAACTATGTCTTCATGAAGAATAATTTACTTCTTATATCCAGCCTCTTTGTTGATCATGGTTTATAACATTACATTGGACAGAAATATCAACTGATCAGATGTGTAACTCCCTCAACAACTAAAACTCATGCACGTGCACAGTCTTGATGGTTATGTATATTGTACCAACTCAGAGCACTCACTGTTCCTAGATATGACAGAATACTGTCAAATCTTTGTGAGAAATAACACATCGTATATCGGTAGCACAGTCCTCTGCCGAGGTTCAGCTAGCCCACGAGGCATTTCTACATTTGTGCTCTGGAAAGTAATCCAACAGGTTGCATTTCAAGCAACACACACAAAATGCTGGTGGAACACAGCAGGCCAGGCAGCATCTATAAGGAGAAGCACCGTTGACATTTCGGGCTGAGACTCTTCGTCAGGACTAACTTGCATTTCAGCTTGGTATGACAACTTCTCTTCTCTGGATCATCGGAAGCCACTTCAAGAAACAGAACATAGAACAGTACCAGTTCAGGCCCTTTGGCCCATGATGTTATATGACCCTTTAACCTAATCCAAGATCTATCTAACCCGTCCCTCCCCCATAACCCTCCATGTTTCTTTCATCCATGTAAATTACTGTCTTCTGCTCTGCTGTAGACAATCCTTTGGGTTCGAAAATGATTTGCTTTCTCTCTAGACCATAGCTTATGAAGTGACTGATAAAGCAGATGCTGAAATTGCAGAATCTTCCATGGATGCATCAGAAAGTTTCTGATGAATGGCAGGGTTAGCAGGGTGTCGCATTCTCATTGTTGTTTCCAGCAGGTTTCTGCACACTTACAATACATTCAGTCAGGGCTCCCAGCGCTAAGGTGAACACACCTTATCCAACTTGAGCGGTCATGAGCCAGGGATTTTGAGGAGAGTCTGTATCAAGTGTGTGGCGTTGGGCATGTGATCGCTGCATGACAGGAGATGATGGAAGATAATGAGGGTCTCAGTAGTGGGAATATAAGCCTGGACAAGACACTGGCAGATGCCAAGATGGCGGTGTGACACAGTTTGCAGCAGCCACTCCGGAGCTGATATCTGTGATTTGTTAAGTGGGGTGCCGTGTGCAATCCTAATCTGATGAAAAACGGATGTGGGAGCACGGAGGAACATCTGGAAATCTCCAGGAAGGCCCTCTTCGTTGCTGCTGCTGCTGTGAGATCCAGGACTCTGCTGGGAAGAACAGGCCCCCAGTCTTCGGGGTCGCGTTCCCAATGGCCGTTGGCGGGGGCGTCTTAATATGCTCGGCAGAGGATGGTGCTTGGAGAAGCTGTGCCGGAGGGGATGGTTGGAGGTTTGACGGACTCGGAGTCCGCTGCGGTCGGGGCGCTTTCACTGTGCGCTGTGTCTGCGGAGTTGGGTTCAACGGAGCTTTCATTATGTGCTGCGTCTGTGAGGTTGGTTTTGACGGAGCTTCCATTGTGTGCTGCGACTGCGAGGCTGAGTCCGGTGGCACCGTGGAAGTCCAAAGCGAGGGTATTCCCTTCTGCCGCCTGCTTGGGATGACGAGTTTACTGGGACCCTGAGGACTTTTGGAAACTGTGTGGTGGTTTCTTTCGAACTTATAGTCTTTTAACATCTTTGGACTATTTTTACTGTGCGCATGGTCTGTTTTTTTTATCAATTATGCTATTGTTTGCACTGCTGTAACTATGTGGTTTTGTGCAGTTCTTGTAGCTTTAGTTTTTGGTCTTGTTTTTGTCTGGTGGGATTGGAGCTCCTTTCTGGGGAATGCACTCAGACGGTAGCGTGATATTAATACGCAGCAGCCTCTCCGGACTCTGGATTGGGGATTGCCAAACGTTATGTGGATTTTCTGGTGTAGTCTGTTTTGTCATATACTTTTGTGATATCATTCTGGGGGAACATTGTCTCATTTTTTTAAACTGCATTGCATTTGTGGTTTCTTAATGACAATAAACTGAATCTGAACTGAACTGACATTGGATTGCTTATCCTTGCTGTGGATTTGAAGCCTTTTACAGTGAACAGTGTTGGTGGTGTCTTTCCTGTAATCTGAGATGCCTGCTGGAGATAGTCCAGATCCCAGAAACATGGAGGAGAGCAGAGATCACTGCTGCCTGGTAGACCATGAGCATGATGCCAGGTTGAAGGTATTGACATTTCCTCAGTCGGCCAGAGTTTACACTGGCCCAGTGAGGGCAATGGCGAATTTTACCACGGATGTCAGCGTTTCCTGAGATGTGGCTCTCAGAATGTGCTTGTCAGGCTGAATGAGATTAAAGAGGAGCACTCGAGGTTTTGCAAATAAGATAATGGACCTAGAAACTCAAAGTAATGCTTAACATAGCCAGTAGTGAGTACTTCGATCGTTTTGAATTAACTTTGGCATGTCATTACATAATTAAAATAAAGCAAGTACACTCTGCTTTGTTCTATTGAACTTAAAACAGAATTACTGTACATCTTCAAGTATATTAATACGCCGGCTGGTTTCATAGTGCCATCCGCACCGGTCTTTGAGGTGAGTGGTCCAGTGCTCAAATGCGGCCTGTTCCTTGCGCACTTTCCATGTGTGCTGGGTTGAGCATCGAGCTAGCAATTCGGCCTCATAAAAACCAGGCGAAAATGCTAAAGAAGCAGCAATGCTGCCACCTGATGTGCATAAGGCATGGAGAGGAATAACACAACAGTATATTAATGCGCATTAATTTTAATTACCAGCTTTCTGGATGCTGAGTCCAGTCAGTTCCTCTTCATGTAGGTTTCTAACTGTCCCTGGAGAAGATACATAATTATTAGCTTCATCAAAGAGGCACTAACAAAAAGTATTTTCAGTTATGATTGACCAGCTTTGATGAGCAGTCGCAAGGATTTTGAGCCTATGACCACTTAGGTAGGCTATGCAAAGTTTATATGTTCTCTGTGACTATATACTCTGGTTTTCATCCACACATCTAAGCAAGGTTTGGAAGGTTAATTGACTATAATAATTTATCTCTGGTATAGATAAGTGTCAAACTGGGGTTTAGGAACATGAATTACTCAAAAATAGGAGGAAGAATGAGAATGGTTGGATTTATCTGTCCACGTCATAATAAGAAGAGCCTCTGGTACCACAGAACAGCGCACATCATTAAAGCCCTGGGTATAACTGGTTGATTATTACTCTGAAGAAATATGGTCATCTAATTTCCCCTAGGCTCACAGCAAAGATCTATTTCAAAGTTTAGTGATTCAAACGTGGAAAATTTCATTCCTAAAATTACCTTCAGGAAAGTCACTGGAAGCAATTATTTGAAATTTATTTTGGCACAAAATTACATCTATAGGTATCCTGATAAATAACTTTGCTTTGATTCTGACATACTTGAAACTATTCCACTCAAAGCTGTCTTTTACTTGTGGTTATGTTTCAAGTTGTTGGTTATTAATTTATTAATGCTAATATATATTCAATAATTAAATTATTTAAAAAAATCTTAGAACTCTTCAGAATCTCTAAATATAAACACTCCATTATTGCTGATGGTTCTAGAATTTTCTCTTAGAGTTTCCTTGTCTTTTGACCCATGACTTCCTTTAAGCTGATAATTAAAACTTACCTTTTTGCACATGTATTGCTCATCTGTTGTTGCACTTCTTTATGCTGATCAGTAACAAAACTGACAGCTCCTTTTAAGCAACATGTGATACATTATATTAAAATATTGTATTAGTTTATGTTGTGAGTTCTGTTGCTGAATTGATTGAAAGCTATAATTAGCAATAGTATACATTGATGTCATATATATATTAAATATCTTTGTTACTTTAGTAAAATTATGAAATTTTTCAAATGATTGAACATTGTATCGTTTACTAATGTACCTGAATCAGTTCTCTGTCAAAGAAAAACTTGACCGATTAATAGTCAACGATTTATGTTTATTTGACCAATATTACTGTGCCTTGATAATGACAGCTGTCAGGCAAGGAAGGAGATTATATAAACACTGTAGTATCATATCCCAGAATCACAGAATGCTTATAGCCTAGAACAGGGCCATTTGTCAATTTACTCTCCAAGGATCCATACAGAAACTGTTCAGAAGATCCCACATTCTCATGTTCTCCCTATCACTTTGTAAATCTTCCCCTTTCTCATGCACCTCCTTTGCAAATGCTCTTGTTGGTTGTATTAGTTGTAATTCCTGTAAGTACATTGGTGTCCAGAACCTGCCTTTCCCAGCGATGGTTCAGCCTGTGCTTGAAATAAAATATCGGTCAATGCCGCACTACAGTACTGGCTTGGGTAGGTCAATGGTTTCTATTCTACAGTTACTTGTGGGGAAGGGTAGCAAAGTGCTGCAGCAAATAGTGCTGATGAGCCACCAGCTTCAGCGGCTTGGGTTCAATTCGGACCAAGGCATTTCTCTGTGTGGAGTCTGCCGGTTCACTTTGTGAGCATAGGTGATTCCCCTTGGTGCTCCAGTTTCCTCCCATGTGCATAAGATATGCTGTAAATAAACCTACGGTAGATGGATGGCAGTAATCAGAGGTCGGAGCGGGACTTGATGGGCAAGTGAGGGAGAATTGCTTTCATAGAATTAGGGGTGGCAATGAAACAGATAGGATTGCTGTGCTAGGAGTTAGCATGCACTCAGTTGGTAAATGCCCTGCTTTTACTATATGTGATCATATTATCATGAGAATATACCGCAGATAAGGATGGATTCCCACTGTCATTTTCACTGTTTTGGTTGATTTATTATTGAGGCACCATCCACAAGGACTTGTATATTTATATTATTTAATTCAAAGTTCTAAATCATTTCATCAGGAGATTACATTGATCTTTGATTAAACATTGAACTACTGCCTTACAGCGAGAACCATCATTTATTTCTCCAATGGTATGAAGGAAAAAGTTGTCTGTTAAATGTTTATCAATGTGGGGAGGATGGTAGTCTACGGTCTTCATCTTTCATTGCCTAGAATGGTCACAGAATGGTTTATGGAACACTTTGGCTCCGAAGTGTTTCTGACCTTGAGCACCCTCAAATGCCAGAAAAATGTATGATTTACTGTAAAGCAATATTTTGATTTGCAGAGCAATTCATTTACTTTATTTGCTCAGAGGTTGGATTGGAATAGGAGCCATCAAAAATGCATTTCTGTGGTCCACTGTTTATTGCATAACTGTGCAGGTTAATGGAACATTCATTTTGAGATGAGTGAGGAATTCTGTCAGTTTCAAAATCCAATGCCAAAGCCAGGAGCTACCGTTGGTAGAAAGATTTGCGGCAACACCTCTCTGTGTTTTTTAACGCTGCACAACTGAGACTATCATACAGCTAAAGCCAATAACTCACCTTTAATCAAAACCAATCCTTCAGCTAACATCAAAACTCAGAATACTTCGAACAGTGTAAGAATAGGTCTTTTGACCCATGATGTGGCTCTAAACTAATTAAACTAGTAAGTTAATACCTAACTAAAGTTATACCTTCTGCCTATCTAAGAGCCTCTTGAATGCGTCTATCAGATTTTCCTCCATTACCATCCTTGGCATTGTATTCTAGGCAGCCACCACTCTCCATGTAAAAAAAATTGCTCTGCTCATTTCCTTTGAAAATACACCTTCTCACCTGAAATGCACGTCTTCTAAAAATAGACATTTTGACTCTGGGAAAAGATACTGGCTGTCTACTCTATCTATGTCTTTCATAATCATATAAACTTCTGTCTGGTATCCCCTCAGCCTTTGCTACCTGAGAGAAAACAACCCAGGTTTGTCCAGCCTCTGCCTATAGCTCATGCCCTTGAATCCAGACAGCATCCTGGTAAACCTTTCTGGCACCCTCTCCAAAGCCCACACATCCTTTCTACAAGGAGCAATCAGACTTGAGTGCTCCAGATGTGGCCTAACTAGAGATTTATGAAGTTGCACAACAATTTCCCGATCCTTGAACTCAGCAACTCGACAAATAAAGACATCCATTTTCAGGGAGTTCTGCAACTGGTCCCCTAGATGAAACAGAAACACTAACTCTATTTCTCTCTCCACAAATGCTGACTGATCTGTTGAGCATCTCTTTTTTTCCTATTTCATATTTTGATTCTGAAAGTTTTAGGTGATTTTATTTTTTTTCTGTGTATTCACCCAGCCAGAATTCCCTAAGCAGTGACCTGTGTTGTAAACTGAACTTGTAGGGATGTGATAGGCAAAGGCATCAAACAATCTGCCAAACTATTGACTGAAATGTTCCCTACTTCTTGAAATGGAGCTCAACTTGCTGAGTTTCTCCAGCAGATTTTTTGTTGCCCCACATTCCAGCACCTGAAGTCTCTTGTGTCTCCACTGCATAAATAAAGGCTGATGGAGATCTATAGCACCTGCAGTTAGCAAGACCTCCATCCCCAGTCGCCCGGTTAATATTCTTAAATCTGGTGTTATCACTTCGCTGTTTTCGGGAGATTGCTGTGTGGAAATTGAAATTCAGGTTATGTAGAAATAATCAAATTTGACCTCTTTTGAAGGGACACATAATTTTTTTTTGAACATAGGGTATAGAACAGTACAGTACACACCCTTCAGTCCACAATGCTGTGCTGATCCTTTAACCTACTCCAGGATCAGTCTAAACCTTCCCTCCCACGTGGCCCTCCATTTTTCTCCCGTCTAGTTCCTCATTGAGTCAGAGTTGGGAATAACTTGCTTCTGTTCCAGTTCTATGGTCTTTGAGGTGGGTCTTGTCCGCTCTTCAAACAGGAAAAACATAGAATACTGATCACATTTCCATTTAGAGAATTGTTTAACTGATCCCTAGGAAAATGCCAAGGATTTATATTAAGAAGTATAAAGCAAGTTACTATCCCCTCCTAATTTTAGTTAATGTAGGTATAGTTTAAGAAGATGAAGGGTAATTGAAATACAGAGGTAGAGACACTGATTAAGAAAACTATGTCCCAACATTGTAAAGCATAAACAGATTATGCACAAGGAAGGTTGTAGCAGGTAATCAAAACCAAACTTGATCCAGATCACTTTAGGACTGCAGATTGTAGATTTACTTCAGAATATTACAGTGAGTTTATGTATTACATTCAAATCACCAAAGACTATATAAGTGAAGAGGCAACCTCATACTGGTGGCATGAGCAGATCTGCCAAATAACACTTTTCCACATAGTAACGTGTACTCTAAGATACTTCAAATCAGTGATAAATAATCCTGCAATTCAGAAAGTCAACATTATGTTACCTAATAACATGGAATAATGCAAAGTATAAAACCAGCATGATCATATCCTTGAGTAAATGCCATCATTGAGGTCCCTTAAAATGCTCCTTCTCAATCATTCTAAATCATTCAAAAATCTTACAAAAAGTAGTGGATGCAACTCCAGTACGTCACCATTCAGCACATCTACATGGAGTGGTGTGGCAGGAAAGCAGCATCAAGGACTCCCAGCATCCAGGCCATCCTCTCTTCTCGCTGTGGCTATCAGGGAGAAGATACAGGAGCCTCAGGGCCCACACAACCAGGTTCTGGAGCAGTTATTACACCTCGGCCATCAGGCTCTTGAACCAGTGGGGCTAACTTCACTCAATTTCACTTCCCCCAACACTGAACTATTCCCACAGCCTATGGACCCACTTTCAAGGACTCTTCATCACATGTTCTTGATATTTATTGGTTGTTTATTTACTATTATTATTATTAATATCATTTATTTTATATTTGCTCAGTTTGAAATCCTTTGTGCATCGGTTATTTGTCCACTTTGTTGGGTGCAATCTTTCGCTGATTCTATTGTGTTTCATGGACTCACAGGAAAAAGCATCTCAGCGTTCTATATGGTTATACATATGTACTTTGATAATAAATTACTTTGAACTTTGAACATTACACATTCAATAATAAAAAAAGCATAATATTGTACTTTGACAAAGGAAATGTAATGTATTTCAACAGCATTTTCATTTGATTTGATGATTCTTATACTTATGTAATAGTAAGTTTAAACAAGACTGTTTAGCGACATTCAGTTAAGTCTTTTTTGGCCATGGTTTATACACACATTGAGATCACATATTTTTAAGGTTGAGGGGGAACGGATAGCTGTAAGAAATGGTTGCCATTTAAAGATTTAATTTCCATCAGGCAAAATATCAAAATGCCCTAAGTGTTAATTAGCCATTTTCACCACTTGTGGGGAAAGTTGTCCATGATATTCCCTTGGAAAAAGAATTAGATTATTAATGCTGTTCTGTTTACACTCTCTATATCACATTCTGATAGAGGTTTATAAGATTGTGAGAGGCACAGACAAAATAGACAGACTGCATCTTTTTCCCAGGGTTGAAATGCCTAATACCAGAGGACTTGCATTTAAAGTGAGAGATGGTAAGTTCAAAGGAGATGTGGAGGGCAATCTTTTTTACACAGAGTGTGGTGGGTGTGTGAAATGCGGTGGGGTGGCAGAAGAGGCAGATACATTAGGGATGTTTAAGAGCCGTTTAAATAGGCACTTGAATGTGATATGGACGGATATGGACATTGTGTGGGCAAAAGACTTTAGCACTTCAAACATTAAATTGTGTGCTAATATGATTATAGTAGAACTGCAATATCAGTAATAAACCACTTAGAAACATAGTAACATAGAAAACCTACAGCCCAATACAGGCCCTTTGGCCCACAAAGCTGTGCCGAACATGTCCTTACCTGAGAAATTACCTAGGGTTACCCATAGTCCTCTATTTTTCTAAGTTCCATGTACCTGTCCAGGAGTCCCTTAAAAGACCTTTTCGTATCCGCTTCCACCACTGTTGCCGGCAGCCCATTCCACGCACTCACCATTCTCTGCGTAAAGACCTGACATCTCTCTGTACCTACTTCCAAGTCACCTTAAAACTGTGCCCTCTCTTGCTAGCCATCTCAGCCCTGGAAAAAAAGCCTCTGACTATCCACACAATCAATGCCTCTCATCATCTTATACATCTCTATCAGGTCACCTCTCATCCTCTGTCGCTCCAACCTATTCTCATAAAGCATGCTCCCCAATCCAGGCAACATCATTGTAAATCTGCTTTGCATCCTTTCTAAGGTTTCCACATCCTTCCTGTAGTGAGGCGACCAGAACGGAGCACACTACTCCATGTGGGGTCGGACCAGGATCCTATATAGCTGCAACATTACCTCTCGGCTCCTAAACTCAATCCCACGATTGATGAAGGCCAATGCACCATATGTTTTCTTAACCACAAAGTCAACCTGCGCAGCAGCTTTGAGTGTCTTATGGACTCGGACCCCAAGATCCCTCTGATCCTCCACACTGCCAAGAGTCTTAACATTAATACCATATTCTGCTAATAATAAATGTGTTATTCTTATACCCCTTTAATTTTACAATGCAATCACATGTAAGGATTTTAAGGTTGGAGGTTTTGTTAATAGCAGTTATTGTAGAGCATTCTAACGGAAAGCTTACTCAAAACACATGAAAGGGTATGAAGTATATCATATTTTCAGGATTGTTTATGGTGGGGCTGGATTGCAAATGGCATAATTTTATGTTACTTCAAAAGATATTGACTTGACTGGGTAAAGCTGGCTGCAAATGGCAGTCTGTAAAATTGTGCTCAATCTCCAGGGATAACTTTAGGATTTTTACCTTAAATTATGCAAGAATGAATATCTCATTGTTGATCTCAGTATTATCAGAACACTGATGGCAAATGCCTGCAGTTTAGTTGCCATCACTGCTATAAAATCCTGGCTAGGACACTGAGCTGCTGTCACTGATAAGCTAAAATCAGTAAACTCTGTAACAATTATGTGGAAAATGGCTAAGGATTTCTTTTTATTATCTTTGGAATCAGATAATGCAAAACAACAGGAAAATGAGCTGTTCTGGCAATATCCCAGAACTACAATGCCTATATTCAAAATACTAGTTTAAATAATAGTTCTTAGCAACTTCTATTCATACAGCCTGGAGCAATTAAATTGATTGCCTGATATTACACTGTAGACCTTGCAAAATTCTCTTGACTTCAAATGCAATTATAAAGGAACTTGACATCAAACCATAATGGCCACAATTAAAATTTCAGAACAAAAAAAAAATCAAAATTCAACAAAATCATTGAAGGGAGTCTCTTACTAATAGAACATAGAACATAGACATCAATTACAGCACATTACAGGCCCTTTGGACCACAATGTTGTGCCGACATGTAACCTACTCTAGAAAATGCTAGAATGCCCTGCTGCGTAGCCCTCTATTTTTCTAAGTTCCATGGGCCTGTCTAAGAGTCTCTTAAAAGACCCTATTATATCCACCTCTACTACCATCGCCGGCAGTGCACCCACCACTCTCTGTGTGAAAAACTTACCGCTGACATTCCCTCCGTACCTACTTCCAAGCACCTTAAAACTATGCCCCCTTGTGTTAGTTATTTCAGCCCTGGGGAAAGGTCTCTGACTATCCACTTGATCAATGCCTCTCATCATCTTATATAACCATATAACAATTACAGCATGGAAACAGGTCATCTCGGCCCTTCTAGTCCGTGCTGAGTGCTTCTCTCACCTAGTTCCACTGGCCTGCACTCAGCCTATAACCCTCTATTCCTTTCCTGTCCGAATACCTATCCAATTTTTTTTTAATGACAAAATCGAACCTGCCTCTACAACCTACTGGAAGCTCATTCCACACAGCTACCACTCTCTGAGTAAAGAAGTTCCCCCTCATGTTACCCCTAAACTTTTGTCCCTTAACTTTCAACTCATGTTATCTTGTTTGAATCTCCCCTACTCTCAATGGAAAAAGCCTATCCACGTCAACTCTATCTATCCCCCTCATAATTTTAAATACCTCTATCAAGTTCTCCCCTTAACCATCTACACTCCAAAGAATAAAGACCTAACATGTTCAACCTTTCTCTGTAACTTAGGTGCTGAAACCCAGGTAACATTCTAGTAAATCTCCTCTGTATTCTCTCTATTTTGTTGACATCTCTCCTATAATTTGGTGACCAGAACTGTACACAATACTCCAAATTTGGCCTCACCAATGCCTTGTACAATTTTAACATTACATCCCAAGTCCTATACTCAATGCTCTGATTTATAAAGACCAGCATACCAAAAGCTTTCTTCACCACCCTATCCACATGAGATTCCACCTTCAAGGAACTATGCACCTCACTACCAGAAAGAATACAGAGGAGATTTACAAGGATGTTGCCTGGTAGTGAGGTGACCAGAACTGAACACAGTACTCTAAGTGGGATCCAACCAAGGTCTTATATAATTGTAACATTACCTCACAGCTCTTGAACTCAGTCCCATGGTTGATGAATGCCAGCACTCTGTATGCCTTCTTAACAACACTGTCAACCTTTGAGTGTCCTAAGGACATGAACCCCAAGATCTCTCAGATCCTCCACACTGTCAAGAGTCTTACTATTAATATTATATCCTGCCTTCAAATTTGACCTTCCAAAATGAGCTACTTCATACTTGTGTGGGTTGAACTCCATCTGCCACTTCTCAGACCAGTTCTCCGTCCTATCTATGTCCTGCTGTAACCTCTGACAGCCCTCCAGACTATCCACAACTCCCCAACTTTTGTGTCATCAGCAAACTTACTAACCCACCCTTTTACTTCTTTATCCAGGTCATTTATAAAAATCTTAAGAGTATTTTCAAGAATTAGTGCTTAAACAGAAATTTTGTCTGCCACTACCTTGGTTTAGAACTATTTCTTAGGCTAGCAGTAAAAGGAAAATCAATCACATCCACAGAGTATAAATTACATAGTTGCTGAAATCACCTTAGGTTGTTGTTTGTATTTCCTGATTTATAATGCTGGGCTGAGTAAATTGCTCATGCTAATTCTATCACTAAAATTCATCAGCACTCACTGTTCAAATGACATTTATTTTCAACAGAAAGAATATTAAAGGCCGCTTATAAAATGGTGTTTAATTCTGGCTTCTCCCTTCTCCCTTTCCAACCCCAATGAAGGGTCTCGGCCTGAAACATTGACTGTTTATTCATTTCCAAAGATGCTGCCTGACCTGCTGAGTTCCTCCAGCATTTTGCATGTGTTGTTATAAAATGGTTACTAACGTCAGACTCCTCCTTTGAGATCATTGACTGGTGCCACTTATTCAAGTTCCAGGAGTTTATTTTCTAAGCAACTACAGTCAATCTTTGTGTTCTGTTAACACGCAGTATTTTCTCAAAAGAGTTTTAGTTACTTTAAGATATATAAATTAAAGAAAACATACCAATAGCATTAATATATAGAAATTTATGTATCAAAAGATCTAATGCATTTTAACAATCATTACGTTTAAGAAATAGCCACCAATCTGTGACTGAATTTATTCAATGAACCATTACATTTAATCTGCTTTTGGCAAAAAAGAACTTTAGAATTTGTTAAGAACTCTTTAAAATAACATAATTTACAGAATTTTTTCATTCATTTCTTATGGACTTTATTAGCAAGGCCAGCATTTTCTCCCCATCCCTAATTGGCCCTTAGAAGGTGTGTAGTGAATTATCTTCTTGAACTGCTGCAGTTCATCTGCTGAAAGTACTCTCACAGTACATTTAGGAGGAGAGTTCCCGGAGTAACAGCCAACAGTGAAGAAGGACATCAGTTTGCTTTCAAATGAGGAAAGCGTATGACTTAGAAGGTGAAGTTGCGTGTGGTCGCAATTTGAAATGCTTCCCACTTGGGCTTTCTTGGTGGCTTTGAGAGGCAGCGAAGAGGTATGGATAGAGTCCACAGAGAAGAAGCTGGTTCCTGTTGCTGTATGTACTGAGCTGTGTTGACAACTCTCTGCAGTTTCTTGTGGTCACGTGCAAAGCAGTTGCCGTACCAAGCTGTTATGCATCCAGGCAGAATGCCTTTGTTGCAAGCTGCTCCCTGCCACACTTGATTAAGTGTTGCACTGATGTCAGATATAGTGTTGATATCACCTTGGCTCTGGAATTTAGATCTTTTGTACATATTTGTGGCAATATTATGTTGAGGTTTAGTCCTGAGCAATCCTAGCGGAGCATGGGTGGGTTGGTTAGTTGTGGGGCTAGTCATGTAGTGGCATCAACACTGGACTTCAAGGCAGATGGTTCTGAGTTCAAACCCAGCTGGGTCCCAACCTACTTCTGTATCTTGCCATGGAAACCCTATGGACTCTATTGTTCATGAGGTCACAAAGAGTCAGACTAGACTAAAGAACAGAACAACAATAACAACCACCTGGTAGCACTCTCAATAGCACCTCCCATCATTTGATGTGAATTTGGTACATGTAGGCAGGATATTATCTTTCTTTTATGGTTCTTAACATTGATAGCTGTCAGTGTTCCAACAGTACTGAAGATAATTGACCAGAGCAGGGGCTCCTAAGCTTGAGTTCATGGACCCCTTGTTTAATGAGATTGGTCCATGGCATAAAAAAAAAGGTTGGGAACCCTTGGACTAAAGGCATTAGTTATTCTGGACCGCTATACATCATGGAGCCCCATAACCTTATTACGTTCAATAGTGTCAGCCAGTTCTTGATATTTATGAAGTGAATTTTGGGTCTTTGGTAATAGGAGGAAGCAGGAATGATTGTCAGCAACACTAGCACTGCCCTCAAACTTTGCTAAAAGTTGATCAGATTTTTGAAGGTAGCTATGCGAGATCAAATAAGGAAGATAGATTAGGTACTTACAAAAAACAGTTAATCCCATAATCACTTTAACTGGTGCTATTTTTGTAACTGCAGATTATTTAATTAATTGGATTTAAATTTCTAGCATGTGTGGTAGGATTATATCTCTTGTCTTTAGATTTGTTGTCCACACCTCGAGGTTATCAGTTCAGTAATTTAACTATTACACCACCACAGTTTCTTTGATTAAAGATTTAGCCACTACTTCAATGCATATGAGTTGATGAAAGGATGTCAAATAATTTTTTAAATAATTTATTCAGAAAAAGTGGATATTTTATCTAGCGATACTGCACGGAGTTGGCCCTTCTGGTCCTTCGATCCACGCCACCCCAGCAACCCCTGACAAACCTGATTAAGCCTAACCTAATCATGGGACAATTTACAATGACCAATTAACCCTCCTGGTCCATCTTTAGACTGTGGGGGTAGCTGAGGGAGCTGGAGAAAACCCACGCAGTTCAAGGGGAGGACAAACAGAGACTTACAGAACAATGAACTCTGAGCTCTCGGACAACCCAAGTTGTAATAGTGTGACACTAGCCTAATAATCTATTTTGCCCTATATACTAATTAGGTATTTTATGATGAATATGATCAGAAATATGTAAATGAGAATAGGAATTTACATACAGTGTTGTGCCAAAGACTTAGAAACATGTAAAAAAAATCTGTAAAACAAAGACACCTTCAAAAATAATGAAAAGTTTCTAAATATCAAAAAAAATTACTTTAAATAGCAGTAGACAGCAAAAAACCTAAATCAAATCAGTATTTGGTGTCACCACTCTTTGCCTTCAAAATTGCATCAATTCTCTTAGGTACATGGTCATGATTTTATTACAAAAATTGGCTGGTAGGTTGTTCCAGCATCTTGGAGAACTTGCCAAAGTTCTGAAGCAGAACAGGGCTCCGTGGAGCCCATACCATCTAAAACCATATAAAAAATCTAGCATGTGTAGGCACTGTAATTCCCTCATAAAGGTTAAAATACCCAGTCTTAATGAATGTTTTATAAGAATATTTATTGCAGCCATTTGACATGTCATTTTGAATATATGCAGATTGATACGTTTAGTAGTTTACTTCCAAATAGAATGTGCAATATCTTATTAATATGAGTTTTATTAGAAAGCAAAGCTGAATTTGGTCAAGACAAAATGTGGCATGAGCCATTCCAGAATATAAAGGACAAGGATTGTTCTCCTACATTACTAAGTAATACGACTGTTTGAGGTGCACCCACAGTCACCTAAAATTTCAAAGTAAATTTTAAATTTCAAATTATATTTATTATGAAAGAATGTATATGTTACCATATACTACCTTGAGATTTATTTTCTTACAAACATTACCTGAAAAAGCAAATACAAAGACCTACCAACTCTGCACAAAAAAACCTTCAAATTTTCCATCCCAGATCAGTATCTTCTTTCAATTTAGTCCAATTTGGTAACAGCTCAAAGTCTGGGGGTGACCTTTTGTAATCACATCATCTAACTATCACTTCAAAGCAGCACTGGCTAACTGTTGCATAGGAAATCCATAGGATAAATGTGCCTATTGTGATGGGTACTTAAAATCCCATAATTCCATGTGAAGAAACCCGAGGGAGATATTTCTGGTTGTTTGCCATCACTTTGCTTTCAACCAACATCTTTAAAATATTTACTGATCATTCCTGTAACATGCTTTTTTTGAGAGTTTGCAGATCAGCGGTTACCACATTTGTCTTTAATAACCATGACTGTAATAATCCATTGGCAATAAAGAAATTTATGATGTCCTAAAGTATTTTCTTTTCCCTGAATGTTTTAAAGGGATTGTCAATCATGCTATCACCCAATTTACATCTAAAATGGTATAGTAATGAGATAAGACTCTCTTGGTGGATGGAGTACATGACTAATGGTTGGTTCTCTGCCCAATTTGAATCTAGGGTGGTTCACACTTTGGATTGCTGGAAATCCCAACATGCACAGGCAGAGTCCTGGTGAAGCATTCCTTAAGTAACACTGTCAGGTTCGGTAAAGATAATTCTGCCTCTGCCTGGACTACTATCATTAGCATCACTGGATACGCTCCAAGTATTTTTTTAATGTTTATTGGCAATTTTGTTCATTGCACAATGTTTGGAATTACTCTAGAACATTCTGAACTTTTAAGGTATCGTTGGCAATACATATTATTTTTTTCTTAGAATTGCTTCTGACGGTTTGCACTGGCAACAGTAGGAGAAAGAGCAGGAGGAGCAAGATGAAATATTGTGGTTTTCTAAGGAGGAGTGCATAAAAGGCTGTGCTTACCTAGGCAAGATGCCAGAGAATTGTGCCAACTTTAGTTATAAAACCACAGAAAATTCCCACTGTGCTGCCTTTAGCGGTTGAGGTCACTGCAGTTCTGAATTGCTTTGCATATAACTCCCCTTGCTGTGGAAAAAAGTTTTGCTGAGTTCACTCCTAAGCAGCACAGCTCAAATCTGAAGATTTCTCCCCCTTGTTCTGCATTCTCCAGTCAGAAGAATTAACTTTTTACATTAAATAGAGTGAGTGTAATGAAACAAAGCAACACGAGGTGGGGTAGCCCATATGGCACCTCAAACTAGCTCTGTCTTAACTAAGATAATAGTTAATTTTAATTTTCTGTCTGGTTCCCTTGAACCATTTATTTCCCTCACGTCCAAGTTTCCATCTGTCTCAGCCATGAATCTAGTTTGTGAAATAATGTATATGACTATCTGGGGTGCAGAATTCCAAGGATTCACTGCCCTCTGAACAAGGGATTTCATTCTTATTTCAGTTTTCAATAGATTCCCTGATCTTTTAACTATACACTAAATAACTATGCCCTGTTTCAAATTTAAAATACTTTCCCTTGTTGGGCTAATAAATGACTGCTACACTTTGGAAACTAGCCACTATATGATTCTTTTATTACATTAATTAGATAGCCACACAGCTTTCTAAATTCTTGGAAATACAAAGGACTCCATCCAAATTGTCCTTATAAGTTAATCTTTAAACCTTGCTATCAGCAATGCATCCTATCCAGGGTGAATACTTCTTTCTGGGGACTTGGCGTCAATAACTAAATTTGAAATTCCTGGAAGCATCTGTCTTAAACACTGTTCAACTAAGGCATTACTTCTTCACCCTGTGTATTCCAATTTGTTATGTTATGTACTGAATGTTATGTTTTGTTGCTTCAAAACATGAATTGATTCAGAGAAAGATGAGAGTACGAGAGTGCGAGTCCATTTTTACTTTAAGCGAGGTGCCTGCATATCACATGGTCATAGATGAATTTTTACATATAACCCATAATGAATTATTTAAAAAAACAAGAATGCTTAATCAATCAACATATTTACAGATCACTAAAATATTAAATAGTCAACACTCCTCCCTGCTTAGCTATAAACTCCCAACTCAATAGAGAATGCATCTCAACTATATACACAGTATACTATATAATACCACTACTATTAAATTGTCCTATTCTGGCCTAAGTATTTAATTGTTGTTGAGGATTTCTTACTCTTGTGGGATAACATCTTTTCTGACAAGGAGGATCACTCTGCCTGTCTAGTGAGACTTGTGGCTGTGAAAACAATCTCAAGCTCTCGGACCTCCATCCTGTGGTTGTGTGAGTTGATTCAGAGACTGTAGGAAGTGGTTCTGACAACTCTGGACACCTTTCTTCTTCCTTTCTCTCTCTGGATCTACTTAGATCCCTTTCTTTTTCTTTCTCACGTTCCTTCTCTCTTACACGCCATCCTTTTCACAATCTTTCTCTCCATCTCATCCCTCCTTTTTCTTCTAGTTTTGTACCATGATCTTGGGAAGGTCCATTTAGTTCACCATATAACCATATAACAATCACAGCATGGAAACAGGCCATCTCGGCCCTCCTAGTCCGTGCCAAACTCTTAATCTCACCTAGTCCCACCTACCCGCACTCAGCCCATAACCCTCCACTCCTTTCCTGTCCATATACCTATCCAATTTTACCTTAAATGACACAACTGAACTGGCCTCTACTACTTCTACAGGAAGCTCATTCCACACAGCTATCACTCTCTGAGTAAAGAAATACCCCCTCGTGTTTCCCTTAAACTTCTGCCTCCTAACTCTCAAATCATGTCCTCTCGTTTGAATCTCCCCTACTCTCAATGGAAACATCCTATTCACGTCAACTCTATCTATCCCTCTCAAAATTTTAAATACCTCAATTAAATCCCCCCTCAACCTTCTACACTCCAATGAATAGAGACCTATTTCACTACTCCAGTTCACTAGGGTATTTTCTTATTAATCCTTCCCAATACTCTCTTTACAATCTGAGCACTCCTGTTGGTTTCTGCATCCACAAATTCAGCTGATGAATCCTCTGTTTTCGAATCTCCATTGACTCCTTTCTTTTTGGCCTTCCATTCATCCAGCTGCTTTATGGTCTTTGAATCGACTTTTACAAGCAGCATTTGGTCTTCCACTTGAAGTTAATGAAATAACCTTATCTACAGCGTAGATTCTGGATCTCTATATTCACTTTTCTGAATCTCTTTGAACTCTCTTCCAGCTTAAAACCAAGCCACATTTTGCAAGTAACTGTCTGATTAACATCTCCGAAGCTTTTTGAGATATCTTACCCACAAAGCAGGGGTTGTGGTCGCACCCCTGCTTATGACACTTTCACAATTCCTTTGATCAGCAGGGTCCTTCCTTGGTCCAATATGTTTTTGAACCAGAGGCACAGAAGGTGGCATCAACACCTTTTTGCTGCCTGTCAGGCAATGGTTCACAGTGTTCAGCATGGAGACCATTGTGGTATCATCCAGCACCTTTCTTAATTTGCTTTCAGGTGGCTTCATTGCTGGGGAAATGGCATGCAAACGGTGAGTGGAATTCCAGTCAAGTTGTGGTTGTCTCAGCCAATCACACCCCTACAATGCTGGTCCATCTGTTTTTACCACAGACAAGCTCAATGTGGCTTGTTGGTTGTTGTATTTCACTTTCAGAATATCATTCCCACAGGGTTATCTTTACTCCAGTTGGATATCTGCAGGTTTCCATTTGGCATCTTTGAAATGCCCTTCAAACTCAATTTGTGGACAGACTGAAACAGCTGAGCCAGTGTCCAATTTTGATTAATTTTTTGCTCACATCTGGCGTAGCGATATTGCTCGTCTATTGTTAATTTTTACCAGTAAAACTCAAGGATACGTAATCCTGCGTAACTCAAGCAGATTATTGCTCATTTTGAAACTGCAACTTGACTTTTTTTGCTTTTTCTCTTCACTGAGATGTCCATTTATTTTTGTCTGCTGAACATGCTCTTTGCATGTGACCTACTTTAATGCACTTCCTGAAAGTTTTGCCTTTAAATCTGCATTTGTTTCGTGTGTGTTAGCTTCTGAAACAACAGTAACTAATTTGTTTGGTGTCTGTTGCTGGTTTCTGTTTAGATGCTGGAATTTTATAAACACTCATTTTGAGTCCTGACTGCATCTCTATCTGCAGTTTCCATTGAAACAGCAATTTCCTCTGCTTTTTTAAATGTAAGCTTTGCTTCAGTTTCCTCCGTCTCTACCACATCAGCTCGCAGGATGAGGCTTTTCATTCCACAACTAAGGAAATGTCCTCCTTCTTCAAAGAAAAGGGCTTCCTTTCCTCCACCATCAATGCTGCCCTTAACCGCATCTCTTCCATTTCATGCACGTCTGCCCTCATCCCATCCTCCCACCACCCCACCAGGGATAGCATTCCTCTTGCCCTCACCTACAACCCTACCAGCCCTTGCATCCAGTACATAATTCTCCATAACATCCACCATCTCCAACAGGATCCCACCACCAAGCACTTCTTTCCCTCACCCCCCCCCCCCCCGCCCACCACTTTCTGCTTTCTTCAGGTATCACTCCCTATGCGACTCTTCGATTGTCACAATGAGGCCACACTCAGGTTGGAGGAGCAACATCTTATGTATCTATGTCAGTGAGTTGGACTATGAGATTAATGGATTATGTACGTCAATGAATTAGACTATGGGATTAATGGATTTATGACTCAATTTGTCAATGATACAAAGATAGGTGGTGGAGCGAGCAGTGTTGAGGAAACAGAGAGCTTGCAGAGAGACAGGTAGTTTAGGGGAACGGGCAAAGAAGTGGCAAATGAAATACAATGTTGGAAAGTGTATAGTCATGCACTTTGGTGGAAGAAATAAACATGCAGACTATTATTTAGATGGGGAGAGAATTCAAAATGCAGAGATGCAAAGGTTCTTGGGAGTCCTTGTGCAGGATACCCTAAAGGTTGACCTCCTGGTTGAGTCGGTGGTGAAGAAGGCGAATGCGATGTTGGCATTCATTTCTAGAGGCATAGAATATAAGAGAAGGAATGTGATGCTGAGTCTCCATAAAGCATTTGTGAGACCACACATGGAGTATTGTGTGTAGTTTTGGGCTCCTTATTTTATACTGACATTGGAGAGGGTTCAGAGAAGATTCACGAGAATGATTCCAGGAATGAAAGAGTTACTGTATCAGGAACATCTTGCAGCTCTTGGGCTGTATTCCCTGGAGTTCAGGAGAATGAGTGGGGGGGGGGGGGGTGATCTCATAGAAATATTCCAAATGTTAAAAGGCCTGAACAGATTAGATATGGCAAAGTTATTTTCCATGGTAGGGGAGTCCAGGACAAGAGGGCATGACTTCAGGATTGAAGGATGTCCATTTAGAACAGAGATGAGGAGAAATTACTTTAGGCAGAAGGTGGTAAATCTGTGGAATTTGTTGCCACGGGCGGCTGTGGAGGCCAAGTCATTGGGTGTATTTAAGGCGGAGATAGATATGTTCTTGATTAGCCAGAGGATCGAAGGGTATGGGGAGAAGACTGGAAGAATTGGATCAGCCCATGATTGAAGCAGATTCGATGGGCTGAATGGCCTACTTCTGCTCCTATATCTTGTGGTCTTATGGTCTTATATTTCGTCTGGGTAGCCTCCAACCTGATGGCATGAACCTCAACTTTTCAAACTTCTGGTATTGCCGCCCCCCCCCCCCACCACCCACTTCACCATTCCCCTTTCCCATTTCCCTCTCTCACCTTGTCTCCTAACCTGCCCATCACCTCCCTCTGGTGTTCCTCCCCCTTTTTCTTTCTTCCATGGCCCTCTGTCCTCTCCTGTCAGATTCTACCCCCTCCAGCCCTGCATCTCGTTCACTAATCAACTTCTCACCTCTTCACTTAACCCCTCCCAGTTTTACCTATCACCTTGTGTTTCTTCCATTCCTCCCCCTACCTTCTTACTCTGACTCCTCATCTTCTTTTCTCTTGCCTTCTTCCAGCTGATTTCAGAGTCTCCCACATGCCTTCTGGCAAACTCTAGCCAAGATTTCATGTGAGTTTTTTTCAACAGAGACTTTCTCTTTTCCACTTTCCCATAAAGCTGTAACTGGTGAAGCACCCAGTTGTATGCACAGTCTCTCCCATCTCAGCCACTGAAGCTCGTAGCTCATCCAGAGCTGTCATAGGTCTCTTGGTAACCTCCCTCACTAGTCCCCTTCTTGCACAGTCACTCAGCTTTTGAGGAGGGCCTGCTCTTGGCAGATTTACAGCTGTGCCATATTCTTTCCATTTGTAATTGATTGATTTAATTGTATTCCGAGGGCTAGTCAGTGAATTGGAAATGTTCTTGTATCCATCTCCTGACTTGTGCTTTTCCATAAACCTTGCACGGAGTTGCTTGGAGTGTTTTTTTTTGTCTTCATGGTGTAGTTTTTGGCAGGATACTAACCTGACTGCAGTTGGACCTTCCAGATACATGTGTATTTTTACTACTGTAAATGGAAACACCTTGACTACACACAGTGATCTCCATTTAACTAACTATGTGACTTCTAAAACCAATTGGCAGCACCAGTGATGCTTTGATGTGTCATATTAAAGAAGTGTTTGTGGGGGTGAAGACTTACGCAATCAATTATTTTGTGTTTTATATTTGTAATTAATTTGGATCACTTTTTAGAGATCTGTTTTCACTTTGACACGGATGAGTCTTTTACTGTTGATCAACGTCAAAGAATTCAAACTAAATCCACCGTAATTCAATGTTGCAAACCAATAAAACTTCCAAGGGGTGTAAATAGTTTTGATAGGTACTAAAGTTCGTAGTTGGATAACTGTAGGCTTCAGTTCAGTATTTTTGAAGTGCCGTTCATTCTGCATTTGTCTGGTGTATGTGAGCCCCTGCCACGACCGTAACACAATTTGTTCAGCCAGGCAGGTTTCTGTTTAGATGTTGCAATTTTGTTCATGCTCCTTTCATTCCTGACTGCAAATCAACTGCATTTTCATTAATACAGCAACTTCAACTGCTCTGTAACAGTGCCTGTATGCCAAATATAATGTTTAGTCTGATGGCCAAAAAGCTCAACTTTGGTTTCATCAGACCACAGAACCTTCTTCTAGCTGACTTCAGAGTCTCCCACATGCCTTCTGGCAAACTCTTCCCAAGATTCCATGTGAGCTTTTTCAACAGTGGCTTTCTCTTTGTCACTCTCGCATAAAGCTGCGACTGGTGAAGCAACAGTTGTATGCACAGACTCTCCCACCTCAACCACTGAAGCTTGTAATTCCTCCGGAGTTGTCATAGGTCTCTTGGTGGCCCCTTTCTTGCATGGTCACTCAGATTTTGGGAATGGTCCGATCTAGGCGGATTTACAACTGTGCAATATTCTTTCCATTTCTTGATGATTGACTTTACTGTACTCCGGGGATATTCAGTGATTTAGAAGTTTTCTTGTCTCCATCCCCTGACTTGTGCTTTTCAATAACTTTTTTTGCTGAGTCGCTGGGAGTGATTTTCTGTCTTCGTGGTGTAATTTTTGCCAGGGTACTGACTCACCAGCAGTTGGACCTTCCAGATACCTGTGTATTTTTACTACAATCAATTAAAATGCCTTGACTGCACACGGTGATCTCCATTTAAGTAACTATGTGATTTCTAAAACCAACTGGTTATGATTTGATGTGTTATATTAGAGGGGGTGAATACTTAGGCAATCAATTACTTTGTGGTTTATATTTGTGATTATTTTAGATCACTTCGTAGTGATCTGTTTTCACTTTGACACGAAAGAGTAATTTTCTGTTGATCAGTGTCAAGAAAGCCAAATTAAATCCACTGTGGTTCAATATTGTGAGAAAATAAAACATGAAAATTTCCGGGGGGGGGGGGTGAATACTTTTATAGGCACCGTACATCAATGATTGTTACACTATAGGATGGATGTTGTTTTACTGGCAAGGGTGTTGAGGAGATTCACGCAAATGTTACTGAGGATGGAATTTTTCAATTACATGGAGAGACTAGTGTAGCTGGGTTGCCTTTGCTCAGAGGAGCTTGAGGATCTTGAATGTCTTCATGGATGACAGGGTGTTTGCAAATGAACTGCTGACAAATTTGGTTAATTATTATATGCATTGTACACTTAAGCTGCAAGTTCATATCAAATTCCATGGAAGAACAGTTCCACGTTAGGCAGTTGTATTGTACGCATCACATAGAAAGAATTTGATAACGAGACCAAATTGCTATTGCCCTGGGCTTTGAGGCAAGTCAGAAAAAATGATCACACAGATGGATTATGCATCAATATTGTAATGATTCACAAAATGTTGAATCTTACTGAAAATTTTGGACTCTGTTTTTGATTCCACAGTAGCTTGCCAACCTTTCAAACCACTTTTCCACTTCATGTTTGAGTCTGCCATACCAAGTCTGCTCCTTTTTTAACCAGTAATTAGTTCCAACTTCTGGAAACTGTTAGCAAATGATGTGCCAGTTCCTCTGGGCCCAGTTGAAAGACAAGGGCCTTTCTCCTTCACTTTGAAATATCTTTGCTTTAAAAAATGTAAATCTGTACTGCGTTTGTCCTTAAACCGATAGCAATGTCTACAGCTTTTCCAACTTGTGTTCCCCTGACAATTATCAAAACAAGAATAACAGCAAAAAGACATAGATCTTTTAACCTTGCCTTCATAAGATTTACATCACTGATTTCAATTGTTGGTAAACTGGTTTGTTATATAGTCATATATGCTTGCTTCTATTCTAATGTCTAACTTAAGCTCACACATATCAATAAATTACATACCATGAAAGGAATTCAGCAAGCACCAGAAACAGGTGTTGTAACTGCTGGGCATGGCCTGTGACATCCATGAAAGGCATTACCAATCATAATATTTTTCAATACTTCTTACAGATGTAATTACATTAATGATGTGGTGCTGAGATTGTTGGCAATGGGTCAGGTCATTCACACATTCCTTTACCATAATTTAAAAGTGATTAGGCTTCTAATGGATGTTTGTGATGAGAATTGAGAAGCAATTTTTAGTAGCACTTTGAGAATGAAAACTTTAGAAACACATTTTATATATTTTAAAATCTAGATCTATGCCTAAGTGAGTGGAGATCTTCATGAAAATCAGGCTCTTTGTTTCCTGGAATGTAAACCTTTCAGTCTTAGTTCAAAACAAAATCCCCGTTGGGACAGGGTGGGTTCCAGAAACTGGATGTAATGATATAAATATCACTTACTTCGAAAGTGATCAGAAGACTTGTGAAATAAACTCTCCTCCATCAATACTTACAATACTGTACAATCTTTTCATTTAATTTGAAATGGAAAAGACATTCAAAAACAGCATTCTTATTGAATTCCTGATGAAGGATTTCGGGCTGACACACTGACTATTTACTCTTATCGATAGATGCTATCTGACCTGCTGACTTCCCTCAGCATTTGGTGTTTCCAACATCTGCAGAATCTCCTGTGTTACTGAAGTTTAATGTCTTTTGTTGGAGTATACAAGAATATATTTTAAAAAGCACAAGCAGGAATTAGTTATGTATCCTAGCTCTGTTACGAAGGATGAACAACTCTGATGGGCAGAAGGGTGCAGATTCGCCCATGCCCCCTCCCCTTTTGGAGAATCGCAAATCGCTACTATTTCGATGCCGTTATCAAGGAAGTAAGAGAGACAAAGGAAATCTGCCAAGGCAGTTGTTATTGATAACAGCTCATGAAAGTTAATGAGAGAAAGCCACAGCTAAGGTGGAACGTCTCCTACCAACAAAAGAGAGCGGAACCATTGATTACTGCTATTGTCTTTTGGAGAAGGATTGTGTACTTGGTACTGTTCTATTCATTGAAACCCCTCAGGGGGCAATCAGAGTGGGCTGGTTTGATGGGTTACATCATCCCAACTTGATTGACACCTGAGACCCCGTGAGTGGGGATAAAAGTGAGGTCTGGGGTAACACCCCTCAGACACACCAGGAGAAATGCTAGTGAGCATCAGAACCCCCACGAGACAGGGTGGGAGATCAGAGACCAAACAAAGGGTCGGTAAATTTTAACTCACAGTGTTTTGTAGCGAGACCGGTGGGGGCTTGTGTATGTGTCCACCCTTGCCTGGGTGATGAGTCCACCACGGAAGAATGGTCTAGCTAAAGGACGGAGGGGTCGTATGTGAATGGCCACAATAACAATGCATCGATGGATCAAAATCATAAAGGAAGGTTGGCAAGATAACAGCTGTTATTGTTCACATGTTTTTTTTCTCTCTCTCTCTCTCTCCAACAACTGAAACACCACAACCAACAATTACCGCAGCCTGCATGAACTGAACTGAACTTTATATTTCCATCTGACAATTCATTATTCCCTAGACAATGACAGAGCTTGTTTCATTAGTGATTATTATTATACCTGCACTTTTAGGTTTAGTATTGCTAACGTATATTCTCTGTATATTCGCATTGATATTATTTTGTATATTTTTGCTAATAAATATTGTTGAAAATAGAATCACCAGACTCCAATGGACACTTCTATCTTTGCTGGAAGACACCCAGTTACGGGGTATGTAACAGCTCAATATTATGGTTAACTTCTCTTTCCTGCCAATTCCTATATTCATTATTTTTTTAAGATCTGTGGAATTCAAAGGAAATAGATCTCAGTTTTGCTGGATTCCTAAGTTCAGCCTGGATTTTCACACCATTATCTGTCGTTACACCAGGTAGCATGTTGGCAGGGTGTCTGGTGCTGGGAGTTGTTTTCCTGGGTCCTGGATGCATAGTAAAGTTACTAGACTTGTAATTTAGCTGTCCTGATAACTGCCACTATGTCACATGTATAATCAAGTGCTTAAATAAGTTCTTGAATTAAGATGCTTGTGTGAATTTACTGGATTGCTGTAAAATGTCATTTAATTTTCTGACATCCTTCGCTCAGTCTAAAAGTAACAGCAAGGTGGCTAACACTGAAATGCCTTGAAATGCCGATCAAGAGCAGTGACTAAAAAAAAATTTCAAGATAAAGTGGTTGGTAATATTAACTTGCAAGGCTGTTTCTTTGAAGGATGAGGTATGAGACATTGCAGAATAAGAGGTCAATGGTCGAGATCTTGCTGATCTGGCTTTCATTGAGGAGTTTGTGCTCAAGCTCCCTCCATGTCACGACTTACTTGGTTCAGATGCAAAGGACCAATCCTGTTGATTAAAGACATCCTGGCCTCCAGTGCTGTATCGAGTGCCATCAGCCCGATTGGAATTCATGTAGATTGAACCAAATGCATGCCCTTTATTGACACTTGTTTAAAAAATTTTCAATTAACTTGGAATCAAACTTTGCAGAACAGATTCAGGATTATAATTTCCCGAATGGGGAAACATAGTGAGCAAAGTTTCAGAATAAGTGGCCACCCATCTAAAATGGATATGAGAAGAAAGTTCTTCTCTCAGAGGGCTATCCTCTACAACAGGAAAGAATAGAAGTAGAGACACTGAATCTATATAAGGTGGAGACTGAAGAACATTTGAAAAAGAATGGAGAGAAGAGTGAGCAAAAGAGCAGGAAATTGTAGTTGAAACCTAATTTTGATTTGATCAGTCATGATCTCATTAAATAGAAGAGTATATAAGAACATAAGAATATAAGAAATAGGAGCAGGAGTGGGCCATCTGGACTGTCAAGCCTGCTCCACCATTTAATAAGATCATGGCTGATTTGACCATAGACTCAGCTCCACCTACTTGCTTTTTCCCATAACCCTTAATTCCTTACTATGCAAAAATCTATCTAACCTTGTCTTAAATATAATTACTGAGGTAGCCTCCGCTGCTTCATTGGACAGAGAATTCCACAGATTCACCACTCTCTGGGAAAAGCAGTTCCTCCTCATCTCCATCCTAAATCTACTCCCCTGAATCTTGAGGCTATGTCCCCTAGTTCTAGTCTCACCTACTAGTGGAAACAACTTTCCTGCCTCTATCTTACCTATCCCTTTCATAATTTTATATTTTTCTATAAGATCTCCTCTCATTCTCCTGAATTCCAATGAGTACAGTCCCTGACGACTCAACGTCTCCTCATAGATTAACCGCCTCATCTCTGGAATCAACCTGGTGAACTTACTCTGCACCATCTCTAAACCCAGTATATCCTTCCTAAAGTAAGGAGACCAGAACTGCACACAATACTCCAGATGCAGCCTCACTAGTACCCTATACAGTTGCAGCATAACCTCCTGCTCTTAAATTCAGTCCCTCTAATAATGGCCAACATTCCATTTGCCTTCTTGATAGCCTCTGCACCTGCAGACCAACTTTTTGTGATTCATGCACAAGCACTCCCAAGTCCCTCTGCACAGCAGCATGCTGCAATCTTTCACCATTTAAATAATAATCTGATCTTCCATTTTTCCTTCCAAAATAGATGATCACACATTTGCCAACATTGTACTCCATCTGCCAGCCCCTTGCCCACTCACTTAACCTATCTATATCTTTCTGCAGACTCTCCGTATCCTCTGTATAATTTGCTTTTCCACTCAATTTAGTATCATCAGCAAAGTTAGATACTTTATACTTGGGCCCCTTTTCATGAACAGTTGCATGCCCAGCATAGACTCTTGAAACACACTGCTCACCACTGATTGCCAACCAGAGAAACACCCATGTATCCCAACAACACACACAAAATGTGGTAGGAATTCAGCAGGACAGGCAGCATCTATGGAAATGAATAAATAGTCGATGTTTTGGGCTGAGACCCTACATCGGGACTGGAAAGAAAGGGAGAAGATGACAGAATAAAAAGGCGGGAGATGGGGAAGGAGGACAAGTTAAAAGGTGCTAGGTGAAGCCAGGTGGTGGGGGAAGTGGGAGGGGGTGATAGTTTGAAGTAAGAAACTTAGAAAAGACAAAGGGCTGGAGAAGAAGGTATCTAATAATAGACAGGTTGGAAAGAGGGATAGTCAAGACAGCCATGGTTCATAGATTCATAAAATATTTTGATAGACAATTAGTTTCCAGAAATAAAGACAGACAGATCTGTGGGAGAGAGGAAGAGAGGAGTCAGAAACTGACCAAGTGAATTTAAGGGCAGTGTGGAAGTTGGAAGCAAAGTTAATGAAACTGATGAGCTCAGCATGGGTGCATGAAATAGCACCAATGCAGTTGTCAATGAGGGTCTGGTGGAGGGGAACTAGATGGGTCTGTTGTCTCACAGGTAGTCACTGCCTTAGTCAATGCTGCCGATTCTTAAGGCCTACTGATCCATCCTCCAATCATCAGACATTAGCCCCGTGACCAGAGAGAATTAAAAAAGCATAGTCAGTATATGCATAATTTCTTTCTTCACTTCTGGGATAAGTTTCATTCAGCCCTTGTAGTCTACTTTTCTTCAAAAGACAGATGTTGAAAATCTGAAATTAACTAACCAACGATCTTTCACCTAAAACATTAACTCTATTTCTTTTTCTACAAATGCTACCTGAGTATTTCCAGCATTTTCTACTTTTACTTCAGATTTTCAGTTTTTTTTTATTCTCTTTTGATTTTTATTTACTGTTGAGTTCACTGCCACTTCTCTGCTCCTCTTTTGATAGGATTTCCATCAAAGTGTTTTGACTTTTTCTCCTTCAATGGTTATATCTTCTCTTCTTTGATAAGATATTGGCCAAAACTCACTTCCATAATCACAAGCTCTGTTTTTTAGCAAATGTTTACATTACCAACTCATCATGTGTGCCTTCCAGCCAAAAATGAGAGATAGTTCCTTTCTCCCATCCACCCTCCCCTACTCATAAAACTATCTTTTCATTCTTTGCCACTTCTTCCCATTTCTGGTAAGTTCTGTTTTTATAATCCATTTTCAAAGATGACTTAGCAGTCATACTCTTTTCACTTGTGGGAACATGTTGACTGTGAACTTTTGAATCTCCTTTACAAATGCCTCTTATTGCTTCAAACAAACTTTTTCAAACCACTTTTGTTAAATCACTTCTCGGTTTAATTATACTGACCTGAACCTAATTTAGAAATGTTTGCTCCCTTTTTTCTGTACTTTTCCATAACTATGTTAAATACTTCTGGAATATGGATCATGACCACCACCACAAAAATGTTGACCCAATAAGACTGCTTCCACCACCCACCCCTAAAATTGAATCCAGAACTAGCCACAACCCTTCACTGATGCTAATCTATATCGATGGGCTTGCTGACTAAAATTTTAGGAATTCTGCACCCTCTATACCTTTCATACTGAGTGTATCCCATTTAGTATTAGAGTAATGGATATCTTCCATTGTTACTGCCCTAGTTTTGCATTTATCCAGAATTTACCAACAAAAGTACTATTTTATCTTCCATGATTATTGGGAAATCTGTAATTCGCCTTTATATAATGCTGTTTATTTCTTTAGTTTAACCCATTTAAGCTCATCATGTTGATCCTTCTCATTTAGTATTCATTCTCAGAGCCAAAGTTGTTTCTTTAGCCAGTACTGTAACCAGCCCCACAAACTTGTCTGAAAACAGTGTCATCACAAACATCCATACAGAAATAAATAAACTGGATCTGCTGGCCATTACAGAGACATGGCTTCAGAATGACATAGATTGGGATGTGATTATTGAATGATATTGGAGATCTAAAAAGGTCAGGATGCTTTTAAAAGCTTGATGGACTTTGTGCAATAGAGAATACAAACAAAGTTCGGGAAACCAAAAAGCAGAAATTGATTTCACTGGATATAAAAAAAAATAAAGGACATGAGTTTGCTGGAGAGAATACAGAGCAAATTCATTAGGATGTTACCTGGATTGGAGGACTTTAGTTATGAGGAGAAATTGATAAGCTCTGTTTGTTTCCTCTGGAGTGAAGGAGGCTGTTGGGTGACCTAGCAGAAGGATGTAAGATTATGAGTCAGAGAAAATGTAGGTAGTCAGTACCTTTTTTCCCATGGTCAGGGAACATTCTGTGATGTTCTTAGAAACCATTTTACAAGATATCATTATTACTACATTTATACTCATATCAGAACTGGTACTGTATAACAAGGTAGGATTAATGAATAACCTCACTGCGAAGGAAATCCCTGAGCAGCAATAATAATAGCACGACTGAATATTACACTCAGTTTGCGGGAAAGTAAAATGGGTATAGCGTCTTAAAGAAGAAAGCTATTTAAAGCTTAAATGAAGCCAATTATGATAACGCAAAAGCAGAGCCAGCTGAAGTTAACTGACATATTAGTCTAAGATATCAGACATTCAAGGTGCATTGGCAGTCTTTCAACTACAAGGAATGCACATTTTCCTACAAGAAATAACAATTTTAATGGGAAGGCCTACCATCCATGGTTAACTAAAAATAAATTAAAGATAATATCAAATGTGATTGCAGATTCAAAGGCTGAATGGAATAGAAAAACAGCATAGAATGGATAAAATATTAACAGGGACTCAAAAGGTTTTTGAGGGGAATTTATCCAGAAATGTAAAAACATATTGAAATGTTTCTGTGGATATTTTATAAAGGCATGGTAATAACATGAACATTGGTCCAATAGGAGTTAAGCCTGGGAAATTATTTACAGAAATGAGGAGACGGCAGATGAATTAACCAGGTATTTTCCTTCATTCTTTGCTTTTTGTTATAAAAGATACAAATAACACTTCTGAAATGGCTGTAATCATGATTTGGAAGACAGGGAGGAACACAGGAAAATGACCATCATCGAGACAGTGGCAATGAGTAAAATGTTTGAGTTGCAGACTGACAAGTCTAGTGTCCTGATGGATTTCAACCTAGAATCTTCAAAGAAATGTCTAATGAGATAGTTGATGACTAAATTCTGGAAAGGTCCCTTTAAGTTGGAAAATAGCAAATGTGACTCTTTTATTCAAAAAGGGAGGCAGTAAACAGGAAACCACAGATGAGTTAGCTTAACATCAGTCATGGGAAAATTGTTAGAATGATTATTAAAGATGTTGCAACAGAACAGTTAGAGAAACACAAGGTAATCAGACAAAGTCAATGACAAAGGAAATCAACTTCGAACAATTTATTGGTGGACTTTGAAGAACACAGTTCCCTCTAAGCCACCTGAGTGCGCATCCACACGTTAACTGACCCCCATCACCCAGGACATGCCCTCTTCTCATTATTACTGTCAGGAAGGAGGTACAGAAGCCTGAGGGCACCCACTCAGCAGTTCAGGAACAGCTTCTTCCCCTCTGCCATCCAATTACTAAATGAACATCGAACCCATGAATACTACCTCACAATTTTTAAATTATTTCTGCTTCTGCACTATTTTTTAATTTAACTATTTAAGATATACACACACATATATATACACACTTACTGTAATTGATTAACTTATTTTTTTATCTTTCTATATTATCATGTACTGCTGCTGCTAAGTTAACAAATTTCACAACATATGCCAGTCATAATGAACATGATTCTGATTCTGAAATGCTCCTGCATACATAGCCCTAGTTTACTTTACTTTATTGTCACCAAATAATTGATACTAGAGCATACAATCATCACAGCGATATTTGATTCTGCACTTCGCACTCCCTGAGGTACAAATCAAAGTAAATATAATTTAAAAATTTAAGTTATAAATCATAATTAGAAAAATAGAAAAGGGAAAGTAAGGTCGTGCAAGTCAGGTCCGGATATTTGGAAGGTACAGCCCAGATCCGGGTCAGGATCTGTTCAACAGTCTTATCACAGTTGTGAAGAAGCTGTTCCCAAATCTGGCTGTACAAGTCTTCATGCTCCTGAACCTTCTCCTGGAAGGAAGTGGGACAAAAAGTGTGTTGGCTGGATGGGTCATGTCCTTGATTATCCTGGCAGCACTGCTCCGACAGTGTGCGGTGTAAAGCGAGTCCAAGGATGGAAGATTGGTTTGTGTGATGTGCTGGGCTATGTTCACTATCTTCTGCAGCTTCTTCCGGTCTTGGACAGGACAACTTCCATACCAGTTTGTGATGCACCCTAGAAGAATGCTTTCTACAGTGCATCTATAAAAATTAGTGAGGGTCTTAGGTGACAGGCCAAATTTCTTCAGCTTTCTCAGGAAGTAAAGGCGCTGGTGGGCCTTCTTGGCAGTGGACTCTGCTTGGTTAGACCAAGTCAGGTCATTTGTGATATTCACCCCGAGGAACTTAAAGCTTTTGACCTGTTCCACCTGTGCACCACAGATGTAGATGGGGTTGTGCGGTCCGCTACTCCTTCTGAAGTCACCAACCAATTCCTTCGTCTTGCTGACGTTGAGGGGTAGGTTATTGTCTTCACACCATGCCATCAGATTCTAAATTTCCTCTCAATACTCAGACTTATCATTACCCAAGATACGGCCTACAATTGTGGTGTCATCAGCAAACTTACATATTGAGTTCGATGGAAACTTGGCTACACAATCATGGGTATACAGAGAGTACAGCAGGGGGCTGAGTACACAGCCTTGTGGGGCACCGGTGCTCGGAGTGATTGTAGAGGAGAGCTTGTCCCCTATTTTTACAGCCTGGGTCCTGTCTGTGAGGAAGTTGAAGATCCAGCTGCAGATCTGAGTGCTAAGACCAGGTTCTGGAGTTTAGGAATCAGTTTATTTGGAATGATGGTGTTAAAGGCAGAGCTGTAGTCAATGAAAATGAGCCTTACATATGTGTCTTTATTCTCCAGGTGTTCTAAGGAGGAATGTAGTGCCAGAGAGATGGCATCTGCCATTGACCTGTTGCTCCGGTAGGCGAATTGCAAAGCGTCGAGGTTGACCGGCAGGTTATGGTTGATGTGTGCCATAACCAATCGCTCAAAGCAATTCATAGCAATTGATGTCAGAGCCATGGGTCAGTAGTCATTCAGGCATGCCACCTTGCTTTTCTTCAGCACCAGGATTATTGTTGCCTTCTTAAAACACGAGGGGATCTTAGACTGAAGCAGGGAGCAGTTGAAGATGTCAGCAAACACTCCAGCTAGCTCACTTGCACAGGCCCGGAGAACACATCCTGGGACACCATCTGGGACCATCGCCTTCCTTGGATTTATCTTCAGGAAGGCTCTTCTAACGTCTTCCTCGGTGATGATGAATTTCAATGCCACCAGGTCCGGTTCATCTGGAGGGGGCGGGACACTCCTCTCTTCCAATCTTGCGTAGAATACGTTAAGTTCATCAGGAAGAGAAGCGTTACAGTTATTGATAGTCCCAGCCTTTTCTTTGCGCCCAGTGATCTCATTTAGACCCTGCTATAGTCTACTGGCATCCCTCTGGTTAGCCTGGGCTTTCAACTTGGCTCGATATTGCCTCTTGGCACCCTTAATGGCTTTCCGGAGTTCATGCCTGGATTCCATGTAGCGACTGGTATCCCCGGACCTAAAAGCCGCAGCTCTAACCTTCAAAGGGGACTGGACCTCATAATTCATCCAAGGTTTCCGGTTAGGGAATACCCTGATCATCTTGCGAGACACACAGTCCTCTGTGCATTTCCAGATAAAGTCCATGACAGCTGAAGCATACTCATCGAGGTTGGCTGCTGAGTCCTTGAATACTAACCAGTCCACCGATTCAAAGCAGTCACGGAGAACCTCATCCGTTTCCTCCGTCCAATGCAACACCACTTTTGACACCGTGACCTCCCACTTCAGCTTCTGTTTGTAAGCCGGGAGGAGGAGTACGGCCTGATGGTCCGATTTTCCGAAGTGAGGTCATGGGACGGAATGGTACGCATCCTTGACTGCAGTGTAGCAGTGGTCAAGTATATTCGGGCCTCTAGTGGAGCAGGGGACATGTTGGTATAACTTTGGCAGCGCTTTTCTGGGGTTGGCCTGGTTAAAGTAATGAGCAAAGCCTCTGGATACTCGGCTGAGCACACGCAGAGTCGCCATCTTAATCACAAGCTGGAGCTTGAGCTCGAGTTGCTACTCAACCTGAATTTTCTTTTATATACCGTTGTATTAAATTGCCGCACAGATCTCAGGCTGGGTAGAAATATCCTGCTCAGAACAATGGCGGGTTCACACATCTGTAAATAAAATAGTAGAGGGCAAGTTGCTGGAGGGTAATGTGGTGTGGATAAGCAGGAACCACTAGATGCACATTGCTTTCAAGAAGACATTTGAAAATGTGCCACATCAAAGAAAATTAAAAATAAATCAAAGAAAATAAAAAAAAACTCGTGATGTGGAAGGTGGCATATTGGCAAAGGACTGAAGAACGGCTAGCTGACAGGTTAACAATGAGTTGGCATAAATAACTCATTACCTGGAGCTTGAGCTTCATGCATTTAGAATTTATAGAGATTATCTAGTGAATGCTGGGACCACAAAGATCAACAGGGAAGTAAACTGCAAAGAGGACATATGGAGGATACAAAAGGACATATATTAAATTGAGTGGATAAATGTCTGTAAATGGAGTAGAATAAAGGAAAATGTAAAATTGTCTATTTGGCAGGAAAATAAAATGTATGTTTTCTAAATAACAAGAGGATTTAGAGCTCTGAGATGCAGAGCAGTCTGGTTGCTCTGTGGTCTCATTCACAGAAGGTTCACAAGCAGCTAGAAAATGTAATTAAGAAGGTTAACAAAATGATAACATTTATTGCTGAATAAATAGAGTACAATAAGAGGCAGCTACCTTTCAGTTTCATTTCGGTTGATCTTTGTGTTTTGTGTTTCAGTTATATGAAGCATTGGTGAGGCTACATTTGCAATGGGCTCTGATTAAAGCAAGAACGTTAATGCTTTGGAAACAATTCAGGTAAGAGTTTCTAAGTTACTATCTAGTATAAACATTTAGTCTTTTGACAAAAGATTGGAGAGGTTAGATTTGTATTGACTGCAGTTTAGGAGGGTGAGAAGGATCATGACTGAAACAGATATGAATCTGAGGGGTCTTTACAGGGCAGATGTAGAGATGCTTCTTTTTGTGGGAAGATATAGTTTAAAAATATGTCATACACGTAAGTTACTTTTTTCCCTCTCAGATAATCATAAGACCCTAAGACCATAAGACACAGGAGCAGAATTAGGCCACCTTGCCCATCGAGTCTGCTCCGCCATTCAATCATGACTGATCCTTTTTTTTTCTCCTCCTCAGCCTCAGTTCCTGGCTTTCTCTCCATAACCTTTAATGCCATGTCCAATCAAGATCCTATCAATCTCTGCCCTAAATACACCCAATGATCTGGCCTCCACAGCAGCAAGTGGCAACAAATTCTGCAAGTTCACCACTCTTTGGTTAAAGAGATTTCTCTGCATCTCTGTTTTAAAAGGGCGCTCCTTTATCCTGAGCTGTACCCTCTCGTCCTAGACTCTCCACAAATGAACATCGTGAGACGTTGGAACTCTCTTCCTCGCAGGGCAATAAAAGCAGAGTTTTCCGATATCTTCAAAGCTCAAAGTAAAGTTTATTATCAGAGTACATTCATATCACTACATACAACATTGAGATTCTTTTTCCAGCAAATCTATAGAACAGTAATTGTAAATAGGATCAGAATCAAATTTATTACCAGTGGCACATGTCATAAAATATAATTTGGCACAACAGTACAATGCAATAATTGATAATATAGAAAGGAAAAAATAAATCAATTATGGTAAATATATATATGTATATTAAATAGATTAAAATAGTGCAAAAACAGAAATAATATATTTTTCAAAAAGTGAGGTAGTGTTCATGGGTTCAATGTCCATTTAGGAATCAGATCACAGAGGGGATGAAGCTGTTCCTGAATCACTGAGTGTGTGCCTTCAGGCTTCTGTACCTCCTTCCTGACAGTAACAATGAGAAGAGGGCATGTCCTGGGTGATGGGGGTCCTTAATAACAGACGTTGCCTTTCTGAGGCACCGCTCCTTGAAGATGACTTGGATAGCATGGATTTCTAGAACCCAAGATGGAGCTGACTAAGTTTACAAATTTCTGTAGCTTCTTTCGGTCCTGTGCACCCCACACCCCAGCATACCAGTGATGTGGCCTGTCAGAATGCTCTCCATGGTACATCCAAGGAAGTTCTTGAATGTTTTAGGTGACATACCAAATCTCTCAAACTCCTAATGAAATATAGTCATGGTCTTGCCTTCTTTATTGCTGCACCAATATGTTGGGACCAGGTTATATCCTCAGAGGTCTTGACACTCAGGAACTTGAAACTGCTCACGCTCTCCTCTTCTGATCCCTCTATGAGGATTGGTATGTGTTCCCTCGTCTACCCTTCCTGAAGTCCAGTTCTTTCATCTTACTTTCATTTTTCATCTTATCAATGAACAACAAATTGTGCAAATGCAAATATAAATAAATAGCAATAAATAATGAACATGAGACAACAAGTTAAAGAGTTCATAAAGTACGGCTATTGGTTATGCGAACACCGGAGATAGAATGAGTATAATTATCCCCTTTTGTTCAAGAGCAATGGCTGAGGGGTAGTAACCGTTCTTGAACCTGGTGGTGTGAGTCCTGAGACACTTGTACTTTCTACCTGACGGCAACAGCAAGAAAAGAGCATGTCCTGGGTGGCGAGGATCTCTGATGACAGATGCTACTTTTCCACAGTGCTGTTTCCAGTAGCTGTGCTCAATGGTTGTTAGAGCTTTACATAGAAATGTACAGCACATTACAGGCCCTTTGGCCCACAATGTTGTGCTGACCATGACTGCTCTAGAGACAGCCTAGCACATAGCTCTCTATTTTTCTAAGCTCTATGTATCTATCTAAGAGTCTCTTAAAAGACTTTATTGCATCCGCACCCACCACCGTCATTGGCAATGCATTCGACACACCCACCACTCTCTGTGAAAAACTTACTCCTCACATCCCCTTGGTACCTATTTCCAAGCACCTTAAAAATATACCCCCTCATGTTAGCCATTTTTGCCCTGGGTAAAAGCCTCTGGCTATCCATACAATCAATGCTCCTCATCATCTTATACACCTCTACCAGGTCAACTTTCATCCTCTGTTGCTCCAGGGAGAAAAGGCCAAGTACACTCAACTTATTCACATAAGGTCCACCCTCCAATCCAGGCAACATCTTTGTAAATCTCCTTTGCACTCTCTCTATAGTATCCACATCTTTCCTGCAGTGAGAACACAGTACTCCAAGTGGGGTCTGACCAAGGTCTTATATAGTTGTAACATTACCTCATGACTCTTGAACTCAATCCCATGGTTGATAAATGCCAACACACCATACTCCTTCTTAACAACACTGTTAACCCACACAGCAGCTTTGAGTGTCCTATTGACACAGACCCCAAGATCTCTCAGATCCTCCACACTGCCAAGAGTCTTACAATCAATATTATGTTCTGTTTTCAAACTTGACCCAACAAAATGAAATACTTCACACTTATCTGGGTTGATGTCCATCTGCCACTTCCCAGCCCAGTTCTGCATCATATTGATGTCCCACTGTAACCTCTGACAAACCTCCAGACTATCCACAACACCCCCAACCTTTGTGTCATCAGCAAACTTACTAATCCACACTTCTACTTCATCCAGGTCATTTATAAAAATCACAAAGAGGAGATGTTCCAGACCACTGGTCACTGACCTCCGTACAAAATACAAACTATCTACTATCATCCTTTGCCTCCTGTAGGCAAGCCATTTCTGGATCCTTGGATCCCATATCTCTTTACTTTCTGAAGGAGTCTTGCATGGGGAACCTTATCAAGTGCCTTACTGAAATCCATATACACTACATCCACTGCTCTACCTTCATCAATGTATCTTGTTACATCCTCAAAGAATTCAGTTAGTCTCGTAAGGCATGACCTGCCCTTGACAAAGCAATGCTGAATATCCCTAATCAGATTATGTCTCTCCAAATGCTCATAAATCCTGCCCCTCAGGATCTTCTCCATCAACTTGCCCACTACTGAAGTCAGACTCGCTGGTATATAATTTCCTGGGTTATCTCTACTCCCTTTCTTGAACAAGGGAACAACATTTACAACCCTCTAATCCTCTGGTACTTCTCCCGGCCCTATTGATGATGCAAAAATCATCACAAGAGGCTCCCTCACTTCTCACAGTAGCCTGGGGTATATCACATTCGGTCCCAGTGAGTTATCTAGCTTAAAGCTTTTCAGAAGCTTCAGCACATCCTCTTTCTTAAGGTCTATCTCCTCAAGCGTTTCAGTGCACTGTAAATCATCCCCACAATTGCCAAGGTCTTTTTCCCTAGTAAATACTGAAGCAAAGTATTCATAAAGTACCTCTGCTACCTCGTCCAACCCCATGCATGTTTCCACTATCGCACCTGATTAGTCCTAATCTCACATGGCTCATCCTCTTGTTCTTCACATACTTGTAGAATGCCTTGGGGTTTTCACTAATCCTGCTCACCAAGGCCTTCTTATGGCCCCTTCTGCTCTCTTAATTCCATTCCTAATCTCCTTCCTGGCACCTTCGTAATTTTCTAGAGCTGTAACAGTACTGTACCTAGTTTCTTGAACTTTTCATAAGCTTTTCTTTTCTTCTTAACTACGTACTTTGTACACCATGGCTCTTTAACTCTACCATCCTTTCCATGCATCAATGGAACATACCTGTGCAGAACTCCATGCAAATGTTCCCTGAACATTTGCCACTTTTCTGCCATGCATCTCCCTGAGAACATCTGCTCCCAAGTTTCTGCCTAATTGCATCATATTTCCACCTACCCCAATTAAATGTTTTCCCAAATTGTCCGCTTCTATCCCTCTCCAGCACCTTGGTGAAGAAGGTAGAGTTGTGGTCACTTCCTCCAAAATGCTCTCCCACCACCAAGAGATCTGACACCAGATCAGGTTCATTTCCCAATACCAGATCAAGTACAGCCTCTCCTCTAGTTGGCTTATCTACATATTGCATCAAAAAACCTTTCTGAACACAGCTAACAAACTATACCCCATCTAAACCCCTTGCCCTAAGGAGATGCCAATAAATATTAGGAAAGTTAAGATCTCCTATCACAACAACCCTATTATTATTGCACCATTCCAGAATCTGTCTCCCTTTCTGCTCCTCGATTCCCTGTTACTATTGTGGTGTCTATAAGAAACAACCACTAGCGTTATTGCCCCATTCCTGTTTCTGACTTCCACCCACACTGACTCAGTAGACAATCCCTCCATGACTTCCTCTTTTTTTGCAGCCGTGACACTACCCCTAATTAGCAAAGCCACGTCCCCTACCTCTTTTGCCTCCCTCTCTGTTCTTTTTGAAACATCTAAAGCCTGGCACACTCAGCAGTCATTCCTGCTCCTGAGACATCCAAGTCTTTGTACTGGCCACAAAGTCACAGTTCCACATATTGATCATTGTTCTAAGTTCATCCGCCTTGTTTATGACACTCCTTGCATTAAAATAGACACATCTCAAACCATCAGGGTGAGTGCATCTTTGCTCTAACAATCTGCTTATCCTTCTTCACAAACTCCCTACAAGCTGTCTCTACTAGTGCTCCAACCTCCCCATCCCCTGCCTCTTCACTTCAGTTCCCACCCCCAGTCTAAACCCTCCCCAATAGCATTAAAAAACCTCCTCACTAGGATATTGGTCCCTCTCGGATTTAAGTGCAACCTGTCCTTTTTGTACAGGTCACACCTGCCCCAGAAGAGGTCCCAATGATCCAAAAATCTGAATCCCTGCCCCTGTCCAATCCTTCAGCCACTCACTTATCCTCTACCTCATTCTATCCCTATACTCACTGTCATGTGGCACAGGCTGCAATCCTGGGATTGTGACCTTTGAAGTCCTGCTTCTCAGCTTCCTTCCTAACTCCCTCCAGTCTGTTTTCAGGACCTCCATCCTTTCTCTATCTATGTGATTGGTACCAATATGTACCATGATCTCTGGCTGCTCACCTTCCCATTTTAGGATATTGTAGACGCACTCAGAAACATCACAGACCCTGGCACAGCTTTACCTATGATGTACCGAGTTGAATCCACCACCTTTTGTAGGATTTTCTGTTCAAAGGCCTCGCTGCTCCCAGACCAGGCCATAATGCAGCCAATCAATGCACTTTCCATCACACATCATTCGAAGTTTGCTAAATGACATGCCAAATCTCCACAGACTCCCGAGGAAATAGAGGCACTGTTGTGCTTGTTTGCAGTCATTTCTATATGATGGGTCCAGGACAAGTCCTCTGAGATAGTGACAGCCAGGAATTTAAAGTTATTGACCCTCTTGCCCTCTCATCCTCCAATGAATACTGCCTCATTGACCACTGGTTTCCTTCTCCTGAAGTCTGCAATTAGTTTCTTGGTTTTATTGATATTGAGTGAGAGGTTGTTGTTATTACACCACTAGGCCAAATTTTCACTATCCGTCCTGTATACTGATTCATCACCACTTTTGATATAGCCCATAACAATGGTGTCATCAACAAACTTGCATATGGTGTCAGAGCTGTACTTCGTCTCACAGTCATAGGTGTAAAGCGAGCAGAGAAGGGGGTTAAGTACACATCCCTGTGGTGCTCCTGAGCTGATGGAGATTGTGGAGGAGATATTTTTGCCAATTTGAACTGACTGGGGTCTGCAAGTGAGGGCATCCAGGATCCAACTGCACACAGCCCAGTTTACGGGCCAGTTCGATTGATGCATGAAAAGTAAGCAGGTGTGAGAGGTTACTGGAAGAGTTGATGTAATAACCAGATTAGCAATAACCTCACTAATTGGAGAAGCAGGGCCAGAATCCTGATCCTTGTTCATATGTTTTTGAAAGCAGTCAGTTCATTACATTCGTCAGTGTCTTCAACCTGTCGGTCTTACTACACTCCTCACATTTAGATATTAACTATTAAAAACAACCAGATTCTTGGTTTATCTAATGTTAACTTAGAAATAAATGATTTAACAATATTAAAAATTAGCAGATAGTAAAATAAGTCCAGCATGCTTATCATAACACATGCTTTATGCTCCATTGACATTGTTACTGTGTCTGTTGGCTGCTTGCATCTCTAGGAGGGTCAGTATTCCCACCTGCAATCTACACAAAGCTAGCCTCAGGACTTTAAATTTAATTTAAAGAAAATGCACAGTGTTGTTCTGGGGGTGCGGACATTATTTGGAACTGGGCCACACAGCTAGCAGCAATGGATAGCCACAGCCGAAAAAGTGATCCATAATCTCTAACAGTGCACTACAGAATTTTGTGAAGAAACCTCTATGTCCTGAGTAGGGGAACGGTTTTTCATACACAGCAAGGAAACAGTAGAAGCAGATATGTGCGGAGTACTATGCCAAAAGTTTAGCCCCTGGGGTTTAGATGCGGTGTCACAAGTAGGTCAAATATTATGAGAGGTAATGGCTGATAAGGAAATGGCAAGTGGAAACATGGATCATGTAGCTAAATCTTTCCGTAGTGTACTAGCCCATCTTGTTACCTTTTACATCCCTTGAGTTTGCTTTCAGAAACAAAGCAATTCCAGCAAATGGAAAATCAGAAGATTTATAGAAAAGATTGTCTGGAAAGGAAGCTATTAAGCATGAAGCAGACATCATCTGGTTTGTTCCAATCACATAAGTTCCCTCTAGGAATGCAATTTGGACATGAAAACACAACCTCTGTAATTTGAAGTTATGTTAAAAGCTTATGAGAAATAAGAAAGCTATATTAACCCATGATTGTTGCAAAGTAGCTGCATTTTTTTCAATTGTTTGCAAAGGTTAAATTCTTTTTCTGCTTCTGGATTGTTCCCCTCTTTCCCAACAAAGTTTTCCATGCCCTCACTGGTTCTGGCATTGTTACTTCTTCATTAGATTTCCCCGAGCTCACGTATGAAAATCTTATCTATATAATGACCCATTGGTTTATTATTGTTACATACGCCAAAAATACAGTGTCACACATACTGTTTATACAGAACAAATCACTACACAGTGCATTGAACTTGAACAAGGTTAAACAATTATGATGCAGAATTATTTATATATTTAAAAGCTGCCAAAAAAAGATCAGTGCAGTGAACTATAAAGTGCAAAATGTTAGTGAGGTAGATTGTGAAGCCAAGAGTCCATCTTATTGTATGACGGGTGTGTTCACGAGTCTAGTTACAGTTCAATTCCCAGGAAGCAACTTTGTTAGTCCCATTGTCATTTTTTTCCGCATTTCCCCCTCCCCCCACTACTTCCAAATCTTTTACTATCTTTCCTTTCAGTTAGTCCTGATGAAGGGTCTCGGCCCGAAACTTCGACAGTGCTTCTCCCTATAGATGCTGCCTGGCCTGCTGTGTTCCACTAGCATTTTGTGTGTGTTGTTTGAATTTCCAGCATCTGCAGATTTCCTCGTGTTTGCCCATTGCCATTTTCTTCGTTTCCCTGCACCACATCAATTTTATTTCCTCTCCCACATGGCCATCAACACCCTTTTGGTTCTATTTGTAAATTATTCCTCAGTAATTTTAATAATTACTAAGGGGTAATTTACAGTTGTCTATTAACCTACCATCGTGTCCTTGGTATGTGGGAGAAAAGCTGAATGCCCAGAGGAATCCAAAGCATCACAGACAGAAAATGCAAATTGTGTCATTGATGCTTCTTTTCACGAGGAATAAATTCTTGCTCATTTACAGAGTAGGATAAGGCCAGGTAACAGTTGAATTTACTTCCAAAGGTGGTTAATGGGTGAAGTACCCACCAATAGGATTAGATGGACATTTTCAGGTAGATATTTCCATTTCTGTTTTCCATTCCCATTCCAACACGTCAATCCATGGACTCCTCTATGGTCACAATGAGGCCACCCTCAGGTTCAAGGAGCAAAATCTCATATTCATTCTGTAAGCCTCCAACCTGATGGTATAACTTCTCTAACTTCCAATGGTTTCTCCCCCCTTCCCCTTCTCTCCTTCTCCATTCCCCATTTTGTCTCCACTCTTACTCCTTCCCTTTTCCTCACATGCCGATCATCTCCTTATGGCGCCCCTCCTCCTTCCCTTTCTCACATGGTCCAATCTCCACTCCCATTTAGATTCTCACTTTTTTCTGTCCTTTGCCTCTTCCACTTACCACCTACCAGCTTCTCCCTTCATTCTCCTCTCCCACCAGTCCAGCTTTTCCCTCACCTAGTTTCATCTATCAGCTACTAGCTTGCACACTTGCCCCTCTGCCCAACTTCTCATTCTGTCTTTCCAGTCCTGATGGAGTTCTTCTCCATAGATGATGCCAGAACTGCTGAGTTCCTCCAGCATTTTGTGTGTGTAGCTCCAGGTTTCTAGCAGCTGCAGAATCTCTTCTGTTTACACTTCAAAGAGATGATTGTTTCTGTTTTCAGTTGGGCTCTTAGCTCTGTGTTTGAGACCTCGACTATAAAAGCAATCACTTCTATAATTTTCAGCACTAATTAAGCCTTACTTTATTCCAGTTATTTGTGGAAAATTGAGGCTAATTATTTTTTACTACTCTGCTCAGAATGTATATTATTTTACAATGTTCATTCCTGTTGAGCTGTAGAAGCCAGGAATTTTTATCAAATGCAGTGATTTGGCTCAGTGTAATAGATTCGAAACAAGGCCCAAGGCTGTGTAATGAATCAGGTGAAAAGCACAGCTTCGTATAATGAATTATTTGCAATCAATCCATAGCAGATCCTCAAATGAAGCAATAATTCTTATATAGAGCTGGAGATCTTTAATATCTTCTTTACTATCGCTTTCCAACAGTCTGCTGTCCCTGCAGGCTTCAAAGCTGCCACCACAATGCCGGTGCCCAAGAGAGCAATGGTAACTTGCCTAAACAATTACTGCCCATTGTCACTGACTTCAGCAATCATGAACTACTTTAAGCACCTGACAATGGATTGTATAAAATCTCACCTTCTAGCTGCATTGGACCCTTTCCAGTTCACTTACCACTCAAACCGGTGGGCTGATGATGTCATAGCCTCGACCCTCCAAGCTCTCCTGTCCCACCTGAAAACAATGCCTCATATTCCAGCTTTTCAAAAAGGCACAACGGCACCTTTATTTCCTGCGGAGCATCAAGAAAGCTCACCTCTGTCCCAGGATACTGACGGACTTTTACCGCTGTATCATTGAGAGCATACTCACCAACTGCATCTTAGTGTGGTATGGCAATTGTCCCGTATCGGACTGCAAAGCACTCCAACTGGTGGTGAAAACTGGCCAGTGGATTATTGGCACCCAATTGTCCAACATTGAGAACATCTATCATAAATGCTACCTGGGCAGGGTGAAAAGCGTTATCAAGGATAAATCTCACCCTAACCATGGACTCTTTACTCTCCTCCTATCCGGTAGGCGCTACAGGAGACTCCGCTCCCGCACCAGCAGGTACAGGAAGAGCTTCTTCCCTGAGGCTGTGACCCTGCTGAACCTCACATCACAGCGCTAAGCAGTATTGCACCCATATTGTACTTTTATATTTGTGTGCTGTAGCACTTACTTTTTATTCACAGTTATTTTGTAAATAACACTATTCTTTGCATTTCTGGTTAGATGCTAACTGCATTTCATTTGGCTTTGTATCTGTACTTGGCACAATGATAATAAATTTGAATCTAATCTAAGTTGTCCAGTGACTTCAGTAGCACAATCACCCCTCAGAGGCTGCTGGGTAAACAGTTCAGCACCCCTCGCTGTGTCTGGAACTTGGACTTTTTGATGGAAAAACCCCAGTCAGTTGAATTGGCCTGCCCCCCGGGCTGTGTGTTCAGCCTAATGCTGCTCACGCTGCTGACTCATGGCTGCACTGCCAGATCCAGCTCAAAACGCAGCAAGTTCACTGATGATAAAACAACAATGATGAGTCAGCACACAGAAAGGAGACAGAGAAGTTGGTCAAATGGTGCGAGAACAACAACCTGTGTCTCAATAAGGTCAAGACAAAAGAGATGCTTGTAGATTTCAGAAAGGTGCAGGCTCGCCACTCTCTGTTGCACATCAATGGTTCTGCTGTGTAGAGAATGAAGAGCACTAAGTTCTTTGGTGTGCACGATCTAACCTAAGAGGATCACAGTGGTCTCCCTCCCCATAATTGTGACATTTACTGGGAGCATTGCATACAAAGGACCCAAAGCATTGTTGAGGGGTTCTGCCACCTGATGCACCATCAATAACTCACTCTGAGACGTAAAGGCGAGATATCGGCTTTTATTGACTGGAAGAAGGAACAAGCAGTGGTTGACCACCATACTACATCCTGGTGACAGAGAGGCCGGGCTCAGGCCTCAATCGCCTTTATACAGGGGTCTGTGGGAGGAGCCACAGGAGCAGTCAGCAGGGGGCATGTCCAGACAGGTATATGTAGTTCACCACATCCACCCCGCCTTTGTTTTAAAAAAAGAGTCCCCACGTGGCGAAGTTTCTTACAAGTATATTTACAGGTTAAGTCTATCTGGTGGTCGAATCTGTCGCTGCGATCTACGTAGCACCGGCTGTGATTGCACAGGTGCCAGTGGTGATTGCACCAGAGACGGTGGTTGTGCTAGTTCCGGCCTAACTGGAGGTGTCAGCGCACTAGGCGTCAGTGATCCCTCACGCGTGTACGAGGCCCCTGGTATATACGTGTACGAGACGCCCAGTATATGAGTCTCGTGAGGAGTCTGTGTAGGGCTTGGTGTGTGCAGTGTCACCTCGGGTACGGGGTTCATAGTTACCGGGCAGTGTTCGGGGTATCCCCAGCCAAACAGGTAGGGTGGTCCCAGTGACAGACTTCCTGGGAAAAGAGAATAGGTGTTCGTGAGGGATGTAGGACGTAGGACGTACATAACAGGGAGCGGATAGAGTGGAGTGCCTCAGGCAGGACCTCCTGCCATCGAGAGACCGGCAACCCTTTTGACTTAACGGCTAAAAGTGTGGCCTTCCACACTGTGGCATTCTCCCTTTCCACGTCCATTTCCCCGGGGATGATAACTCGTGGTCTGACTAGTAGCAATGCCCCTAGCTAGCAGGTACCGGCACAGCTCATCACTCATAAAGGAGGACCATCTATCACTGTGGATGTAGCAGGGATATCCGAACAGAGTGAAGAGCTGGCGCAGGACTTTTATGACGGACGTGGTAGTGGTGTTGGGGCAGGGAATGGCAAAGGGGAACCGCGAGTACTCGTCGATAATATTGAGAAAATAGACATTGCGGTCGGTGGAGGGAAGGGGGCCCTTAAAGTCAACACTCAGTTGCTCAAAAGGGCGGGTGGCCTTGACAAGTTGTGCCGTTTCAGGATGGTAGAAGTGCGGTTTGCAATCAGCACAAATTTGGCAGTCCCTGGTCATCGTCCTGATGTCCTCCAGGGAGTACGACAGGTTCCGGGCTTTCACAAAATGGTAAAATTGGCTGACCCTCGGATGGCAAAGATGTGTATGAAGGGCGTATAGCTGGTCGAGCTGTGCTCTGGCACGTGCTCCCCAGGATAGGGCATCAGGGGGCTCATTGAGTCTGCCAGGCTGGTACAGGATGTCAAAGTTGTAGGTGGAGAGTTCTATTCTCCACCGCAAAATTTTATCATTTTTGATTTTGCCCCGCTGTTGGTTGATAAACATGAACGCAACCGAGCGCTGGTCGGTCAGCAAGGTGAACCTTTTGCCGGCGAGATAGTTCCTCCAGTGCCTCATAGCTTCCACTGTGGCCTGGGCTTCTTTCTCCACGCAGAGTGCCAAATTTCAGTGCCTTGGAGGGTATGAGAAAAGAATGCTACTGGCCTGCCTGCCTGATTGAGGGTAGCAACCAGCGCAAAATCGGAGGCATCACTCTCTACTTGGAAGGGAATGGTCTTGTCCACTGCATGCATCGTAGCTTTGGCAATGTCCGCTTTAATGCAGTTGAAGGCCACGCGGGCCTCAGCAGAGAGGGGAAACGTGGTAGACTTGACCAGGGGGCGAGCCTTGTCTGCGTAATGGGGGACCCATTGGGTGTAATAGGAAAAGAAGCCCAGGCACCGTCTGAGGGCTTTGAGAGTGGTGGGAAGAGGGAGTTCTAACGGGGCGCATACGGTCGGGATCAGGGCCAATGACCCCGTTTTCCACGACATACCCAAGGATAGCGAGTTGGGTGGTTCCGAACACACACTTGCCCCTGTTATAAGTAAGGTTCTGGGCTTCGGCCACTTGGAAAAATCGTTGGAGGTTGGCGTCGTGATCTGACCAGTCGTGACCACAGATGGTGATGTTATCCAGATAGGGAAATGTGGCCTTCAGTTGGCACTGGTCCACCATCCGGTCCATTTCCCTCTGGAAGACAGAGACACCATTCGTGACACCGAAGGGGATGCGCAGGAAGTGATAGAGCCTGCCGCCCGCCTCAAAGGCGGTGTAGGGGTGGTCCTCCGGGTGGATGGGGAGCTGTTGATAAGCGGATCTCAGGTCTATGGTCGAGTACACCTTGTACTGAGCTATCTGGTTGACCATATCCGCGATGCAGGGTAGGGGGTACGCGTCAAGCTGCGTGAACCTATTGATGGTCTGGCTATAGTCCATGACCATCCTATTTTTCTGCCCAGTCCGAACAACAACCACCTGGGCCCTCCAAGGGCTTGTGCTTAGCTCAATGATCCCCTCCCCGAGCAGCCGCTGCACCTCTGACTGAATGAAGGCCCTGTCCCCCACGCTGTACCTCCTGCTTTTAATTGCAACAGGTTTAGAGTCGGGGGTCAGGTTGGCGAACAGTGATGGGGGAGAGGCTGCAAGTGGTGTCAGTAGCGCAGCTGTCGGCAAGGTGCTGGGTGGGATATGCGGGTTGGTGTGTTTGCGTGGTCAGTAGCGGGGTATGTGACAAAGTCCCACCAAACTGAGGATTCCTGACAATGAGAGGTGGGAGGGGCCCGTCATATGCCATAGTCACACTTTCGAGGTGGCTTTGGAAGTCCAGCCCCAATAGCACAGGCGCGCACAGTTGAGGCATGACCAGTAGCGCAAAGTTCCGATATTCTGTGCCCTGCACCACCAATGTCGCTATACAACCCACCCAGATGTCTGTGGAATGCGACCCAGAATCCAAGGTGACCCTCTGACTTACCGGCCGTGCCACGAGTCCGCAGCATTGCTCTGTGTCCGGGTCAATAAAACTCTCAGTGCTGCCCGTGTCAAACAGGCAGCTAGTCCTGTGCCCCTCCACCAGGATGTCCATCATTGACCTTGCAAGCTGGTGTGGGGCGCTTTGGTCGAGGGTTACAGTGGCCAGAGTTGAACTGCCGTCTTGGTGCCCGGTAAACACCGGTGGGTCAGGGGCGGGGCATGTTGACGCCGACAAAGATGGCCGCCCACATCCGGGCATGCAGGATGGGGGCCCCCACGTCTCACACGCAGCGCTGCTTGACCCCGCTCATGGTTTAGACTTACAGAACTTGGCAAAATGGCCCTTCTTCCCGCAGCTGGAGCAGGTAGCTTCTCAGGCCGGGCAGCGTTTTCAGGGGTGTTTTTCGAGTCCACAGAAGTAACACAGTTCAGGCTTTCGCCTGGCTGCAGCCGTGGTCGGGTTTGGGGAGTTCGTGGAATCACGACTGGCAGCGGCGTTGGCAAATTCTCTCGTGGAACCGGCAGCGGCGGGGTCTGAGGTGTCCACGGAACCGGTGGGGAATCGCGCGGCTGGACAGCATCAGCGTTGTGCAGAGCAGCCTCCAGCGTGTCGGCTGTCTCGATCGCTGAGCGTAAGGTAAGATCAGCATTTTCCAGCAGCCGCTGGTGCACATACACTGACCTAATTCCTGTAACAAAGGCGTCTCGTACTAGCAGCTCCGCATGCTGTTCCGCCGTGAGCGTTTTGCAGTCACAAGTCTTAACGAGTGTCTGTGGGGCTCAGAGGAACTGGGCGCTTGACTCTGCAAGCTGCTGCCATCAGGTAGCTAAGCGTTGCCTTGCGTAGATGGTGTTCACCGGCCGCAGGTACTGTCTTTTGAGGGCGTCCAGTGCCCCTTCATAGGTCAGCAGGTCCCTGATAAATGAATAAACTTTTGGGGTGACCCTCGAGAGGAGAATTCTGTGCATAACAGCGGGGTCAGTTGCACGAACCTCCTCCAAGTATGAGTGGAAGCATGCAAGCCAGAGTTCAAAAGCAAGAGCTGCTTCAGGGTCTTGGGGGTCCAAATCCAATCTTTCCGGACGTAAGACAGTATCCATGTTTTAAAACTTCCAGTCAATAAAATTGATGCACCATCAATAACTCACTCTGAGACGTAAAGGTGAGATATCGGCTTTTATTGACTGGAAGAAGGAACAAGCAGTTGGTGACCACCATACTACATCCTGGAGACTGAGAGGCCGGGCTCAGGCCTCAATCGCCTTTATGCTGGGGTCTGTGGGAGGGGCCACAGGAGCAGTCAGCAGGGGGCGTGTCCAGACAGGTATATGTAGTTCACCACATCCACCCATCCCACGAGCTCTTTAACTCTCTCTTGTAAGGAAGGAGGTCTAGGAGCATCAGGACTAGGACTGCCAGACTGGGTAACAGCTTCTTCCCTCAGCCCATGAGGATAATGAATAGCCTGCCACCACCAAAGTCTCCTTACTAGGACAGCAAACTGTTTACTATGTTATTGACTGTTTACAGTTCACTATGCTGTGCACCATATGCATTTAGAATTATATTTTATTAATATTTTTGCGGTGATAGTTTGTTTTATTAATTGCGTGTGATGTGGGTGCACAATGGTCAGGAGAAACAATGTTGCCTTTGGTTTATAAATGTGCAGTCAGATAACAATAAGTTTGAACACGAACTCGAGTGCAGCAACAAATTGGAGTGAGTCAGCTGTGGGTTCCGGTGCAAAGCCATACGATGCTCAGAGTAAAGTTTTTGACACTAACTACAGCCTTAGGCTCTTGGAGAAACTACTCATAGAAAGAGGTGGCAAAAGCTTGACTGTATTTACTTGATCTTCATTTAGTAACGAGAAGGAGTCAGTAATGGCCTGCAATGGTCCGACTATACATTAGCGTTAGGGTTTGGATTAGGCATGAGGAAATATCATACACCAGGCCTCAGGCTGGATTCAGATCCTCCTTGGTTTTAATTTTAATTCCCAGTAGGCTTATGCTTCAAGGTAAATACTCAGCCAACAAAGGTGGAAACTGATTGAGGGGCTACAGGTGGCAGTTGTGTTCATCTCTTAGCTAAGAGATTAAAACCTGGAAATTTACTTCCAAGTTTGTAAGTGATACCAAACAGGAGAGATACAACTGATAGGTTTTGCTTCATAGAATATGTTTAATGCATTTATCCTGATTAATCATCACTGGTAAAGTATAACTACTGATACATGGTGTCTCTTTGTGGCTTTCTTCTTGATGTATTATGACCATCTTTCCTGAAAATGAAGAAATTGCATTAATCTCCTGTAACCTAAGCATGTAATTTCATTAAAAACACAAAATGCTGGCAGAACTCAGCAGGCCAGTCAGCATCTATGGGAGGAGGTAGTGATGACGTTTCAGGCCGAAACCCGTCATCAGGAGGGTGATGAAGGATTTGGGCCAAAACATCGTCACTACCTCCTCCCATAGATGCTGTCTGGCCTGCTGAGTTCTACCAGCATTTTGTGTTTTTATTTATTTCCAGCATCTGCAGATTCACTCATGATGTAATTTCATTGTTCAATTTCAGTACTATGATTACCTATGATCACATCTCGCTCATACATGGAGTTATCTAGCTGACATTAGTTAAGGATATATTGAGCTTTGGCTCTAAAAGGAAACTTAGTAAGTTCCTACGTTTATCTTCCTTTACCACCAGCGGGATTTAAGAATCTCTTAGATAGCCACATGGCTGATAGAAAAATGGGGAGCTATGAAGGAAGGTAGGGTTAGATTCTTAGATGAGGTTAAAAGGTTAGTACAACATTGTGAGTAGAAGGGCCTGTACTGTGCGGTAATGTTCTATTTTCTACACTCAGTGGCCACTTTTTTAGGGACTCTCTGTACTTAATAAAGTGGACACTGAGTGTATGTTCATGGTCTTTTGCTGCTGTAGCCTATCCATCGCAAATATTGAAGTGTTGTCTGTTCAGAGGTGCACTTTAGCATATCACCGTTGAATCTTGTAGTTATTTGAGTTACTGTCGCCTTCCTATCAGCTTGAAACCAGTTTGACCAAAACCCTCCGACCTCTCTCATTAATAAGGCATTTTCGCATCCAGAAGAGCTGCTTCCTGAGTAATTTTTGTTTTTTGCACCAATCTCTGTAAACACTAGAGACTAATGTGCATGAAAATGCCAGGAGTTCAGAAGTTTCTGAGATTCTCTGACCACCCTATCTGACACCAGCAATCATTCTACTGTCAAAGTCCCTTAGGTCATGTTTCTTCCCCATTCTGATGTTTGGTCTGAACAACAACTGAAGCTCTTGACCATGTCTGCATGCTTTTATGCATTGAGTTGCTGCCACATGATTGGCTGATTAGATATTTGCATTAACAAGCAGGTGTACAGGTGTACCTAATAACAGTACTTTCAAAATATACAGGACCAGCATATATATAGATTGTGAAAGCAAGAATCATTACTTACTGAGCACACAATATTAAGCTATACGAGAAGAAAATTACAAAGGCAAATCTCCACATAGGACTAAATAGATTGAAATACAGTTTATAAAGAGTACTACCATCTGCTCTCTTTCACAAATGTTACACATTTTTAAAATTAGTTCCACAAAGCAGGATTTTTCCATCCTGATTTTAAAAATAAAAGCACTATTGTATTGTTTGAATTTCACCACATTCGCTCCTTCACAGATTCCGGTTTCTACACAGCCTCATTCAGCTTGCTGCTTGAACAAATAAATCAAGGAATTTTTCCATAATTCTCAAGACCAAGTTTCCTTTAAGCTCAGCCAACAGGCGACCTGCTTACTTTGGTTTAAGGCAGCTTGTCCCTCCAAATTCAATTAGACGCCATTACCACAAGGCACCCTGCTTGAGCAACCCAGGCAAGAATTTGCAAAAGGAAACATATGCGGTGCCATGGATCTAGACATAAATCGGTGCCCTGACTTGGTGGTTTCATCTGTATGCAACTGGTCGAACTTTACCAGCATGAATCAAGACGATTAAAACTGACTGAATCTTATATTTGACAGACTGGTTCATTGGCAGTCAATCTTAAACACAATGCCTTACTGACAAAATGTGCTGATACTGAAGAGCTGTATTATACTTTCTGATGTTCTCTGTGCAAAAGCTTTAATATTTTAAAATGTTATTTTCAATAATGACATAATTTGGCATTTGGCAGTTTCAAAGATTTTTGATTTTGAAAACAAACCATCAAGGGAACAATAAAATTTACTTCATACAAGTTCAGGCCAATGAATACACAATTAAAACAATCAAATTTTTATATTATTTTGTTACGTATGTAATTGTATGTTTTTTTCTGTTGCTCAATAGATCCTTAAGGAAGATTTTGTTACCTAATCAACTTATACAATGTAAGTGGAACAGGTATAGCAGTCCTGCCAAAGGGTCTCGGCCAGAAACGTCGACTATATTTTTTCAATAGATGCTGCCTGGCCTGCTGAGTTCCTCCAGCATTTTGAGTGTGTTGCTTGGGTTTCCAGCATCTGCGGATTTTCTTTTGTTAGCAATATATTTATTGTTTTTATACCAACAAAGCAAGTAAATTGGCTTTGTCAAAAGCAGGTTGTGTCTTACGAGCCTGACAGAATTTTTTCAGGATGTGACTAAACACATTGATGAATTGAAGAGCAGTAGATGTAGTGTATATGGATTTCAGCAAGGCATTTGATAAGATGCCCCATGCAAGGCTTATTGAGGAAGTAAGGAGGCATGGGATCCAAGGGGACCTTGCTTTGTGGATCCAGAACTGACTTGGCCACAGAAGACAAAGAGTGGTTGTAGATGGGTCATATTCTGCATGGAGGTCGGTGAACAGTGGTGTGCCTCAGGGATCTGTTCTGGGACCCCTTCTTCTCGTGATTTTTATAAATGAGCTGGATGAGGAAGTGGAGGGATGGGTTAGTAAATTTGCTGATGACACAAAGGTTGGGGGTGTTGTGGATAGTGTGGAGGGCTGTCAGAGGTTACAGTGGGACTGACAGGATGCAAAACCGGGCTGAGAAGTGGCAGATGGAGTTCAACCCAGATAAGTGTGAGGTGGTTCATTTTGATATGTCAAATATGATGGCAGAGTATAGTACAGTACTAATGGTAAGACTCTTGGCAGTGTGGAGGATCAGAGGGATCTTTGAGAGTTCATAGGACACTCAAAGCAGCTGCGCAAGTTGACTCTGTGATTAAGAAGGCATACAGCGCATTGGCCTCCATCAACCACGGGAGTGAGCCGAGAGGTAATTTTGCAGCTATATAGGACCCTGGTCAGACCCCACTTGGAATACTGTGCTCAGTTCTGCTCGCCTCACAACAGGAAGGATGTGGAAGCCATAGAAAGGGTGCAGAGGAGATTTACAAGGATGTTGCCTGGATTGGAGAGCATGCCTTATAGGTTGAGTGAACTCTGCCTTTTCTCCTTTGAGCAGCAGAGGGTGACCTGATAGAGGTGTATAAGATGATGAGAGGCATTGATCGTGTGGACAGTCAGAGGCTTTTTCCCAGGGCTGAAATGGCTAACATGAGAGGGCACAGTTTTAAGGTGCTTGGAAGTGGGTACAGAGGAGATGTCAGAGGTAAGCTTTTTACGCAGAGAGTGGTGAGTGTGTGGAATAGGCTGCCAGCGACAGTGGTGGAGGCATATACGATAGGGTCTTCTAAGAGACTCTTGGATAGGTACATGGAGCTTAGAAAAATAGAGGGCTATGGGTAACCCTAAATAATTTCTAAAGTACGTATATGTTCAGCACAGCATTGTGGGCCGAAGGGCCTGTATTGTGCTGTCGGTTTTCTATGTTTCTAAAGTACTGTTAAATTGGTAGGTTGGTTTATTATTGTCAATGTACTGAAGTACAGTGAAAACATTGTTTTGCTTTCCATCAGTATAGATGGGAGGGGGAAGAAAAGGGAAAGTCAGGAGGTGGTGGAGTCTTTGATAGTGTTGCTTGTAATTACCGAGGTAGTGAGAATAAAGACAGAGTCCATGAAAACAAAAGGTATAACATGTTTTTGTGATTTGTTTTTGGATGATAGCTTTATGTCCTTTGAACAGCTATCTAATAAATATAATTTACCTAAAACTCATTTTTTTAGATATTTGCAAGTTAGAAATTTTTTGTATAATGAGTTACAGTCTTTTCTGAAACTATGTCCATTGGACATTACGGAAAGAATTTTAGCTCTGAATCCTTGTCAAAAGGGTTTAGTAGCTGTTATTTATAATATGATCATGAAAGTACAGCCAGAAGTATCAGAAAAAATTAAGAAGGAATGGGAAAAAGAACTTCATTGTCTTATATCCACTGAGCAGTGGGAGAAAATTTTACAATTAGTCAATTCGTCTTCTATTTGTGCTAAACATATAGAACATAATACAATTTAAGGTTGTGCATAGAGCTCATATGACGAAGGATAAACTTGCTCAATTTTATTCTTATGTTAATCCAACCTGTGACAGATGTCATTCTGATGTTGCTTCATTGACCCATATGTTTTGGTCTTGCCCTTGTTTGCAAAATTATTGGAAAGATATTTTCAGTATTATTTCAATAGTTCTGAATATCAATTTCCAACCGCATCCTATTACTGCAATTTTCGGTTTACCAATGGTGGATAATAGTCATTTATCCTCCTCATCTCGACAGATGATTGCATTTGTTACATTAATGGCTAGAAGATCTATTTTATTGAATTGGAAAGAAATTAATCCTTCAGTGGTTTTCTCAAACTATCTCTTGTTTGAGCTTAGAAAAAATTAGAAGTGTTGTTTTTGATCCTTCAGTTAAATTTGAAGAAACTTGGAAACCATCTATTCAACATTTTCATACGAGTTAAATTGTCTTTTCCTAAACCTCACTTTTATTATCCTTAATTATTTGGATGGAGGTTCGGAGTTATTGGCACTACTGTATATATGGGACATTATGCAATGGCCCATGTTGGTTAGTGTTTTTTTTCTTCTCTTTTTGGGTTTTTTTTCTTTTTATTTCTTTTGTTCATAAATACTATGAGTTTGGGAGGTTATATATATTGATTATTATTTATTTGAATGTCTACTTAAACTATTAACTATGTACTCTCAAACTCTTTGTATTCATGTTTCATTTATGTTTGCTTAAAAATTAATAAAAAGATTTTAAAAGAAAAAAGAAAGAAAGACAGAGTCCATGGATGGGAGGATGCTTTCCAAGAGGTGCTGATCTGTGTCCACAACTCTGCAGAGCAGTTGCCATATCGAGCCACGATATATTCAGATAGGAAGCTTTCTGCAGTGTGGGCATAAGAGTTGGTGAGTGTCAAACAGGACCTACTAAATTTCTTTGGCCTCCTGAGGAAGTAGAGACACTGGCATGCTTTCTTGACCATGGTGTCAACGTGTTTAGACCAGGACAGGATAGTGGTGATCATTTCTAGGATCTTGAAGCTGCCAGTCCTCTCAACCTCAGCACTCTCTACACAGATAGGAGCATGTGCACTGCACCTCACCCTTCCTGAACTCAATGATCAGCTCTTCTGTTCTGTTGACATTGAGGGAAGGGTGGTTGCCATGATACCATGCTGCTGGTGCAGTTAATCATTGAGTGTCTTTCTCTCTGCCGAATAACAGTTGTTTGTTATCACAATGGATAAAGAACAAAGGGTGTTCAAGTATTGGAGAAGTTAATCAGAGTGATTGGAAAACTCTCCGACCGGGTGATTAGAAAAACAAACCTGAATAATCATGTAGGAATACTCAGAAGGTCATGCAGGATCTCCAGGAAAAGCAAACAAAGTTAATTTTTGAGGCAATTAACTTTTCATCAGAACTGAAAATGTTAGATACCAAACTTGTTTTAATTTGCAGCCAATGTGGAGAAGTTTGAGACAAATGGGATGCTTGTGATTGTATGGAGGCTGGGAGAAGCTGAAGGGCACAAGCGATGGTGATGCTAGTTGAAAGAGACGAGTAAAAGGCTTACTGATGGGAAATTATCTATTTAGAGGACAGGAGATGAAAGAAAACAGGCAGAGAGAAGTAATAATAATAAGTACTTCATTGATCCCAAGTGGGAAATTCTTTTGTTACAGCAGCAATATTTCAAAACACACTTACCAGTATGCAGACTTAACTAATAATAATGCACAGAATAATAATATACACAATAACAATGTACCAATATGCAATATTGTACAAAATTACATAGCAGAGACTATTGTAGTATGATGTGTGTTCTCCTGTCACACAGAGATGAACTGTTGTACATTCTGATTGCATTTGGTAGGAAAGATTTTTTGTAATGATTCTTGTGAGTCTGTTGGAAAGGGTGCTCTGTTTATTCAGAAGATCATGGAGAGGATGTGCCTGATTGTCCACAATGGATAACTGTTTGTATAGTGACCCCCCTCTCCACCACCAACTCAAAAGAGTCCAGATTGTAGCCAAGCATGGACCTTTTTAATGAGTTTATTCAGCCTTTTCTCATCACTAACACCAATGCTGCTCCCCCAACAGAGCAGAAACTATTCCTATGTTTACCCTACCACCTATTTCCTTCCAAATTCTATCAAATTACAGAGTTCAACACGACCAAGAATTCCTGATTTTACATATTTTGTTCATCACTATAGCAGGTGGCTCCTGTAATGTAGTGTAGTGCACAGCAGCTCTTTTGAAATCTTTTACTTGTCACTATTTCTACAGTGAAAACTTGTATGTTCAGACTAGCTAAGGAAGTGAGACCTTCCATAAACAAATCACTGCAGCAAAACATAATTATAACTTTATGATATAATTTCCAAAATGACTTGCTTCCTGTTGATTTGAAAGCATAACTAACTCCTTAAGTCTAGATTGCAGGTCAGCTGCAAGTCAACCCTTTGAGCAACACAACTATGTTATTCTGACAGAAGCATTCTGTCTAACAAACCAAACTATATTTCAGTTATCTCCTGTATTCTTCCTATAGATATTCACATGTTTATATTCTCATCTTTCCATTTTGGTACATATTACCATCACATGTACTGAGATATCTACTTTCTGCCTGTTATGCCTGATGGCAGTGTTCGGGTCTTCCTTCATCGTATCAGTAGATTCCTCTTGGTCATGCAAGCCCTGAGACTCATTCAGATGTCCTGTCACACTCAGATGTAGGATTCTTCATCGCTGTTTCTATAATAATTTTGTTTTACCCATCAGGGTTGTTAACTTTGAGCTAAAGCCCTGAACCTGGAGGACCAGTGGACCACTCAGTCTGGCTTCTCTACCCTTTGACCCATATGGCATGGGTGACCCTACCAAGAGCCAAAGCATAAAGCCCTGACTCCAATCAACATAGCTCTCTGGGTCATCGAGGCACACAGGACTCCAAACCACGATAAGGCTGTGGTCCTCTTGGGGGAAGTAAAAAAATAAGCCAATTCCAATTTAATTTTTTTTGGTTAATTGCACTGCAACATTGCAAGTTTACCTTTAACTTTTCTTTGGTTAAATTATACAGGATGTTATTGGAAAAAGGGTTTACATCCATGATGAAAGACTTTGAAAAATAAGCAGCGAGATAGGAGAGGTTCAGGACATCCTGATCGCAGAAGCTGGGCTACCTGAGCAGTTACTGCACAACCACTGTTCTCATTTATCTGCAAAGTGATTAAGGTTTCTTTCACAGTGCTTTCAAGCAACATTCATTCCCAGACAACCTCCTGAGTAAAACCCACTTTTGAAGTTGCCAGGATTACTCAGACCAGAAAGCCAAACTCCAGGACTGAGGTAGTAGCTGCTCCTGATACCAGGACAGCAGTTGACCAAGTATAGCAACAGGATATCCCAGTAAAACTGACTGAATGGACATCAATGGGGAATGATTTTAATGGTTTGAGTCATAGCTCATGCAAAGGAAGGTGACTGTAGTTAGAAGTCAATAATCTTCCCCATATCATCATTGAAGGAATTCCTTACAGGGGTGTCATAGGTCCAACTATATTCAATGGTCTTCCTTCCACTGTACAATTGTAGATGACCATGTTCATTGATCAGCACACACTGTGTTTAAATTCTCCTCTTAATAATGCAGTCCTTGCCGGCATGCGGCAAGCCCAAAACTGCATACAAACACAGGCTAATAAAAGCAGGCTAACATCTTTGCTCCAAGGATCCCAAAGGATTTCTTCTAACAAGAAACAAAGTTAAGCCAAGTACCCTCAACGTCAAGGCAATTACTATTACTAAGTACCCACCATTAACATCCTGAGTCCCGATTGATGCAGACCTCTGCAGAATTGATACAAAGACTACAATACAATGTTTCTCACTGTGAGTGACTCATATCCTGACACTCTGAAGTCTTTCCCAGTCTTCAAGGCACGGACCAGGAATGTATTAGAATACTATTTGTTTACCAGGAAGTGTGCAGTTCCAAGGATACACAGAAACCACAAAATGTCCACAAGAAAGCAACCTGCTTGAGTTGTACCCCACCTACCACACACACACTATCTTCTCTCTGCACAGTGACTCAAGCACAGACCGCCTGCGGGTGCAATGCAGTTATTCATCCCGGAAAATCATGTAAGGTCAAAGTTCTAGGATCACACAGATCTTGAAGGGTTCAACACTCAAAGTTCAAAGTGAACTTATTATCAAAGTATGCATATGTCACTGTATACTACCAAGATTAGATTAAATTTCTAGTGGGCTTTCACAATAGAACAAGGAAATACAACAGAATCAATGAAAAACGACACTCAAAGACTGACAAACAGCCAATATGCAAAAGACAAACTGTCCAGACACAAAAAAAACCTCGAATATAATAAACAAACAAATAAATAAATAATGCTAAAATACTAAAGACAGGCAGATAGTTAAACAACATTGAGAAGATAAGTTGTACAGTCCCTGAAACTGTCTATAGGTTGTAGAACTAGTTAAGTGTTGAAGTGAATGAAATTATCCACACTATTTCAAGAGCCTCATGGTTAAGGATAATAACTGTTCCTGAAGCTGGTGGAGTGGAATATAAGTGAACTGTACCTCCTTTCCAATGGCAGCATCGAGAAGAGAGCATGGCCGGGGTGGTGGGGTTCCATGAAGATGGGTGCTGCTTTCGTGTGGCAAAGCTCCTTGTTCACATGTTCAATGGTCAGAACGGTTTTTTCCTGTGATGGACTGGACTGTATCCACTACGTTTTGCAGGCTTTTCCCTTCATGGGCATTGGGATTGTATGTATGGCAAGTAGTGTACAAGACCGTGGAAGTTTAAAAAAGTAAGGAAAAGAGTTATTATTTCAGTAATTGCCTGCCAGGAGCCAATATAGGTCAGTAGAACCCAGCGTGAGTAGTGAGGAAGACTGGGTGTAGGGTACAAACAGCAAAGAAAATTAATGATCTCCAATTTACTGAAATTGTAAGATGGGAGGCTGGTCAGGAGATGGTAGGAAAGGTTGAATTAGGTGAATTGTTTAAAGGAAAGGGAATTTTGTTGATAAAGGAACTGGCTGGGTCAATGGTACTTGGAAGAAATTTGTTTACGTGGAAGATAAAAACAATCTCAGGCTCAGTAATCTGTTTCCACAACAACGTTTCCATTAAAATTCTAATGTATGCAATGAAAATTTTGGCTTCATAAATGTTGTCCACTTAACTTTCATATTTGCATAATATCCTCTTCTGGAGATTGGTACATTTCCTGCTAGAAGCCAATTCTCCTGAAATACAAGATGCTTTTCAGAATGGGAATTATCCTGGTCTGTTGGATTTGCATCCAAGATCCAAACCCATTTCAGCCAAAGTGACTTATCTTTCTATAGGATAAGTCCAAAAAAATAAGTACATTGGATTTTCTTTAATATAATTCCTATTAGATTAAAAGGTCAGATTTAATGAATAAATGGAAAGAGTAATTAAATAATCATGGGTATATAGTAAAGATATCCAACTATTTAAGTAAAAGGATGGAAGATTGTAGACTGTGCATTTCCATCTCCTGCAGTCAGAATCAGATTTATTATTACTGATTTATATGATATGAAGTTTGTTGATTTTAAGCAGCAGTACAATGCAAAGGTATAAAATTACAAAATAAATGAATAATGTAAGTAAAAAAGGAATGCAGTGATGAGGCAGTGCTCATGTGTTCACAGACCATTCTGAAATCTGATGGTAGAGGGAAAGAAACGTAATGAATTACTGGGTCTGGGTCTCTAGGTGTACCCCTTCTTCAAAGGTAATAATGAGAAGAGGGCAAAGTAACAGAACTCAAATTACATTACCTGCAACTTTTCAAACTTGAGCAGCAGGACAAATAGAGCGACTGTTTCGCAGTTTCAGAGATGCGTGCTGGGTTCTGGCCTCGGGTCCCACGTTCCAAAGATGTGCAGGTTGATGGTCTAACTGGCTACTATAAATTTCCCCTGGTGTGCAGGTACAATTAGGGGCACAGTATACTGTCATACAGGGGTGTTGTATCAGGACCCAAATGCAGGATGCAGACACTGTAGTGATAGGAACAGGGCAGGACGAGGGACTGGGAACAAGGAACCTGGGGTGGACTCCAACCCCGAGACTGGACAAGGACCCAGAACCTGGGTCTTGCCACAGGCTCAGACCCCTAACCCCAGGCGAGGACGTGACAAGACTTTGCTAGAGACTTGGGGTGTTGAGACTGGGGTCAAGGCTTGGCTGGAGGCTAGAGGCTGACTAGGAACTGTACATTAACATAGAGCCAGGCCTTCCCCTTCAACAAGCCAGGATTCACCTTTCACTCCACACCAAGGTGGGGCAGGACCATCTGTCCAGTAACAGCAGAACAGCCAGACTTACCTGACAGAGGCAAAAACAAAACAGATCTCCCCCACAGGGCAACAGCAGAGCAGCCTGACTTACTCCACAGAGGCAAGGACAAGACAAGACAAAACATCACACAAGGCAACAGCAGGGCAGCCCAACTTACCCCACAGGGCAAGGACAGGAAGAGACAAACACCAAAGAACAACAGACAGTTCCATCTCTGCATCAGGGTTGCTCCGAGTAGCCATTACAGCCAGTAACCTTGGTTAGCTACAGAAAGAACCAGATCCCTACCTAGCTCAGCGTGGCTGACAGCCAGCCAGCTGGCCTGAGAAACAGGCAAATCCATACTACAATGACAGCTCCAACTACAGACAGTAAGGCTTCCAGAAACAATGGTTCTCCAACACAGATGGGAAGTAGCCATACCAGCCTTCCACCAAACATTTGCTCCATGAGACTCTTCCCAAAGAAGCTTGACAAGACAACCCCCCAACCACACTCAATCCCAGGGCCACTTACATTCCCAGCCAACAAGATGAGCGTCAGGTGTTTATGATTTAGTCCAACCGAAACAAGGGACAGCCGGAGGACCCAGAGTCCGGAGCCCTCGTACCGCGAACTGGAACGCAGATCCCGGACCGGATCACGACATATACAAAGGGAATGGAGTTTAGGGGAATTGCTGAAGATGCGCGGCAATAAAAATGGGATTGATGTAGGAAATGGTCTGAAGGGATCATTTTTATCCTATTATTTTACGCATTGCCTCTCCCTGGTAGCATGCTCCTAAAATTGCAAATGGCTTCAAATTAGAGCATTAAGGAACAACTTTACTCCTACACTCCTTACTCCTGCCTCTGAATGACTGAATGTCTCCTGTACTGCCTTTAAACTTGGAGAGCCATCAGCTTCAAACTATCATGGGACCAGAGGGGGTATGACACAAAAGCTAAAGAATCACTAGATTTGTTTCCTAATAAGATTTTGATCAGGCGATTTTACCCTCTCAGAACAAGGTTGCATGGCACAGAATGCAAGGAGAATGGGTCAGGCATCAAAATATTTTCTGATATTATGAGTCTCCATTTGAAGGGATGTAGAGGTGTTTTTACAGCTGTTTTATAAATGAAAATCGTGTACATAATATTTATTATAAATGATTATAATTTGCACATTACACATTTAGACTGAGATGTAACGTGAATATTTTTACTCCTCATGTATATAAAGGATGTAAATAATAAAGTCAATTCAAATGAGTTTGAATATTCCTCCTCGGTTCACCACTGTCAACAATGATGGGATTTCCATGATCAACCACCTATCTAATATCACACTTTCCCAATTCTATCACTATGTCTTCAACTGATGTTTTCTATAAACCAATTTCTCCACCAATTACTACCACACTCTCCCCATTTCCAGACGTTACATCTACTCCAAAGTCTAGCTGTTTTCACTCATTTTGTTATTTTGCCTTGCTCTTGAGTAGGAAACATTTTGAAAATATTTAACACTCCACAAATACTCCATCCACTGTCCAGCAACCTACTTCTTGCTACCTCTGGACAATTTCCAGGGTCTGAATTTTTTTTTTTTTTGATATTAGTTCTGACTTAGCTTTAAGTTTCCAGCATCTGCCATTTTGGAGTTGGAACCAGGAGTGAAAACAATTGTGAGCACACTGACTGCTGTTTTGCTGTTGTCAGCTGGGTGAGAGCACCCCCACAGAAACTCATGAACAGTTCAAACCAAACAGCTGCAGAGAGAATACATGGATTGAATAACTGTCCTGCCTGGCCCCATGCTTTTCTGCTTTACACACGTTTAACTACCTTCATTTAAAATCATTCTGTGTCCCAGACTTGAAGCTGACTACAGTTTTTAACTGATGCCTCAGTTTTTAACTGAGTGGCGGTGGAAGATATGAGATGGCAATAGTAAATCTCATTTTTAGCAGCTATCTAATCTTAATTGTAAGTGTACTTGATACCAAAGTGAAGGGTGCTTCCTAACCAAGTTGAAATGCTTGATCAGTGATGACTACCCTGTATGCATTCATAAATTTTATTGTTTGAGAATCAGCAAAGATAAAAGCTCAACAAATCTTCAATGCTAATCCTGTGACTACTAGCATCCAGGACATAAAAGATGCTTTCGACCCATTTGTTTGCATTTCATTGCCTCCCTGAGACATAGTTCATTGTTTGATTTCCTGGCCACCCGCCAATATGTCAACTAAATATTTTATGCATGTTGTGTGTTTTGTCAGTCTGTCAAACTTATGCACTGAGCACAATCTTCAAAGGGATTATTTCTACATCAGAATAATTAAAAATAATAAACGTTGATCTAACCACCAGTTCTGGCACCATCCAATAAAAATTCAGGGCAAATCAAATACCTTCAGCGTATCGTAGTTTTATCCAATAGAAGTTATATTCTGCATGCTTCCATGAAAGGGGACTAAAATCTCATCCCTTGTTTGGAGATGATAAACACATGTTTTTAAATAGTTATTAGAATTTTTTTTAAAGTTGCTTGCAACAACCAAATCAAAATAGTTCTAATGACTTTGCACTGGAGTTTATCCCCCACACAACATCACAAGAAACTAACCTGTCACCATATCCATTGAATACCCTTTCTCCAATGAAATAGGTATGGTTTATTTGTTCAAGAATAAATCGTAGGATCGTAGAAATGTACAACACTGAACTGGGCCCTTTCACTCCGCCTCATCCTTGTTGACTATGGTGCTTATCAAAGCTAACACCTTTTGCCTGCATTAATCTGATTTAGAATTAGAATTGGGTTTTTTATCACTGATATATGAGCCAAATTGTGCAAAAGAGGAAAACTGAGATAGTGATAGCAGAGGGGAAAAAGCTGTTCCTGAAGTTGAGTGTGGGTCTTCAGATTCCTGTACTCTTCCCAAATGGTAGTAATGAGGAGAGAGCATGTCCTAGATGGTGCGGGTCCTTAATGATTGAAGCACTGCCTTTTGAAGATGTCCTCGGTGGTGGGGAGGGTTATAACAGCGATGGGAGCTCGCTGAGTTGACACCACTCTCCAGCATCTTTCAATCCTACACATTGAAGCCTCTATACCAGGTGATGATGTGACCAATCAGAATGTTTTCCAATTTGCAAGAATCTTCGGCGACTTACCAAGTCTCCTCAAACTTCTGATCAGGAGGCTGGCATGCCTTCATTGTGATCCATATCATTCTATACCTTTCCTATCCAAGAAACTGCGTATCCATGAGCTGTAATAAAAACTTAAAATAAATGATAGAAAGTCTTAATCTAAACATTAATTCAGTTTCTTTCTCCACAGATGATGCTTGACCTGTTGAGTATCTCCAGCATTTTGTTTTCAGATTACCAACCCCCCCTCCTTTTTGCTTTCCCTTTTCTATATATACCCTGTTAACTTATTCTTAAAGAGTTGTCTTAATCAATAATCCCATTCTATAGTCAGCTACTTAATAACCCAATGTGTAGCAAAATTTCTTCAGACCTGTCTTGAGCACATACATTTAGTTATTTCAGAGGGCCTTTTGTTCTACTTAAAACAATTCCAGTTTTATCATAATTATTCAACCTAATTGCCTTCACTCCAGAACCAAACTCCACTGTTAAGTCACAATATAGAAGCAAAATATATCACTTTGATGCTGAGCTCCAAGTTATTATCAACTCTCACAAAAGCATATGAGAGAATAGATCTTACAAATCACACTCGCAAAACAAAGGTCTGCTGTTAATGTGCTCCACTGTACAGCACCATCCCCTGACAATAAATGTTTTCACGGAAAATGGGAACTACATCACATTGAACCATGGAGTCACAGAATTACACAGCACAGAAACATGTCCATCAGCCCAACTCAACCATGCCAATCAAGTTGTCTTCCTCTGCTAGCCCTATTCACCTGCATCTCAGAAGCCACCTCTGATCAAAACACAGACGATTATAATAGAATTCAACAGCACCAGTGCAGTGTATAATCAAATGAGTGTTTGAAGATCCAGGCTATGAAACAGGCACAAAAATATATACCTAAGCAAGTGACATAGAACATCATTCAGCACAACAGTCAGGGCCACTAGTGAACTCAATGTATGCTGAATGTATCCCAGAAACTTCAGTAATTCAAACAAAATATAAGATTTAATACAGAAATTAACCAGCAAAACTATCAAGAACTCAGGCAAGCTATGCAGAATTGTGAAGAACTGAAATCACTCATTATACACCAAACTCAGTCAACGTTTCACCGGACAAGGATCCACAATGACTGAGCAAAGCTGGGTTGGCAACCCCCCCAGAAATACATCCTGGAGCATGTAGGAATTCAAGATCAATCAGACAACCCTGGTGTCCTGATGAAGCAATAACCCCCAAGGTCAACAAATGCAATGCAAGACATTGAAAATCGTGTGCCAATTCACTTACCCCCAATTGAATAAAAGTGATAAATACAAAGAGAGTTTAACAACCTCCATGATCTCAAATTATTACCTGCAACACAAAGTGAAAAACCAGAGTTAGTCCAAAGACAAACAATTAGACATAAAAGGTAAGCAATCCAAGGAAATATGCAAATCCAAGGAAATACAACTCACATTCTAACAATAAAAAATCTTTTTTAAAAAAATGCCCCTGGTTGTGCCAACAATAATGTTATTGATAACTGTGAAGGACAAAGTGTTACTGTGAAGTACCATGGGGCAACATGGTAGCATCCTGTTGAAGTTAGCACAACTGTATTACAGATTGGCCATGAAGGTTCAACTCCTACCGTTGTCTGTAAGGAGTTTATATGTTCCTCCAGTAACCTGTGTGGGTTTCCTCCGGGCACTCTAGTTTCCTCCCGCATCTCATACATGTACAGGTTAGGGTTAGTAAGCTGTGGGCATGCTGTGCCAGTGCCAGAAGCTCGACAACAATTGCGGGCTGCCCCCAGCACATTCATGATGCAAGGGACGCATTTCACTGTATGCTTCAGTATATATATGACAAATAAAGTTGATTTTCTATCATCTTAAAAAAAGGAATTTCACAACAAAACTCATTCCAAGCACATGGGTACTAACTATGAGATTAACCCCACCTTTGGTGACATTCAAGAATGAAAACCCATTTATAAGACCATAAGATTTAAGAGCAGAATTAGGCCATTTGGTCCATTGAATCTGTTCCACCATTTCATCATGGCTGATCCAATTTTCCTCTCAGCCCCAGTCTCTGGCCTTCTCCCCATGTCCCTTCATGCCCTGAGCAATCAAGAATCTATCAATCTCTGCCTTGAATATTCAAGAAGGCTTGGCCTCCACGGCTGCCTGTGGGAAAGAATTCCACAGATTTTCCACCCTCTGGCTAAAGAAATTCCTCTTCATCGCCATTCTAAAAGGATGCCCCTCTATTCTGAGGTTGTGTCCTCTGGTCTTGGACTCTTCTGTGATAGGAAACATCCTCTCCACATCCACTCTATCAAGGCCTTTCACCATTCACCATTTATTTCAATAACATATCAGTTCTTCATTAAAATTTAAATCAGTTTTCATTCAACAAATTTTACCATTCAGTTCAACATTAACTGATGATCCAACAAAATAATTGATATCTGTATATAGTTTTCAAACTCAGTTTCATGGTGATTAACTGATCTCAAGCATAACGATTTAACCTTTGCTGTTCTGAGTCATGTTGTAGGAAGCTCCTAATCCAAGCACAAGAACTTTTGGCTGAGCAAAGCTTTTCCTGAGCATAGTTTAGTCAAATTTTAGCTGCATGACTTTTGAAAGCTAAAATGAAATTTGAAAAACTGATCATTATATTTCAGTGATTATTACTTATTATTTCAAGATGCCCTCTGTCAAGTACCTTTCGAAGCCTTAAAAATTAGAATTTATACTTGTGAAAAAGAAGTCTGAGTGTGGTCCAAAATTTGCCTAAAGTTCTGTTTCTGATTGTTTTTGAAGTAACATACCCATAAATTTATGGTGGAGACAAGTCATCCTGCAGCTCATGAAGCTAAACAAAATGATAATTCACTTAATTCAAAATGATAATGCTAATTCTCTCATTAGCATTGTGAAACCTGCAGTAATCTGTCAATTGTCAAGGGAATTTCTGAAATTGTTACACTTATGTATCAATTGTCAATTGAGCTCACTGTTGATTAGCATAACCAACAGTGTAAATATGCTTTAAAAATGTGATTTCTGTGTCTGCAATCAATATCTCATATCCAAAAAGGTCTGAAACTGAGATTCTTCTCACACTGTGGTAAACTTCCAGCAGTATGAAATGTGGCCTATTTTGCTTTATTTTTGTTTATTTAGAGATACAGCACAGTAACAGGCCATTCTGCCCAACCAGCCCATGCTGCCCCATTACATCCATATGACCAATTAATCTACTGATTCATACATCTTTGGAATGTGGCAGGGACGTGGGGGACCCAGAAAAAACCCATGCAGCCAAAGGGAGAATGTAAATAATAATTCTTTATCATATTTATCTTCTACTTTTACAGAAGATGGCTACGTTCAGTGCAACACCAAATTAAGGGATACATTATTGAGAGGTGAAGGTGGACATGTTCCCACTCTGAGGGTAAAATGCTCTCTGCAAACATTGCAAACTTCCAAGCACCATTCTGAGTTTTTCAGCTTGTGATAAGACTATAAGACATAGGAGCAGAGTTAGGTTGTTTGGACCATTAAGTCTGCTCCCTATTCGACTTGACTGATTTATAATCTCTCTCAATTCCATTCTCTTACCTTCTCCTCATAACCTTTCATGTGCTAATCAAGAACCTTAACTTTGCTTTCTCTATATATACTGTATATCAGATATGGGCACTTCTGTTCCAAGCCATTTATCCGTGCTATTAGCTCAGTCTTTCCCCTCTCCATTATCACCATTTGCCACAGAAGACACTTGTTTGGCACCCTCTTACTCATCCCCACAGAAATACTGGCTTCAGTCTATCACAAATGTTTCCTTGGTCCTCTCCATTCTCTCATCCCTCCCCCCAGCCCATAACCACTCCTCTCTTCCTCCTTTCTCTGCAATTTTCTAACTACTTCTACGTCTCTGGTTCTGCAAACAAAATTACTTTGACCTAAAATGTCAAATTGGTTTCAATTTTCATTGAGACTGCCTGACCAGCAGTTTTTATTTCAGATTTATAGCATTTGCACTTTGTCTGATTTTCAAACAACACTTGACCCCAAGAATATAAATATTAAATTGCCAAGGGGCGCCTTTAGGAAGTGACCATCCAATCTAATGGAAAAAATGGCTTTGAAATCCAGAGAAATAGAGAGAAACAAATCTGAATTAATTTTGTAGCATTATAAAATAATAGTTAAATCATACCTGCAGTCAATACATCAAGGCATTTACTGCAGGTCTGATTTGTTTCTTTGGTGGAAGACAGTATAAATATTAGGATAACAGCATGACTTCAAAGCTTAACTTATAAATAGAGGTTACAACAAAAAAAATTGCCTAGAGTTTAAAATTTTAATGAATAGTTTATTTTTTTCAATATTAAGAGAAGGGGATGGTATATATACAGGTGACAGGGTGGAGGTATGTGTCTACCAAAGGAGGTATAAGGCACTCCTTCCCTCCGCTAGCTTGCACGTCACTCTTGGCAGCAGTGTAGCAACTGATTAGCCCCCCAGTCAGGATCACGTGAAACCTGGGGAGCAAGTGATGGATGGTCGGATGTGCAGCTGGTGCATATCATGTCCTGTTTATGCAACCATTAATGACAGAAAGACAATCTCTAAAGGGTATTGATAATAGCTGGGGTGACCGTCATGTAAAGACACTACCAAGAAGGCGGCAATGGTAAACCAGTTCACAGAAAAATTTGCCAAAAACAATCATGGCCAAGACCACGATTGACTTCATCATTAGACACAGCGCATAATGAATAAATGAATGAAGGTATATATATGAAGAAATCTATTTTTGGTAGTTGGTGGTGTAGAAGTATTTGGCGCTGTGTAAAAGTTAAAGTCACACCCTTGAGAGAGAAAATAAAACAAAAACTCTTACGATGCATAAGATTGAAAGAATTTGGAAATGTCCAGAAAAGTATTGGATTGATTGCTAATTTTATTTCTGAAACTGATAGTTTTTAACACCAGTTACTCACAGAATATGGAACAAAGAGGGTGTTTGGAATTTGATCATAGCCAAGATCTCTCTCCCTTCCTGCCACCTTTTAAATCTACTCCTCAGCTTTTTTTTTTCCATAGATGCTGCCTGGCCTGCTGAGCTCCTCCAGCATTTTGTGTGTGTTGCTTGGATTTCCAGTGTCTGCAGATTTTCTCTTGTTTGTGATCTTGAATAATGGATGGTTTCATATGATAAATTGTCTAATCCTGTTCCAATATTTGTATCACAGTCTCAATGCATTATTTGTATTGATCTGGATTATTTAAAGCTGTCTGGTCACAGTGGAAAATTGAGGAAATGGTATGAATCCATCTCTAAGTCATACCAGAGAAGGCCTTCATTCAAAATAAGGAAATAAAACATGTTTTCTTTAAAATCTAATTGGCATCTTTTTTTTAAAGCCAATAATGTCTCTTTTAATTGAATGACTTTTGCATGAAATGGAATTAAATGCTGGGTGAAATTTATTTATTTTGGCAACGTTAACAGATGCCACTTGGCCCAAATCACACAGCGACACATTCCAAATGTGCATCCTGGCTCCTTTTTTGTTATTTTGTCTAGTTTAATACAAACTATAGCCACATACATGTGTTTTTTTCTGGGTTTATGAAACATAAATTGGGCAAAAACATGATTGATGTGCGTACCAGAGACACACAGTGTAATAAAGAGAGCGAAGTCTCTACAGGAAGTTTCAGTGCAGTGTTAAAACATTTTGACTACTTTGGAAAGAGTAGATAATCCATGTGGTGAAAATATGAAACTCTCTACAATGCATATTTAGTAAGATGAATTGCCTGGATGCATTCTAAACACAAATTATATGCACAAGTGATAGAGAAAGCAGTAATGGCAATTGGTTAGGATAAATTATGCTGATGGGCAACTCATCTGGAGCATAAATCGATTAAGCGGCTGGACCCTATGCTATAAATTGAGTGTAATTACATGTAAGTGAAGAATAATCTCTGCCAACTCATCTACTTCCTAAACGCATTCATTCTAGGAAAACAAACATTGAATACTAACTTGCAATAAACTGGCATCTATCACTCCTTACTGTGGAATTATAAACATATTCTACAATAAATCATTTAAGGAGGTAAAATTGTCAAAAAACAACCTGAAATAAGATGTTGAGAGTGATGTAAATAACTGATGAGTTGCATCAGATATGTAATATGAACAATTAGAGACAGTCCTGTTGACGGTTTTGAACCATTCATGACATACACCTAAAGTAACACCACAAGATACAGGCTATGGCAGTGCTAAAATGCAATGGGACAAATGTGTTACTTCACTAGGTAGCAAAAGTATCTTGAAAAGATGCCCTGATCTTGTCACTCAAATAAATCACGTTTCCTTGAAAGAGAAATTTAACCTATTCCACAATGTTTTAAATAGGATGAAATAATTTTCTGGCAAATAAATTGCTTGCTATCACTTTTGACGAACTTTGGAAAGTACAGCTTGCCTCTCATTATAGTGCCTTAAACATGGAAGACAGAGACAAGCTGTGTAGTTGATATCCGTGAAGTAACCATGGAAGTCAGAGGTGACAGTCAAAGAAGTCAGAGGAAATGGGGCATGGTGAAAACTGGAAAGCGCTCAAAATATTGATGTTTTTAAACATACATGTGTTTTTTTTCTATTATTATGATTTAATTGCTTTTGTGCCTACATTTAAAGTTAATGAACTGGCCCGCTGTACCTTGAACCACTCTATCAGTAATGTCTGAATAAAGAATTATGATCCATGATCCACTCTCCTCTCCTTCAGCCCTTTATCTTTTTCACCCATCTCGTCCAAACTTGGTACTTCATCCCTCTCACCTAGATGGTTTCACATATCATCTTCCAGCTTGTACTCCTTCCCCTCTTATTTTGGCTTCTTCTCCCTTTCTTTCCAATCTCAATGAAGGGCCTTGGCTCAACACATCGAATCCTTATTTCTCTCCATAGGAGCTGCCTGACCTGCTGAGTTGTTTCACTTTGTATGTGTCACTCAAGAAATATGACCTATCTGTGCAATATGTAGATAACTAGTACATCAATGGTAAGCAAATCATTTCCTGGTAAAATTTATGGCAACAACTGTTCCAGCAGAAACTGCCGATCCATCATAAGATGTATTTGAAAGTGGAAGTAATGAAAAATTGTTTGGGAAGAAGATGTACAGTAAAAGAATAAAGAAATCCATATCTGCACCTTAAATAAATGTAGAAAGTCAAAATATAATATCTGAAACAGGTGCCTACCATGAATGTAAATGGTGAAAGTAATTTTGACAAAAGAAAGACAAAATTTCCTGAAATTTAAACTTGTTTTGTGAGGTATAAGGCCAGACTATGCTTCAAAGCAATCCTACCACCAAAATCATCTTTACCTACCCCACCCCCACAACTCTCTGCTTTCCACAGGGATCTCTCCCTCTGTGATTCCCTTGTCCATTCATCCCTCCCCGCTAATTTCCCTCCTGGCAGTAATCCTTGCAAGTGGTCATTCCCCTCCGCACTCTTTCTGGGCCACAAACTGTCCTTCCAGATGAGGCAACACTTTACCTGCAAATCTGCTGGTACCTTTTATTGTATCTAGTGCTCCTGATACGGCCTCCTCTATATTGGTGAGACTCGGCGTAAATGGGGGGGGAGCTCCTTCGTCAAGAAACTCTGCTCCATCCACCAAAAGTGAACATTTCTGGAGGCCCAAAATCTTACTCCTAATTCCCATTCCCATTCCGACATGTCAGTCCATGGCCTCCTCTTGTACCACCATGAGGCCACCCTCAGGGTGGAGGAGTAACACCTTATATTCTGTCTGGGTAACCTCCAACCTGATGACATGAATATCGACTTCTCCTTCTGGGAAAGAAAAATGTCTCCCTCTCTTTGCCCTCTTCTTCTATTCCCCACACTGACTCTTACCTCCTTTCATCTGCCTATCAACTCCCCCGGTGTCCCTCCTCCTTCCACTTCTCCTACGGTCCACTTTCCTCTTCTATCACATTCCTTCATCTCCAGCTCTTCACCTTTCCCACTCTCCTGGCTTCACCTATCACCTGCTTGCCATCCTTCTTCCCCTCACCCTACCTTTTTATTCTGGACCTTCCCTTTCCTTTCCAGTCCTGAAGAAAGGTCTCAGCCCAAAAAGTTGAGTTTCTATGGATGCTGCCTGACCTGCTCAGTTCTTCCAGCATTTTGTGTGAGTTGCTTTGAACTTCCAGCATTTGCAGAATTTCTTGTGTTTATGCTTAATGAGGTGCACTCTCCATGCTCACCAGCACAGAAAGTTATTCACCACCCCTCCAGCCCAAAGTGATGGCAATAATTCCATCAAGTAGGAGATGCAGAAGCCTGAGGCACACGCTCAGTGATTCAGGAACAGCTTCTTCCCCTCTGCCATCTGATCCCTGAATGGACTTTGAAGCATTGGACATTACCTCACTTTTTTTAATATACAGTATTTCTGTTTTTGCACATTTTTAATAATCTATTCAATATACAAAATTGATTTACTTGTTTATTTATTATGTTTTATTTCATTTATTATTTTCTCTCTCTCTCTCTGTGCTAGATTATATATTTCATTGTACAGCTGCTGCTAAGTTAACAAATTTCACGTCACGTGCCAGTGATAATAAACCTGGTTCTGATTCTGATTCTGAAGCTCTGCCCTCATACTGGGCTGATTGCTTTTTCTCAGGTCCTTGTTGTGGAAGGCTTTCATTCTTTCATTTCATTGACATTCTTAGTCACTTAAACATAGTCATACCAGATTTAAGGAATTCCAGAGACTTCAAACCCCTCCACCTCTAAACCAGCTCAGTGAATCTTCTCTGTATTCTTCAGTGACAAGCATATATTTTCCATAGGTCACTGAAAGCTAACATGTATGAGAAGCAAGCAATTGTCATCCCAGTTACTCGTTTCTCATACAGTTTGGCTTTCAGTGACTTGTGTTCAAAGTCAAAATTTATTATCAGAGTACATACATATCATCATATTCAACCCTGAAATTCTTTTTCTGTGGGCATACTTAGCAAATCTTAGTAACTGTAAACAGGATCAATAGACAACAAGCTGTGCAAATGCAGACATAAATAATTATCAATAAATAACAAGAATGAAATAACAAGATAAAAGAGTCCTTAAATGAGTGTAGCTATCCCCTTTTGTTCAAGATCCTGACGGTTGAGGGGCAGTAGCTGTTCTTGAACCTGGTGGTGCGAGTCCTGAGTTTTTTGTTCCTTCTACCTGATGGCAGCAGTGAGAAAAGAACGTGTCCTGGGTAGCGGGGAGCTTTGATAATGAATGCTGCTTTTCACGTACTGTGGATGTGCTCAATGGGACTTAGTTTCTCTTTGAACAGAGATCACTGAAAGCAAACAACAAAATCTCACCATTTAGAACGATCATATAAATATTGAAAATTAACAAAAAAGTTTAAAATTAAACAAAACAAAATATTAAGATATTAATTTAAATTATATAGTTAAAGAAATTAACTAAAACATTAACTTTGACCAAAACGAAACAAAATCACATAGATAACCTACAGCACAATACAGGCCTTTCAGCTCTCAAAGTTGTGCCAAACATGTCCCTACCTTAGAAATTACTAGGGTTACCCATAGCCCTCTATTTTTCTAAGCTCCATGTACCTGTCCAAAAGCCTCTTAAAAGACCCTATTGTATCCAATTGCACTTACCTTCACAATACAAATCAGCATTTGTTTCAAATGAATGGGATTGTACGTTGTATTCTCATCATGACCAGGATTATGGTGAAACGCCAACCATCAATCAGAACTAACAATCCAATATTATAATACATTATACCACCCCCATCAGGAAGGAGGCTACGTAGGGTCAATACCAGGACCACCTGACTCAAAAACAGATACTTCCCCAAGCAGTAAGTCTGATCAACACCACCACCCACTAACCCACCAACACCACTACTTTATCATTTCCTGTCGGAATCACGTTATGTACAGACACTCCTATGCCTCTTGGCACTTTATGAACAAACAATACAATCAATCTATGCATATGTAATCTTATATATTTGTATTTATTGCATTTTTTATTATTGAGTTCTTTAACTTATTGGATTGTTTTGTGTTGTATCAGATCCAAAGTAACAATTAATTCATTCTCCTTTACCTTTACCTAATGTGTGCTAGAAATGACATTGAACAATTTTGGATGTTGAATCTTGTATTTTCTATTTGTAGGGCTTTTATTTCTCAGCATATATGATATTCTTACACTTTCTCAGTTATCACAGATACTTCTTCAACACATTTATAAGTTACAGAAGTAGTTAACCATTGTCTCTGTTTAGACTACAACAGGATTAAACTGGATCATAGAATTCAAGTTATGTGAGCACACCAAAAGGAAAGATATTGAAAAGATTAACATAATGATACAATACCCTTGATGTTACAGATTTGCATTTGGATTTTGGCTGTTTAATATCTAATGTTTTCATTTCTTCAGGCATTTGTTTATCAGGATAAATTAAGTTTTACCATGTCTACTTGGATTACATAATAGTTCTTACTTGGTCCTCTTTGCATCCAGAACATTCCACTCATAAGTACTCTGTTAATAAATTCACAGTTATTAATAAAAAAATCCTTCTGTTGGTTAATCCCTTCAGCTTCAGATTTCAGATGGCATTAAGATTATCAGACCTTTAGAACGACATAGTTGACATCATGGCTATTTTTGATTCTTTTTTTCTAATTACAGCACTGATAGACTCTTTTTATAATGCGCATAATCTACCTGAAATATTGATGCCAGAAAATTCAAAGCAGTACATAACATTTGATGACCAATGTGTCTGGCATGAATGACATGAACCAGAAGAGATTAAAGTTACAACTAGCGTGAGCTCCCTACCCTGTTCCTGTCCCCTTGCCATTTTCACTCACTAGTTTTCTGGCTTCCTGCCCAGATAAATCAGCTTCTGATGTAAAATGCAGTGTTGGACAGCAACAATGAGCTTGCTATGCCCCAGAATTTCAAGTGTAGATCTGGAATGGGCACAAACATGAAGTTGGTGCCCAAACAACAACACACACAAAATGCTGGTAGAACACAACAGGCTAGGCAGCATCTATAGGGAGAAGTGCTGTCGACGTTTCGGGCCGAGACCCTTCGTCAGGACCCAAGACTCCTTTAAGCAGTGTAAGAATATCTGCAGGGAGGAGGCTATGTAGCATTCACGCCAGGACCACCAGACTTAAAACAGTTATTTCCCCAAACAGCAAGGCTGATCAACACCTCCACCTACTAAGCCACCACTGCACCCTCCTCACCACCACTACTTTATCATTTCCTGTCAGAGTCACCTTGCGTACAGATACTCCTATGCCTTACCTCACTTTATGGACATACGAATAATCTATGTATATAAGCTATCTATGTACTTATATATATTGTGTTTTTTTATCTTTATCTTACATGGAGTAACAATTATTTCATTCTGCTTTACACCTGTGTACTAGAAATGACATTAAACAATCTTGCATCTTGAACCTTGGAGTATTTGATCAATGATCCCAGATTCCCTACAAGGTGAATCCGAGATACTTACAGTGTGATAGGTGGAAGGTAATGGAGCTTCTACTGAATGTATTTTGGTCTTCCTGGAGAAATCAAAAGAAAAATGTATAAATTGGAGATGGATTCAATATTCTGCTGGCCAAAATCCAATTAATCATCACTAGCTCAGTAGCAAATGTAACCTAGTAATATTTAAGTTACTTGTGTCAAAATTTATATGTTTAGAATGCATCTGATTGGACCAAGTTATTGAGCAGCTAAGGGTGTATTATCCCAAGTTTCCTTATAAAATAAAGTACAAGCTGGAATATTTCCCTAAGAAATCATAAGAAAATAAATGGCCCACGTTAAGACATATTCTACCTAGTAGATTTTTATAGAAAGGTTATGGAATAGTATTTATCTACCTCCATTCAAACGGGCTAGTAAAACTAAGTCATCACTTCATGGGGTATGAAGAAAAAAGAAGTATATTTGTCATCGACCATTTCACGATCAGGTTCCAATCCATTAAGTATCTGAAGCATAGTCACTGCTGTAAAGTATGTTATTTCTATTAAAATCCTGAACAGATCATGCTGGAAAATATGTTTGATTTTACGCTATAATAAATGCTAAGATAATTCAAGAATCTCTGCAAGCTATTTGTTTTATGCTCAACTGTTGAACTTCAAACATATGCATATTTTAGCCAGGAAAATTAAGAATCTGGAAGCAAAAAACAAACTTTAACTCTATTGAAATCCATTTGTAACATTTTAATATTTATGTCTAGTCATAGCTGTCAGGATAAGAACAGTTTTACCATTATCTGTTGTTAATTTGTAGATCAAACTTGTTTTTACATAGGAATGATAGCTATAGATCTGAGGTTTAAAATAAAGACAAAATTGATATTCAAGGAATAACAACAGAAAATGAAACAAGGTTACATTGTAATGTAAAATTTTCCATGGTCATATTGGTCATTTCATGTTAAACATCTGCTTAGCATTAAAAGGTTTACGGTATCTGTGTAGTTGAGGAAATGGTAAAACTATGTGGATCTGGAAATTGAATTTCTCTTATGCTTGTGGGATTTCTAAACGGAATGTAATTCGCACAGACTTTGTTTGAGTCACTGATCTGACTTCTACTTTGCAACTAACATAAAAAATCTGCACTCTAAGCTTCACTTATGCTGGCATCATAAGTACATCAGAACTGTATCACAAAGAAGTTGTGAAGGAAAATCAATGCATGTTAGTAATGCTAGTGTTTTGAGTGTGGTGATGCAAACATGCATCTCTGAACTAGGCATGCTGATAATTTACTCGGACAATGTGCAGATATGAGACAGGTTACAGGTCCAGCTATAACAAAAAAACATTTTCTGTACTTACTCTGCTTTGACTTTGCCAAGCGCAAGCATTCTGTAGATAGACCACTTAAAATATTAATTGCCTATTCACTGAGGTCCACTTGGCACCTAATATCATTATGGCTTTGATTTACACATGCACCAAAAAGCAAATTGCAGAAGTGAAATAAGAGTAACTATCCTTGCTATTAAGGCAATATTGGATCTAATGTGGCCTATAATCAAGAGCCCTGGTAAAAAACTAAAGTTGATGTGTGTTGAGTGGAAGATATTCCAATGGCTTGAGTCAAGCCTTATCAAAGGAAAATGAATATGAGTTTTTGGAGGTCAGTAACCCCAGTCCCAGTGCATTGCTATGCAAATTTGTCAGGATAATGCCCTTAGTCCAATCAGCTTCCATGCCCCATATGCAGCACTGCCTAGGCAATGTTCAATCATAGACCGATAATGGGAAAGTAATATTTGTTTAACAAAAGTGCAAGCAATCACCAACTCCAGCTACCTATTTTACGTTCAATGATTTGAGCATCACCAAGCCCCCACCAGCAACATACTGGGGGGAGGGTTAAAGAGGCTAATTAAAAACTTAATGGGACTGCAAGTTAATTCTGCAGGACTGTCTGCTACTTTGCTAATTTATTGAGGTTTGATGTGCAGTAGGGAGTGGTCTGCCTGTACCATCCCGAAATCCACAATCCTCTATTTAGTCTTGTCCACACTGACTCAGGTTGTTACGTTTACACCAGTCCAGAAGCTGCTCTACCTCCTCCCTGTATGCCATTTCATCATCGTTGCTTCATCATAGTGGATGTACGTACTGCTAGATGATAGTCATTGAGGCAAGTTACCACATTCTTCTTGGGCACTGGTATAATAGATGCCTCTTGAGGCAGGTGGGTACTTCAAATTCTTGAAGCAAGAGGTTAAAGATGACCATTGACACTCCAGCCAGTTGATTACCACAGGGTCTTCAGTACTCAGCCAGGTTCCACATCTGGTCCATACCCGGATACCTTCTTCTTTCTTGATTGGCAGTCCTTAATGTCACCAATCTAGCGCTTACCAAATAGTGAATTCCTTGGTTCATCCAGGGATTCTCCTGAAGGACGTCACACATCCAAGACCGAGATCACAAGGTCATCAAAGTCAGTGGGGGTTGGTGAAATTGCTTCCATGTCCTGGTTGACAAAGTGAGAAATGAAGGCATGGAGCACACCTGGGAAAGAAATCTTGTTGCTATTTATGTGGTTTGGTTTTGCTTTGTAGAAGGTGATGGCATTTAAGCCCTGTCACAATAGTCAAACGCCCCTCGGAGATTCAAGTTTAGTCTGTAATTGCCACTTTACAGATGACCTTTTTGAGGATCTACCTGGACATCTTCTACTCTCCAGATTGCCAGTCCTTAATGCCACCAATCTAGCATTTAGCAAATAGTGAATTCCTTGGTTCATCCGGGGATCCTGGTTGGAGATGACGCTGAATGAATTTTTGAGGATTCACTCATCCACTTGGGTCTTTATAAGATCAATAACAACCATGGTGTACCATTCAGGTCCACTGATGAGTCCTTGAAAATGGCCAATCCACCAATTCAAGGCAGTCCCAAGGCCACTTCACTGCCTCCCAAGACCATATCTTCCTCTGATGTTTTGCTCTTTAGACTTGGCCTGTATGCAGGTAGGAGGAGGCCAGGTAATTAGCTAGGTAATCAGATTTCCTGAAATGTGATGAAGCATTTTTGATGATGGGGCAGCAGAGGCTCACTGTGGTGGATCCCTTTGTGCTGCATATGATGTGCTGGTAGTAGTTAGACAGAGATTTCTTCAAGTTAATGTGATTGAAGCCCCCAGCAAATACGTTGATGTATCAATATTATCAGCTGTTGTCCATTCATTCCCAAGTCAAAAGATTGTGGATGCAAGTTCTGAACTTCAGATACGATGTTCAACTATGGGCACTTATGCCTTATGGGTGGATGTAGAGAATCCAATTGCTTTGTTTGAAGAAGTGGAATGATTCATCCTTGGGCATAATTTATCTGTCAATAAATGATTTTGTTGTCATCATGAAGCTGAACAATTTGTGATCTTACCATGTACAAGCATGCTACTACATTTCCTATCTTAACACAATGATTAAATTTGAAAGCACTGTACTGGCTGTAAAGTTACTTGAGACATCTTGCATTTGACACTGATGCTATAAACGCCAACTGCATTTTAGCATTTTAAATGCTTAAACCTTCTTTTCCATTCTATTTGCAGTAAAACTCTATACAATGCAGTCTGATCTTCATCTGGGTTGTTGTATTGTTACAAATGTCTGGTGGCAAGAGTGACTTCCTGAAGCGTAAAATCAATAAATAAATAACTCCAGGCGACACCAATGCTAATGCAAACTATACACTGCCTATTGGAAGGTGTAATTTTGTTCTTTACTATTCATTTATTTTATGTGGACGTTAATGTAGTGACTTGACACCTTTTGCCTACTAAAGCACCTTAGAAATTAATTTCTCCCCAGCGTTTTCTTGATTTCAGTGCCGAAAACAGCCACTCTTTGGAATCATTCTCGTCAAGCTTCAAAATGCTTTCTCACCTATGTTTTTACTTTTATTTACATGCTTCTTAGCAATTTTCTTCAGATGGTTGTTTCAACATAAAAACGTTTGTTGTTTAAGTCAAAATGACAACTGTCAGCTTATAACTGTACTCTGGATATTTCATATACTCAACATGCAAAATAGTGCCGGGTGCCATTTCAACTCATATTTTTGAAAAATCTAGTAGGAACAGAGTAATCAGAAATACAAAAATAAATCCTAAATAAGTTTGATTTCAAAGTACTCCTATTTTTCTTCATTGTGGTTCATAGATTTATTACACAGGGCGTATGAGGTTCTTGCATATTTGCAGAAATTGATTACTTTAATGCTTCCTTTCAATAGCCCTCCTCTTATCCTCCTAAAATCTAGTGACTTCCTTTCCCACCATTTACTTCCTGATTCACAGCAGAATCAATGGAATGCTCATTAAGCGATCAAATAACTCATTCCACAGCTGTGATACAGAATTAATTGGCTTTCCACTGGTAATATTCCCAGCAGTAAATCAAATGCTCAAAAAAGAAGAGTCAAGAAACTGAATATTGGACTACTTTTGTTGGGTATCTCAGCACAGCTAGAGTGTTACAAGGCAGCACCTGAAAACAAAGTAAATTAAGTTTGCTGCATACATTTTATCCTCAGGCCACCCCTCCACGCTCCTGGGATCCGATCTACCCACCGTTCAGCCTGAGACACAATATTTTCTAACTCTTTCTGGACTCCTGATTTCCCAGCTTTTTACTCTCCCCACAACCTGAGCCTCTGATTGACTCCAATCCCTTAATGAACTGAGGCCCTCGCTGCTCCCCACCAGCATTCATTTGTGCCATCCCCATTATATGGTCTAAAATTTTGATGGGATCAAGAACTCAATATATATTAGCAGGTGACATGCTTTCCCACCTTAATTTCACACTCCAACATTCTTTCAACAATTGAACTACGAAGGAAGTTAAGTCTTAGCAGGTGGTATGTCTTCCAGCCTTAATTTCACACTCATACATTCTTTCATCGATGTTCTTCTGTCTATGTTCTCACTCTCTGGTCAAGATGGAACCTAGGTACAACACACGCTCGGTCGATATCTTCTGGATATATCGAGCAACTGCTTATTTAATTTCTTTTACACCTGTTTTTCATATTAAACGTGTTTCTGGAACTGTTAGAGCCTGTGATTTACAGTTTGGAGATCAATTGTGTGACCGAGCGCTTTGCTGTCTCCGATAAGATTACAGGAAACAAACGTGAACCTTGTGGACAAGGCGCGTGCCAGTGTTTGACTCCATTTCGCCAATTAAAGCTTACATTATTTGTCAATTAAAGTGATGAGGAAGATTGAAACATTGAAACGAATGCAGAAGCTGGGTATGTGATGCACTATCAATAACTCCAAAAGACTGGAAGTAGAGTAAATACGGAAAGGCTTTTATTAGCAGTAAAAGGGAGCATGTCCATGCTGGATGACTGTGGGAGGAGCAGAAACACAATCACCTTTATCCAGGGGTTTGTGGGAGGAGCCACAGGAGCAGTCAGCAGGGGGGTGTATCCAGACAGATATACATGGTTTACCACAGTATGGGTTCAGCATTGATTACTTGCCTTTTGATGGCTCTGCTGCTGGAGAACCAGAGAAGGATCCTGTGTGGCCTAGAGGGTAGGCCTCTGCACTCAAGCTTGTCCTCTCTCTTTCAAGGTTCCGCGTATATGGGTTTGGATTATGGTCCGTGAACTTCTTCAGTCTTGTGGTTTTTATATTCTGTGTTGTCATCCATTCTTTCTTGCTTTTTTTATGCAGGGGAGAGGGCTTAGTGGTCGATGTTCTTGTTGCATTTTGTGTGGGCGGGTGGTTGATGATTGTGTTGCCATTCTATTTTTGTGAGGTTGGGATGGGTTTGCATTTTCTCTTTGAACTGCATTCATGATTTTCTTTGTTTTGTGGCTCACTGGAAAAGAATCCTGGAGTTGTATATTGCATACATACGTACTTCAATAACAAATGAACCTCTGAACTCTAACTACATCGACCTTGTTTACAGATTATCTCCAGGGTTTCCCCAGCTTTACCCAATCAAACCCATTCCCCTCTCCCTCGGCCACCCTCCCTGCAGTATAAAAAACACCTTTAGTCTCCTCACAAACGAGAAGACCTGCAGATGCTGGAAATCCAAGCAGCACACACAAAATCCTGGAGGGACTCAGCAGGTCAGGCAGCATCTATGGAAAAGAGTACAGTTGACGTTTCAGGCCGAAACCCTTTGCCAGAACTGGAGAAAAAAAGATGCAGAGTAGAGTTAAAAGGTGGGGGGGGGGGGGGGGAGGGAGATCCCACATTTTAACTCTATTCCTCATCTTTTTTTCAGTTGTTGGCTACTTTTCCACAGAAGTGGTTTGCCATTGTCTTCTTCTGGGCAGTGTCTTTTACAAGATGCGTGATCCCAGTCATCATAAATACTTTTCAGAGATTGTGTGCCTGGCGTCAGCAGTCACTTAACCGGGACTTGCGATTTGCACCGTCTGCTCATACAACCATCCATCAGCTGCTCCCATGGCCTCAGCTGACACTGATCGTGGGGCTAGACAGGTGCTACACCTTGCCCAAAGGGGACCTGCAAGCTGGCAGAGGGAAGGAGCACCTTACACCTCATTTGGTAGAGATGTATCTCTGCTCAGCCACCCCGTGGTTTAACATTACCAAGGTGAAAAGCTGTGCTTCCTAACTATTTGAATGTTACAAGTGTCTTTAAAGCTCCAAGATGTAGATTTATGGGGAAAATTGGCATTCATGTTGAGTTTCAGCTTGTTCCTTAACTGGAAAACAAAATCACCACCATTGTAAGTACGTTGGAGCTGAAGGCAAACTGATATAATTATATGTGGCTCTTAGTGCAGCACCTAATACATTGTATAACTACTCTGATAACAACTTCAACGTTAGTCAGTTACTGCCTGTTACTCTGCTGACGTTCAGGGCTGCAATGAAGGTCTTCCATCTCTGTTTGTAGCATCACACACAGATATAGAAGGACTCTTTATTGCTGCTTCCTAACAATTTTATTTTGTCCAGTCAGGGTTGTTAGCTCTGAGTTGAACCCCCGAATCTGGAGGGCCCGTGGACTACTCGTAGTCTGGCCCCTACACTTTGACCTGTTCTACCAAGAATCAATGCACAAGACCCTAACTCCAGCCAGCATAAGTCTCCAGTAATGGAGGCACGCAAACCTCCAAACCCAATGACAAAGTTGTGTTCCTCTTAGATGAAAAGGTTCAAAGTTTATTAGTTTTATAATAATAATTCTGAACTGTTGGTCAATACACAATGCCTCCATTGGAGAAATAAATAGGTTGATGTCTGCCCTTGCTTTTGGCTTTGATTTCCTTGATAACCCTTTGATATTCATTGTTGTGTGATCTTGTTATGCCTAATTGGCAGCATGTTATGCCTACTGAACGAAGTTCTTTTATTTCAAAATGTTCTGCAACATTTCTGTACACTGATAAGATCTTTATTATTCTTCTGTCTCACAAATGTTGAGTGAGTGAGAGAGTAAATGGCTGCTGGAAATCATAGAACCTTATATAAGCAAGACTCATTGCTTCAAAGAGGGAACTACAGAGAACAAACTTGAAGGGAAAGTAAAAATGTATTTGACAGCAAAACTTCAATCACCAGTTACCAGTTTTCTAATTGACATAATTGCTTTTCTGGCTGAAAAAACGTGATGTTGATTGTTTCATTTTTAACTCTGTGACATCTGGTGAATAGCCTCTTACAAATGATATTTGACTCTTAATCACCTAGTATCACAACTGATGCCCAGAGACTTTGGTGTGCAGCAAAACTATTAACACCTGTTGAGATTTATGTTTTATGAATCACTGTTTGAAGTTTTAAGGGTTCTCATTTGTCACATGCTCCAAAGAATTATAATCATTCAACACTTTAAAATATATTTGACAATTTAACCAGAATACACCATTTATAATAATAATAGTACACTATCAAATACATAAATAATTATACTAATTACCCCACTTGTTAATACAGGAATGTGATATTCAGTGTGAAGATCAACCACTCACTGGATTGCTTTAAATAAACTAGCTAATAACTTTTTCTAAAGAAATTCATGTTACACCTCTCTTTACACTTTTTATGCAATGAACTTTTATTTATTAACATGATCATAAAATGTACCAGGGCACCTTAAAGTTTTTCCAATCAAGGAAATACTTTTGAGGCAAGGAGAGAATTGTAATAAAGAAAAACCTGAGAGCTAATCACACAAAGCGAGGCTCTGGGAGCACCGGTGCCTTAGTCCAGGCCCTTAGTCCATGAAGAATTTTTATGTCCATCAGAACGAATGAACAGACCATGAGATAACCACCTTATTCAATGGTGCGGCACTTCCTCATTCTACACGAACATGTCAGAATAAAATTTGCACTGTGGTTTGCAGCAAACCAGATGAACTCATGGGACCTTCTGGTTTAGAAACGATATCTGAGAATGAGCCAAGCTACTTTACCTAATAAATACAGTATATTATGGGGATGGTGACCTAGAAGCTTGGCTTAATAATCCAAACAATCTATTCTGGCAGTTTGTTAACAAATCTGCTTTAAATCTATTAATCTTTAACTAGAATTGAGTAAAGCTGGTTTGAGTAATTGTGAGTATGAAGCCATTGGATTGTCACAGAAATTCAATAGGTTCACCAATGCCTTTCAGAGAAGAAAATCAAGCATCTATTAACACTCTGTCCATTTGAACAAAATCCAAAATGCCCTCTAATATAACCTAGCAAACCACATAGTGGTTAAAAAAACACATATAAATCACTTGGTTGCAACCTGGGCTTGAATGATGAAAAGATCAAGTCATACACAGTCCAATGGATCATTCTATATATTGAAGAGTCAAAATACACATTGGAATTAGCACTTTGTAACTGAGTATCACAGATCCTGAACTTTCAGTTACCTGTCACCTTAATTCTCTGCTCCATTCCCACTCTGACCTCTCTGTCTTCAGCCTTCTATGTTCCAGCAATGCTCAACATATGGTGAGGGAACCATAGCTCATCTGCAGCTGTTGGGAATTGAATTTAACAATCTCACATAACAGCCTTGACAATGACGGCCTGCATTCTGTCACAGGCAATCTCTCTGTTCTCAGCCTCTCACCCCTTCTTTTAAAAAAAAAGTTATTCTCTCATTTTTCCCCATGACTTGAGCTGCTAACTCCACATACATCACATAAGAATGCTGATCAGAATGTAATCTCAATACTGAATTCCTATCTACCAGCATTAACTTTTCACCCCTTTGCTTATCACAAACCTACTGATTGGAGCAAAAATAACTACTAATGGTGGAAATCTGAACCAAAAAAGAGAGATGGGAATTCAAACTTGAAAGTACAATCAGATAAGTCACCATTTTATTAAAGGACAGTGCAGGATCAAGAGGCCAAGAGGCTTTCTCTGTCAAACCCGTACAAAGAGGCACTTTCCAGTCCCCACACAACTAACAGGAGTCACCTGCCACTCATTGCATCACCTGCACCCTATTTAAGCCCAGTTCTCATCCACAATCCTGTGTTTGCTCATATGAATCGACTAGCCTCGAATTTCCTTGTTGCTTTATACCCCGGTCATTTTGGATTGGCAACATCTCCTCCATGATCTCCATCATCACGTGTGCCACAAGGCTGTGTGCTTAGCCCCTGCTTTATACCAGTGACTTTCAGAATAAACATGGCTCCAACGCCATATTTAAGGTTGCCGAGAACACCACTGTCGTTGGTCAGATTAAAGGTGATGATGAATCAGCATATAGAACAGAGATTGACAATCTGGCTGAGTGCTGTCACAACAATAACCTCTCACTCAATGTCAGCAAGACCATGGAGCTGATTATTGACTTCAGGATGAGAAAATCGGAGGCCCATGAGCCAGTTATCATCGGGGGACCAGTGGTAGAGAGAGGGAACAATTTTAAATTCCTCAGTATTATCATTTCAGAGGACCCAGCACCCAAGTGCAATTATGAAGAAATCACGACAGCAGCTCTACTGCCTTAGAAGTTTGTGAAGATTGGCTAAAACATCTAAAACTTTGACAAACTACAATAGATGTGTGGTGCAGAGTATATTGACAGGTTGCATTATGGCCTGGTATGGTAACACCAATGCCCTTGAATAGATAGTCATGCAAAAAGTAGTGGATATGGCCCAGTCCATCACTGGTAAAGCCCTCCCTGCCACTGAGTACATCCACACGGAGCACTGTTGCAAGAAAGCAGCATCCATCATCAAGGACCCCCACCACCCAGGCCATGTTTTCTTCTTGTTGCTGCCATCTGGAAAAGGTAAAAGAGCCTCAGAACCCTCACCACTAGGTTCAGGAACAGCTATTAACCTTCAATCATTAAGCTCTTTAACCAGAGGGGATAACTTCACTCAAGATCACTGAACTGTTCCACAACCTATAGACTCACTTTCAACATCTCGTCACCTCAAGTTCTTGATATTTGTTGCTTATTTATAATTTTTGTTTTCTTGTGTATTTGCACAGTTTGTTGTCTTTTGCACAGTGGTTGTTCGTCTGTCCTTTGGGTGTGGTCTTTAATTTATTCTGTTATGCTTCTTGGATTTACTGAGTATCCCCACAAGTAAACAGGTCTGAGGGTTGTATATGTTGGCATATATGTATTTTAATAATAAAACAAATTTGAACTTTGAACATGTGAACTTTGAATTGTCGTGTTGAGTATCTGGTCCCTCTTGGTTTATGGCTTGTTTTGTCTCATGGCTTGTTTTCTTGCAGTTTATCATTAACGTTATCGCTCACCGCTTCATTGTTTCCACTGCTCTGTTTGGGTCAAACCTCCTCTACATTTCCTGACAGGACGAGTGAAACAATGGTTGATCAGCAAAGTATGGTCACCTAAAGGAAGTCATCTGATGACAGGAGCACACAAAGCAGCGGAAAACTATTAACCGTCTGCTGAATGCTCTCAACCCACTCTCCGTCTTGAGACAGCAACCATGCTCCAGTCAGTCTCTCCCCTTGGAGCCCTGGAATTTAGCACCCAAACACTCAGATGGATCCCCAATCCGACGCTGCAGTTTCTTGTCCCACTTCAAGCTCCAGGCATCTCTGTATTTTACAGACCTAGCCAAGATTGACTTTATCATCTCTCTCCTGACTGGGCAAGCTCTGACCTGAGTTGCCACTAACTGGGTCAATAAAACTACCGTCTGCAATAGGAAGATTTTACCACTGAGATGCGCCGGGTTTTCGACATCCAGGAAGCAATGGGAGGCAGTGGATTGGATACTTCACCGGTGTCATGGTTCACGGTTGATGCTGGATTACACTGTAATTCAGGACTCACACAGTGGAGCACAGCTGGACCATTACCTTCACAACCTCTTGCAGCACTTGAAAGATAAGCTGTCTACCCGGGAGATGGCCACCGACCGCAAAAGCCTCATCACTCTGGCCCTCCGAATTAATATTCGTCTTATGGAACAACCGTCCAGCCAGAACCGAGGTTCCATTCCAGAACCCTTTCCAGCTGCAGGACCCTCATCATTGACACCTCCAGAGCCCAAGCAGTTAGGGAGAGCTTCCTTAACCAGCCCTCACACCCAAGAGCATTAGCATCAATGGAAATGAAACTTGTGGCTTACTGCAGAGCTGCCAATTATTCATCCACCAAATGCCCACTGCGTACAGTTAAATGGAACCACCAGGTAGGGACAAGGGACCTTCTACCCGCTTCCCACCAGTCTCTCATTCTAGACCCATAACCTGACTCACTCTCTCTCCTCCTCCACACCCCAACAACTCTACGCGGAAGACTTAGGTAGATTCTGGTGCAGCAGGCAATGTCCTGGATTAGATTCTGTGTGGGCAGTCTGGAGTCCCCACTGACCCCATCTTTCACCCCTTCTGCAACACAGTTATTATTGGATGTCCACTGGGGTCTGGGGCGGTCAGAGCATGTACGTGGCCTGAGCACACGTGCTGACTATTAAGAACTGCTACTCTCTCCCTTTGATGGATAGTGCTTTCAAAACCCAGATCTTCACCAAACTGGATCTATGGAGCATGTACAATCTGCTCCACATCTGCCAGGAGTATGAGTGGAAGACAGGTGTCCTTAACACCCACCGGCCACTAAAAATACCTGGTGAAGCCTTACAGACTTTCTAACAGACCAGCTGTTTTGCAAGCTTTCATCAAAGAGATCCTCCAAGAAATGCTGCATCGGTATGTGTACGTCTACTTTGACAAAATCCTTAACTTCCCCCAAAGATCACGTCTGCTATGTTCATTCAGTCCTTCAGCATCTCCTGGGAAACTAAGTTTTAAAAATGCCAGTTCCACACCCCAGTCATTTCTTTCACCCCAGAAGAAATGTGGACAGTCATTGAATGGCCCCGACTGTGCTCCCTCAAACAGCAGCCCTCCTGAGCTTGGACCTACGAAACCCAGGAAGATGGAAGCTGGTCCAGTGTACATGGCTCACAAATCCGTGGGTTCATGTCGTCATTGATGGGGTGTGCAGTACGTGGTCGACTGGGAAGGGTGCAGCCCAGAGGAGAGGCTTGGGTGCCATCCATTTTCATCTTGGATCCGTCATTCGTTGAAGAGTTCCACCAGATCCATGCGGAATACCTTGGGTTGGCCGTAGGACGGGGAAGAGTTCTGTCAGGCCTGCGCAGGCAGGTGCCTCCTAGTCTCCACCAGCTAATAGACTGGCCACTTATTTCCAAATCTTCATCTGCAGCCTATTTAAACCCAGCTCCCCTCCACAATCCTTGTTCACTCATACAAACCAGCCAGCCACAACTAGTTGCGCCTAGTCTTCAGCTACCTTGTGTTAAGTGTCTGGTCTCTCTTGCTTTAAGGCCCCTCTAGGCTTGTTATTTTAAAGTTTATTATTAAAGTTATTGCTCACTGCTTAATTGTCTCTGCTGCTCTGTGTTTGGGTCAAGCCTCTACATTTGCTGACATGTTTCTAGTTCCTAAGTCTCTGTATTTAACCTCAGCTGCATAAGGGCAAATGATGAAAAGTTTAATCAAAGGAGTAGATTTTAAGAAAGTTCTCAAAGGAAGAGGATGAACTGAAGGGGCCTTGAGAGGAAATGAGGGAGTGTATGGCATTTGAAACTTGTGGTCTAATTAGAATCAGGGATAAATAAGAATCCAGAATTGGAGAAGCACAGAACTCTGAGAAGGTTTCAGAGGTAGAGAGGTGAGAGGCCACTAAAGGATTTGATGCAAAGATGAAAAATTTAACTATAAGTATATCAGCTGATCAAAATGCCATTCTTTCATAAAATGTTTTTGTCTGTGGATTCAGCATCGCAATATTATATGATAACGTAACTGACTATCTATTGTTTCCTGATAAGTCTTCATGGACCTTCAAATCCAGGATAGCCAGTTTGAAAGCCCCATTTTATTTGTAATGCCAGAGAACAAGTAAAAATCTCAGCTTTATTCTGACAATCATGAGTTTTTTTTCCCCCTGAACTGATAAGTTGTTGGCACTGATTCCTGCAAATTCTTTTTTGCTGAAGTCAAGTGTTTTCTTTAGAATATCTGGCAATGTCAAACTATTCTCAGTCAAAGGCATTGCAGCTTTTTGGCAGACAGCACTTTGCTTGCCTTTCTTCAGAGGAGACCATTGAAGTCTCAATGGGTTTGTCTGAGGAGTGAACAGATAAGTATTTAACAAATGCTGAATCTGCTCTTCTTGCTCTTCACTGCCACTGTTTCAGAACTTTGTTCCTGTCTATAGAAAGTGTAATACAAGAACAAAGATGTCCAAAATACTGCCCTCTGGTAATCTAAAGGCAGTATTACCATGTTCAATGTGCTTAGATTTGACTAAGATTTATGTGCTAGATACTCTGTATTAATACCCACTTCCAGGTAACTTAGTTTAAAGGAATTTTTTTTAATAGTTTAACTGGCCAGTTCATGAATTAGAAGTAATTTTGTACAATATATTATAATTTAATTATGAACAACTGAATATTTCAACTTTTCTGCCTGCCAAAAAAAATCAATGGTGGAAATATTCTCTTTAACCATATTTTGTATATAATTGAGAGGATTTGGAATAAAGATAAATAATAAAATTAACATTTTGAAAAGGGAAATGGACACTAATTTTCAAAGCAATATGCAAGCTAAAATGGCTGTCCAATTGGCACTCATTTAATTCTGGCTTCTTATTCATCTCTGATTTTAATCACATCACTGGCTGCCTTCCAATGGTAATGCCTTCTGCTGCCCCCACTTCATTCAAAGCCTTTCCATCTCACTCCCTTTCTTTGAGATATACTCTTCATCAGACTAAGAAAAGTGGGAAAACAATTTTTCATGTAAGAAGAGTCAAAGGGAAAGTTGCCAATGTAACAGTTACTTTAATAACCAGAATATGAAACAAAGAGCTTGAAAACAGAAAAGAAATTACAAAGCCACATCAGTGGAAGGAATGAAAAAGAAGTGTTTATGTGAAATTGTTAAATTTAATGGGTGTTGAGGGCTGCTTCTTGCACAGATGGCATAAATGAGCCTACATTGTGAATCTGTAATGTACGTTGGAAGCTAAACACTAATCAGACAGAGTGGGAGTAGTACAGAGAATAAAGTGACTTACAGCTCAAAGCTACGGTCACTACTGCAGATTACTGCAGTTGGTTTCTCCACATTCTGAGAACAAAATGCAATACACTAAATGCAGTGAATTGTTGCCTCACCTGAAAGGACCATTTAGGGTCACTGTCCAGTGGAAAGGGAAGAAGTAAAATTGCATGAGAAAACCAAATCCTACGTTTGCACAAGAAAGTTCCAAAAGGAGATCAGTGGCTGATGGTGGTGCAGTGAAACAGGGAGTCTCAGAGGGATGCTGAAAGGGAGAACATTGGAGTGTATGTTTGATGGTGAAATCCTGTAAGGAGTGAAAGTAATGTCTTGCTGATTCAGCCACATTGCTCACATCAGTAACATTGCCAATTGAAGTCATTTACATTTATTGTATCAGGAACTTTCTTCCCCATTTGCCATACCAGGCCACTTGCTCTTCCAAATTCCATTAAGGTTAGGTTCATTGAATGTAGAAGCTGGGAAGGTGAATGCTGAGGATGTGGGGAACCCCAATCTGGCTGCGAAAGGAGGATTTGAAAACAAAGTGCAGGAAACAGAGGAGATTAATTTAAGAGCTCTGTCAACAACAATAACAAGAGGCAAAAGAAAGCTATCTTAAAGGCAGTGGTTTGGAATGTCCCATTATGAGAATATAAAATCAAGGACATAATTTGAAAATAAAAGCAAGGATGTAATGCCGAGGCTTTATAAGGCATTCATCAGACCACACTTGGAGTATTGTGAGCAGTTTTAGGCCCCCTATCTGAGATTGAGATGTCAAGAAATGTAGCGAAATGTTAAGAAATAGACCATGTGAAAGTGAGAGCAGGCAGCAATACCAGGCAGCCACAAGTGATGAAAGTGCAGGAAGCAGCAGAAATATAATAATTCAGACTCTAGAGTTTAGAGGAAGGAGTCATATGTAGGGCTAAAACAAAGAGTCAATACACTGCATTTCAGTCAAATAGGTCACATTGGGACCAGTACATTTTGGCCCAATTAAGCAGCTTCCCTAATTAGCTGCAGTTTCATGGAAATAGTTAACAAAATATAAAAAAAGACAAACTACCATTTAACTGAGAAACAAATCGTGCATTTAAACGATATACAGACACTACCAATAATACAACAATCCTATAAAACTGTATTAGTTCTATATAGTTATTAATGGAGGAATTCATTCAGTGCATGTAGCAGTGTTTTTTTTTGATTGGCTGTAAATGAACCAAATCAGAGCAGATACCTAGTGCAGATCATGGACTACTTTCATACAATGCTTTCAACAATTGCATCCTCCAAATCTTTATTTTCATTTGAACATTCAAGGTAACTGTTGAAACCTTCAAATTGTTTGTAGTTCCTAACTTGGTGAAGTAGTGAAATTGTTTCATTTTCACTTCCAGCCGTTTCTGGCATCTCCAAGTCCGACTGCTTGAAACTGCAAAGATCAAAACACTTCCTGAATTATCTTGCTGCTTATTTCTTGCCAACTATCAGTGAAAAAAAATCACCGCTTTTGAACAAACACATGCAAGGGACACTATTCAAAAACCGTTTGCTGTAAGCACGATATAGTGTCAAATGACAGCACAAGTGCACACAACTGATGCCAATTGGAAACTGTTTGGCGACCGTCTCCTGTCTCAATTAAGCGGCATAGTGGCCCAAATAAACAAAAGGAATATGAGCTATTTTTTAAATTAGTTCCTGTTCTTTTAGAGTTGTGCCAAATAAGCAGCTGCCCTGGTTAACCAATGGCCTAATTAACCAGAATCCACTGTATATTGAGGGTCGTACTTACGAGGGTGCAGTACTGGACCTCCTCTTGGGGAATGAGATAGCACAAGTAACTGAAGTGGCAGCCATGGAGCACTTTGGCTCTTGTGATCATAATTCTACTCGTTTTGACATAGTAATGACAGGTAAGGATCCTAAACTGGAACAGGGCTAATTCTGGGGGAATTAGACTGTAACTAGTAGAGGTCAACTGGGTGAGCCTGTTAGAAGGGAAAGGAATGAATAACATGTGGGAGGCTTTTAAGATTGTGATAGCAAGTGTCCAGGAGTAGCATGCTACTGTTAGGGTGAAGGGTAAACCTGACAAGTTTAAGGAAATTTGGCAGAGATATTGAGGCTCTGGTCAAGAGAAAGAAGGAGCCATACACTGGGTTTAGAAGGTTGGGATTGAGTGAATTCCTTGATGACTATTAAAAGATTAATATTACTCTTAGTAATCAGGAGGGCAAAGAAGGGTTATGAGATGGATCCAACAGGTAACGTTAAGGAAAATCCCAAGATGTTCTATACCTATAGTATGAGTAAAGGAGTGGCTTAGAAGAAAGTAGCAGGGCTACTTTTAGAAATCAGCAGGGCTGCCCAAGTTTTGAGTCGTGGGTTTTGGGTGGGATTTTTAATGAATACCAGGGAGAGAAACCACAGTTGTTCAGGAGCAGGGTCCATATTGGTGCTGTATTATTCTATGATTCTGTGACTGCCTCACATATCCAGAGAAGAGGCAGGCATAGCTTGGGTCCATATGAGCTTCTGTGGCTACACCTTTGACTTGAAAGTTAGTGAAGTTTAAAGAGAAGTTGTGTAATGTTAAGTGAATTCAGCCAGGCAAAGGTGAGTGGTAGTGACAGGCAGCTGGCTGGGTCTATGTTTAGAGAAATGAAAAGTTTCAGACCACTCAGGTGTGGAAAGAATGGTGTTCAATGACAAACATTAGCTTTTGGGACCACCGATTCCCATCTTTGGAAAGTCATCTAGTATTCTGCTTTCTTCCATAAATTGTTAAGAGAAGCAATTAATTTTATTTCATTGTTCATCAGTCTTTCACCATTCTTCAATCTCATTGTGCACATAAATTTTGTTCAATCATGCAAATCAAACCAGAGGTTTGTACTTCCCTCACTGAAAACATTTATCTAGTTCTCTCTGTTATCTGTTGTTGTTGGCACATGAGCCTTAATGAACCATTCATTGGTCAGTGAAATTAAAATATAATGCTTATCTAGATAATATAATAGCTGCAATAGCAAACTGTGTTCTAATTAAGATCTTTAAAACATGTGTTGAAATAATTTGATATAGAATTAAAATATCAACTTCTCCTATTTAAAAAGCCCTGTGATTCTGGAATGAAAGAAGCATTCAGTTTATTTGTGTATTCACAAAGTTATGAAAGCATATTCAGCACTTTGCTGTGTATATGCCTTTGCAATATATCAAGTTCTAAATGTATTCACTGCATTTTCCCTATTTCACTATTGAGATATATAGTAAAACACTTAGGTGTATGAGGAAAAAAATGTGTTAAACAATTGTTTTGCCTACATTCGGCCAAGCAATACATATTTATATGTTACTAACTCCTGCTTGCTTTCTCTGGAGAATAAAAGCACATCTAATGGCTAAATAATATGCATAAGGACAGTAGGCAGGGAGTTTGTACTCACTAAGAATTTAATTCCTATTTGGTCAAGATTTAGAAGCCCAAGAGCTGCTAAACCAATTTTGAAACCACCTAAAATTTGACTCCATTGAGTATCAGATCAAAGTGTTGTGAAATTTCCCGCTTCAAGAACTCTAACAATACTCCACTCTAGATTCTTTGGGCAAATACACTGGATTTATAGTCCATTTGGAGTGTGGTTGCTAAGTAGAAGTAACATCATACAATGATCAAGTTGCAGTATAACCACAAGGAGACGTACATGCAGAAGAAATAGAAAGGATAAATAAGCCTCAGGCATATCTTTATTGGTACTCTGCTTTATTAACATGGCACTAGAATACACCACTATACAGTGTAAGTAGATTTATTATTGATGGCAAAACTTCTTAAATATTCCATGAGTTCCAATAGAAAATATAGCTCATAATGACATCCCTCTTTTATTCGTCATCTTCAGGAAATTAAATGTCCCAATAGCAGTTCACAAGTCAAGGTCTGCATAAAAACACCTAGATATAATAAATGGATGAGAACATAAATATTTTAAAAAATAAATTCTTTTAAACTGAACATCATTGTTTACCTCTAGCTGTTTTTAAACAGTGATGAGAGGCTTTTGTTTTAAACAGCCCCAAACGTTGTGAGGTAAAGGTACTCTAAAATTACAAATGGTTGGAAATCCAAAGGTGTTTATACCAAAATGATGAAGGTAGGTGATATATGCCCAGCAAAATGACATAGAACTAAGAAGAAAAGTTAGAGATAAAGAACTTTCCATTCACTTACAGTATGCCCTTTGTCCTCTGGGTGATGGAGGCCTTAGTCAATTGCTGTAGATATCCTGTAGATATTGTTGATGATGAAACTGGCAAATATTTGAGCTTATGGTGAAATTCAGATAAAACAGATGGCTTTTTCCTGGAATCAGATTTGATTTCTGCTTCAATTGCGTTCACAAAGACAAATGTGTTAAATTTCTTCCGTCTGCTGATTTGGGCTTTATGGGCAAAAGTAATCATGAGTAACATGATTAATCATGAGTAATCATGAAGCGAGCAATGCACAATTGAATACTCAGCTTTTGTCTTGCTCTGGTAACCACAGCCCTTCTGAGGCTAATTCAGCTGAATTGCGGTTTATTATTAATCTTCATCACCTAAAGAAATTCCAGATGCTGGAATCTAGAACAAAAAAAAAGAACACTATAAGATACTCAGCAGTCAAGCGACAGCCATGGAAGCAGAAGGTGTGAACTGGTGTTTCAACTGTGAGACTCATATCTGGACTGAGAGGGAACAGGAAAAATTGCCGGCACAGTCTGTCCCTGGGTATCAAATGGGTTCCATTTTTACAGGTGTCCTTAAGTTGACTTTGTTCATAAGTCAGATGCTACATAAAAAAAAAATCAGTTGATGTGGTAGCATTCCTCTACAGTATTTTAAGGAGTGGCATTAAAACACACAAGGTTATTAAGAAATAAGAACTACTAAAAGTGGGAAGAGACAGGAAACTAATTTTGCCATTCTAATTGAAAACAGAGGAAACTAGATTTGCCAGCTGTATAAAAGTTTGGTTAGGTTAGGCCACACATATGTGCACTTCTGGTCACCTTATTACAAATAGGATGAGGAGGCCTTGGAGAGGAAGCAGAGACATTTATCGGGATACTACCTGGATTAAGGATATGAGCGCATGTAGACAAACCTGGAATGTTACCTCTGAAGTGACAATGAATGAGGTAAGAACTGAAAGAAGTTTATAAAATTATGAGATAAGGTAGACAATCAGAATATTTTTCCCAGGGTTGAAATGTCAAAGAGACGAGGGCATGGTTTTATGGTGAAAGGGGGTAAATTTAAAGCAGAGGTACAGGCAAAGTTTTCTTTCACACAGATTGAAGAATGTATTGCAACAGGTGGTGGTGAAAGCATATACGATAGTGGTGTTCAAAAGACACTTAGATAGCATATGAACATGCAGGGAATGGAGGGGCAAGATTCATGAGCAGGGAAATGGAATTACTTTAATTTTGCATAATATTTGGCATAGACATCATGGGCTAAAGGGCCTATTCACATGCTGAACTGTTCTATAATCTATTTGTAAGAGAGTATGTACATCAGACTTCTGAATTTAATAACATTATTGGAGCTTGTTCACATGTACAGGTGTCCATAAATTGAACAATTATAATCTGGGGATGGCTGGTATGTAAAGGTACGTAGTGTAGTAGGATAAATGCTGGTATGTGATATTTAGAACAAGATGGCAAGAGGTTGATGGGCAGATGGAACCAGGTGGAGAGCGGTGATAAACAGTTAGAACCAGATGGATGGAGGGCACAGGAGGGAGGAAGAAAGGGATCAGAAACTAGGTGAATGGGCGAATGTGTTCAGGAGGACAGCACCAGGACATGGGCTACCTGAAATCGGAAAATACTGTTATTGCATGTAAGGTACCCATGAAAAGTCGTGCCTCCAATTTGTTTTTGGCATCTCTGTACCAAGTGAAAAGTCCAAGGACAAACAAGTTGGTGTGAGCAAGGGAAGGGGAATTAAAATAGCATTCAATTGGAAGCTCAATATGGCCATTGTGCAGAGAGTTACTCCACAAAACGGTGAGTTGATCTGCACAATTTCACTAATATGCTCTCTTCTCACATATTAGGCCTGCCCACCTGGTTTTCTTGATCTTTTCTCCCCTGCCCCCCACTGTCTGCCCATTATGTCTCTCCTCATTTTGCTCCACCTTTCACCTTCCAGCCTCTGTCACCTCACCCCTCCCCCAGCTGGTTCCACATGCCCATCATTTCCTCCCCATCTGGTTCCACCAATCTGATACTAACTTCTTAGCCCGCCCCCATCCCTCATGCACTGCTATACACTGACAGTCTTTCTTGATTCCTGTCCTGACGCAGGGTCTCAGCTCCAAACATCAGCCTGCACCTTCTGCCTGTGCAAATGTTGTTTGACTTGCAGAGTTCCTCCAGTGTTCTGTTCTGAATGTCACTTCTTTCGATAGATAATGAAATTCTTTCTTGCTTGAAAAAACCATTTGACTGCTATTCATATGCATGAATGTTGCTTGCATTTTTATGTCTGATATCCAGGTCTTTCTTGACAGGAACATTTACTGCTTCATTTTCGAAGGAAGTGTGAATGGGTTTAAAGAGCAGTCTTCACCCAGCAATGCAGTTTTTGGTGGATGAAAATGTGTTGATGTAGAAACTGCATATACTTGGATCTTCAAACTTCGAAGCAATTTTATTACCCAAGTACATATATGTCACCATATACAACCCTGAGATTCATTTTCTTGTGGGCATGCTCAATAAGTCCATAACAAAATGATAACCATAATAGAATTAAGAAAAAAACTGCACCAACTTAGGTGATCAACCTCTGTGCAAAAGACAACAAACTTCGCAAATACAAAATAAAGACATAATAACAAGTAAATAAGCAATATACATGCTCATTTATTGAATTCCTGAGGAATTTTCGTTGTTATGCATTGGAACTCCCTCAGAGAGTTTACCCGTTGATGCCCACTTCAGCAAGCAAAGCCTACTTGCTGTTACATTATGTCAAAATCATCTTTCTGACACCTGAGACATGTGACACATGTGTCCAAGTGCCCTGGGACTAAATATTCCTGGTGGACCTGAGGTGAACCGGGTTTCTGAAACCTTTTTCATACCTGTCATTTCACCAAAAGTAATGACATTGCTTTGATAGAATTGAAATTATTATCACAAAAGAACAAAGATCTGCTTTCCAACTTCTGGTTTATTTCATATAAGTTACTATCAAATCATTCGGAAATTATTTTGCATAGGAGAAAAAAGTTAGGAATTATAAAAGTCATGATCATATTCTGCAACATGTTGATACGTGGAAAGGAAACGCGGGATTAGATTTCAACACTTCTTTCAGAGAATCATCACTGAGAATTTAATTAGGTTTATTCGGTTTAGGGCAGAACAGTTCAAATAGAGCCTTCAATTTGTCTGCTTTTGTTTCCACAGACACTGACTGACCTGCTAAGCGTGTTCAGCATTTTAAATATTTTTTTAGATATATAGCAGAGTTGTCGGGGTCTATAGCGAATAAAGGGGCAGCTATCAGTGGGTGTACGTCAAACGGGAATATTGTTATATAGCAAATGTGGTTCCATTCGAAGCCATAATCCAGTTTTTGATTCCTCTTTACAAATCTTAAATTATTTGACAAGCTTACTTTTATTTGGAATAATTAGCAAGAGAAATGAAATGAGATCCTTTTCTCGCACCGGTGTTGTCTGGATGGGTATACGTGATCCCCACGGTTGCGCTTGTGAAGTAAAAATCGGTCTATGTCCCTATTCATACAGAGTAGCAAACTTTTTTATCGCCTACAGAAACGCGGTTTGATATCGCGTGCTGGAAAAAAAAAGATTAAATAAATTGGCAAAAAATGTCTGGATTTCACCGTGCAGGAATCATGACTGTGCCGTATTTTCTCCATTCGGTAGCTGTAGAGTTTTAATAACTGACCGCGCTAGTCATGGCGTTGAGGACTAAGCTGATTCGGAAATGTCCGAAAAGAAATTGTTTTGTTCATTGCGTTTTAAATCTCCCTGTTCCTGTATGATAGGTCAATTCCACGGTAACAGTCACTGGTTTCGGTGCTTACCCTGTGAACTCAGTCTGAAAAAGCACAGTCGCAACAAAAAGACTTAGCGACTTCTCATTTAAAATATAAGTCACCATGATCCCCGCGGAGAGGTGACAGCAAAAATGCCTGCGCCGTCTCCCGAGGGACCATAAAACGGAGATGTGGTGCTGCTGCCAAACAGCCCTCGCAATCCAGATGCTGGACTCCTCAGAGAGATTGATAGACGCAGAGCACGTCATCTGTAATGTTCATATATTTCCTCATCTGTACTGACGACTGATCAGAAACATGCTGCAAAAAGAGACGCGGAGAGAAGGGGATTTAAAAAAATAACGCTCAACTCAAATTACACCTTATGGCAGGATCGCCGAGGAATCATTGGTCGGAGACGGGAGCGGAGAGTTGACGGGGATTTCCACTGGGGGGTCCTACAATGGAAAAAAATTGTTTCCGAAAAGCCTCAACCGTCTTTCCTTCTGAACTGCGTACTGGATTAAAGATGCTGCGTCTTAACGTGATCTACATCAGCCTCCTATGCTCCCTGTCGCAAGCTTTTTACAGGGGACCTCTGCACCCAGAGATGTCCAACGGCACTTTTCATCATTACTTTGTACCGGATGGGGACTACGAAGAAAACGACGACCCTGAAAAATGCCAGATGCTTTTCCAGGTGTCCGACGATCGTAGCTGCGGGATTGAAGCCGATCTGGAAACTTTTCTCAAAGAGGAGATGACCACCATCAAAAGACAAGTGGAAGACGCGGCGCGAGTCTTGGAAGGAGTTGGGAAAAATATCGCCTATGATCTGGACGGGGAAGACAGTTATGTAAACTACCTTCGCCGGGAAGCCGCGCAGATCGGAGAAGCTTTCTCGCATTCGGACCGCTCTCTGGTCGAGCTGGAGGTGAAATTCCGACAGAGTCAAGAAAACGAGGTGAGGGAAGTGAACAAGATTAACGACGAAGTGGTGAACATGCTGTATCACACCAGAGAGATTTTGAGGGAGACGCGAGAGATCTCGTCTGGGTTAAAAGATAAACACGAACTTCTCACCCTAATCGTCAGAAGTCATGGGACAAGGCTGAGCAGACTGAAGAATGATTTTATGAGAGGCTGAGATCCGTTTGACCACAATGGAATATCTTCACCCGTTCTCCCGTTCTCTAGTAATAACATTTCATTACTTCTGCAGCATATTTATCAAAATATATTGTCGTAATGTGAGATCTGACGGGCAACATGTGTAAATGATCCCCTCCCCCAACTTAATATTGCATATAAACTAATACAGCATATCAAGTCGGTTTGCGACCAGCGTGGCTATTTAAAGCGAGGAGGTTCATAAACGTGATCCTGTTATTCTGTCGATTTTTTTCAGTGTTTGTTGAACGTTCATTGCTACGTATGTTTGCCGCCTTTAAATATATACCTATGTGTCATTTCAAACACCGCAGGCAGGTACAAGTATTTTAATACAAAAAAAATAAAAGTGTTTTTTTTACCGCAGCATTGCTTAGGGTAACCGTCAACCGTGTCGTTTTAAGTGAGTCTAAGAGAAATACAATGAGTCCTTTTTGGTTCCTGAACCCCAATATCGATGGATTTTTTTTTAAATTAGAACAAATTTGAGACATTAGCAACCTTCATTTTAGCTGCCATCTGAGGGGTTTGAACAGGTCATAAAAATGAATATATATTCCACTACTCGATTACAACAATCTGACAGGTTTGATTGATGATATGCTTTAAAGTCTGGATTTGCCAACAATTTCCGCTCTACACTCAAGAGGTGAAACACACCAAGCCCATATCGAGTTAATGTTTGTTTTCTGAGCGAGTCTTGTGGTTGGAGCTTTTGAAGTTTAAAGATATTTTGGAGGAGGGGGTTGCAGATTTAAAGTTTAAATTTATGAACAAAAGTTGAAAAGCGTGCTCTTTTCAATGATTCAGAAGACGGAATTTAGCAATATGTTGGATCCCGAGTCCCAACACCGCCTGACGTGACTGAATCCTGCTGTTAGCCGCAGGCGGCGCTGTGACCGTCGACTCTATGAAAGTGCTGGCTCTTCTGCTGACTTCAGTTTAGAGCAATAACATTATAACGGAAAACAGCCAGGTTCAAGGGACCATTTTAAGTTAAATTCTGCTCCTTGTTTCAAAATCGATTTTAAAGAGGATTTCTACACATTAAATATTTTTATTTAATTACATGGTAAAATTTAACACATACGGTACACTAATATTTAACGCAAGGAAAATAAATGGGATTATAAAACAGGCCTAGCGGTGAGATATTGAGCAAGTAACGATTACTGTTTATTCTGAGTTAGTGTCGCTTTGGCTTTTAAACTTTAAAAAATATTGCTGGATGGTAAACCATTTTTCTTTGTTGCAGGATCTTAATTAAGGTTCCGTCTGGGGAAACCCGTTTATTGGTAGAATTAATAGCATTTTTTACTGAGGCTTAAACGTTAGTAAAGGATACTTCAACTTTTCTTACACCAATAAATAGTCAATTGCAGGAAACCTACAGTTAAAAGTACGAATATAGCAACATATGAAATAGTTTATGGTGATCTCAGTACAAATAATATAAATCTAGTTTTAATCTAAATTCTTCGCCACTCTTCGGCATTCCTTCCAGATCAAGGATGGCCGCAACGATAAAATTAGGCCAGCTAGTCAATCGAGTCTGCTTCGCCATTTCATTTCCTACTCAACCTCAATCTCCTGCCTTCTCCCCGTAACCCTTTATGCCCCGACTAATCAAGAATCAACAAACATCTTGCTTTCACTCTGATTTTCTGGGTTCTTACATAATGAGAACAATCTTGAAATTGTAGACTCGTCCACAGGTGAGGCAGAAGTTCCGTTCCTTCTACACGTTCTCAATCGCACCCCGATTGCTCCTTCTCCACTTTGAAAGGAATGGGAACAGAGATTGAATGTGAGGTGGAACGAGGGAATTGATCCAAGGAGACTTTGAGTTTATGCTTTATTATTTTTAATCTCCTCCGTCCCTTTGTTAATCTTTAACCATGTCACAGCTTGGAATAGAGTATCCTGATTGTCCGATGTGAAACATGGCAACTGACATGGCCTAGATGACGCTGCATGCTTAGCGTCAATTGAACCCAAGTGCCAGAGATATTGGTTTAGGAGAAGACACTGTCTTTGGTTCGCCTTTCTTTCCAGTCCATTAAGATCGTGCTAACACAGTTTCGGTGCTAAACGACACTAACGTTCTTACAAGAGGCTATCTCGAGTCGCTTAAGTTTGTTTCAAGTCGAGTATAATCCCAGTCAGTAACTTGGTAGCTACATAGTCATTATATTGGTTATTTTGAAGGAGCAAGAGTTGACAATCATATTGTACTTAAATCAACAATGGTAGGGGTTGATTGCTACCAGGTAGTTGACTTTCCCTGCTGCGTTCATTCCGCTGCGATGCACGTTTCCCAGCATCGAACTGCCTGTGAAGGCCAGGTCTCATCAGGTATTCTTCGTGTCTACCACTGTTTTCTCTAATAACATGGACAATAAAATACTAACCGCAATAATAGAAGTTCGCGAAATTAGTTCGCCGTCGCAGGGCCGATTTCAGTGCCCACATCCTCCCGAAAAGGGCTTCACGCGATTTTCCATTAAATAATGTGTATTTTGGAGTTCGAATGGAGCTTATTGCTCTGACATTCACTCTGTCGTGAATGGGCTTCCAAAACATATTCTGCGTCTGTGTAAAATTGGCATTAGATGGCCTCATGTCGATGGTCATGTTCATCCGTCGGTTTATTCCTAAATGTAATCGAGTTCGTTGTAATCTTAATGGCAACAAAATGACGGTCCAATGCAACCGCCGCTAATGGCACCCGCTTCCTTCTAATTGGTGGTAATCTCTCCTCTATCAGATGCCCGTCCTCGGGTTGCCGGCATTCCTTCAACCATAATGTGTGTTTAAATCTCTTCACCGTGTGATTAATTTTCCTCAAGTAAATTAGACCACATCCATACAATTTCAGAATAACCACGATGAAAGTCGCGGCATATTCCCTGGTACATATTGGCAAAAGAACTCGACAAAGGGAGAAGAATTTGAACCAGCTCCAAGTTTTGATATGTACTTTTCAATTTTTTTTGTTGGAAAAAAATAGCACGAGGAAGAGGAGGCCCTGGTGATTTCTCACGGGCCCGAATCCACGGGAATGTCTTCAGCAAGATAAATCCGACATGTTCTGCATCATTAGGTTAATGAAGCTTTTGTGGTTTCCTGTTCACGGTATGGAAAAGGAAACTTTCTAATTAATTTATAGTCCAAATATGAACCTAGTTAACAAAATCCTTACATTGACTATATTTTAAGAATAGCACAAACAGACTATATGATTATAATAGTTCAGCATAGGCGTTATTATAGTTATAGAGATGGGAAATGCCTGGGAAATGCGGAAAAATATATCTTAAGGTATAATAGTCCCTAAAATGACTACAGAAAAAAATACCTGCGCTCCAATTTCTAAAGAAGGTTGCAAGGATATATTTACCAGTAATACCTGTCCAAATCCTACGTTTGCCACTAATGCCTCAGATATATCTACTAAATGCTTCCACGCTGGACAGTTGCAGACGACAATATAGCAGTGGGGTAATGGGGTAGTTACGTACATTTTCATATGTTAGCAAACTATGTCTAAAACATTTCAAGTATTTGACATGGAGATTAACTCGAAGTTTAAAGTAACTTCTCGTTAAGATCTAGATCAATCGGGAAACTACCGTTATCCATTCTTTGCCAATTAGCAAAAACCGATGGCAATGAGGCAGAATTCTTTTCTCAGAGAACATCGCTGTTGAATTTATTGTCTCCTCAAAAGCTTTACGGAAATTACTCCTAACATGCACCCGTACTTCAGACCTTCCGAACCGTCTTGATTTCAGGGCTGACGAAAAACATCTGTTTCCTTGTTCAAGCTTGGCCCATATCTTTTCCTTGGAAAGCATTATCTCACGTAACGTGTTCCAAGTTTGGAATCAATATGAAACAATAGCGAACGGGTTTTTTTTTAAACGACGTATGTAAACACTATAATGATACAGTAACCGTTGTATGTATGTTTGTATTCAATGCCGCCAAATATAATGGTCCGGTGCCATTTATGGTTTGGTTAATTTCTACGACTCTGGTTTTCACATTCACCCAATTACATGTTACATGCATCTGTTATCTTCTTTTGTTGCAGAAGAATATTTTAGGAACTATATTGGGCGTATTCAAACCTAAAACAGATTGAACAGAGCTTCAAATAATTGTAATTGGCGCCGCCGGCCATTGGAACAGAGGAATCAGTCCTTCGGGTGAAAGTCTAATGCAACTAGTGTTAGACTGAACGCCATGGCAGGATAACGATGGTAAAGTTCACCAATGTTATTCTGTTCGAGTTCTTTTCTTTACCTTTGTAGAAAACGTCACTTTTCCGTTGGTTCGGAAAAGTTATATCAATATATTAAAATTTACGCAAGAGGGGAAAGATCTACTTGTCACCCCTGCTCTGCTGCTGGTCATCTGGTGAGAAACGCACTAATTTCAACGCCAAAGTAGGAATAATTCAGTCCCTGCTCACAAAACAGCAAAACCAAAGTAGTGGCCAAGTGCTAAAAGGTCTGATGGGATTGCGTTGCTGGGTTCAGATAAACACTCAATGAATCGAATAACCTTGTGCGTTATCAATAAATAATAAACAACATAGTGCGGAAAGTGTTTTGCCTACATTCACTGTTTAACTAGCATTCACCGACACAGATGAACCCAAATCATTTAGCTCAGTGTAGTTACTGTGATTGTATTGTACAAAATAACTTCAAACAATGGTGATTATACTTAAATAGTATAATCACTGTAGTTTAACCGTGACGCCAAACGATCCTTTGACAAATAGAGATGTAAGATTCTATATAAAAAGTATATTCCTTATTATCCAATAGCCCACCAACCCAGCAAAAATTAAGAGCAAGCAACTTTAATTTGCGATGTAACATTCAATGTCGCTGCAGTAAATAGTTCACAAATTTAAACCGAATTAAAGAAGGGGGCATCAAGAACCTTGAATGTAATATTAAGGCATTTGAATACTTCTAGCATCTTACAGAGAAAGAGGAAATCAGTAGCATTCTCCCCGAACCGCTATGCAATAAATACTCTTGGAAAAACAAACGGGTCCTGTCGCTTTGGCTATGACAAAGTCGAAGTTAAAAAGCCTACTGACGTAGCTTCCTGGAAGATATAGCAGAGGATCAAGGGTTTAGCGGGAATGAAGAACTGAATGAACTATTTAGTTAAAAAATATTACTGGAGGTAATCTCGAAATCAGCTACTTCCCAAGGACAGATGATTTACACCCAAGATTATTGAAAAAGCTTTTAGAGATGGTTGCGGCTGTAGTTATCTTCCACATTTCTCCAGATTCTGCAAATGTTCCTGTGGATTGAAGGGTAAGCAACTGTGATTCCACTTTTTTACAAATGGTGGGTAAGAGAAAGTATGGAACTACTGAACGGTCGATCTAACAACGTGGAAGGGAAATGCTGGAATCTATTATGAAGATTGGAATAACAGAATCTTTTGTAAAGATGGTAGGATTGAGTAGAGTCAACACTGATTAATAAAAGGAAAATCATATCTGAGTGATCTGCTAGAGTTCATTGAGGATGTGTCGGCTAGAATAGTTAAGCGGGAACCAGTAAATGTAGTCTATTTGCATTTTGTGAAAGATTTCAATAAGATTTCAATATTTCCACATAGAAAGCTAATTAACAAGACAAGAACACATAGAATTGGAAGTACACTCCGTTACCCTGCTGGTGTTTAGGGCAACAGATATACGATCAGTGGCCACTTTATTAGGTACCTCCCATACCTAATAAAGTAGCCACTAAGTGTATGTTTGTGGTTTTCTGCTGCAGCAACCACCACTTCAAGGTTTGACAAGTTGTGTGTTCAGAGATGCTCTTACTGTTGCAACACATGGACATTTGAGTTACTGTAACTTTCCCCTGAGATTGAAGCAGTCAGGCCATTTCCCTCTGACTTCTCTCATTAACAAGGTTAGAACAGAACCACGGAACTGCTGCTCAATGGACGTGCTTTGTTTTTTTTTGCACCATTCTCTGTAAATTCTAGGGACCGTTGTATCTGGAAACACCGGGAGATCGGAAAGCTTCTGAGATAGGCAAAACACCTCAATCATTCCATGGTCAGTCACCTCGATCCCATTTCTTCCCCATTCTGATGTGTGGTTTGAGCAGCCACTAGGCCTCTTAACTGTCTCCGCATGATGTTATGCACTGAGTTGCTGCCACATGATTGGCTGATTAGATATTTGCATTAGTGAGCAGCTGTACCCAATGAAGTGGCCACTGGGTGTTGTTAAAATGTTCAAATATTACATTTCTAAGTTTGCTGATAATACTAAACTGGATGAGATGGAGAGCTTGAAGGGAATATGAATGAGGTAAGTGAATGGGTAAGAACATCACAGATTGAACACAATATTGAAGAATTTTAGATAAGCTACTTTGGTGAGCATAACAGAAAGGAGTATTTTTGTTGAGTAATTAGATAGCACTGGTTTTATAGGGCCTTGTTGAGTCCTGTTTTGGTCTCCTTAGAGGGAATGCAGTAACATTTTACTAAATTGGGTGGTAAGTGATTGAGTAGACTGGAGTACACTGTATAGAATTTGGAAGAATGAGGAGATTTCATCAAAACATACAGAATTCATAAAGGGCTTGATAAGCAAGATAAAGAGAAGGTGTTTCCTCTGGCCGAGGAGTCTAGGACTTGGTAGCACAGTTTGAAAACAAGGAGATCATTTAAGGCTTCTCTAAAGAATTATTTCTTCACTCAGAAGATGGTTAATCTTTGGAATTTTGTACTATGGAGATCTGTGGAAGCTCAGTCATCATGATCATCAGAAAAACAGACTGATACATTTTTCTGTATATTAAAGAATCACCTCAATAGGAAGAGGATGTTTAGTGTGGGTTTAGAGCCACAAACAGGGAATGAGGGAGGTGCCAGAAGTATACATTGCCTTATATTTATCAGGAAGATATAACATATTGAAATAGGATTGGATGATGGATGCCTAATGAGATATGAATAAAATAGAAAAGGAAATATAATAAATACTCTATTCAAACAGAAAAATGTGATAAAACTTATTATCCTGCTAGATTGCTTCTAAGCATTGCAAAGGATTTTGCAGAGATACAGCAAAGTAATTGCTCATGTATTTAATAATTTGTTAGAGCAAAATATTGTAGCAGAGGATTGGCAGATAGATAATACAGTACCCATATTTAAGGAGACTAGAGTATGCCCAGTTAAATAACAGCCAGTTTGTCATTGGTAGACAGAAATATAATGGAATTCTTATAAAAGCAGAGAGAAGAAGAATATCTAGAAACAAAAATAAGAGGTTTTCAACATGGTTGTATCATAGTAGAAAAAAGCTTTTTAACTCAGATCTGCAAATATTCAATACTGTTTTCCTGAAAATTTGTAAATCGAGTGGTACCCGTAACCATATCAGGAATGGGAAATTAACAGGATTGTTTTTCCATTGAAACCGAGAAGCCGATGGGTGAGCCAGAGATCTTTAAACTTATGAAGGTTTTTGTTGATACAGAGAGAATGATTTGATTTGTGTGGTAACAACACAACTGAACAGCATCAAATAGAATAGATGGTCACCAAAGAATCTAAAAGAGAATTCAGAAGGAAAATTCTTTGTCCAAAAGATGGTGAGAGTGTTGTATTCACTACCTCTTGCCTCAGAGGTCACATTTCATTTATGTAGACAATGATAAGGAAGCAGGACCTGTTGGAGCAGGAGATCACAGAGAGAGTTGGAGACAGTTTCTTGTGGAGTATATGTGCCCAAGTTTAAAAGTGAGTGAGGCCTATTGGGTCATGGCTGCAGAGTGGGAGATTACTTGGGTTATTAGTAACTATGCAAGAAGGGCTAATAAAAAGAAACAAGATATAAGCTGAATGGCCAATGTGTGAGTGGGCCATAGTTACAGTAGGAACTAGCACATAGCTAGAGCATTAAGAATGGATCCAGGGTTAGTGGTATGTTCTTTGTCTGAGATGTGGGAATGCTGGGAGACCCCCTCCCCCATCACCCTGATAATACATCTGCATGAAGTGCATCAAGCTGCGGCTGCTTAGAGACTGTGTTAAGGAACTGGATCTACAGTTGGATGACCTTTGGCTCATATGGGAGAAAAGGAGATACATGGAGATACTTGCCCCTAACTTGCAGCTGGTGCAAAAAAAAAAAACCCTGTGGCCATTCCCCTCTGAAATATCTATACAACTTTGGATAACCTTGAGGAAAACTACTTATTAGGGGGATCTTCAGCAACTGAATGTGGTTCTGTGGCTCAGAAGGGAAGGGTGGAGAAGGGAAGTGCAGTAGTGACAGAAGATTCCCTAGTTAGTGGAGCAGACAGCAAATTCTGTGTACATGAAAGAGAAACTCAGATGATATGCTGCCTTCCAGGTAGCAGGGTCAGGGAGCTATGGGAATGGGTTCCAAGCATTGTAAAAGGGGAGGATGAACAGCTGGAAGTTGTGGCATATATTGGTACCAATGTCACAGGTAGGGAAAAGGATGAGGTCTTAAAGACAGATTATAGTAAGTTAGGAAGAAAGCTGAAAAGCAGGACTTCAACGATAGTATTCTCTGGATTGCTGTCTGTGCCATGTGCCAGTTAGGGTAAGAATAGGATAATTTGGCAGATGAATGTGTGGCTGAGGAATTGGTGCATGGGCAGAGTTTCCGTTTTCTGGATCATTGGGATCTCTTCTAGGGAAGGCATGATGTACAAAAAGCACGGATTACTCCTGAACTCGAGGGGAACCAATGGCAGGCTGGTCAATAATCTAGAAGAGGATAGAAGAAGTTTATTTCAGATATATAAAGTGCAACAAAGTGAGTCATTGTTATTAGTAAGGAGATGCTGCTTGAAAAGCTGAAAGGTCTGAAGATTGATAAGTCACCTAAACCAGACCAGATAGACTACACCTCATGGTTCTAAAGTAGGCATCTGAAGAGATTGTGGAAGCATCAGTAGTGATCTTTCAAGAATCACAAGATTCTGGAATGTTTTCAGAGGACTGGAAAATTGCAAATGTCACTCTCGCTTTAAGAAGGGAGGTAGGCATGCAGGGGCTATATTTCATTAGGAGTTTGAGGGAGCTTGGTATGACACCGAAGATTCCAGAAAATTTCTACAGATCTTCTGTGGAGAGCATTCTAACTGTTTGCATCATCGTCTGGTGCAGAGGGACCACTGCACAGGATTGGAAAAAGCTGCAGGAAGTTGCGAACCTAGCCAGATCCATCATGGGCACTGGCCTCCTCAGCATCGAGGACATCTTCAAAAGCCATTGCCTCAAAATGGTTGCATCCATCATTAAGGGTTCCAATCATCCACATGTCCTCTTCTAATTGTTACAACCAATGAGGGGGTACCAGAGCCTGAAGACACACTCTCATCCCCACTTCATCTCCACTGCCACCAGATTTCTGAATGGACAATGAACCCAAATACACTCACTACCTCACTATACTTTTTGTCTATTTTTGTTCTCTTGCTCTCTATTTGCACTGATTTATTAATATAATTGCAAACATTGTCTTATTGACTACGATTGCAGGAGCACCAACATGCTATTGCTGAAAGATAGCAGATATAGCATAATACAGGAAAGAAATATGCGATACTTTTTGTAAAATGAAATATTCCATGTTCTTATTCATAACAGCTGTGAACTAACAGGGACTCTTAAAATTATAACTGGAACAGACAACAACTATGAATAGAAAGCAAGGAAACCAGCCAGACACTAAAGGAAAGATCAGAACTAATATTCAGTTGGAATGATAGCAAGAATACAGCTGCAAGTCACAATCCAATAATTTCCTAGACGAGATTAAGAGGAGAACTTACACAGTTTTTTTCAAAACTGAGGAAGATTTTAGGGGGCAATCAGTAACAGTGTGGCAAAACACAGATATAATTAGAATATTTAGGTAAACATTACATGTTTTTATGCTGTAATTTATTGAGATTTGAAATTTATTACCGAAAGCACTGCTGAATCAGAGGGCATATCAATGACAAAGTCAGTAAGAACAACTTTTAAAAGGTGGGATATAAAACTGTATAAAAAGATTCTCTCTGGTTGTAGAATTAGCACTGGTACCAAATTCATTGGCCAAAAGCCGCAATACTTCTTTATTTGACCTTGACACAAGACTTCATAATGTTTTATATTTAATCAGTAAAATGATATCATGCTGAGCAAGTTATTACAATAATGTGACCTCAAATTTTCTGCCATGCTAAAACTAAGGCAACCTCTAGTTAGCTATCATTTATCATCAGTTTCTCAGACAAAGTTTTTCAGTATAAATTCAACCACAATGCTTCTTTTTTTCCAAACATCTAGGTTTTAAAAAATCCCAATATTTAAAGTACATACTGCAGTGTATCTTGGGATTGCAAAATCTTTGGCTTTCTGTTTGTGGTAGAATGATGAATCCAATTAAAAGCACTCAGTTGAACAAAATGTTCCCAAAAATTTTAACCACAAATCTGACAAATATGACCTCCTACTACAGCTGAGGTTCACAGAATAATCAGACTGCAGTTCTTCTGAAAGAGTCTTTTATTCAAGTTCATGCTTATAAGAATTCATAAATCATTCAACATTTATAGCAATAGGATTTGAAATCTTTTGTAACAATAAACAAACATTTGCACTAGATAGCTTCCATCTATCGAAGTTGCATATTAGATTCTTGATGAAATGATCCTTTACAAGAATCTCAGATAATCCTGCCATGTAATTACTTTGGGTGAAAAAAATAGCCAAAGGATGGGCATTCTGCAGAAAGTGACCCCACTGCCTATCTACTAATTAACGTCACATTAGAAGTTCAATGGAATACTCTGCACATGTTTGAATGGCCAAAGGCGCACATGCTCAAGAAGTTCAATATCTTCCAGGCCAAAGCAACCAATTTAGTTGTCACCCTTTTATGCCTCTTTTGGATAAGCAGTCAAATATAAATGATTGAAAAGGTGTTGGAATAAATTATTCAGATAAGAGCAGAACCTTAGAAAAATCAGAATTGGACCGATCAGAATTACTTCATGGAGAAAGTTAAAAGTTCAAAGTAAATTTAGTATCAAAGTACCTATATGTAAAGCCAGCTGGTGGTATAGTGCATCCACACTGGACTTTGAGGCAAATGGTCCTGGGTTCGAATCCGGCCACCTCTTTGGTCGCTGAGTTAAGTGTAAAGCTAGCAACTTGGCCTTGTAAAAAAACAGATGAATGCTAAAGAAATAGCAAGGTTGCTGCCCAAGGTGCGGAGAGGAACAAACATATATGTCACCATATACAACCCTGAGATTCATTTTCTTGCAAGCATACTCAATAAAATAAGTCGAATAATAACCACAATGGAATCAATGTGGTTCCAAAGAACTTGGGCCAACTGGGTATTAAACCAGTGTGCAAGAGATAGCAAACTGTACATATACAAAAACAAATAATAATAATAATAAATAAGCAATAAATATTGAGAACATGAGATAACGTCATTGAAAGTAAGTCCATAGGTTGTAGGAACACTTCAATGATGGGGTAAGTTAAGTTGAGTGAAGTTATCCCCTTTGGTTCAAGGGCCTGATGTTAGAGGGGTAATAACTGGTCCTGAAGGTGCTGCTGTGAGTCCTTCTTCCTGATTGCAACAGTGAGAAGAGAGCATCACTTGGGGGGTGGGGGATCCACGATGATGGATGCTACTTCCCTATAACAACACTTCCTGTGGATGTACTCAGTAGTCTTTAGGATTTACCTGTGATGAACTGGGCAACATCTGACAAATTAATGATAATTCTTCATTGAAATATTTTTAGAGCAGTGGTGGAGGGGGAACCAGTAGGTGTAATATAGTTAGATTCTCAAAAGGCATTGACAACTGCCAAATGAAAGATAATTTGGAAAAAGCTCTGTCTATATATTAGATATATTATCTGCAGATAGAGAAGGTAGTGAGTAGGGATAAACGACACATTTTCAGTATGACAACCTCTAATCAATGAGGTTATCACAGGGATCAGTGCTGGGACAGTTTAAAACACATATATGTACATGATTTGGGGGAAGGAAGCAAATGTAGTATAGACATACTTGAAAGACACTGCAAAAAGAGCGAGAAGGCAGGCTATAAGGAGGATTTAAGCAGTTTACCAAGATATAATATATTTATAGTTTATATGAGTAGACATCCAGTTGGCAAATGCAATATAATGTGGGAAATTGTGAAGATAGAATGACAACACTGACTATTACATGAAGTATTCATATGTGTGCAAGAGGTAAGAAAGGAGGCAAAAGGATATCTGTGGCCCAAGTGAGGCCACACATAAAATAGTGCAGAGTTGTTCTATTCTAGATTTCTCATTGGCGGTAGTTCAGAGAACCTGGATAATTAGAGTATGGAGAAATTATCTTACGAACCCTGCTTGCAGTGGGTTCACATTGACTTCATGGGTGGTGAATTTATGGAATTCATTGTCATTGATGGTGGTGGAGGCCAAATCATTTGGTATATTGAAAGCAGAGGTTGACAGATTCTTCATTAGTGAGGGTATCAGACGTAATGGGGAGAAGGCAGGCGAATGGGATTGAGAGGGAAAATAAATCAGAAGACATCAAATGGCAAAGCAGACATGATGGGCTGAAAGTTTTATGGTCCTATGGCCTATGAGAGGTTGAGCAGATGAAATCTGAATTCATCAGCTAAACGTCAGTGATTCTGTGTACATTCCATTATCAGCAAAGCAATGAAAGCTGTTATCAACAGTGTTATCCAGCACCACTTGTAGCTCTTCTCTGTACCCTTCTTATTGGTGCCCAGTCTGTGTTTTGCCACCTGAATGGATCTAGATTTTCTTACAGCCTTCGTCTAAGAATGCACGAAAGAGCTGAATTCCAGAAGTGAAATGAGAATGCTGCCTGGACATGAGGTAGCAATTAATTGCTAGCATCAAGGTGCCCTGGCAAACCTGAAGCCAAAAGGAAACAGCATTAGAATCAGGTTTATTATTACTGAACAACCTTCAGCATTTTGTGTGTGTTGCTCTGTATTTCCAGCATTTTCAGAATCTCTTGCGTTTATTATCACTGAACACTGCTGTGGTTTGAATCAAAGTTAGCACAAATGAAGTTGGTTGTGCAAAGGGAAGTCAATCATCCCAGCACCAGATCATCACTGCAGTGCAGATATCAAGGTCCAACTATCTGTGGCTGCTTCATTAATGACCTTGCATTCATCATAATATCATAAGTGAGGATGTCTGCTGATGAGTGCACCATATTGACTTCCAATCACAACTCATCAGTGAATGAAGCAGTCCATGCCCTAATGTGGCAAGGCTTAGTTAACATTCAGGCATGGACTGTTACAGAGCACATGTCGTACATGTCACTGAAATTCTAGACAATGATTATTCCCAACAAGAGGAAATCTAATTTTAAACACTTGCTTCTCAATGACGCTATCAAGGACAAAGAAGACTGCTTTAATGACACCTTATCAACCATCCTTGATATTTATTTCCTCATCTCAAGGGCACAGTGGCTACAGTGTGTACTAATCACAGAATTCAGCTTCCCGGCTCCCTCTCCTGGTTCCACCCATCACCTACCACCTTGTACTTCTTCCTCAGCCTCCTCACACCTTCTTGCTCTAACCTCATCTTTTTTTCCAGTCCAGATGAAGGGTCAACGCCCCAAATCATCGACTACTTACTCTTCCATAGATGCTGCCTGGGCTGCTGAGTTCCTCCAGCATTTTGTGTGTGGTGTTTGGATTTCCAGCAAATGTTCTCATCTTACCCACAAAATTTCCTGTTTTGTGCACCTGGGTTACCAAAATATCATCTCCAATAAGAAGACATAAGCACGTGAGATAAAACTGAAATAATATTGCAGATAGATGACATTAGAACAAAAATGGCCAATTCTAATATAAACAGAAATTTAATTCAAAACTGATCCTAAGGACTGCCATTTATTAGAAGATAAGATGGTACATGGAGCTTCGAAAAATAGAGGGCTATGGGTAACGTTAGGTAATTTCTAAAGTACAAATGTGTAAGTACATGTTTGGTATAGCATTGTGGGCTGAAAGGCCTACATTGTGTTGTAGGGTTTCTTTGTTTCTATGAGTCGCTGCACCTAGTGCATACTGCAACTCTTAGGGCTCAATAGCATTAACTCAGCTTTACCGCCTCCACAGATGTGACCTGCTCTGCTAAGCTTTTGCACATTGTTTCTATCTTTCCGATTTGCAGCAGTTGCTATGTTCTGCATCTCACAGTTCTAGCACGTCATTTTTCCATCTGTCTTGCTCTTCTCCTTCTTCATTGACACTCCTGCGAACAGGTCAGCTGTGATTAATTGTACAGCACCAAAAGCACTGTGACATCTAGACATCCGTAGTCTCTCACAGATCCCTTCATTCCGCACATCCAGCTGTGAAGAAGCAACTTAAACTTAAATGTTAACCGTATTTCTTTCTCCACAGATGATACCTGATTTGGTGAGCATATTCGGCAGATTCTGCTTGCCCTCAGTTTCCTGCACCTTGAATGCTTTTTAGTATTCAACTTCATCCATGCTGAAGCACCAGACTTTTACTCTTCCCACGAACCTGATTTGGGGCAACTTGGCAATGTGGAGGTCAGCATAATGTAACTCCAGTGTCAGCAACCTGGGTTCAAATATCACTGCTGTCTGTGAAAAGTTTATACGTTCAACCCATGACTACATGGGTTTCCTCTGGGTGCTCCATTTTCCTCCCGTATTTCAAGGACATATAGATTAGTAGGTCAATTGGTCACATGGGTATAATTGGGTGGCTTGGGCTCTTTGGGACAGAAGGGGCTGTTACTGTGTGGTATCTCTAAATAAAAAAAATTAAATTAAACCTTTCACCATCATGCCCATTCATTCATTACTCTCACTGTAACCTTAACCGAATAACCTTTTACCATATGCACTCTCTTAAATACCAGCCTTCCAGCACCGCTATTATGAAATTACAGTGACAGGTGCATAAACATGGTCCAAAGGATCATGTCACAAAAACAAAAGAGCTGGTTGTGGATGGGCCAACCACTATTGACATAATTGGATTGGGGGTAGAGAGGGTGAACAGCTTTAAGTTCCTCAGCATGAACATCACCGAGGATCTCACGTGATCTGTGCATACCGGGTTTGTGGTAAAAAAGGCACAACAGTGCCTCTTTCACCTCAGATGGTTGAAGAAGTCTGGCATGAGTACCCAGATCCTAACGACTTCCTACAGGGGCACAATTGAGAGCATCCTGACAGGCTATGTCACTGCCTGGTATGGGAACTGTACTTCCCTCAATCGCAGGACTCTGCAGAGAGTGGTGTGGACAGCCCAGCGCACCTGTAGATGTGAACTTCCCATTATCCAGAATATTTACAGAGACAGGTATGTAAAAAGGGCCTGAAAGGATCATTGGGGATCTGAGTCACCCCAACTACAAACAGCTCCAGCTGCACAAAAGCTTACAAGCCAGGACCATCAGGCTCCGGGACAACTTCTTCCACCAGGCCATCAGACTGATCAATTCACACTGGCACAATTGTATTTCTAAGCTATATTGACTGTTTTGTTGTATATCTTACTGTACATACTATTTATTATAATTTGTACATTGCACATTCGGACGGAGGCACAACATAAAGATTTTTACTCCTCGTGTATGTGAAGGATGTGAGAAATAAACACAATCCAATAAATATCTCTCCTCTTCTATCATTTTGTGACATTTTCTGCTGTACACAGTCCTGTTTAAGCTGTTCCCCTCCCTGCCCTAAGAAAATATGTCATTGCTTCTCAAATTAAGATTCATCACGCAACTCAATAAAATATCATTCAAATATCATTCTTACAAACCCTGCAGAAGCACTTTTTCAAACTGCCTTCCAAGCTCAATTTGCATTCATCTGAGCTTCCAATCTGCAATGCAACATACATATATATTTTGCGTGGTTGTATTTTACTGAAGTACTACATGTGATTGCTATCTCATGTGTGCGACTACTAAGTCTCAAGCTGCGGTGTCGCCTGTTTACAACTGCCAGAGAGGGGTGCCGGAGTCCGTGCACTCCACCAGGGGTGGTGTGGCACGGAGTCGGTGCTCCCCCCCACCCCAGAGCTTGCACGGCAGAAGACAATCTTTGTTGTGGCCATCTGCAGATTTTGGCAGCGTTGGATGACTTGAGTTTGACCTCTTTTATTGGGTGGCTGTATCTTTCTACCGTGTACATACCATGTGTGCTTCATGTGTGTGACTCATGATACAGTGTTTTGCACCTTGACCCTGGAGTAACGCTGTCTCGTTTGGCTGTATTCAGAAGTATTCATGTATGGTTGAATGAGAATTAAACTTGAATTGAATAGAATTTGTACATGGCGCATACTGCAGTCACTGTCTGCTGAATAAATGTTTGTGGAGAATAGGGCTCACAGTAAGCAGATCAGTTTGGTCAGAGACTCATGGTGTTGTTTATGAAGCATTAGAGAGGCACATAAGCATGCAGATGATGAAGGAATATGGATTATGAGCAGGCAGATGGGATTATTTTAATTCGATGTCATGGTCAGCACAGACATAGTGGGCCGAAAGGCCTTTTCCTGTGCTGTATAGTTTTATGTTCTATGAATATTTAATGTTTTTTTTTCATTACTGGTCATCCATCCAGGACATCAGAAATTTAATTCACAATCAATTAGTTGTGAAAGGCTCCTGGAAAAAAAAATTAATAGGACACCCACTAAGTACATTTAATTATACCTTTTAAAATCTAAGAATTCAAGTCTAATGCCATATCTTTGAAATGCAATTACAGATGCAAATTATGGAAATGGCAGCCAATGTTCACACCATAAGATCCTAGGGGTGACTCTGGCACTCTGTGTAGTATCATTACCAGCTTATTATACGAGATAAAACTGCAATTTCCAAGTCCAAAGTAAAGTGAAAGTGCACCTACCACCCATTGTGCAAGATTTAATTGTTATGATATTGAGTGTACCCATTTGAGAGTCCTAAAGTTAAGTCCTGCCTATTAGAAAGGTCAAAAAGTTCAAAGTAAATTTATTACCAAAGTGCCTATGAGTCATCATATATAATCCCGAGGTTAATTTTCTTGCAGACTTTCATAGTAAATAGTAATAATTTGAAAGAGCACAGAGAAAATTTATAAGGATGTTGCCAGGACTGGAGGACTTGAGTTATATGGAAAGATTGAATAGGTTAGGACTTCATTCATTGGAACATTGAAGATTGAGAGGAGATTTGATAGAGGCATACAAAATTATGAGGGGTATAGATAGGGTAAATGCAAGCAGGCTTTTTCCACTGAAGTTGGGTGGGACTGCAAAAAGAGGTCATGGGTTAAGGGTGAAAGGTGAAAGTTTAAGGGGAACATGAGGGGAAACTTCTTCACTCAGAAGGCCATTGATGCCAGTGCAATGTGATGTCAGTGCAATTGGTGCATGCGAGCTTGATTTCAATGTTTAAGAGAAGTTTAGATAGGTACATGGATGACAGGGCTATGGAGGACTATGATCTGGGTACAGGTCGATGGGAGAAGGCAGTTTAAATGGTTTGGCATGGATTGAAAATCAATGAAAGACTGCACCCAACAGGCCACACAAACAATCAATGAGCAAAAGACAACAAACTGTGCAAATAGAAAAAGAAAGAAAAATATTAATAATAAATAAATAAGCAATAAATAATGAGAACATGAAATGAAAAGTCCTTAAAAGTGAATCCATCGGTTGTAGGATCAGCTCGGTGATAGGAAGAGGATAATTGGAGGAAGTTATTCCCATTGTTTCAAGAGCCTGATGGTTGAGAAGTAATAACTGTCCTTGAACTTGGTGATGTAGGTCCTAAGGCTCCTCAGCCTACTTCCTGATGGCAGCAGTGAGAAGAGAGCATGGCCTGGATGGTAGGGGTCCTCGAAGATGGATGCTGCTTTCCTGCGACAGCACTCCATGAGAATGTGGTCATTGATGGGAGGGCTTTATCTGTGATGGATTGGGCTGTATCTACTGCTCTTTGTAGGCTTTTCATTTCAAGGGCATTGATGTTTCCATACCAACCCATGATGCCGCCAGTAAATATACTCTTCACCACACAATAGTTGTTTTTCTGCAATATTCTATGTAACTCTAGAGACTGTTGTATCCGAAAAATCTAAGAAGATCAGCATTTTCTGAGCTACTCAAACCACCCTGTCTGGCTCCATGGTCATTCCGCGGTCAAAGTCACTTAGATCACATTTCTTCCCCATTTTGATGTTTGGTCTGAACAACAACTGAACCTCTTGTCTAAGTCCACATGTGTTTATGCATTGAGTTGCTGCCACATGATTGGCTGATTAGTTAGTTGCATTAACGAGCAGATGTACAGTTGTATCTAACAAAGTGGTCACTGAGTGTGCATCATGAAATTTGTTGTTTTGTGTCAGCTGTATGGAGCAAGACATGAAAATAACTATAACTAAATAAATAGTGCAAAAGAGGTCGAATGAGGTAGTGTTAAATGGTTCATGGAGAGTTCAGAAATATAATGACGGAGAAAATATCACCAGACTTAGAACTATTATTCTGCCTTGACTCATTGATCTGCAGGTCTCCATTTCCCTGTCATGCATGTAACTATGCAAATTTCTCTTAAATGTTAATCAAACAATTAGACCCACTGGCAGCTTGTTCCACACTCTCATCACTTTCTTTCTGAATGAAGAGAGAAGCCATGACCTCTAGTTCTAGTCTCACCATCTCTCAATGGAGAACACCTGCCTGCATTTACCATATCTATACCCCTCATAATTTTGTATACCTCTAACAGATCTCCACCCATTCTCCTAAATGCTGGGGAATAAGGTCCTAACCTATTCAACCTTTTTCTATGACTCAAGTCCCAGTAACTTTCTTGTAAATTTTCTCTGCACTCATTCAATCCTATTGATATCTTTCCTTGACATGTTGTAGGTAGCTGACCATAACTCCACACAATACTCCAAATTAGACCTCAGCAATATCTTACATAACTTCAATACAGCTCTACATTCAACACTATCACTCCTCAAAATTAATCAATAAGATTTGGCATTTTGACAAACTTCTAAAGATGCATGGTGGAGAGTAAACTAACTGGTTGTATCATGGCCTGGTATGGAAACACCAATGCACTGAATCAGAAAAGCCTACGAAAAATAGCGGATACAGCCCATCTGTCAGAGGTAAAGCCTGCCCGACCATTGCACACATCTACAAGGTGGCCTGTCACAGGAAAGCAGCATTCGTCATCAAGAACCCCAACCATCCAGGCCACATTCTCTTCTCACTGCTGCCATGAAGGTGGAGGTACAGGAGCCTCAGGTCCAACACCACCAGGTTCAGGAACAGTTATTTCCCCTCAAGCATCAAGCTCCTGAACTGGAGTGGATAACTCCCCTCTCACCTCAATGCTAAACTGATTCCACAACCTATGTGCTCATTTTCAAGGACTCAACAATGCATGCTCTCAATTACCAATTAACCTATAATACATGGTTGGAATGTGGGAGAAATCCAGAGTGCTGAGGAAACCCACAAGGTCATGGGGATAATGACAAACTTCCTACCTAAAGCTGTGGAAATGAACCTAGCACACGGGCACTATAATAGACTTATGTGAACCACTACACCAAATGCTACACTACCATGCTGGCCCTTCCTGTGACAGAGCTCTGAATAGATTGTTTGCCTCAGGAGTCTGTTGTCAGACTTGCCCAAACTGAATGAGTGCATCAATAACCACAAAGTCATGAATGTGGGCCTGGGAGAATGCACTGACTTTGTTTTCTTCATCCCTCGAGTGAAACAGGAGGCTCTTGCAGAGATTGCACCAGTGTTGCACTTTTGGAGCGCAAACCAGGGCAGGACCTACACGGTGAGTGGTAGCACAATGAGGAGTATGGTAGAGAAGAAAGACCTGAGAACCTCAGATCCATAATTCTTTGAAAGTGGTGTCACAGGTAGATAGGGTGGCAAAGAAAGCTTTCGGCACATTGGCTTTCTTAAATCAAAATATTGAGGACAGGAATTGGGATGTTATGTTGAAGTTCAAATTAAGTTTGTTATCAAAGTACATTCAGTGCTGTGCAAAAGTCTTTGGCGCACACACACACACACACACACACACAAAAATGACATAGGTGAGTGATGATTAACCTGATTCTGATATGGGTCTCTCTTGAGGACTGAGAGTGGGAAGGGTACAGGGAGAGGGGAATCATGGTTGAGAAAAGGATATGCTCAAAACTTTTTAAAAATGTTGCAACATCTTCATTGACTGTTGGGTATTGCTGATTCACAAATCAACATGAAGAAGGAGCAGCCGGGGCAGTATGGAGAACTTTGAGTCCACACACTGGGAGCACACAGAGCCCTGCATATATGACGAAAGGAATGCACCACATTACAAACCACTCACCCACCTGCTTCATCCTGTGCCCTGTTTATGGAAGAGTCTGATATTTCCACATTAACCTCATTTATCATCTCAGAATCCAGAAAAACAAACTGAGCAGTCATCCTCAATCCTAAGAAACGGACTATGAAGAAGAGACAGAATATACTTGCAAGCCGAATGGTAGATATTAGTTGCAGCATAACTTCTCCTTTCTTGTGTTCAACCAAAAAAGGCGAGTTCTCTATTTGCTCTCCTAACCACGTTATTTAACTGTCTTACTAGGAATTATATACAGAATTAAAAAGGCTAAGACCTAACTGACTTATTTACAGCTTGGTTAGTCATGCTGTGAGAATAATGTTGTATTATTTAATAATTACTTGCAATAATGTTGCATTATTTAATAAGTACTTGCAATAATGTTGCAAGATAGCTAAGAAACAAAGGAGTGCTTGTTGCATGAGAAAGCTGGTTTATGTAACCACTAATCAAGGATGCCTGGCAACAATCAGAGTACTATGTGATAACGAATGTTTAACACATGGCCCCAGACAGTGCTCAGGACTCACTTGATTACAGATTTTCCAGGCTGTGTGAGCGTCAGCTCTGCAGTATCAACTGAGACGCAAGCCTGCTAATAAACTGCATGTGATCTTAGGTAAATTGTGTTTGACAATTATTCCCTTGGTCTGAACCTAAAGTCCTCTGGTAGAGGGCAGAGTGATATTGCTTCCTTTAGGGAAACTGGATTAAAAACAACATGACCAACACCAATCCAACCAGATCTGTGCCGGGGGCTCATGAAACTCCAGGTCCTTAATCATCTCTTTGGTTTGCTGCCATTGAGTGAGGTGCTGTTGCTGTCTCATCATTCAACCAGATTTTCAATCTCCCTCTGATATGCCAATTCTTTACCACCTTTGATTCAGCCCAAAAACAGTGATGTCAGCAGCAAACTTAAATATGGCATTGGAGCTGTACTTAGCCTCACAATCATAGGTATAAAAAGAATGCACCACAGCCCTGTGGTGATGGTGATTGTGGAGATACTGTTGCCAATCTATACTAACTGGGGTCTGCAAGTGAGGAAATCAAGGATCCATTTGCTCAGGGAGGCATCGAGGCCCAGACCATGGAGATTAGTGGCAAGTTTTAAGGGGATAATTGTGTTGAGTGCTGAGCTGTAATCAATGAAGATCATCCTGGTATATGCATGTTCACTGTCCTGATGTTCCACACCTGAGTGAAGAGTGAACAAAATGGCTTCTGCTGTTGACCTGTTGTGAGGGTGGGCAAATTGGAATGAATCCAGGTCACCTCTCAGGCAGGAATTGAAATGCTTCCTGTCCAACATCTCAAAACACTTCATCACAGTGGATGTAAGTGCATTAGGGTAGTCACTGAGCCAGTTTACCACGTTCCTCTTGGGATCTTCTCCCCCCCCCCCCCACCCCACCGGCCATCTTTGCTGCGCTTACTGATCAAAAATGTAGCAACCTCCGCAATTTATACTCAATGACTTGGCCCTCTGTGGCAATGAATTCAACAGATTCACCACACTCCGGCTAAAGAGTTCCACTTCACAGAGTAAACAGAAGAATTTATTCCATTTATTATCAGTCTCAAGGACTGGAATCCAAATATTTAACATGAAGGTTGTGTGTAAAAGAAAAAGTTTCATTACACTTTGTGCCCACTACCCAGAATTACAATGGACAGAGATTCAAACATAGTTTTCAAAAACTGATTGAATAATAAATGCAGGCAGAAGTACCAAGGAATCGGAATGACAGATTGAACAGTCTAGTCATGATGGCTGAACCGTGTCTTGTGCTGCAATGATTTATTATTCTGTGATTTGGTTTAATGTGAAAATACATCATCATATATTTTGTTATAACTACCATGGAATTTGATATAATGCTTATTATTGGAGGTAAAAACAAATAAGAATTTTTTTATAAAACTGAGAATTTTTAAAAAAGATTATGTATGTTTTATAAAAAAATATCCAGCCGTACACTAGGAGATCTCCCCAGCCTGTGTTTGTCAGCTGAATGCCTGTAGTAGATGCACTTTACCCAAGGAAAGTAAGCAAGTTTAAAAATAAAATCCAGATACACTGCCGGTTTAACCTTTCATCGGATTTTGGCCTGTCCCACATGCCACATCACGTCATTCTTTTAAGGTCCCGAACGCTCCGGGATAATGATATCCTCCCCCCACCCCCCCATCACATTTCTTCATCCCCGCAACAATCGCTGACGATCTCGTTGTTAGGGTACTTTTAAAGACCTAAGCACACCCCTTAACTGCTTTAGCTGCACAATGAAGGGAGCAGTTCGGTGCAGGTAAGGGGGCCGCAGCACAAGTGAGATTGAGGACAGTCGGTCAGTTGTTTGCCTCAGTCAGGTGGATGATTCCTGAGCCGGGCATTAACTCCCCTTTGCAAACCGAATTCCAGGCAACGCCAGTTTATAGCCGGCAGCACACTTGCACCCAATGAATCAAACAAACTTCCATTTTAAAAGGAAGACACACACACACATATCTATTTCTCAGCCAGTTGATATTTGAAAGGCAAAAGCACTCAGCGTTTGCAAGGCCTTTCGACCTGTCTGTCATTGGCTCATGCTTGAGGCCCTCCCTTGCCTGCGATTGGTCAGTCGGCGCCGAAACGCTGGCGGGGGCGGGGCGGGGCGGGGCCGTATTGGGTTCGCCGGGATGACGTGACACTTGGCCCGATGTAACGACTGGACGTGCATGTTGCTACTTCCCAGAGACTCAGCAAGTTCAGTCGAGTCTCCTCTAGGTATGAGCGGTAGCCGGCTGGGTGAGCCGGACTTCAATGTGATAAGCACAGTGGGTGGGGTGGCGAGGCCGTTCGCGAAGGGTTTTACAGAACCTAGGTCAAAATAACAATACAAACACGAGAATCTGCAGATGCTGGAAATCCAGAGCAAAACACCCAAAATGCTGGAGGAACTCAGCAGGTCAGGCAGCATCTACGGAAATGGGGCAGTCAACATTTCGGGTCGAGACCCTTCTTCAGGATTAGAAAGGAAGGGGGAAGAGGCCAGAATAAAAAGGGTGGTGGGAAAGGGGACGGACTAGGAGAAGGAGCAATTTGATAGGAGAGGAGAGTGGACTATGGGAGAGAGAGAAGAAGAAAGGGTACCAGCGGGAGGTGATGGGCAGTGAAGAGAAGATATCCGAGCCCAGAGTGGGGAATAAAAGCAGAGGGAAGGGAGAGGTAAAATTTTACCGGAAGGGGACATTCATTTTCATGTCATCGAGCTGAAGGCTAACATAGACGGGATATGAGGTGTACCTGACCTTTGTTTATTGCATTGCTTATGTCATTAAGTTTTTTTTCAAACAAGTGTATTCTTACTAAATTCTGAAAAGTAATCACTTAATATTGGAGTCTGTCTTCATTTCAACAACGTTTTGGGGAATCAGTCTAATAAATATGCAAATAGGATATTGTGTGCAAACTGTGGAGGTGCTAGAAATGTTAGAATAACTTAAGTAGTTTAGTAAGACTATATTGTAATAATGCAGTTAAAACATTTAAAGCATTTACTTAAATCTGGTGTTAAACCTTCAATAAGTTAAAGCATTTGGCAGGAACCTTGGTTAGAAGATAGTCTGATTCCTGAGAATATCTCTGAATTGTTTATGGAAATATTTCTTTGTATAGGGCATTATTTCTATTTAATAGATAACTTGATATTCAGCATGATTATTTAGAAATTCACTATTTTGTTCATTAGTTTAAAAATGAAATAAGGTTTCCTTCTCTTTTACAGGAATATAATTGACTCCTAACCTCTCCTAACTGCAGTGGTCAATGTTGTGCAGAAAGAGCTGGGGGCATTACCAGTGAAGGCTTGGAACATGGTCTGTCCTATGTAGCCAGCAAAAAGGCAGCTGGGGCCCAAGCAGGTGCGTCTTGGGTTTGGAGAAAGTGTGAGGAGCTGAAAGAAATTGTTAAGTGTGACATCCAGTTCTGCCAGATGGAGGAGTGAGTTAATGGAAGGGAACTGGTTAGGTTTCCAGACAACAGACTGGAATGAAGCACAACCAGTCTACATTGGTAACATCCATTTAGTCTATTTAAAAATCTGAAGATTCTTTCTGATACCATTGGCTCTAACTAATTAGGATTAAGTTACATAATTATTTTGCTTTAATTTTAAGGGAAGGGAATTCTGCAGAGATTGTTACCTGCTGGTCAGCTTGGACATGCTGGTCCAAACACCCTACTTCTATGCTGTATGGCTATGAGGCTATGACTCTGTAAACCAGAATTCCATAACAATTCTATTTTATTTCTAAGTTCTGGCCAAGTTTAATAACAAGGCTTCTTGCAGTAATACTTTGGGATGAGTCTTTGTACTATACATCCATCTACACTGTCTTGTTATTAAACTTGGACAGACGTTTTTTGACTAATAAAAAATGTGGAATTAAATAGCTTCATTAGTGATTTCAGATTTGATCCGTTTTTCTTTGCTATCTTTGTTAGTTTTAAATGATTTATTCCTCAATAGTATTCCTCGTTCTACTTTTTATTGATTCCAAAGGTCTTTTACTTCTCTGAATCTTCTAACTTGTTTTTAAGCAATTCTTTTAATACATTGTGCATTGATATCTCATCAATTCATGTAAATTTTCCAAGTTACACTTAGTAAAATGAGTCGTCTTTCTTGAAGTACTGAATAATTTAAAAAAATCTTCAAGCTGCTTGCTACTTCATGAATGGTTTTAACAAAAGTTCATCAGAGCAGTAAGGTAGCATTGTTCAAGAAGGCAAACGGGGATAATCCTGGAAACTTTAGATCAGTGAGCCTTGGGTCAATGGTAGGGAGTTATTAGAGAGGATTTGTAGGGGTAGGATTTTATAAGAAAATTTTGACTTAATTATGGACAGTCAGCAAGACTGTGCTGTATGAGCCATTGAATTTTTTAAGAAGGTGACGATGTAGACAGAGCGGTCAATGTTGTCTACATGGATATTTGACAAGGTACCTCGTGGTAGGCTCATCCAGAAAATTAAGGTGCATGAGACCCATGGTGATTTGGCCATGTGTTTCAGAAGTAACTTTTGCCCATTTAAAACAGAGTAGTGGTCAATGGGACTTATTCTGGCTAGAGGCCCATGACTAGTTTGGAAAAAAGATACAGGCCTCCCCCTTAATCAATATTTTCAAATAAGAGAGGTCTTTCTTAACGTATCACCATCGTATTCTTTTGTGAAATATTTGCATTCCTTCTCTGGTTGTCCCTGCCGGATTCTCTGGTGTAAAGCACACTAGAGAACAAGGAGGCAAACATGGTCCATTCTTTTAGAACCATTACCTGGAGAGTGAACTTGGTTAGCCAGTCGTTACATATCCCAGTAATCAGGAGAATCCAGTGGTAGCTGCTACAAGCATCACAAAGAGCCTGCTTTATTGTAGTTTGCAGGTACATTATTGCACTACAGCATTCATTGCCTTGTATCACATTTTGTATCCAAATAGAGTCATAGTTAGAATCATGAAGTGGTACAATATGTAAACAAATCAGTTTGGCCCACTCTATCTACGCCAAGGAGTGAGCCTCCGTCTGAACTAATCTCACCTCTCAGCAACTGGCCCATAGGCTTTCCTATGGGCAGTTCAGTGCTGGAAGATAGGATGTTATCTAGACATTTCTGAAATGCTTTCATTAACTCTACTTCATGTACTCTTTCTGACAGTGTATTCCAGGTACTCATCACATTCTTGGTTTTAAAAAAAAGTCCCCCTTGGATCCCCTCTAAATCTCTTTATTTTACCATAAATCTATGTCCTCTAGCTTTGCCTGTCTCTGATATAGTTAATAATTTCCTGCAGTCTGCCTTCATAATTTTGTATCCCTCAGTTATCTCCCCTCCTAACCACCTCCACTCCAGCAAAAACAAACCCCATGTCTCCTCTTCATTGAAACACTCCTTCCTATGCAACAAATTGGTAAATCTCCTCTCCAGAACTCTTACATCTTTCCTAAAGTGTGGTGATCAGAATTGCATGCTGTACTCCAGTTGAGCTCTAACAAATGTTTTATAAAGTTGGAGCATAGCCTCCCAGCTGTTGTATTCAGTGCCCAGACTAATGAAAGCCAGCATCCCATCTGTCTTCCTAACTATATTATTTACTTGAACTGTCACCAAAGATCTTTGGACATGTACACCAATTCCTTCTGTTTCTCAATATCCCCTGGGACCCTATCATCCATTGTGCATGTTCTAGCCTCATTAGTACACCCAAATTGCATCACCTCACATTGATTCAGGTTACATGTCATCCGCTATTTCTCAACTCGTCTTACCAATCACCCTTCAGCCAAAGTTTCCCTCTACCAATGTCATCTGCAAAGTTGCTGATTATACCCCCTACATCGCATCCAACCCACGCATGTATATTACAAACAGCATTGGTCCCAGCACCAAACCCTGTGGGACACTACTAATCTTTGGCATCCGATCATAAAAAAATAGCCTTTTAATTTCACTCGTCTTGTCAAACAAATTGTCCTAGATTCCATGGATCCAATTTGGATCAGATTCTCTTTGAAAACAATGTCAACGGCCTTGCTGAATTCCATGTAAACCACACCTGCTACACTACAGTCATCAATTCACTTTGTTACCTCTTCAAAGATTCATTCAGATCGATTTGTCCTCGACAAAGCCTTGCTGGCTCCCTCTGATTTAGTCCCTGCTTTTCCAAGTGATCATTATTCCTATCTACATCAGATATTTTATTTTTAATAAAAATGATTGCTAGAGTCACCTGGCTTTTCACCAGCTGCTTTTCTCAAAAAGGTGAACAAAACTTGTTGTCATCCTGCTGTCTGGTTTCTCAATTATGGCCAGTGAAGATTTAAGAAACTCATTCAGAGCTCCAGTGATCCCTTCCCTTGATTCCTATAACTACTTCCAGTAGGTTTTTATCTCCTTTAATCATGCTAAAACTTCAATATTCATGGAGACTTGCACTAGGATTTCATCCTTCCCTTTGCTAAATTCTCTGTCTACTACATCCATTTCCTTTGAGAATACCACTGAAATGTGTTCATTTAATACCTCACCTTCCAGTTCCATGCACACTTTCTCCAAGTGGCTTCTACTCTTTCCCTGGTTGTAATTTTATCTTCAATATACTTGTAACTTTCCTTTGAATTTATCTTAATAATGCCTGCTAGTGTTATATTGTGATCCCTCTTATCCTTCCTATTTAGTGTTCCTTCCTTTACTTTTTATACCCTTGATCTGCATACTATCTTTAGTCCACCACACCTGATGTATCGTTCCCCTTTTCTCATTATCTAACCCTCTGTGTCTCAATACCCATTATTCCCTGCACTTGTTACCTGTGATTAGGGTTTGCAGAAATTTTCTTATTGTAGGGTTTATGGAAGGAATCCTGAAGTGATCATCTATATGAAGTGATGAAATCTTATTCATATAGATTTGTGCCAAAACAACTCTTGGTTGTTTTGGCACAAATTTGCTTCCAAGTTGCTCACTAAATTATAGCCTATGGTGAGAACTGGCATTGCTGATCCAAATGCTGTTAACTTTTGAATTGTGGGCTGTATCAAAGATGGTGATAAATAAGCATACAGAAAAGAGATTGAAAATGTGGCTGAGTGGTGTAATAACAACAATCTCCCATTCAATATCAGTAAGACCAAGGAGCTGATTGTGGACTTCAGGAGAGGGAAACCAGAGGTCCGAGAGCCAACACGAGGAAATCTGCTGAAGCTGGAAGTTCAAGGAACACACACAAAATGCTGGACTACAGGGTTTCAGCCGAAACATCGACAGTGCTTCTCCCTATAGATGCTGCCTGGCCTGCTGCGTTCCACCAGCATTTTGTGTTTATTGTCCGAGAGCCAGTAATCATTGGAGGGTCAAAGGTGGAGAGAATCAGTAACTTTAAATTCCTGGGTGTCACCATCTCAGAAGACTTGTCCTGGACCCGTCATATATTGCGAAGAAAGCACGTCAGCACCTCTACTTTCGCAGGAGTCCGCAGAGGTTCAGCATATCGTCGAAAACCTTGGAAAACTTCATAAGATGTGTGGTGGAAAGTGTGCTGACTGGCATGCATTACGGCCTGGTATGGGTGGAAAATCCTACAAAAGTTAGTGGAAGCATGAGGAAATCTGCAGCTGCTGGAAATTCGAACAACAACACACACAAAATGCTGGTGGAAGGCAGCAGGCCAGGCAGCATCTATAGGGAGAAGTACAGTTGACGTTTCAGGCCGAGACCCTTAGTCAGGACTCAAGGCAGTGGATTTGGCCCAGTACATCGTGGGTAAAAACCAATCAACCGTGAACACATCGACATGAAATGTTGCTGTAGAAAAGCAGCATCAATCATCAAAGATCTTCACCACTCAGGACACACTCTTTTCTCACTGCTGCCATCAGATAGAAGGTACAAATGCCTCCGGACTCGCACCACCAGGTTCAAGAACAAAAGGGGATAGCTTTTATCCTGTTATTTCATGCTTTTTATCTATTGCTATTTATTTATATCTGTATTTGCACAATTTCTTTACAATTAACAGTTCCTGATACTTACAGTTTAGTTACTGCTCTATAGATCTAATTATGCCCATAGAAAAAGAATCTCATGGTTGTATGTGGTGACATGTTTGTATTCTGATAATAAATTTTACTTTGAACTTTGAACAATATCTCACTTAATTTTTTTAAAGTAAGTTAAGCACAGTACAATGTTCTGAGAATAGGAATGTTATGGAAAAGGTATTATTCTTGAATAGAATGCATGTTTCCTTTCAAGTCACAATATCTGAGATTGGGAGAGGTTTGTCTTCAACTTTTCATGCTGAATTTGCTCATCTTCACATATTTGGCTGCAAATGGAATGGAGTCCACAGAGATATTCTGCAAAGTCCTGTGTTCAAATAGTTCTGAGAAGCTGGGAATTGGCTCAAATGGAAGGACGTAGATGGAAAGTTAACATTGTTGGTGACCCCCTAGAAATTTCTTTTTAATATAGATTTGTCGTGCAAGTTAATGATAACCAATAATACTGACTTTTATAATTACTTTCCTCCAGGTGTATTTGTATTTGGAATATTTTAGCTGAGTAAGTGGCAATTGATTATCTATGGCCAAGTTGTTGCTAAACTAAATTTGTATTTATGCTTTGCTTTGCTGTGTTTGGATTTACAGGAACTCAATAGAGCTTGAAGTGGACTGTTAGAATCTTGGTTCAACAGAGTGAAAGCGCAGTCAAGGGCACTTCTTGGAGAGTGCAAAATTCCAAAATGTGGCGTTCAGCTGTAAAATATGTTTTCAGTAACAGAACATATCAAAGTGGATTGCAAAAATTGGTGCCTGCACGGAACACACGACATCAACCTGTACACAATGTTCTTAATCAAGGCTGCAGACTACACAGCCCTTCAGCTTTTAAAATAAATATGCCAGTTTCTTCCATCCAAAAAGTAGAGACCTCTGATCAACAGCGATGGTTAATTGTCCACTGGGAGGAAGGAAACCATAGCCTGTATCCTTATGCATGGTTAAGAGATAACTGCCAATGTTCCCAGTGCTTCCTTGCTTCAGCTAAAGCAAGAGTTCTTGGCATAAAAGATTTGGATGTGAACATTTCTCCAGAGAAAATCACCTTGACCGACTCAAAGGTATTATTAGATTAAAGAATTCTTCATGCATTGTCAATATTGCTGCATAATTAAGCCATTAATCTACAAATTAGAACCACAGCAAAAGATTAAATTATACCTATCTTTTTATTGTGAATCTCTAATTAACATATCAATGAAATGTTAAGAATATGCATTGTTTAGGAGTACTTTGACTTGAAAACATATAAGGAATGCCAAATACATAATTTGGTGATACATGATCAGTTTTATCCTATCTAAAACAAGGGAATAAATTAAGTTCTTGCATTTAAAAAGTATGATAGATTTAAGTATTCTTGCGATACTACCACAAAGATACATACCACTCACAAGGGGATTTCATTGTGTGTATATTATTAGAAATAGAATTCTGTATTTTAGTTGATTCTGTAAACAGATAATGACGTATTGCCACAGCCTGTGGTAATTGTCCCCAAATGACTTTCCCCTCAATAATTAATTTTCACTTTTTTTGATAATGATTGATTGAGTTGCTCAGTTGTATCGGGACTTAGGGTGATGCATTAAGTTTAAATGTAAAAATAAGATCAGTTCTACTTTTCCCAACATAATCATATTTATGCCAGCTAGTAAGCATAGTATTGTATGTAATTACAGGGCAAAACTGTGAGATAAGAAAAGTGAGATAATATAGCTCTAGAAAATGTAATTGTGATCCACCATTGCATCTACAAAGCAATTTATTTATTTATTTTGCATTTGATTCCTTGTGCAGCACTCCATTGATAGACCATGTTGTCTTGTTCTTTGCTACATTTAGCACAGTTAATTTTGTACTGCACCTTTTGGCCACTGTGCAGTAGGAAATGAACATATTTGTATACACTAAAATTTCTGTATCTATACCTCTTATTCATCTTTTAAATCGATTGTAAGCAGGTATTGGATATCCCAAAAATGCAGATTTTTTTTGCCTACAAATGAGCATGAGTAAACACTAATCTTGAATATGGGTCAGTTGTGCTGTTATACAAGGGCAGTATCCATCCTTCAGTACCACTCGGCTGTGCAGTACACATGAAATAAAGCTACAGAACTTTGTCTTGTTGAAACACAAACAGTACAGCAACTACATCTGGAACACCTGTGGTGATTTAAGAGTAGTAGCATTGCTAGTAGGAATGTAACCCAAGTAATATTGTTTCATTTGCGAATGGGACAAACGTACTATAGAATCTCATTACTTTAAAAAGGATTCGCCACTCCTTAAGCAATTGGTTCCAGGGCAGAAAAGTGTGGCACATAAACCAGTTGTAGACTCAAGAAAAATACTTTTTGCTCCCTCTTCATGTAAAACTGGGGCTTATGAAAAATTTTGTGAAAGCAATGAACAAGGAAGGTGAAGGATTTTGATATTTGAGACAGGTCTTCCGCAGATTAACTGATGCCAAGATTAGGGAAGGTGATTTTGTTCATCCATTAATCAAACAGATCATCAATGACAGGCAACTTCTTGTGGGACTGGGGAAAATGGCTTGGAAGGCATTTAATTTGGCTTTTTTGACACTGATCAACAGTGTCCTGGTGAGACCACACCTGGAATATTGTGTACAGTTTTGGTCTCCAGGTTTAAGGAAGGACATTCTGGCAATTGAGGAAGTGCAGCGTAGATTCACTAGGTTGATTCCTGGGATGGCAGGGCTGTCTTACGCAGAGAGATTGGAGAGATTGGGCTTGTACACGCTGGAATTGAGGAGATTGAGAGGGGATCTGATTGAAACGTTTAAGATAATTAAATGATTTGATAGGATTGAGGCAGGAAATATGTTCCAGATGTTGGGAGAGTCCAGTACCAGAGGGCATGGATTGAGAATAAGAGGTCAGTTATTTAAAACAGAGTTGAGGAAGAGCTTCTTCTCCCAGAGAGTTGTGGAGGTGTGGAATGCACTGCCTCGGAAGACGGTGGAGGCCAATTCTCTGGATGCTTTCAAGAAGGAGCTAGATAGATATCTGATGGATAGGGGAATCAAGGGATATGGGAACAAGGCAGGGACTGGGTATTGATAATGAATGATCAGCCATGATCTCAGAATGGCGGTGCAGACTCGAGGGGCCGAATGGTCTACTTCTGCACCTATTGTCTATTGTCAACAGAAAAAGACCATTTTTGTGTCAAAGTGAAAACAGATCTCTACAAATTGATCTAAATTAATTATTCGTCCCCTTTAATATGACACACAAAGTCATCACTGGTGCAGCTTTCTGGTTTTAGAAGTCATGTAATTAGTTAAATGGAGACCTGTGTGCAGTCAGGGTGTTTCAATTGATTGTAGTAAAAATACACCTGGATCAGGAACGTCCATCTGCTGGTGAGACAGTGTCCTGGCAAAATTTACACTAGAAAGGTCAAAGAACACTCCAAGCAAATCCGTGAAAAGGTTATTGAAAAGCATTAGTCAGGAGATCGTTACAAGAAAATTTCCAAGTCACGGAATATCCCATGGAGTACAGTTAAGTGAATCATCAAGAAATTTTAAAAGAATACGGCACAGCTGTAAATCTGCCTAGAGCAGGCCATCCCCAAAAACTGAGTGACCATGCAAGAAGTGGACTAGTGAGGGAGGTTACCAAAAGACCTGTGACAACTCTGGAGGAGTTACAGGCTTCAGTAGCTGAGATGGGAGAGACTGCACACAGAGCAACTGTTGCCCAGGTGCTTCACCAGTTACAGCTTTATGGGAGAGTGGTGTTATGAATGTACCACAGCTCTGAGGGGCCGAAGGATGTGGGGTAGCCCCCTCCTTTGTGAGAATCGCAAGATCACTATTGATTTGGGTCAGGAGACCCAGGAAATGAGAGAGAGATGTGCGGAATGTCTTGACCCCTCCCCCCCCCCCCCGGCAATATAAGCAATATAAGGCTACGGGAAACGGCCATTGTCTCTTGGAGACGGACTTGTGTATTATAATACTGTGCTACGTGGAAGCCCTCAGGCAAAGTGGGCTGGTTGAGGGAGGAATTGCATCACCCCCAACCTGATTGACATCTGAGACCCTGTGAGTCAGGATAAAAGAGGGTCTGTGGGAACAGCCCCTTCAGACGCACCAGAAGAAACGCTAGCGATCCCGTAATAGTGGAAGCCGATGGGAGGAGCGTTCGGTTCCATTTTGCCCTGGAACCGGTGGCTTTTACCACGGAAGAACGGCTTTTAGCTAACAACGGGGAAACCAACTCCCAAAGACTCTCGAAGGATTGGCATCATAAAAGGACTGGGCAAGTTTAACCAGTCTTTCTCTTAACACAAAACGCTGCAGCTTGAACGAACTAACAGTGACTTTTATATTTCCATTGGACAATACATTATCCCCTAGACAACGATAGAGCTATTTCTTATTGCTTATTATTAAACCCGCGCTTTTAGATTTAGTATTGACGACGTATATTATCTGTATGTTGGCATTGATATTATTTTTGTGTGTCTTTATCAATAAATACAGTTAAAAATAGTACCATCAGACTTCAACTGACCTCTCTGTCTTTGCTGGTAAGTGACCCAGTTACGGGGTTCGTAACAGTGGCAAAAAGAAACCCACTGTTGAACAAAAACTCATGAAATCTCGGGAGGGGTGTGCCAGAAGGCACGTGGGAGATTCTGAAGTCAGTTGGAAGGAGGTTCTAAGTTCTGATGAAACCAAGATTGAGTCTTTTGCCCATCAGACTAAATGCTATGTTTGGTGTAAGCCAAATACCGCACATCGTCAAAAACGCACCATCCCTAACGTGAAGCATTGTGGTGGCTGCCTGATTCTGTGGGAATGCTTCACTGCAGCAGGCCCTGGAAGGCTTGTGATGGTAGAGGCTAAAATGAATGCAGCAAAATCCAGGGAAATCCTGGAGGAAAACCTGATGCAGTCTGCGAGAGAACTGTGACTCGGGAAATTTGTTTTCTTGCAAGACAATGACGCCAAGCCTAAAGCCAAATCTACACATGAATGGCTTAAAAACAATCGAATTAATGCCCAGAAGTGGCCAAGTCAGAATCCAGACCTCAATCCAATTGAGAATTTGTGGCTGATTTTGAAAAAGACTATTCCCTCATGGTCCCCATGCAATCTGACAGAGCTTGAGCAGTTTTGTAAAGCAGAATGGGGAAGAACTGTAGTGTCCAGATGTGCAAAGCTGATAGAGACTTATCCACACAGACCCTAGGCTGCAATTGATGCCAAAGGTGCATCTACCAAATACTGACTTGAAGGGGGTGAGTAATTATGCAATCTATTATTTTGTGTTTAATAATAGTAATAAATTTAGACCAAATTTTAGAAATTTATCTTCACTTTAACACAAAAGTCTTTTCTGTTGATCAGTGTCAAAAAAGTCTAATCTACTGTGATTCAATGTAAAAAAAACATGAAAACTTCCAGGGGGTGGGGTTTTGTGGACTGGCACTATAATGCCCATTCAGTCATGTATCCAACTGCAATTGTGTGAGAAATAGCAGAATTTTCCAGCAATGGATCAAACCATAATTTACATATTTTTAATTTTTTTTTCTCAAAGCAGCCTGCACATGCATAAAGATTCAAAGATAGTACATTTCATCAAAGAATGCATGATTATACAACTTTGGGATTTGTTTGCTTACAGGCAATTGCAAAACAAGGAACCAGAATGAACCCAATTTAAAAAAAAGACCAACTCCCAAAGCACCCAGGGAAAGGGAGGGGGCAAACAAATCATGCAAACAATAGAAGTGAGCAGCCACAACAACAGTATTCTGAACCAAATTGAATCATTAGATCCAAAGCCCTGGAGCAGCCCAGAGCAGACCCAAATCCTCAGTGTTCAGTTGAGCAGAGCAAATTGCTGCAAAGATAGAGTAGATGAATCCCATTGCACAGAGCCCTATCTATCATCATGCAAAAGATGCAATAAAGTCATTTAAAGTTGTTTGTGTGTATATGCACATAACCACTCCACAATATTAAAGCTGTCAATTTTACCCGTGCAGTAGTCCAAATAATTGATGCCACTAGTATGGTTCATAATCTAATAACACAAAAACTGTGGACTATGGTTACGAATTTCTGTTTTTAAATCATCACCGTTTTGCTCTAGATTTCAGTGGTATGGCCTGACCAGCACATAAGTGAATTTGATGCAAATTGGTTGAAAACAAGGTGTTTCCACCAATCAGCAAGAGAAGAGAAGCAAAAACAACATTTCTTCAAAGGTGAGAATATTTACCTTTGTACCTGCAGAGATACCCGATAATGAGGCTTGAATCATACACAAATATCTTTTTTTTTAAACATATGGTGCATCCATAACTATTAATAGTATAGAGTTAGCATCTGATGTAGATTTTTTAAATATTTGGCAAATACGTCTGTTAAGTATAAAACAGGAATTTTGTGCTACAGTACTTCATGGAGAAAGAAGATTGAGGCAGTGACAAAAATAATTTTAGTTTTATGATACAGTCATGATGTATTACTATATTGTGAAATATTTAAATCAAACCGTAGACAAGCATTGTTAACACCTTATTAACAAAATGTATTGAATAACCATATCCAATATTTTGTTATTTATTCCTATTAATGAAAACCAACTTTATTACTTCCATTTTCTACCTGTGGGATGTTGATGTTATTGGCAATGTTGACATTGGTTGTCCATCTCTAACTGTCTCTGATAATTGAGCAGTTAAGCTGCACTCAGGACGGCGTGACTGGAGTTGTACGTAGACCAGATGAGGACATTGGTGAACCACATTTTTAAAGACAAATTCACAGTTTTAGGATTATGCTTACTGGGATCAGTTTTTTTTTTGCTAAAGCAAATGTAGCTACACTGGTACCACACAGAATGCTAAATTCTTCATTGGGCTCTTGTCTGGAGTCCAAACTGACAGAGGTACATAACTCCCTGTACTGCCATACTGGGAGACCAGCACACATCTCTGCCCTTGATTGGCATTCCTGCAGCAGTGACATGGAGATCATCAAAACGCAGCTAAGTGGGTGCCTGCAAAGGCTCATTTTAGATGGGCTGATGAATGTTAAATCTTACCTTAGTCTTAAATGGGCAAACTTTATTCTGTAAATACACTTCCCAATTCTTCTATACTTCTAGATTCCTTGTGAAAGGATCATCGGAATGTCTCTTCCATCAGGCTCCCAGATATGAAGTTAATAACTCATCGGGGTGATCAATAAGTTCATGGCCTAAGGTAGAAGGAGATGAGTTATTAACTTTACATGCACATGCAGGCCAACTCTTTGAGTGATTATGCAGAAAGCTTGAAGTTGATGTAATAGACGGCTGTTATTACAATCAATTGCACATATGACTGCACTGGTTTCTCAGGTCCTTTTGCATTAACTTCCAGTCAGATAGCACCATATCAAGTGCCTAAGAATGCTTTGTGTTGTGTAGGATCAAGGGTGGGGGTGCTGGCTACGGAAACATGGCGAGCAGAAGACAAAATGTAGAGAACTAGAAGAGCTGAAAGACAGAGGGGATAATGGGCACATGGTAGCCTGATTTTCACAGTAACTCTAATTGGGGCATAATTGTTAAACAGAGAAATATCTAGAGAAAGGGTAGAGGCAGTCCAGGTTGTTCCACACAGAGGATGCTCAATAGAACAGTGGAAACATTACAATTAAATGCAAATAGGTTTAAAATTGTAATGAATATTCAGAGAACTATTTTGTCACTTGATTTAAAACTTAATTCAAATCTTTGAATTAATATTTCATTTGCCATTTATATTTGAAATGTCAAACCACTTTTTGCCATCTCATTATTTCATATATTTTAAATAATTCTACGGGAAGTGTGATTTGCTGACACGAAAAGGTATTGGTAACAAATAATACAGACAAAACACTCCAGAACAATCTCTGAATTGACCCCTGTTGTCCTGACAACTGAACATACACAGCTATGTGATCCAAACCTCAGTAACTGTTCAATGAAATTTATACAGGGGTGTCTGAATCATTTTGACATTTTCCTTGTGGACTTGAAAGTTGTCCGGGAAATTAATAGGATGCACTGGAAAGTCCTAGGACACCAGTAGAAGGTGCCTATTGTTCTTGGTCTGTCTTAAATAGCCGGGTATTCTGAAGTTCTGGAAGCCTGGTACGATCGTGTTTAAAAATAGTTGCAGCCCCACTGGAAGAGGAACTCACTGTGATAAGCTACTCCACCTGAAGGGAAATCCGGTGGCTTTGAAATGGCTTGGGTTTACGCTTGAAAATCTTTACACTTTTAACTCCCATTGAAGCAGGTTCGCGGGTTTGGCGAGTGAGACAGAAAACTCTGCATACAAATCGGTGCATCAATCATTTATTCACAAACAGTAAAAAAAATTGACCAAACACTTGAGTTTCCCCCAAGCTACATAAAGAGCAGAACTAAACATTCAACAAACAGATACTTAGTTAAAAGTGTGTGCGGAGCGTACCTTCCCCCTGTGAAGTGTGCTTTAGAGGCTCAGGGTAGAGAACCAATCCCCTCACACATGCTGTTCTTTATACACGGCTCGTTTGAAGCTGGACACTAGGTGCAGCGGCACTCAAGCCAACCAATAGGAAGAGCTGCTGCAGTTTTCAAACGCACCAATCACAACTGAAACAGCAGAAGCATCTTTCGACTAGCAAGTAAGCCGCACCCCCACACCACACGCCCCAATTAAAAAGGTGCACTTTCAGAGGTTAAGATGATCACCTACATTTCAGAGTACCGGAGCACGAAGGCATGCTTTAATGTTTTTTTGACTTTATCCTTTGTCACTTGAATGTAATGACAGAGTCTCTCATCCAACTTCAGATTTTTTTGATGTTGTGTTTGTTTCCTACCTTTTGCGTCTTATTTTGTGTCTCATTTTATTTTTCATAATCATTATCCAAAACATAATTGATCTGATTGGCATATATTGGCCATGATATTTAGCAGAAGACAACTAAAACAAAGTCCAAAATAAAATAGCTACAAAACTCATTTATGTTTTAGACCGGGAAGGCATAGGAGAATAGGAATCTAATGCAGTCAAACGGGATTAGTGTTAGTAGGCATCATGATTGCCATGGAGGAGATGCGAGTTTATACAAGTTGCTGGGGGGTGGGGTGTGGTGCACTGTGGAGCCATAACTGATCACTGTTGACAGAAGGTAAAACACGAAGCAAAATTACTTAAATAATGCTGAGGATGGAGATGCTGAATGGTAAATTGTATAGTCTGCTTCCTGCCACAGGGTTTTGGAGCAAGCCCTACAGCAGCAGTGGCAGATACCCTCAAGGGAATTTTTTTATTTTTCTCCAACACCATCTGCCTTATTGAGCTCAAAGGAAAAATGTGCTGAGCCAAGAAGAGTCCAGAAAGTTTAAATTTGTCATTTAGGATCTATCAATGAGAAAGAAGTAAAAGATATTTTTTGAAACGGTAGAAATGCACAAAAGGAGTTACAGTATGCAGACTGTAATTCTGATCACAGAATGACTGCCAGTTGTTTACATGATACACTGTTAAAAGGCGAGAATGCATGTTGATAGTTCTGACATCCGAATTGGTTAAAATGTAAATGTTAAGCAAAGTATAGCCATGAAGGATATTTACTTAAATGTAAATAGTTGTTTGGAAATGCCATCCATGTAAAGACAACTATTCATACTGGGATTGCTACTCTACAAGGAATCCCATCGTGGGAATACAAGACCATTTTCCATTTTTTTTCTGATGATCATGTGTTATGTGCATGGTAGCCACATTAAAAACTGGGTGTTGCTTTTTTTTTAAAAAAAAGGTGGATGTCAATAAGGGGCACAAAGGGCCAACACATTGGTATTTGAGAGCCCATGTCTGCAAAGTTCAGTACTACACAAAGCTTAAAACTCTGCATTTTGGGGTGCCAGTCCCTGGATCTCAAGGGTTGGATAAGGTTGTCATGTGGATGTCAGTGATTTCTCATCTGGTTACTGCAGATGAGGTGAAGGTTTGGTATCACTGGGGTTGAGTGTGACTGGTGCAAGATAGGACGCAGAATCTCAATAAGCAGATTAGAGAGGGCGGAAGTATTGGGAAGTTGCTCATTTTTAGAACACATAGAATGTATCATGGAACAGCACAGCACAGTGAAGGCCCCAAATAGCCTGTAAATTCGTAGTTCTTGGTTAATGTGATGGAATGCTGCTCCTGTGAGATATGGGATTTCAGGGTACCTGACAGTTGCTCTGAGGACAGCATCTGCATGAAGTGCACCCAACTTCAAATCCTGACGGACAAGGTTACGGAGCTGGAGCTGGATCCACTGAGGAGGCTCCATCTGGGAGGCTGACAACCTCATTGATGGAGCTTTCACTGAGGTGGTCGCACCCAGAGTGCCGGCTTCAGATTGTGGTTGGGTGACCACAGGGAGAAGTAAAGGGCATAGACGGTCAGTGCAGGGTTCCCCGGTGGGCATTCCCCTCAGTAATAACTATGCATACCCCTGCAGATGCTGCTGGGAGTAGGCTGACCTATTTAGGCACATCAGCAGCAGCAGTCAGGCCAATGGCACTGAGGCCGGCTGTGAGGGCTGGTAGGGAAGGATAAAGTCACGCAGAGCGATAGTGATAAGAAACTGGATATTTAGGGGGATGGACGGGAGATTCTGTGGCCACAAGAAACATCGTAGGATGTTGTGTTGCCTCCCAGGTGCTAGGGGCCAGGACGTCTCTGAGTGGCTGCGTTAGGTTCTCAAGAGGGAGAGTGAGTTCAGAGGTCATGGTGCACATTGGCAACAATGACATGTGTTTTTAAAAAAAAGGGGGAAGAGATTCCGTGCAGGGAGTATAGGGAGTTAAGAAAGAGGCTGAAGAGTAGAACCACTGAGGTGGTTATATCTGGATTACTCCTGGTGCTATGTGCTAGACAGGGCTGGAATAGGATGATAGCACAGATGAATGTGTGGCTGAGAAACTGGTGCAGGGGTCAGGGTTTCAACTTCCTGGATAATTGGAATCTCTTCTGGGGCCAGAATGACCTGGACAAGAGGGATTTGTTTCCCCTAAACTGCAGGGGAACCAATATCCTGGCCGGGAGGTTCACCAGTGCTACTTGGGATAGTTTAAACTAGTCCTTTTCCTTTTCCACCTACCTGGCTTCACCTATCATCTTCATGCTAGTCATCCTTCTCTCCCCCCCCATCCCCACAACCTTTTCATTCTGTCATCTTTCTCTCTTCCACTCCAGTCCTGAAGAAGAGTCTTGGCCCAAAACCTCGACTGTCTATTAATTTCATAATCCCTTCTTGAGTTCTTTTCTGGCTTCTTTATAATCCTTTGTTTTTTTTTTCTAGCTTCCAACAACCTACAAATGTTTCCACGCTGACAAGAATCCTGCCACTGGCCCTGTATTCTGCCTTCAATGACCTTTACACTTTTCTGGGTTGAACGTCATCTGCCACTCCTCAGCCCAGCTCGATGGCTGATAGCAGAGCAGTGATCAGCATTAGCTGTGCTCAAATCATTAGGTCAGTGAGGAGCTGATGACTGAATCCTTGGTAGCAAGCATTCTCTCTTGAGAAGTTGCATTGCATATGGAAATGTTAGCTAACTGAAGAGTAGGAAAGTAAAGTTGTTATCAAACTACATAAATGTCACCATATACAACTCTGAGATTTGTTTTCTTTTGGGCATACACAGTAAATCCAAGAAACACAACAGAATTAATGAAAGACCGCACCTAATAGGATGGACTGTCCAACAGTGCAGATATGAAAGAGAGAAGAAATAGATAAATCAGCAATAAATATTGAGAACAGGAGATGACGAGTCCTTGAAAGTGAGTCTATAGGTTGTGGGAACAGTTCAGTGATGTGGCGAGTGAAGTTATCCCTCCGGTTCAAGAGCCTGATGGTTGAGAGGGTAATAACCATTACTGAAACTGGTGGTGTGAGTCCTGCAGCTCCTGTGCTTGCTTCCTGATGGCAGCAGCAGGGTGAGTGTTTGGCCTGGACATTGTGGGTCTCTGATGTTAGCTCCTGCTTTTCTGTGACAGCGCACTGCATAGATGTGCTCAATTTTGGGGAGGGCTTTACCCATGATGGGGGGCGATGGCTCCTCCACATTAGTGCATGCTGTCAAAGCTGTTGGATTCACTGTGCTCGAATAACATTTGTTTAAAACCTTACCAGGTGATGAAAGCCTGTTTACTGGAGCAGCTGCAGGAGAAAATGCTTTCAATCTATGACAAGGGGCCTCCTTCTCCTACCCTGAATGATCCCTCCTGTTCTTCACTGGTTTTTATTCACAGATATCCCTGTGGACCGATTTAATTGGCCAGTATAAACCATATCATGGGGTCAAGGCAAAATGCCAGGTGAGCAGCTTCCTGCAGGTTCTCTGGAGGATCTGATATGTGCTGGCTCAGCCATTCCTTTGAAGGAAAATTAGCACAAGGGAGAACAGACAACTGCTAAGGAATTACATCAGAACTAAAGGTGCGCAGAAATGACTAGGATTTGAGAAAATGTACAGTAAAATCCGTCAGTAACATTTTATGCAGTTTTGTTCAACATCTCCCATGTTCCCGCTGGTTCCATAATGGGGAATTGTAGCTTTTCTATCAAACAGGCCAGGTCCTGTGGTGTAGCAATTCTTTCTCTTAACAGCAGTGAACCTGGCATACATTAAGAAGCTTTCAAGTTTGTCCTCCAAGTTAGCTGAGGAAGCTTGTTGGAGGTGAAATGGGTTGCTGCAATTGGAAAGCTTGACAGAAGTTTCTGGCAATGAAACTGCCATGCTTAACATCTCTGAGGTTACGGCTGTTGTGGTCCTGTTGATTAAAATCACAGCTAGAATACCATTGTGTAGTAGATCTAGGGAGGAAATGAATTTCTGTGGGCAACCACTTTTGAAGAGAACGTATAGCACAGTTCCTCTCAGTTCTTGGAGTCAAACGCTTTTATCAAGTTAAAACAGCCATGTAGTGTTGTTGATTCTGAGCTCAGTACTTCCTTTGGAGTTGGAAAGATTACATCCATCATTCCACTATTCAGATAAAATTCACGTTGCAATTTATGGAGCAACCCTTCCACCACTCAGGCAGAGTTTTGCAATGAATTTCCCTGTGACAGATAGCAGAGAGATCCCTCTAAGTACTGGAAATCAGTCTGGCTGCCTTTCTTGAAGATGGTTACAGGAGGTACTTACTATGTCTGTTCTTGATGAGCTGCCCGCTATTCTTGTCACAGAGCTGTGGTCTTGGGTAGTAGTGTTATAGATATCACCTGCTGGTGTTATGGTTGCCAAATCTCCCTCTCTGTTTCTATATAGCATCTGTTCTTTAGGTCACAGGTTTTCTATTGGACCAGTCTTTGAGCCTGCTGAGCCGTTTCCACCCTCTTGGCACATGCTGCATGTTCCCATCCATAAACACAATACAGTTAATTAACTTCTGGATTTAAAAGTCCTCGTCGTTGATAGTTTTGGTATTTTCTGATACACACTCCGTGAGTTTCTACATGAATGTCAATGATCAGGGCAGTCAAGACTATGGACATTCTGAAGCTCCTTTTGATTAGGCTGTTCTCAAGGCACTCTATGAGAAAAGTGTTTTTTTTATTCGAGGAGGCTTTGAGCTGTTCAACATTGATCTGTTGGGGCCAGGCTGATGGAGATAACAGAATAGATTATGCAGTGGCCAGTCATACGATCATGTGTGTTGTCGTGGCACAAGTGATACAGGCATCATTATTCCTCACTTAGCCAGCAACATAATGTAGGTGTTTCTGGAGGCTGGATCAGGGACATTGTTCTCGCACCTTGCACTTAACAGCCTCACAAAATGGCAGCATTTTAAGCATTTTATCAAGGTGGAGTTCTACTGCATCCTTTCCCTTAAGTTGTCTCATCTTCATTTCAATTTTATGGAGCAACTCATGCCTCTTGTACTAATGTGTTAAAGTTTGCTTAGATTAAGTGCTTCATCCTCTGTTGCAGTGGCCAATTTAATCAGCCACCACCCTTTGAGCAACTTGTCATCTCCTGCCAAATACAGCATATCAGTTGCTTTACCAGGAAATTGCCAGCCGAAGTTGTGATCCTGAATTTTAACACACTACTCATGAGTTAAGACTTGATGCTCTAAAGTAATTTAAGTTATTGACGGTAAATTAAAAGAATTTAAATTCCATAGCATGTGGAAAATATATGTTTCTAATCCAACCCCCGTAGCCAATGTGCCTATTAGCAGTAGGACTGCACAGGTCAGGACATACAGACACTGGCCACTTTATTAGGCACACTAGTGAAAACTGTTGTCTTCTGCTGCTGTAGCCCATCCACTTCAAGATTGGATGTGCTGTGCATTTAGAGACACAATTCTGCACACCACTGTTGAAAAGTGTGGTTCTTTTGAGTTACTGTCACCTTCCTGTTAGCTTGAACCAGTCTGACCGTTCTCCTCTGATCTCTCTCAGTAGCAAGGCATCTTTGTTCACAAGCTGTCACTCACTGGATGTTTTCTCCATTCTCTGTAAAATCTTTGACTGTTGCGCATGTGAATTCCAGGAGATCAGCAGTTTCTGAGACGCGCAAACGACCCGATCTGACACCAGCAATCATCCCACGGTCAAAGTCACTTAGACCACATTCCTTCCCCATCCTGATGTTTGATCTGAACAGCATTCAGGCTACTTGAGCATATCTGCATGCTTTTATTTATTGAGTTTATTAAGTTATTTATGATTGGCTGATTAGATATTTGCATTAATGAGCAGGTGTACAAGTGTTCCTAATAAAGTAGCCAGTGAGTGCAGACAGACAAATTTTCTTACCCATGACAGAGATGGATAAAACTGAAAAGCATTGATTTAGAGTAAGGGGCCGAAAGGGATCTTAAAAGGGACTTTTTCATTGGCTGGTGAGCGCTGAGGAAGCAGGGGAAGCAAAGTTATTGACAACATTTAAATGTCTTGAAGAAGACTTTAATCACCTAGGCATAGCGATGGACCAAGTGCCAGAAAAAGATGGGATTAGTATCAAAGAGTATCTTGCTGGTCAACTTTTCAAAAAGTTTGCAATAACCCTCATTCCATTGATGGATGGACTTATCAAGCAAAAGGAGAGAGAGATAACTACAAAACTGGAGAGAGAGCAAACAAATGTTGTCATCAGTTCTAGGTGATGGGCAATAACTGGGAATATAAGTAATTTTAGGCATTGTCCTTAATGTTGTGGATCTATTTAGAGATGATTTGGTTCAACAATAGAATTTAGAAGGGCAACCAACTTATAAATTTGTAATTGGTACAAAAAAATGAACATGAGTTGGATGATCAGCCATGATCATACTGAATGGCGGTGCAGGCTCGAAGGGCTGAATGGCCTACTCCTGCACCTATTTTCTATGTTTCTATGAGGAGTTCCTCACTGAACCAAATCAACAAATCACTGCAGACACCTGGTAAGTGAAGGCAAAAAGCTATGCAGTCAGATGAGTGAGAATGGTGTTCTGTACTGCATATCTAGGCAGTGCAGTGATCTGATGCAGATGAATGGAAAAGCTGGTCACAGATTGGGATTTCTTAAGAAATTTGTGACAGTGAATGCTGTCAATGGTCCACCAAGTTTGTGAGTGCCCATTCTGGAATAAGCTGAGTTCTATTTAGCAGACAAGCAAAGAGAATATGTATTAGTTTTGGTTGGAAACCAGGCTCACCAGCCAATCTGATCAAAATGAGGCACTTCATGGAAAATCAACCGCGCTACATCATTTGGGAAACACAGCCAAGTTGTCATACCTTTGCATCTTGGGTTTCGATAGCAATCCAAAAGGCTGTGCAATAAATCTTCTCCATTACTTCCTTTGTCTGTGGAATTTTATCCCAGTGTTACGTAATTATTAGCTAATTATTTGCTCTCTCCAAAGAGCTATCTGCACAGGGAATTCGGTCAGAGTTGAAATAACAATGCAGTCACTGCTCTCTGCCCCCACTGACAGTGTGAAATTATCCTCTGCGTCTTTAGGTGGAATTATGATGCAACTTTGTCCACCACAATTGCAATAGGTCTGGAGTGTTTTCTTTTTTTTAAAAGAAGTCTAATTGTCTGATTCTAAATCCAGTTGCTAAGGTCAAACTTGTGAGCTTTATTTTCTTTGTACCATTATTGCCAGCTAGGTTCAATCTCCAAATGTACTAAAACAGTCTGCTTGTATTAAAAATCCAATCGAGGTGGTCTTTAAAATGATAACTGTCTTGTAGTAATCTATGAAAAAGACCTGTATGTCATATTATACATTTATATGTAGTATATGTAGGAAGCGCACAGCATCAATTAATCTCTGAAATTGAGAGGTTCAGGAGTCTTAAAATTACTGTTCATACCACAAACTACATTTATTCAGGAACAAATTGCAGCTGTAATACACACTGACTTGTTTACCAGCTACATCCTGTACCTAATAAAGTGGCCACTGAGTGCAGGCTTGCCTTCTGCCGCTATAGCCGATACACTTCAAGGTTTGGCAAGCTGTGCATTCAGAAATGCTCTTCTGTGCACCACTGTTGCAATGCGAGTTTATTTGAGTTACTGTCACCTTCCCGTCAGCTTAAACCAGTCTGGAAATTCTCCTCTGAGCACTCTCATTAACAAAACTTTTTCCACCTACAGAACTGCTGCTCTCTGGATATTTTTTTGTTTTATGCACCATTCTGTGTAAGCTGTAGAGACTGTTGTGTCTGAAAATCCTAGCAGTTCAGTTCCTGAGATACTCAAACCACTCCATCTGACATCAACGTTCATTCCACAGTTCAAGTCACTTACATCACATTCCTCCCTTGTTCTGATGCTTGGTCTGAACAGCAACTGAACCTCCTGACCATGTCTGCATGACTTAATGCATTTAGCTGCTGCCACATGATATTCATATTAATGAGCAGGTGTAAAGGTGCAGTAGCCATTGAGTGCCAGTGGATGTCAGAATCAAAATTGGGTTTAATATCATTAGCATACAGTATGTCATGAACACTGTTGCTTTCCGACAGCAGTACAGTGCAATACATAATCATAAACTAAATTACAATAAGATATATTAAAAAGTTAAATAAGCAGGGAGTAAAAAAAAAGAAACTGAGTGAAGTAGTGTGCAGGCGTTCATTGTAAATTCCGAAATCTGATGGTGAAAGGGAAGAAGCTGCTTCTAAAATGTTGAGTGTGTGTCTTCAGGCTCCTGTACCACACCCTTTATGGTAGAAATGAGAAGAGGGTGCATACCGAGTGATGGTGGTCCTTGATGATTGATGCAGCCTTTGTGAGGCATTGCCTTTTGAAGAGTTGGGGAGGACAGTGCTCATGATGGAGCTGACTGGGTTTGCAATGTTCTGCAGCTTTTTCCAGTCCTGTGCACTGACCTCTCCATACCGGACAGTGATGCAACCAGTTAGAATGCTCTTCACCGTACATTTGTAGGAACTTGCTAGATGTACCAAGTCTCCTCAAACTAATGAAATGTAGCCACTGTTGTGCCTGCTTTGTAATTGCATCGGCATGTTGAGTGTAGGATAGATCCTTAGAGATGTTTACACCCAGGAATTTAAAACTGCTCACTCTTGTGTTCCAGCATTCTTTTGTATAAAATAATAAAAGCATTTTGTCAAGCAGGTCATTTATTTTATTTCTGCTCTTCATCCATTACACAATCCATCAGATATGGGTGTTAGTTGAGAATTCAGTTCATTGCAAGTTTAGACAAATACAACCTTTCCTTTCTGTTCTTACTGAATACCTTGGAAGTTTTAGTATGTTAAAGTTGAGTTGTAAATGCACATTGTCGGTCCCATATTCAGTTGGATAAATCTAAGAGCATAAAGCTTGCATTACATCTACTAATACAATAGTGCGTTATTGAGGAGAAAACTGGATGTCATCACTTTACCCCCATTGCATCAGGCAGAACAGAAAGAACCTGGAAAAAAAAACATACCACTAGGCTCAAGGGCAGTTTCTGTTGTGCTGCTTAAACATCATTGACTGCTTCCCGAGTATGAGAAGATGGACTCTTGACCTCCAAAGTCAGCTCATTTGACCTCTCACCTTATTGTCCACCTGCACTACTGGCACCCACAGTCTTGCATTCATCAAACTTCTGAGTTACCTTTTCAAAAAAACTCAAATCTAAGTAGTGAGACAGGATTTCCACCACACAACAAAACATCCTGAATTTTGCTGTAAATTTGAAATGACATTAGTTTGGCATATTTTTACCATCATTAAGATCAATGTAGAGGATGCCTTGAATTTGAGCAACATGGGAATTAAACTAAACATTTGATGGAAAACTTAATTTCAACCAATATGAAAATAATTTAAAATACTTAATTTATTTGGTAAATTTACATGTACAGTACTGTGCAACAGTCTTGGGTGTATGTATATATATATATAAATTTCATGACATGAGTGATGACAAAACTGATTCTGATATAGGTATTTATTGTGGACTGAGAGTAGGAAGGTGGCAGGGTGAGAGAATCAGGGTTAGGAAAAGGGGAAGGGTGAGAGAAGGGAGCAGGATGTACTAGAGAGACATACAGTAATGATCAATAAGCCAATTGTTTGGTATCAAATGACCTTGCCTGGTGTCTCGGGGTTGGGAGTGTCTGCTCCTGCACCTCCCTCAGCCCCTGGCACTCCTTCTCTGTCACCTGTCCCACACCCGTGGTGTGGCACTCCACCCTCATCATTCCCAATGTCCTTTGTTCCCGCAAGATTTACAACCTCTCTCTCTGCTCCGCTTTGACAAATATAGTAAATATAGTACTGTGCAAAAGTCTTGGGTATCCTAGAGATAGATAGATAGATCTATCTTTATTTTTTAAGATAGATAAATCTTTATATATATATATAACTTTTGCACAGCACTGCACATAAACTGCAATTTTAAACTTGCACAGAGTCAAGTTAACTCAATAACCCAAAAGTCAAATTTGCCAGGAAGGTTGTGGTTTTGCACATTCATATCATGGAAACAGGATGAAATGGAAAAATGTAGCAGGTTATTTAACTTGGACTGCCTCACAGAATTGGAGGAAATGAGCACAAAATTAACAGCAACACAAAGTAAATACTTGAAAGGTGAGGAAGATGATGTATGTCAGTTTCTTTCTTTATTTTAGTCTGTGAACACTTAAGTTCCTGACCCTAGCCCCTCCCTCAGCTATGATAAAGGAGTTAACACCTTAAATAAACCATCAAATACACACAATGCCACAACGTTGTCCACTACTTGCTACTTACAGTTGACTTTCATTTCTTACCACCACATCACTATAATTTTGCTTGTAGAAGTTCCATTAAGTAATTGTTTTTGTCTTTATACTGTACTGCTGCCACTAGACAACACATTTCACAACATGTATGAGTGGTAATAAACCTTATTCTGATTATCAAAGTTTTGTAGATTTGTGTATTATAAAGCTAATGATTTGCATCTGGCAGTCAAATATTGAATGGATCAGGTCATTTTTGAAATTAAGGCTTTTTAACTTTTTTTCAAAGGAATTGTACAAAATTGTTGTGAATAAATGGCTCTTTAACATGTGCCAAGTGACATTTGAATGCTTACAGTTTCCCAGATAATGTGTTGCAAACCTGCTGAATGTTATGTCATGACATTTTGCTGGAATTTCCAGTAATGAAAGCGCAATTGAGGAAATAGTGGGTAATGCAAATTTTCGAAAAGACTCAAGGTTTTGAAAGGACTCGAGGAAACAAAGTTGTGCATTTATAAACTTTCCAATTTTCTTGTCACATTATATCAATGTGTATATGTGTCTCCCTGTAAATGGGTAATGAAACCAAACAATGACTAACAATATTTAATTACGTAACAAAGAACCGTTTTACTAAATGTGCTTTTATAAAAACTGTAAAGCACAGTTTATGGTTCCTCTTTGTTGATTTAATGTAATTAAGAACCTTCAAACAAAATTGTGCAGAATTACTTAAATGACTTAATAAATGACAGATGGATTTTAATATACAATATATAAGGCTGTCCATAATGGAAGAAAGAACATGGAACAAACTACAAAAAGTAAAAATTATAAAATAGTGGAAACCATAGTCGTTATCATTAATTCTTGTTAAATGTTGCCGGTGAAAGTGAAAATTTTCATCATAAAAATGTATTCAATTATATAAAAAGGACATCAGTATTCTGATTTCATACAAATTATTGGTAAGATTTGTAAGTATTGTGTATGTTCTGAGTATCATAACTAACAGTAAGTACGTTGTTTTATAAAAGAACATCAGTACTAAGAGTCATTCCCCTTACTACTTCGATAAAGATCAAAACAAATCTCTGGTTATTTTAGTATAAAATATATATATATATTTTATCCTCTCCATGCCCTGTGGTGCATCATATGACAACCTTGCTTCTCCTTTAGCATTTGTCTGTTTTTCATGAGGTCGAGTTGCTAGCTCAACGCTCAACCCAGCGTGGATGGAAAGCATGCATGGAGCCAGCCGGATTTAAACTTGGGACCACTCGCTTCGAAGTTGGGTATGAGTGCCACTGCACCACCAGCTGGCTATAAATAAATATGGTCAAGACTAAAGATGATGAATAGTGTATTACATGAGCTCTCCAAAAGCAAGCCTCATGTAGTGCGTCATCACTGGCGACACATGGAAACTGATCTCCTTTCAGACTCAGGCTGAACTACGGAGGATAGGGAGGAGGTCTGGCCCCTGCATATATAGCACTCAGGCCTAACAGTGTGTGGACACGCTTGTGAACCAGATCCCTGGCTATGGGTAAATAGTCCCACTGCCTTGCGGGCAGCCTCGGGAGAGATGAAGTCTACGGGAGTAAACACAGACAACAAATCTGGAGTGGAGCCCCTAAAGAGTCTACATGTCATTGAATATCCTTCTGGTAGGTCCTGTAGCCAAGCTGGTGCCAAATGTATTGCTTCATAAGCTTTCCTTTAGACTACACTGGTGAGGCTGAGAGGGGGATCTTGACAACTGGGCATCTCAGGATCTCCATACCTTCCGCCCAGGCTTGTGATGATAATCATCACCCACTGTCCTTTGAGAAAGATGGATGCCAAACATCACATGCCAAAAAACAGTTCATATAAGATTGAATGGGTGTTAATTTGGATTATCAAAGCAGAATTAGTAGAATTGAGAAGCAGCAAAACAGGTCTCATTTGAGTCACAGGACTAAAATTCTAAGTGTTCTTTCTAAATTACAATCTAAAGTATTTGACACTGAATGTATTTCTAACAAAGAGTAACAACAAAGAAACCATAGTTATGGAGAATGTAAAAACAAGTAAGTTGGATATCTACAAGACATTCCAAATTGTTTCATATCAACTGAACTCTTTTGAAGTGGATCCACTCTTGTTTCCTAGGCACAGGCAAAGCTAACAGCACACAATGAGGTTTCCCAACTTGCAACTATGTAATAATCTCTTTCAAAGATGTTGATCAGAACGTCTGGAAAACTCCCACACCCATATGTGAAGAGATTTGAGAAAATGAGGTTGTTTTTTAAAGAGCAGAACATTTTAAGAGATAATTGGTTGTTTAAAATTTTATGTAAGTTTTATACAGAGTAATGAAAGGAAGTTATTTTCAATGATAATTAACAGAGACTGATTTGTAAAAGAACCAGGGATGGCATGAGGTTAAAAGGTCAATTGATTTGAGATCTTATGTTCAGTTGTGATTACACTTTTAAAATAAGTAATAAAGATTTTGTGGTACTGTACCTTTAAAAATAGACTTGGTCCTGCAGTGGTAGAGCCCCTTCTTTCTTCTTTCTCTATCTGTGCCTTCTGATTAAAGTGAGGTTATGCATAATCATTTCTCATTGTTGTTATTGAAAGTAAGCATTTCAAGCATTATGAGAGCAAAATGAGATGATTTGCTCCGTCTCCTTGACCTAAGTGTGATATAAATGCAACGTTTGCTACACCTTGACAGGATCACACCTTCCTAGGAAAAATAAATTATAAGACCATAAGGTATAGGAGCAGAATAAGGCCATTTGGCCCATTGAGTCTTTTCCACCATTTCATCATGGCTGATACATTTTTCCTCTCAGTCCCAATCTCCTGCCTTCTCTTCCCTCCCCCCCCCCCCCCCCCATACCTCTTCATGCCCTGAGCAATCCAGAATCTGTCAACCTCTCCCTTAAACGTACATGGCCTCCACAGCTGCCTGTGGCAATGAGTTCCACAGATTCACCTCTTTCTGTCTAAAGAAATTTCTCTTCATCTCTGTTCTAAAAGGATGCCCCTTTATTCTGAGACTGTGTCCTCCGGTCTTAGACTCTCACACCATAGGAAACATCCTCATCACATCCACTCTATCAAAACTTTTCACTATTTGATAGGTTTCAATGAGATCATCTCTCATTCTTCTGACTGCTAGTGAATACAGGCCCAGAGCCATCAAATGCTCTTCATATGACAAGCTGTTCAATCCTGGAATCATTTGCATGAACCTCCTTTTGAACCCTCTCCAGTTTCAGCATGTCTTTTCTAAGATAAGGGACCCAAAACTGCTCACAAGACTCCAAGTGAGGTCACACCGCTGCTTTATAAAGCAACATTGCATCCTTACTTTTATTTTCTAGTTTAATCTTAAGACAAATCCATGATCGAAGTACCTTCCATTGTAGATCTTTTCTCATCTTTCTATTGTAACTAAAATAAGGAATTGACATGCGCTGGGTAAGAGAAGTTTAACCTGTACATATGCGGACACCTGCATTTAATATAACCAAAGCAGGAATTTCTTAAGTTTGTTTTGAAATATTTTATGACTGGCAGATCTTCAAAGAGTCTCCTTCCACTCCATTGGCACCAAATGCAGGAAACATGCATTGCAGGCATTAAACCAATTATAAATACACTCTCACAAATGATGATAGAGTAGAAAACTCTGCAGTTTTCTATTCCTGATCTGAATCCAGCTTATCTCTCCTGGAGCTGTTCATGTTTGGAAGAAGTTTAGATGGGTCTTACCTGTGAATCCAAAGGAGCTTCACCATCAAGGGTCACACATGTACCTACTTAGACAAGGTAATTGATTCCTGAATTTTGGTCTGTTTCATGTTAAAGTTGTTAGGCCCTTAAGAATTTTAATGCATTAACCCTATGTAATATATCAAATGAAATTACAGCTAAACTGTACCAAACAGCTGAAAATAATATGGTGCATCATGTGCCAAAGCACTTAGTGTATTTAATGAACAGCCTTAGCTGAAACTTTTGATTAATCAAATGACTTCAGCTTACTTCTGTGGAAAGTTTTGTTCAGCTTCCCTTGTCAGAACATACGAGACTGATTTAGTGCCGTGAATACTACAGAGGAAACTGACTGTGTCTCGCCTGCCTTGAGCAATTGGGACACAGTGTGCAAATACCAGATGCAAAAAAAAAAGTGGTGTTGAAGTTTTCCAGAACTACTGATTTCACTCAGAGGCCGCTGCATGAGTACACATCATTTAGGACCCCAGAAGTGAACTTAGACTTTGTGAACTAGCATTAAAAGAAAATCACACACAACTTTTTTTAAAATGTGGATAAGGATTCCAGAACCCCAAAATGAGATACTAGGCTAAAGCACTATCTTTGAAACATCTCTCATGTTGTGGCAGCATTATAGCTTTAGGTAAGGATACCCCTCCCCCATCTTTTCATGAAAGGAACTCTTGTACATTTTCTCCTATAAAGAAGAGTTATTTATTTTCAATTTAAAAATCAAGTAAATAGTTTAACCATTTACACAATAAATTTGCAGCCTACAGACGTACTGACAATTGATAAATCAATTTACTTTGTGTATCCGTAGAGGCATGAGAAAAGTCAGATGAGGGATGATTCATCTTCTAATAACTTTTATTTATGATGATATTGTCCAGATAACCAATAAAATGATGAATAATATAAATGACCAAGTCAGTTAATTGTTGCCCCCACTTTGTGCTATTATTGCAAAGGGTGTAATTAATATTTGATATACACAAGAGATATTTCTGTGCACCAACATATGACCCTTTTGTTTACTCCTCCTTTCAAAGTATTTTGATTTATTGCTTTGACCTATTAGTCAAATATCTGATAAATGTTAATAAAAAATGTTACAGATTGTCACTTAATAGCCTCATGCTTCACATAAACATTCCTGTATAATGTGCTAATACTCGTGCAACAATCTTGACATCTGGCTTTATTCAATATATGGCCTCGATTGGGCTCTAAATATTCTATTTCCTTGAGACTATTGCCTATAAGTACCAGTTCTGAATTTGTTTTGTGTAAATACTGACTCTCTCTATATTAGATCTTTGGTTTGTTTCTGTTGGGATATAATGATATATCCCAACAGAAGTAATGATATAATTATTATTTATTGTTCCTTTGCTTTGCGTTTCACTGGATAAGTTGATCTTCTGTGTTACATTATTTTAAAATCTTATTAGTGCCCTACTAATCTATGAGGGATTAGTGGAAAGTACAAAGTTCAACCAGCTGAATTGTACTGTAGTTTATAAATTGTACTTTGGTGCTCCATATACTCTGACAAAGGGCTTCATTTTCAAATGGTAAAATTTTAACATTAGTTTGGAAGAGGGTGTATTTATGCTTTCAAGAACTTTTTTTTAAAGAAGTGTTTTCTAATTAAGATGCCCAAGAATTCCTGTGGGGGAAAAAATAAGGCTAGATTTGCATTGTTTCCAAAGACAATTCTGTCAGACTGTGTAAAATAAGCAGTGTATGGTTTCATCCATTAAAGGGTATCACGTTGCAAAGGGCAGATTTTCTTTGCACACGGTTTGCAAGGTGAGGTAGAGTTGAGTGTGCATATCTAAAGTCAGTGTTCCAGAGGAAGTGGTCACACAAGGTTCTTCTAAGGCCATGGTTTTTGATTCCCTTTTACTTGAGCATTTAGAAAAGCAAAGCCGTGTCAGTTGCTGCAGAGGACCTGAATATGTGTCGGCAGAGCAGGTGTGTCTCCCTTCAATCAGGCTGAAGAATCCTTACTAAGTCTGGTAAAGTCTAAATCAGGTTCATGTGCATGAAACACAGGGGAGAGGAACTGGGATTTAGGGAGATGAAATTAGCAGGTGAGAATGAAATCATTATTTTCAATATGCAGAAAATAAAATCAGAATCGTATGAACAAACTGAAACTTACTCCAGCCTGTAGTAAAAAGCTGGAGGATGTGTAGCCCATCCCTGACTATGTGTGTCATGCTTCTCGAGGTATTGTTACAGCAAAGCATGTAGATCAGCAGAGGAACCAAAATAGCGGCAGCTTGATTTCTGTGTTTAACCTCAGAAATACAGGTTTAGACATTTCAGTCAATTTTACTGTTAAATATCAGTAAATTCTAAGTTCCTTCACTATTCTTATTGCAAGATCTGGGTAATGGAGTTTAATGAAAAAGGTGAGAAAATAAATGTTGCAAAATTGTTGAAGATCTGGAATGCAGAACAGCTTTCAGAAGTATGCCCTTCATAGACTAAACTGGATTTCTTGTTTTTATCATTTGTATTTCTATCTAGAAATTTTAATTGATGACAGGGGAAACAACCATATGGTTCAGAGCATAGTATGAGCATGTCAAGTTTTGCTTTGCGCCAGGTTTAAATTCATAGAAAGTCTGTATTATTCTTGGAATAATTAAGTAAAAAAATAACTGGAGTAGCAATTTTTATGAACCTAACTCAAACTTACAGAAGAAACTCCCAGTTAAAATTGGAAGTATTATCGGAAAAAAGATGTGCTCAAGAAATAAATGTCAAAGCCACAGATTATTGTCTGAATGCAAAACTTCTAATCTCTCTCATGAGAACTAACTCCTAATTTTAAACAAGCGTGTTGAAGAAGATGAACAATATAAAGAAATGAAGCATTATAATAGCTAGGATAAACAGCAATGTTGTTTGTGGTCTTTTCAATTGCTTTCGTGTTTTGTTTTGTGGATAGGTTCACCATAGTACCACAATTCCCCAGAACATTTTGCAAATGTATAATAATAATGGAGCACATGTAGAAATAAATTCAAATTGAATCTAAACACTGAAAACACAAGTAAGCATTTTAGTAAGGTTAGGGAAAACACCTCTGAGCCAGGAAAAAAGAGAAGACACGGGAGTAAGTGAGAATGATATCCTGCGGGATGCATGAGGTTGTAAATGAAAACAGTATGTAGTTAAAACAGAGCAGGTCTTCCAATCCCATAAATGAAAAAAGGTGGAAGAATGCAAATTCCTTCCACTGCCAAGCTTTACTTTATATTCTGATCTTAACCACATTTGCCACTTTATCTACAGCTCATGGTATTAGTCTTTTGGTACACTACAGATGGGGACATAGGAAGGGGAGGCAAGTCCGTGTTTTAAGCATAAGCATCTTTTATAAATACAATTCTTATTTAAGAAGAAGAATGACTTTCTTTTAGAATGCATCATTTTACCAGCTATGATACAAAGCACGTTTATTGGAAAGAGATGGTGCCTTATTAATGTTTTAATATCTTTATATTTCAAATCAAATTCAGAATTAGTGTAATTTCTAGTACATAGAAATTACATTACGTAATTACATAGTACATTCTCTGTAAAGGAGAATGAAATAATTCTTACTCCGGCTCCGATGCAGCACACTGACATCTCTCTCAGGGTCCTGACTGAAGCTGCCTAAGCTGCTGAGCTCCTCCAGCACTGTGTGTATTTTACTTTTGATTTCCAGCGTCTGCAGACTTCCTCATGTTTAGACTAACATAAAGAACACAATGATAAAAAAACAGTGAATATAAGTACAATAAGATAGCTTACGTACATAGATTGGTTATACGTCCATAAGGTGATGTTAGGTACAGGAGTGTCTCTGACTGGAAATGATAAAGTAGTGGCGGTGAGAGGTGGGCTAGTGGGTGGAGGTGTTGATCAGCCTTGCTGCTTTGGGAAGGTAACTGTTTTTGTATCTGGTGGTGCTGGTGTGTATACTATGTGGCCTCCTCCCTGATGGGAGTGGGGCAAACAGTCCATGAGCAGGGCGGGTGGGATCCCTCATGAAATTGCTGCCCCTTTCCCAGCACCTTTCTGTATATCTGTCCTTGAAGGCAGGTAGTCTGGAGCCGATGATGCACTGGACAGATCTGATGACCCTTTGCAAGCCTTCCTGTCTGCAGCAGTGCATTTTCCGTTCCATTTAGTGACTCAGCATGGTGGAATGCTCTCTACTGTGTATTTGAAGGAAGTTGTGAGTATTGATGTGAATTTCAGCTCTTTTCAGCCTCCTTAGGAAGTAGAGGCGTGGATGAGCTCTCCTGATGGTGCATAATGTGTTCTGGGACCATGAGAGGGTGTGCAAGATGTACTCTCCCAGGAGTTTGAAACTGCTCACAGTTTCCACTGCTGTGCCGCCAGTGTACAGAGGAGTGTGAGGAGTGCAAGTTCTCCCGAAGTTGATAACCATCTCCTTTGTTTTGATTACATTAAGAGGTCATTTGCCTGGCATCAGGCCTTGAGATCTTCCACCTCCTCTCTTTCGGCCATCTGATCATTGTTGGTGATGAGCCCCACCACTGTCATGTCATCAGTGAACTTGACAATGTGATTACTTGGGTGTTTGGACACAGCAGTGGGCTCAGCACACAGCCCTGGGGAGGGGTGGGGGGAAGCTCCTGTGTTGAGGATGATGGGGAGGGAGGAACGGTTGTGCATGCTCACTATCTGAGGTCTGTTCCTTAGGAAGTCCTACACCCAGGTGCACAGTGGTGTACTTAGACCAAGGAGAAGGAGTTTGCTCACCAAGGTCTTTTGGACAACAGGGAATGCCGATCTGAAATCCAGAAACAACATGGGTGTCCTCAGGTGCACGACAGATGCTATGGCTTGCATAGTCAGTAAAACCCTTGATATCCAGACACACTTGCTGGGGATCATTACTGGACAGGTATTCATGATTTTTTTTTTTGTTTGTGTGTGTGTGTTCCTTGCCCTCTTGATGCCCAAGATGAAGTTTCTGCTGGCTGCTCTGAGTGCTGTCCTGTTTCCACAGCTGAAGGCAGCATTCCAGTCCTTTATTAGGGAGGGCCACTCTGTGATCAGCCAGGGCTTCTGGTTGGGATACAAGATGACCCTTTCTGAGGTACAAACATTGTCTACACATGTAAAGCTGTAGCTAGTGACATCTGAGGCATATTCCTTGAGTTCTGTATTTCCGTTTGTGGTGGGTTCCTTGAACATCTGCCAGTTAGACCATTCAAAACAGTTGTGAAGCATAGAGATATTGCCTCATTAGGCCATAATGTGATGTTCCTCTTGATTGATTTCTCATTTTCAGCAGTGGATGGTATCCTGGAATTAACATCATGGCAATGTGGTCAGAGAGGCCAAGATGCGGGCACGGGGTGGCTTTGCAAGTACCACGCCTATTTGTATAAACGTGGTCCAGCTTTAGTGGCCATGGTGATGTGTCGGTGGAATCTGGGTAGAATATCCTGCAGGTTAACATGATTGAAGTCTTTAAGTGCTCATATTATAATCTCTGTCTTCACCTGAACCTTTAGCCCTAAGATGATGAAAACTAATTATTTGTGGGGCATTCATGCTAAAATGTGGTAGATTTCTTTCTTTCATCAATGGTTTTATCTGTATAATTGAAATCTCACTGTTATCATAGAAGTCAACTTCTTTAGATTTGCATAGTTTAGAAAAATAAATACGAGAATATGATTAAAAGTTATTAAACTACAACACAGTTCTCGTTCTTTATTTTCAAGTTTCTTTGAGAATTTCATAAAAAAATTTATAGCTCAATATAATTCAAATTGGATTAGCAATAGATTTTTTTTGTTTACTTTTGAACCACCACCCCACACGATGGCAGGAAGGTAATTTAAAAGATGGGCCTAGAACAGGAAAAAAGAAACAATTCAAAAGGAAAACAAAGAATGCACAATTTTCAGTGAATTTGTTTTTGCAGTCTTTTACAATCAAAATCATACCAGTTGTTATTTTTGCTATAAGATTACAGAGGCTGTGTAAATTATAACTCCATTCAAGGAAATAGGAGAAATAAAACCTGCAAATTTATTGTTGGCAAGTAATCCCATTCATTTTGTGGGACAGATTAGCTTTGTACAAAATGACTAATCCACAGGAGCTCACTAACTCATGACCAATAAAGGAAGCCAACGTGATCTTCTGGAATATAGGTCAGGCTGAGCTGGACAACAGGGCCTGATGACCCAGAGCAACATGGGCCTACGCCTTTCCTGCTCACTTCTAGCCGTACAGAGAACTTGCATTATTTATATCTAATACATTGAATCCCTCAGCTACTTAGTCAGTGCTTAATGGTTTGAATATCTAGAAAATTCTTGTGTTAAAATGTTTATTGATGTTGATTTTTATTGCTGAAAGAAACATGCAAGATCTAAAAAATATAAATAAAATCAATAAATCAGTCGGTACAGTGGACCTAATGTGTCGTATAAGTGAAAAAGAAGGCAGGGTGCATCTGTAGAAAGGGAAATTGAGTATTTACCTGGAATATTGTGTTCAGTTTTGGTCTCCAAATCTGAGGAAAGACATTCTTCCTATTGAGGGAGTGCAGCGTAGGTTCACGAGGTCGATACTTGGGATGGCAGGACTGTCATATGTTGAAAGATTGGAGCGACTGGGCTTGTAAACACTGGAATTGAGAAGGATGAGAGGGGATCTGATTGAAACATATAAGATTATTAAGGGATTGGACACACTAGAGGCAGGAACCATGTTCCCGATGTTGGGAGAGTCCAGAACCAGAGGCCACAGTTTAAGAATAAGGGGTAGGCCATTTAGAACTGAGTTCAGGAAAAACTTTTTCACCCAGAGAGTTGTGGATCTAAGGAATACTCTGCCTCAGAAGGCAGCAGAGGCCAATTCTCTGGATGCTTTCAAGGAAGAGTTAGATAGAGCTCTTAAAGATAGCGGGGTCAAGGGATATGGGGAGAAGGCAGGAACGGGGTATTGATTGTGGATGATCAGCCATGATCACATTGAATGGTGGTGCTGGCTTGAAGGGTCGAATGGCCTACTCCTGCACCTATTGGCTATTGAAATAGAGCTAATGTTTCAGATTAAAGATGCTTCATCAGAACTGAGGACAATAAAGCTTGGAAGCCCCAGGATAGTAGTGGAGGAGATCTGTCTCTAATACAGTCAAACCATGATGATCATGGGAAAGCTTATCTGGTCACTGAGAATATCCTCTACTCTCCCCCTCCCACCCCCACCAACCTATAAAACCAGATACAGACATGTAAAGTTGCGGAGTTTAGTAGAAAGTTGCAGTGTGCCCAAAGAGAAGATGGCTCTCAAACTTGCATTGGGCTTTTTTGTAATGGAACTGAGGCCACAGACGAATAAGTCTGAGTGAAAAGCAAACCAAGAATTAAAGTGGGAGTCATCAGGAAGCTTGGGGTCGCCCATGCGGACAGAATACAGGTGCTCCATCGAGCAAAGACTGCAGTGTACTAGATCGGGAGAAGGGCAGGTGAATTGCAGCTTCACCTGGATAGATTCTTTGCATGCACAGATGTTAGAACCATAAAAGCTGGATGAACTCAGCAGGTCGCGCAGCAGTCAAACGTTTCGGGTTGAAACCCTTTGTCAGGACTAAAGAAGGAGGGGCAGGGGTCCTATAAAGAAGGTGGGGAGAGGGTGGAAAATCAATCAGAGGAAAGATCAAGGGGTGCGGAAGGGGATGCAGGGAGGTGATAGGCAGGAGAGGTGAAGAAGGAATCTAAGGGGAAAGCACTATGAAGAAGGCAGTCATGAGAGGTGATAGGCCGCTAGAAGAGGAGACAGAGTAGAGGTGGGATGGGGAATGGAGAGGGAGGGAATTACCAGAAGTTGATGTTCCACCTCTACAGCTTTTTTGTACATCTTGATTTGACCACAGCATCTGTAGTGCACCTTGTGTTAGAACCATAAGATCTGGGAGCAGAATTAAGCCGTTTGGCCCATCGAATCTGCTCAGCCATTCCTTCATGTCTAATTTATTATCCCTCTCAACCCCATTCTCCTGTCTTCTCCTTATAACCTTTGATGCCCTGATTAATCAAGAACCTATCAAACTCTGCCTTAAATATACCCAACGACTTGACATGTACAGCTATCTGTGTCAAAGAATTCCACAGATTCACCACCCTCTGGCGAAAGAAATTTTTCCTGTTCTAAGTGGATGTACCTCAATTCTGAGGCCGTGGCCTCTGATCCTAGATTCCCCCACTACAGGAAGTATCCTCTCCAGGTTCACTCTATCAAGACCTTTCAATGTTCATTAGGTTTCAGTGAGGTCCTCACCTATTCTTTTAAACTCCAGCAAGTTCAGGCCCATGACTATCAAATAGTCCTCATATTCATTCATTCCTGGGATTATTCTTGTGAACCTCCTTGGACTCTCTTCAATGCCAGCACATCCTTTCTTAGACAAGGGGCCCAAAACTGCACACAGTACTCCAAGTGCAGTCTGACCAATGCCTTATAAAGCCCTAGCATTACATCCTTGCATTTGTATTCTAGTCCTCTGAAAATGAATGACAATATTGCATTTGCCTTCCTCACCACTGACTCAGCCTGTAAGTTAATCTTTTTTTAAATTTTTTTTTATTAGTTTTTCAAAACATTTTACAAATTAAAAACCCCAAATCCCAATGAGGAACATTAAAACAGTGCAAAATTAAGCATACAATAACAATATGCTACAAAGGAAGAGAATTTAGCAAAAAAAAAGCACCTAAATTAAAGACAAGTAAGCTTAGTGTCCTCCCCAAGCCCCACAACACAAGAAAAAACAACAGCAACTCCAGACCAACCACAACACAATATAGAGAGTATAAGTCAGGACAATCAAACTCCCAGACTGTGAATACACTCAGCAACAGAGAATAGTAATGCCTTCTACCAGAAAAAAAAGGAGCTGAAAGCAAGGGACCGAAAAGAAAAAAAAAACCCCAGTCAAGAGGAAGGTTATGAAAGTAGTCGATAAAAGGTCCCCAGACCTTATGGAACTTTAGATCCGAATTGAGAACTGAATAATGAATTTTTTCGAGGTCCAAACAGGCCATGATGTCGTTAAGCCATTGAGCATGAGTGGGCGGGGCAACATCTCTCCATCTGAGGAGGATCAAGCATCTAGCCAGGAGAGAGGCAAAGGATAATATTCGGCATTTGGTCGGACCCAGACATAAATCTGTCTCGCCCCAAAAACCGAACAGAGCAATTAAGGGGTTTGGTTCTAGGTGCTGATTCAGAATACACGATAACGTAGTGAAGACATCTTTCCAGAATTTCTCCAAGCTAGGACAGAACCAGTACATGTGGATGAGAGAGGCCACGCCCCTCTTGCATTTATCACAGAGCGGACTAACGCTAGGGTAGAATCGAGATAGTTTAGATTTAGACAAATGGGCTCTATGAACAATTTTAAACTGTAAAAGGCAGTGGCGAGCACAACGAGAGGTTGAGTTAACCGATTTGAGAACTGAGTCCCAGCTCTCCTCAGA